>NC_137077.1:81498075-82123718 GCF_951640355.1 Cnephaeus nilssonii
ACCCAGCTCAAAACAACAGCTCCTCATTTTGTCTATTCCAATGATAAAACTCAGGAGGTATTAGGATGAATAAAATAGTGGTCTCCTGACTACTGAAGTTCCACAAGTATGACATAAACAAATCACTAGCAAGACCAGCCCTGCCCAAATTGCCCAGTACTTTCCCAGTTTTAGCATTGACAATCCCACATCCCAGGAAATCCTTCAGTTCTAGATAAACTGGGACAGTTGGTAATGGTAGTATGGACTGCAAGCATTGCTTAACTGGTACCCTTAGCCCCTCCCCTATATAAATTTTGACTGGACACTACCACACAGTGAATTAGAATATCCATCATAGGAAGCCTACCAAATATACCCTCCCCTAAAGTTCCTTTTTTAACAGCTAGCATCTCTGTGGCTTTCAGTGTCCCAAACTAGGAATAACTCAATAAAACTGGGTTGAGGTGAAGAACTTCATATATATATTTCAAGTCTATCTAATTTTTTCTCTCTCTACCATACTACACAAAAGCCAGTCCCAGTTTGTCTGGGAAGACAGGCTAGGTCCAAAAGGCTAGGGCCTTTATTAAGAGTTTGGACTGAGGGAGGAGGAGGGCAAAAGGGGGGAAGAGGGACATCTGTAATACTGTCAACAATAAAAAGGGGAAGAAAGAGTTTGGGCTGAGAATCAACAAGGATCTTCTGTCAAAGTACCCAGAGTGTGGCCTTTTGTCCCTGGGTAGTCTATGAGAAAAGCATCTCCCGTGAAATTTTCTGTGCTTGAGAACATCAGTCCTAGGAGCAAATCTTGAAAAACACAGACAGTGGCACATCTCTACCTGGTAAATGTTGGCAGGAGATAAGACAGGTATATTGAATAATATCAGTAATCAGTATCCTACCTTATAATAGAGAAACATGCAAATTGACCGCACCTCCACTATGCCCATGATTGGGCCGGCAGGAGGCTGGGGGGCGGGACTCTGGGTGGCCTATCTGGCTGTTGAGAAGATCAAGATGGCGGCGCCCAGTCCTCTTAGTTCTGGGGGTCGCTGGGAAGATCGCCACCCGGGAAGGTGAGGCCAGGCTGCCCAGCCACTCCCGGGGGTCCCTGGGGAGATTGCTGCCCCGGGGAGGTGAGACCTGGCTGCCCAGCCACTCCAGAAGGTCCCTGGGGCGATCGACAACAGGGGGGTGTGTGGCATGGCTGGGCTGGCCCAGCCTCTCCCGGGGGTCCCTGGGGAGATCGGCAACCCGGGGGGGTGTGGCCAGGCCGCCCAGCCGCTCCCGGGTCCCTGGGGAGATCATCAACCTGGGGGGGCGTGGCCAGGCCCGCCCAGCTGCTCCCGGGGGTCCCTGGGGAGATCAGCAACACAGGGGGCGTGGCCGGGCCCGCCCAGCCACTCCTGGAGGTCCCTGGGGAGATCGGCACCCCGGGGAGGTGAGGCGGGACTCGCCCAGGCGCTCCAGGGGTCCCTGGGAACATTGCCTGCATGTGGTTGCTGAGACCCAGACCAGGCCTCTGGCCACAGATTCATAGCTTTGCGGAGGCCTAGGGCAGGGATCTGCCTCATCTGCAGAGAGACAGAGGTTCTGCAGTGCCCCCAAGACGTGGGTGGGCCCAGCCAGGGATCAAGGGGCATGGAAGGACTCCTGGCAGAGGGGCAAGGACCCTCACCCCTGAGGTGGGGGTTGAGGGGTGGTGCCACCTCAGTGGAGGGGTGCTGCACTGCAGGGTACTGGACTGACTGATGTGATTCAGAGAAGCTCCCAGTGCTAACGGGCTCGCTCAGGCGGCCTTCACACTTCAGAGGCAGTGACTCCTGCTCCTGCCTTGACCCAAAAGCAAGCTCGAGACACCCTGCCCCATAGCATAGCATGCCTAGGCAGTGAGTGGGAAGCCTTCCACCTGCTCCGGAGAAGCGGGGGTAGTAAAGAATGGGGGGGGCAGGGGACGGGGAGAGGAAAGAATGTGGAGCATCCGCAATGAAGAGGTGCTCGAGAAAGAGGCTCGGAAGCCTGACTGGAAGGTTTGTTCTGTTTGCTGGGCGGCTGCCCCTTAGGAAGCGCAAAGAACATGGCTCTGAGGGCTTCCTGTGTGCTGAGTCAAGTTCCACAGCCAACTGGAATTGGCCTCAGTTTCCTGGTCTGTAAAATGGATTAAGCATGTCCCAGTGCCTTCACTGAGCTTTGATGGCCAATTGAGATACTATATAAAGAAAATGAGGGAAGAAGTGAGAAAGAAAAGGAAGGACGAGCAACACAAAAGAAAGACTGAAAGGAACCTGTAAACCCATTGTCACTTAAATAGGGAATACAGTCAATAGTGTTGTAATGATGGTATGATGCCAGGTGGGTACTAGAAATATCGGGGAACACTTTGTAAAGTATATGATTGTCTAACCACTATTCTGTAACTAATATAAAACCTGAAACCAATACAAAATAATGTTGAATGTAAAGAAATGAAAATTGGAGTGAAATTTTTATAAATGTCAAAGTTTAAATAAAAGCTGTAAAGGAAGGAAGGGGAGAATAAAAAGTGTTTTTCATTTTACCACTTCATTAAAAAGACAGTTGTCTTTATATGGTGCTTTTATACTTTTCTAAGTCATTATCTCATTTTAATTTCCGAGCAACTTAAAGACAAGGTAAGTATTCCCTCCACTATTCAAAGAAAGGAAATCTTGGTGTCTGGTCCTAATGATTCAATCATCAAGCCCTTATTGTAAAGCAGGGTTAGTAAAATTTTCTGTGCAGGGTCATATCTATACTAATAAAAGCCTTGGGGGTGATCAGGCCAGCAGGGGAAGGTATTTGGGGACAATCAGGCCCGCAGAGGAGCAGTTAGGGGGCAATCAGGCCAGCAAGGGAGCAGTTAGGGGGCAATCAGGCAGGTAGGTGAGTGGTTAGAAGCCAGCGGTCCCGGATTGTGAGAGGGATGTCCAACTGCAGGTTTAGGCCCCGATTCCACAGGGATCGGGCCTAAACCTGCAGTTGGACATCCCCCGAGGGGTCCCATATTAGAGAGGGTGCAAGCTGGGCTGAGGGACACCCTTCCCAGTGCACGAATTTCGTGCACCCGGCCTCTAGTAGTAAATAAAGCCCTACCATTATGGAGGGGGGGGGGGGAGAGGAAGGGGAATGAAACCATTTTAAAGCACTGCATGAAAAAGCTATACTGTTAAAAGCAAACAATGTACTCAGTTGCATTCACATATTTTCACAATAAGCATTTCTTCGGTGCCTATTATATGCCAGACACTGATCTCAAGGCTTGGAAGGGGTAAAAATCAATAAGGAAAGATATGAAGTAAAATGTGCTAAAAGTATGATGTTCAAAGTGCCATGAGGAAGAGATTAACTCTGACATGGAAGCCTTGAAGTAGAAAGAAAACTAAGAAAACTAAGCAAAGAAGAGCCGACCAGGCAGAACAAATGTCACCTGTAAAGCTAAGGTCAAATGTATTGGTATTCTAGAGAATTTTCAAAAATTTTCTGTAGAAGGGGCATAGCACAGGATAATAGAATTAAATTTCTTTAATATTTGGCTTAAATATAGCTGATTCTAACATCTGCATCTGCATTACAAATGTGGTATATTGTTTTTGTTTTTTTGGTTGAAGTTTATCATATATCAGGCTATATGATGAACAGCAGAAAAATTAGCTATGGATAAGCCCGGAAAAAACACAGAGCTTTTAAAATTACTTTGAATAGTTGTTTTCTACATTTGTGTTAAGAATATAATAGACTTATAGTAGCTATTTTATTAATAATGATGCTAATAAGTAAGTTATTGAGCATTTAATATGTTGCAGGCACTGTTATAAACTTTAGATTTTTTTTCTTGTTAGCATAATTAATGTGCTACTATGAAAGATAAGTACATTTCCCAAAAGAAAAGAAAAATGAATGAGAAGAGTGGCAATGTTTCCCATTCTTGCAAAAAATTTTCCCAGCTTTATATGTAATTGGCATATGACATTGTGTAAGTTCAAGATATACAATGTGATTATATATATAAGTATGTATATAATGAATAATTGCCACAATAAGGTTAGTTGACACAGTCATGCTCTCACATAATTACCTTTTCATTATTTTTTGTGTGGTAAGAACTTGCAGCAACTTTCAAGTATACAATACAGCATGGTTAGCTGTAGTCACCATGCTGTGCATTAGAGCCCGAGAACTATTCATCTTATACCTGGGAAGTTGGTATCCATTTCTCCCACTCCTTCCTGCCTCTGGAAACCACCAACCTATTTTCTGTTTTATTTCAGAAACGGGTTCTGAAATAAATTCCACATATATAGTATTTGTCTTTTTTCTCTCTGATATAGTTCACCTAGCATAATGCCCTCAAGGTTCATCCATGTTGTCACCAATGGCAGGATTTTCTTCCTTCCTTCCATGACTGAATAATATTCCATTGTTCGTATGTGTGTGTGTTCATCCATTCATCCATTGACGATCACTTAGGTTATTTTTACTCATTCATCCATTGACGATCACTTAGGTTATTTTTATGTCTTGGTTATTGTAAATAATGCTGCAGTGAACATGAGGGCGCAGATATAGCTCTTCAAGAGAGTGATTGTATTTCCTTTAGATGTACTAGTATACTAGTATACCCAGAAGTAGAATTGCTGGCTCATATGAATGTTCTATTTTTTTTGGACCCTCCATTTTGCTTTCTATAGCAGTTGTACCAATTTATACTCCTATCAACAGTGGGGAAACAAATTTGCATTCTCACCCAAATGCTGAACATAGCCTTTAGTTCTGCCCCTCCAGGAAGTGTGGCCACAGATGCTCAGCAACCATGGAGCCTAGGTCCTATGGCCCACTTGGGCAAGGAGCCAAGCCAGCAACCCTGCCCACCTGTTGAACATAAGATAACAAGGGAGCCCAAAAAATGATACTGAGCAGCCTTAGAATCGAGCCTATAGTACCACCCAGCCACAGAATCCAGCAGCAGTGCCTGGCATGGAGCTCTGCTCAATTGTTGAACACAGTCTCTGGCCTCACCCAGGCAGAGAGCCCAGACAGTGACCCCATTCAGTTAGAGAGCATAGCCTGCACCACCACCCAACCAGGGAGTCCAGACAGCACCCCCACATGACTGCAGAACTCAGCCATGGCACCCTCCCCACTGACCTCACAGCATGGACAGTGGCCTCGCCCAACTAATATCCAAATAGCAGGCCCTGCCTGCTCACAGACACTACAAGTTCACCTATTGAACACCACAAACTGTGCTGACAGGCGAAGGTCTTTCTCTGCTAAAACAAACCTATAAAATCTGTAGGAGCGCCCTAACTGGTTTGGCTCAGTGAATGGAGTGTCGGCCTGTGGACTGAAGGGTCCCGGGTTCGATTCCGGTCAAGGGCATGTACCTTGGTTGCGGGCACATCCCCAGTGGGGAGTGTGCAGGAGGCAGCTGATCAATGTTTCTCTCTCATCGATGTTTCTGACTCTCTGTCCCTCTCTCTTCCTCTCTGTAAAAATCAATAAAATATATTTTAAAAAAATCTGTAGGAGCAGGCTCTGTACTCAATGCACAGTTACAAACACAGAGTATAAAGATCACAAAGAATTATGTAGCTGTGACACCACCAAAGGAAACAAAGCTCCAAAACTGACCCTAACACATTGAAGATCTATGAACTATCTGACAAATAATTCAGAATACGGTAATCATCTTAAAGGAGCTCAGTGAATTACAAGAACACACAGACAGACAACTACACAAAATTAGGAAATCAATGTATGAACAAAATGAGAAGTTTAACAAAGAAATAAAAAATATTAAAAAGATAAAAATCAGACAGAAATCCTGGAACTAAAGAATACAATGACTGAAGAATTCAAGAGAGAGCTTCAACAGCAGGAGAAAATCAGTGAATTCAAAGACAGATCATTTGAAATTACCCATTTAGAGGAGCAAAACCAAAAAAGAATAGCATATTAAAAGAAACAATGTATGCATTATGGAGGTCCTGTCAAGAAAAGAGGAAGAGAAAGAGACAGAAAACCTATTTAAATAAATAATGGGTGAAAACTTCCCAAATTTGGGGAGAGAAATTGATGTCCAGATTCATGAAGTTCAAAGGATCCCAGATAGGTCAAACCCAAAAAATGCTATATGCCAACCTTACCATGTAAACCTCATGAAAACCACAAAAGAAAACCTGTAGTAGATACAAAAAAGGTTATAATAAAGAAATAAAAGCATATCCTCACAGAAAGTCATTAAATCTCAAGGGACGACAGCATGAAAGGAAGCAAAGAACAAAGGATCTATGATAATCAGTAAACAATTACCAAATGGCAATAGTAAGTTCTTAAGGATCAATAATTTCTTTAAATGTGAATGGATTAAATCTTTCAGTCTTGCAATTTTCTTTAATATCTGGCTTATATATAGCTGATTCTAATATCTGCATTACAAATGTGATATGTTGTTTTTGGTTGAAGTTTATCCACTTGTCATATATCAGGCTCTATGCTGAACAGCAGAAAGAAACATGATGATGAATAAAACAAATATAATCTCTCCATTCATGGAACTTACAGTCTACTGAGGGATACAGTTTGTCAACCATAAGTATACGAGTAACTTCCTAATTGCTACTGCAATACCACTATTAAGGAAAGGCAGAGGATGCTGTGAGAGTGCCAGACCAGAGGAACTGATGAAGGCTGAGGAATCTGGGATTAAGTGATTTGCAGATATAACTACATTGCTACCTTCAGGAAAAAGGAAAAGCACATTTTCATATCTTAATTTTAGATTTTCATTTTAAAAAATAAAATTTATTATTAGCAAACTCACACTGAAGCAATCAGCTAGACAGATGGAAACTTTGGATTCAAAGCAGATTCATGCCTTTCTATCAGCTAGCAATTAGACATGTGAAAGCATATTCTTAAATCATAAAGTGTCAAAGATTTGCAATTTTCAAAGCAATACTGTCAGGTGGCAGAACTTACAAAATTATCCAATTTTTTTTATTACTGCCTTTGATTTATATGTCCTCAAAACAAGGTTTGGAAATCTTCCCATTTTAGTTATTGCAGTCACTGGAAAAAATTGAGAACATAGCATATTTTTTCCTTCTTAAAATTATAGTAGAGTCTTTCATGGGGAACAAACTTTATTAATATATTCTTTTGGAGGCACCAAATATTCTGCTTTTTTTAAGTAGCAATAATAACAATAAAATGAGTATTTTTAGATTCTAGAAATGTCTAGTCAACCCTCCTTCTGATTTCTAAGCCAGAAGCCACAGATAGAAGAGCAGCCCTATAATGTAGACTGGAAAGCACAATACAAACTGGTGGGTTAAAATGAGCCTCTGCTACTTCATGTCTCAAATCTAAACCTAGAAACCACCTATAGACTTTCAGAGCATCACTATAACCCAACTGACCATGGGAAGATCCCTGCCTGCCTTTGTAGTTCAAGAAGCTCTGACCTGATGAACAGAAACAGAATGAGGAAGGCCTGAGGGTAGGCAGATCCTCAAAAGCCAAGTGACTTTGGGTGGTGGGCACATGGTCCTATATACAGATTTTGTAAATTATAATCCACACATGTAACCTATATGTGCATGTAGACTAATGTCACCCCAATTAAAAAAAAAAAAAGCCAAGTGAGCCCTTTGATCCTTTTTCTACTCTCACCAATGGTTAACTTCTCTCATCTCCCTCCTCCTTTTCCTCTCCCCTCCCCCCACCTCTTCCCCCTCCCTTTCTCTCACTACTCCTCCTATGGGTAAGGTGACCAGATTTTAACATTGGTAAAGTGGGACACCATTGACCGGGGAATGGGAGGGGGTGGGGGGGGGTGATGGGGTGTGGGGGGGTGTGGGGGGTGTTCTTGATTAAAAATTTGGTCTATATTGTAATTGCTTTTGGTTTTTTTAATAAAAGGAAATTCACTTCTTAGGTCATCGTTGAATTTGCATCCTCTTTTCTTACTCATTATGTTAAAAATCTAAAAAAAATAATTTAAAATTATATTATAAATTATTATATACATATTGCTTAAAAACACAGTAAGTAGGTACATAATTACATGAACATATTTTATTGTTAGTTTATAAATTAAATTAATTTGATTGTTATAAAGTAACTATTTTTAAAATTATTTTAATCCTACATTTCTTTCTAAATAATAACAATACTAACTTGTATTATTTTTCCTCTGAATTTGCCATAACGTAAGTCGTGTCACTTTGAAGGCCGGCGCTAGACTTTTTGCCGCCACTATAAAATATAAATAATACGAGTACTGTCTGCTAAATTCAAGAAAATTTATGTATTTATGAAATAAATAAATAAATTACTTACCTAAATTACCTGAATAGCTGATTTGTAATGACATCACTTGTTTAACTAGCTTACTAGCACGCAGTACAATGTGTATCGTCTGAGAGACAGTTACAAAATGTTTTCGTCATTGCCAATCCCAAAAAATTCCATTGTCCATTAAGTCCAAACAATGGTGGTCGAATTCTAACAACTGATCAACAATGCGAACTTTGATAAGCAGTTCTCGATAATCAGTTCTCAACAATTATTTGTTATTATTAAAGTTTAACATTATAAAATTAACAAAAATAATATAAAACTCATATCCTGGCTAAATAGCCACATGGCCACTGAAAACCGTATATTCCCTTCCCATTCTCCCGCCGTTCCCTAGCTTGTCGTGCATTCTTTCCAAAAATCGGGACTTTTTTAAAACGCCGCGGGACGAATTGTTAAAAAGCGGGACTGTCCCGCCAAAAGCGGGACATCTGGTCACCTTACCTATGGGAAGACTCTAGGAAAGAACTTGGGAAAAGGGAGAACACATTTTCTGTTTCAAAATTGTATAGGACTTACAATCAGAATCCAGTAATAAATAATTTCTCCTCTTTGTTACCTTTGTTGTTTCCTTCTGTTGTGGCTAACACACGAGAAGGGATGGAATATAAAGGAAGTTCTTCAAGAACATCATCTTTTCTCCTATCCTCCCCATTCCCAACCCTTGCTTTAAAAAACTGTCATATTAATATGGAATCTAGACTTTCAGAGACTTCTCTGAAACCAATCCAAGTGATGATTTATTTTAAAAAATAACAAGGTCTCAAAGTGATACAGGGTAAAAAGCTTTGTAATCAGAGTCCCTCCTCAAACACACTCCTCAAACTTCTATAGACTTTGGTGAGTTACTTAACTTTCTGAAAGTTTCATCTATATAATTGGGGTGGAGATGGTTAAAGTAATATTAACTCAATTTAAAAAGAAAAATCAAATGAGAAAATATATTACAAGCAGTCGTTAAATAAATTACTATTTTAATAAATATTTAGTTATTTCTCATTTGATTACAGTTTTATTTGAAGGTAGGTAAGAGGTATAACTGTCATTGACATTATACAGAATGCACTTAATTCAATTTTCAGAGTTTTCAATAAAGTTTCTAGGGATGACTACTTCTTAAAGATATTCCTAAATATATTCCTTCCTCCCTTTCCCCTTTTCTTCCTTTCTTCATCCCTTGGGGGTGGGTGGGATGGTCCAGAGAGTATGCTCTTTTGTATTAAGTGATGGTATATTCTAAAACTCCTTTGAGAGCCTTGGGGATAGGATTCTTTAAAATATATATATATATATATATATATATATATATATATATATATATATATATATATATATATAATTGATTTCAGAGAGAAAGGGAGAGGGAGAGAGAGATAGAAACATCAGTGATGACAGAGAATCATTGATTGTCTGACTCCTGAATGCCCCAAACTGGAGTTCGAGCCTGCAACCCGGGCACATGCCCTGACTTGGAATAGATCCTCCTGGTTCATAGGTTGACACTCAACAACTGAGCAACACTGGTTGGTTGGGAGTAGGATTATTGTGTCATCTATTTGTATAAAAAGACTGTAGTGCTTTATATACAAAATGTTAAAACCGGATTCATCATAATTCAGCCTTAACATCAAAATTAGAAATGCATGGAGTAATCTAGGTACTTGCCATTTAAAACTTACCTAAACTACGAATAACACTGACTGATTTCTTACACTCCAGCTATCACTGTAAGGCAGGTATATATTTTATAAAGTAAAATAAACTCAACTTTGAGGTTGTCAGATAATTACTCTGTCCAGTAAGTGTCAAACTTTCTAAACACACACAGAGAGAGACAAAATTGAGTGCTTGTTATTGTTTTAGACTTAATGGAAACAACCTTAGTGTCCATTAATAGATAAATGAATATAGAAAAGATGGTGCATATATACAATGGACTATTACTCAGTCATACAAAAGAATGAAATCTGCCATCTGCAACAATGTGGATGGACCTAGAGGGTATTATGCTAAGTGAAATAAGTCAGACAAAGAAAGACAAATGCCATATGGTTTCACTTATATGTGGAGTCTAAAAAACAAATAAATGAACAAAACAAAAAACTACCCTCGAAACATGCTCATAGATACAGAGAACATTTTGATGGTTGCCAGATGGAAGAGGCTTTGGGGGGGATGAGTGAAAAAGGGCAAGGGATTGAGATGTGCAAATTATCAGTTGTAAAAACTGTCACAGGGATATAAAGTACAGCCTAGGGAATATAGTCAATAATATTGTAATACTATGTATGATGTCAGATGGGTACTAGATTTATTGGGGTAATCACTTTGTAAGTTATATAAATGTCTAATCTCTATATTATATATTGGAAGCTGACATAATATCGTATATCAACTGAAATTGAAAAGTAAAAAAATATTTTAAAAATTTAACCATATGAGTTTAATAGACTACCAGTTTAACAACTTTCATGAGTTAACTAGTGTACTTTAATTGAATATTTCTCCCTTTCTTCCTCCCTTCCTTCTCTCCAGCCTTTAAAAAAAATCTTAGTCTATACATATTTTTCAAGCAAATTTTTGCAAGTGTGTGTTAAATATTTGAAATAATAGCAAAAAATTAATAGTGGACCAATAAACATAACAAAAATGAGTATAAACACAGGAAGAAAACTGTATTTTGCCTTAAATACACATTTCATTTTTATTTTATTTACATCAAAATCAGTGAGTTTATCCAGGTATGACTATAGAGTGTGTCCATCCTCAGCAAGGAAATAAAAATACTCATTTTTCAATTTTAATTATTGATCTATAGAGGCCAAAAACACCATTTATAAATCTGTGGCATAGCTTTATAGATTAAGTAAAAGTTTTTCTAGCTAAAAAATTTTTTTACTGGTTCACTATGTCAAATTTATGGTAGGTTATCTTCTGAAGCTGTGTTTTGTGTCTACTCATAGAATAAGATAATTTAATTTCAGCATATGTAGCACCAATTAGTGCAGTCATATGGTCATAAAGTTTTGGAACACCCGCTCTTCTACCCCCATATCAGAAAGAGGTAGATGTTCCAGATTCTTGTTCATCACAGCTATATTGGGAGGGCCCAGCAAATAAATAGTCTGGGTATTTTCACCCCATAATTTGTCATTGTTATGCTCCTAATGTAATGTGGGCAATAGCTCTGTCAAATTATTTGGGGTTTCTTTGTTTGTTTGTTTGTTTGTTTGTTTTAATGGATTAAAAAACTTCATAGTAATATTAAGTTTAAATCTCATATATGTTTGTGAAAAGATTGTTTATAGGTGGTAAAAGATCTAGTAAACTGATGTCATCTGATAAATATTACAATGAAGTAACATGGTATGTTAATGTAATTTAAATAAATACAATTATGCATGCACAGAGGGCAAGGAGAGAAAGAAAGATCAATTGCTTTTGTCCACTGCCGACAGGATGAGTTTATGGCTCTAGGTGAACAGAAAATGGAAGGCACAAATCTGGTAATCTTAATTCTCAACTACCTAAGTGAGAGCATCTTGCTCTGATAAGTTTAATTTTTTTAAATGCTTTTATTGATTTCAAAGAGAGGAAGGAAGAGGGAGACAGAAACAGAAAAATCAACAATGAGAGAGAATCATTGATCGACTGCCACTGGGGATCGAGCCCATAACCATAGCATGTGCCCTGACAAGGAATCAAGCCTTGATCTCCTGGTTCATGAGTCGAAGCTCAACCACTGAGTCACACTGGCTGAGACAATTTTCATTTTTAAACATTCAGTAAATATTTATTCTACAACCCGGTCCCTAAATGCCTTCCATGCAAGCCAGCTGTCACCTCATGCTTAACCAAAAATACAGATCTGTATTCTAAAGTTGCTGGAAAAATTGTATTAGGCTTAATTAATATTGTACTTGAAGGTCATTATCAAGGGTATTATTTATTCTATTTATTTTTGCTTTAAGCACTCACCTTAAAACTGATTCCCATGTGAGATGCTACTATGCTGTGAATCCATCATTAGTAGTGAGAACATAATTTAGCTTAGTATCATCAACACTTTTTTGATGTAGATTAGGAGAAAATTATAGTGTGAGTGGGGAAAAAATAACTTTCACTAAAGTGTTGGTAAATATTTTGGTTGCCATTTTATAGCCAAAGTAAGATGTTGAAGACATTTACTAAAGTGAGACCAGGCTCCAGTGCAAATCTAGAATTCACTGGGACCTTAATCAAGGATGCCATGGATGTACGTGTAGTGAAAATGCTAAAATAGAGTGAACCCTTAATACATGTTATGGCTACTTGTAGAAATTAAGTTTTAAATTAATATACACAATCTAGTCTGATTGGACAAAGTAAATAAGCATCTTCTTTTCTTTTCTTTTTTCTCTTTTGTATTTTGCTATTTTAATTTATGATGCCTAAATAATATGTTAAAACACAAGTATAAAAGTAGTTTGTTTGCATGCCACAAATTGAGAAAAAAATACTAACCTTTTATTTAACATAACCTATTATAATTTTTGTTGAAAAAAACTTACTGTCTTTAAATTTCTAAATATGCTAGTTAATGTACAAAGAAGTAGGGTTAAATTGTTTAAAAAATAGTAACAGCAGTAGTAGTAAGCATTGATGTAATACTTTGCAGGTGATTTACTTACACTAGGCAATGTAATCTTCAGAGCATGTTTATGTAGTGGCTATTATTATTACTACTCTACCAATGAGAAATGAGACATAAAGAACTTTGATAATTTTTCCAACAACCACAAGTAGGCAGTATTAGAGCCAGTTTTTAATCTCTTTAATCCCAAAACCCATTTAATTAATTACTATACCATCCTTACACACACAAGGGCATTAGACCCATTTATAAAAATGTAATGATGGATGGTCATCAAATTAGAAATGGATATGCTTCATTAAAAATATTTGCAAATCATTACTTTGTCATATATTCTTCTCATTCTTTCATAATTTTAAATTGTCTCACATTCCTCTTCCCTTTTGCCTTAGAAATTAATGTGATAATTATTTGGTCTTGACTTCATCTTCTGTTTTTGATATCATTAGGAATGGTGAGCGTCAGTCTTCTCTGACTCAAAATAAGACACGAGGCTTATATTGCAAGAATGTGGATACAATGCCAGGAGGGACAGAAGGTGCTGGTGGAAGTCCAGCACCATTTATTTGGACTCGGTCAATGTTCAAGTTTTCTCGCTCTCAGAATAATGCAACAGCAATTGTGAACTTAACCACCATCCTGGTGCTCCGTCTTCTTTATAGTCAAAAGGGTTGTCTGTCCTCCCAGTCTCCACCACTTTACTAACTTTTCATTTGTGGTACTCCATTCTCTCTTCTGACCCATCACATGAACTTCTTTGCTGAGGTCATAAATCATCATTTTGTTGCTAAATCAAGTGAATATTTTACATTCATTTCTCAGTTCACTTAGGACCATCATTAACTGATCACTTCCTCCCTCTTGAATTTATTCTTCTGTTGGTTTCCTAGCACTCTAATTTCCTATCACCTTCCTGGCCTTTTTCCCCATGTTCATTTTATAAAAGTGTGGGTTACATTGCTGCAGTGGACATTTTCATTCCCTCCATCTGGCCACATGACTTGAATTAGGTCAAATAGAGCTAAGGAGATTCTTTTCTGGGACTTATATTGAAGCTGTTAAGAAAGAATTATGTTCTTTCTGCTGAATTGCTGGCTGTGAGAATGATGTAAGCACAGTGTTGTTGGAGGTCAGAAAAATGAGGCCATCACTCTGGAAAGCAGATAAAAACTGAGTCCTGATTATTTTTTTAAGTTCCTGGATCCAGATGGGTCTGAAGCCTTAAGTATACATCTGGATTTTTCCATAATCCCCCAGTGGGCCATGTTCTCTCTGTCTGTGGAGTACTTTCCTCCACCGCTGTGCCTGGTAGAATTCTATGCATGCAGAAGAAAACTTTCTTGGACACTCTTCATACTCCTCTAAGATAACTTCAAAGTCTGGGTTAAATGCCCTTACTTGTACTCCTTTAGCTTCTGAACAATATGTACCCACTGTGATTGTAATTGTCTATTTGTGTTAACATTGATAATATCACACAACCTGAAAGAAAACTAGTTGAGAGCAAGGGCCTCAGTGCCACTCCATAACTACTTGTATAAATGAATGAATGAAAGTGATTGAACAATCCATGACACAGAATCAACGTAGATTGAATTTCTTGCTTATACAAATGTATAAGCCTCATCCAATATACTAGTACTCTAAGACACTCAGGCTCAAACAAAAGTGGGGAAAAAATAGAATTTTCTGATAGAGGAATTTAATATCTTACTTGAAACTTTTTTACTTCTCCAGCTCATTTGATTGATGTTAAAGTTAGGCAAAGGTTTGTATCAGGGAAAATGAGGGCATGCCCTTAACTTTCCAAATCCATTTTCTTATCAAAACATAGACCTTTTGACCCCAGTTTACATATTCATTTTTAAGCTTAAAATAATACAATTACCCAAGAGGTAGGTTGATAGTTCATGAAGGAAATTAATTATTCTGCTCTGTGGTAACTGGCTGAGTGCTTTACACAAAACGTCACAGCTGAGAGGCTTCCCTGACAAGCCCAGGTGCCTCCAGCAGGAGATCACTGAGGGTGAGAGAACACAAAGCAAGAGAGAGAAAGAACACTCTGGAGAAAACCCAGCTTCCATGCCTCTTGTTCTTCCTGATCTCTCCTCACTACACATACACACACACAGCCTGTTCCTAACCTACTACTTGTTGGTTATCAAGTATAATTTTAGATTTCAGTGATTTGGGTTCCTTGACCACTAATGAAACAACCATTTAAACCTTAAAAACCAATCAAGGAGACTCCTGAACCAAGATGACAGCATAGATAAACGCCTGTACTTGCTACCTCCCACAACCACATCAAAATTACAAATAAAATATAGAAAACTATCATCCAGAACCACCAGAAAGCTGGCTGAATGGAAGTAATACAACTAGAGAAGTAAAGAAGAAAGCACACTGAGACTGGTAGGAGGTGCGGAGGAGTGGAGGTGCCTCTGAACAGACTGATGATTAACCCAGGTGTACCGCTGTTTTAATCTGAAGGGAGATTGCCTCTGCAGAGGCCGCCCGGAGGAGCAAGGGGTCCCAGCCCCACACCAGACCCCCAGGCCAGGGTTCCAGAGCTGGGGAAAGAAGTCCCTATGGGCAGTAAGAACTACGGACTATAAAAACCAGTGTGGATTGGGGCTGAGTGACACACAGACTGCTAGAAACCCATCTGCTCCTCTTAAAAGGCCACACCACGAACTGAATTTACAAGCTCCCACTTCCTCTGAGCTCCAGTGCCAGGTGAGGCTCTGGGGGACCCAGACACATACAAGGAGAAACTGGACTGTCTGGAATCAGGGCAGGAACTCAGGGGTGACTTTCATCCAGAAGGAGGTGACTGCAGCAGTCATTGTTCCCGTGCTGGGACCTCCATGGTGCAGGGCTGACTGGCAGCCATTTCTATTTGCTCTGCCCTGGTGATTCCCTGAGACCCAGCCCCACCCAATTTACAACCCCACCCATGCTGTGAGCAGCAGCTTTTGCATATGAATGGTCTGTCCTTTCTCAGGCTAAAAACCTGTCAAATAAGCTGCAGCTGGGTCAGAGAGCCCCAAACCTGTCAATAAAAGGCCTAAGACCCAGCACCAGCCTGACTTGCTTCACAGCTGGGACTCATCTGGGCACTTCCAGACCAGATACAAAGAGGAAGAATCTACAGACTTCTCTGTAGCTCCTGCTGGGTGGCCCCAGGCAGTGGCTGACTTTGCACCTCCCTGGAGACCCAAGAGCCAGTATACCCAACTGTCAGTGTGAGATCATATCAGATTACAACTCTTCACATCCCTAAGTGACACACTCAAGGGGCAGACTCCGTGAGCACCAAAGCCCCACTGAAGCAAGACCTGCTCCATAAGGGTGTCTCCTGCACAGCAGCTCTCCCACTGTAGTTACAACTGTTCCCCAGTTGGCCTGGAGGTCAATTCCTCCCAGTGACACCAACAGCAATCAAGGCTCAACTACAACAAAACTGTGCACACAGCCCACAAAGGGATGCACCAAGAGTGTCCACCTCAGGTGATTAGGGAAGCTGAGACACTGGGCCCTATGGGACACTTACTACACAAGGCCACTCCATCAACTCAAGGACACTTAGAAGCTACCCAATACATAGAAACAAACACAGGGAAGCAGCCAAAATGTGGAGACAAAGAAACATGTCACAAATGAAAGAAATGGAAGAAAGCAAACTACTGGATATAGAGTTCAAAACCACAGTTATAAGGTTACTCAAGAATCTTCTAGAAACCTCTGAGGAATTTAGTCAGACTTTTAAGGATCTTAGTGACAATGTAAAAATAATGGTAAAGGACCAGTCAGAAATTAAGCATACACTGACTGAAATAAAGAATAATATACAGGGATTCAACAGTAGACTAGAGGATCCCGAGAATCAAATCAATGATTTGAAATGCAAGGAAGCAAAAAACACCCAACCAGAAGAGAAAAAAGAAAAAATAATCCAAAAATATGAGGATAGTGTTAGGAGCCTCTGGGACAAGTTCAAGCACACCAACATCTGAATTATGGGGGTGCCAGAAGAAGAGAGAGAGCAAGATATTGAAAACCTATTTGAAGAAATAATGACAGAAAACCTCCCCTACCTGGTGAAAGAAATAGACTTATAAGTCCAGGAAGCACTGAGAACCCCAAACAAGAGGAATCCAAAGAGGACCACACAAAGACACATCATAATTAAAATGCCAAGGGTAAAAGACAAAGAGAGAATCTTAAAAGCAGCAAGAGAAAACCAGTTAGTTACCTATAAGGGAGTGCCCATATGACTGTCAGCTGATTTCTCAACAGAAACTATGCAGGCCAGAAGGGAGTGGAAAGAAATATTCAAAATGATGAATAGCAAGGACCTACAGCCAAGCTTACTATACCCAGCAAATCTATCATTTAGAATTGAAGGTCGGATAAAGAACTTCACAGACAAGAAAAAGCTAAAGGAGTTTATCACCACCAAGCCAGTATTATATGAAATGCTGAAGGGTATTCTTTAAGAAGAGGAAGAAGAAGAAAAAGGTAAAGATAAAAAATATGAACAACAAATGACAACAAATACATATCTATGAACAACTGAATCTAAAAATCAAATGAATAAAAAATCTGATGAACAGAATAAACTGGTGAATGGAATAGAATCAAGGGTATGGAAATGGAACAGACTGATGATTTTCAGAGGGAAGGGGGTGTGGGGGGTATGGAAAGAGATTAGACAAAGATTTTATATGCATGTATGCTTTACCTATGGACACAGACAATGGGGTGGTGATGGCCTGGGTGTAGGGGGCTGGGAACTAGGTGGAGGGGAGCTATGAGGGGAAAAAAAGAGGGACATCTGTAATAATCTCAACAATAAAGATTAATAAAAAAATAAAAATAAAAAATCAAGAAAATTTCCTACTTCCTATGCCTAATTTCCTAATGAGGAAAATAAAACACCAAACATAAGGAACAGAAAATTCAATAAAAAATTAGCCAGCAGTAAAACTTTCCATCTTGCATCCTTGAATCTACTTTTCCTCTCCTCCAATCTGATCATCACAAAGAAGTCAGAGAAATATTTAAAGAATTCAAAACATCAGATTCTGCTTCAAACGCTTCCACATCTTCCTATTACCTCTGTAATAAAGCCCCTAGTCCACCTATTTGTCCCGAAAAAACAAACTTTGACCTGCCATTTTGTCTCCAGTGGGTGCCCTTTCCCCCATCACCACATGCAGTCAATATAGATGGCTTTTTACATCTTTGAAGGCATCATGCTATTTCCTATTCTACAGACTTTGCACATTCTGTTCCTTCCACATAAAACATTGACACCACTCCTGTATTGCTTAATGAAATCTTACCCACCCATTAGATCTCAGCTTGAATCTCACTTTCTCAAAAAGTTTTCTCTAAGTTATCAGAGTGGGTTAAGTCACTCTCACCTTTGCCACCCCCTTCCAATGATCTTAACCCTTATTAGAAGTGCTTATCACCCTTATCAAATTTTGCATCCTATATAATAAAAGGCTAATATGCAAATAGACCAAGTGGCGGGACACCCAGAAAAAAACGAACAACCATTCGTTATGACGTGCACTGACTACCAGGGGGTGTGTGTGGAACATGGTGGGCGTTGGCCGCAGCGGGATGGTGGAGCAGGTGAGCGGGGGCACCAGACCAAGGCAGGGTGCCGGTCACTGTCATCTGAGCGAGCCTCTGGTAGTTACTGAAAATTCTTTGCTCCCATGTGCTGCAGTCCTACCCAGCACTCGCACCCACTGCCAGTGCCCAGTGCTGGTCCTGATCACTTGGCGCCATCAGCGGGTGCGAGCAGTGGCTGCTGGCCCTGATCACCCCTGAGGGCTTCTCCACCTCCCCCTGCTCCTGAGGGCAGCAGCCGCCACTCATACCTGCTACTGGCACTGGTCCCAATTGCTGCACGTCAGCAGGTGAGAGTGGGGCCAGTGCCATCAGCACATGGGAGGGGCGGCAGGAATGGGGCTGCCGGCAGACAGGGGACCAGGCAGGAGGGGCCAGGCGGAGGTGCAGAGGATGTGCTGAAATCCTCCCTTTTGCCTACTGTAGCCTTGCGGCCCACAGTTCCTTTCAAGGTGTACAAATTCATGCACTGGACCCCTAGTTATATTATAAATTCTATGAAGAAAAAGTCTGTATCCAATCATTTCATTTGCAGCTCTGTTACATAGGACTGTCTAACAACTGTTGGAGCTTCATTGATATTTATTGAGTTAACTAGAGACCTAACCTGCCATCAGGGTCATGTCTGCCATCCCATGAAGCCTCACATGCTCTGCGGATGCTGCAGGTGGCCCATGACACTTCTCAGATGCTGCCGGTGCCCCACGATGCTCCAGAAATCCCTCCCACCATGGCCACTGCAGGACCCATCAATACACCTCCTGGTGAGTCTAGTAGTTGGTCGTGACGCCATCATGGCATCACGACCACAGGCCTTTTATGATTTAGATGAGAGTATAATTAGTGGAAAGGGATTCAACATGTATGTAGTTCACATATCAACTAAAGATGTCCCATAAGGCTTTGTTTTTAAATTGCTGTGGCAGGAACCATCTTTAATCAGGACTAATTTCTTTTTAGGACTAATTTCTTAAGCTGTGCTCCACAACATCTTGTCTCATGGCTCACCAAAATAGTTGTTTAAATTTTAGTAGATATATGGGATGTCTATAACCAGCTTTCCTCCCTGTTAGTAAATATTTTTCTGCTATAAAAATGCATCCACTGATAACTTTGAGACCACATATAATTACTAATCATGGATGTTGAAAACCTTCTATAATTGTGGTCACTTAGCCCATCTTAGTGGTGTGCCAATTCTCTTATCTTGTTTTGGCATTCTTACAGCCACAATTCAGAATATTACTGCATATTTCCTGCTCTGTTGTTCTCTGCAATATCTCCTGTTTCTGAAAATATGTCATCTCAAACAAAAGTTTCAAATCTCATCAGATCAGTCTAGAGAAAATTTTGTCTCTACAGTTAGGACAAAAAAGTAGACCTTGATCAGCTCCCTCTTGACAACTACACACCTTTTTCACTTTCAGGAAGGAGTCAAATTTCTTAAGAAGTTGCATATCTGGTTTGGTTAATTTCCAAATTTCCAGCCTGATTCTTATACTATTAACTTTAAAAAACTACTTACATAATTTAAAAAGTGAAATCCTATGTAATAAAAGCCCAGCAACCAAAACGGCAGAATGACCCAAATGACTAGAGACCAGAATGACCACAGCCCCTTGCCTGGCTGGCCGCCTCCCAGCGAGCAGTTAGGGGCAATCAGGCAGGCAGGCGGAGTGGTTAGGGGCAATCAGGCAGACAGACAAGCAGTTAGGGACCAGGAGTCCCGGATTGCGAGAGGGATGTCCAACTGCCGGTTTAAGCCTGGTCCCACGGGGATCCCTATGGGATCGTGCCAAAACCAGCAGTCAGACATCCCCCAAAAGATCCCAGATTGCGAGAAGGTTCAGGCCCTGGCTGAGGACACCCCTCCCCCCATGCATGAATTTTGTGACCCGGACCTCTAGTAGTTATATAAGGTTTATAAAAAATACAGATTTATCTGTTAGTTCCTATAGCCTAGCTCTTTATACATTTCTGGGATTTTTTCTTCAAATTTATCTTCCAATTTCTTCTCTTTATATTTTAATTTTCAAGATTAGCTTTCATTCTAGGAATATTATTATTATTATTATTTTTTTTTTACTGTGAGTTCTATGGGCTTTTAATGGATACATAGCAATATTATATTATCTTCTGACAAGGGCTCCCAGATATCACCAACACAGCCTGTTGATAACACAAGTTCACTGCTTACCCCATGACAAAAGAGAGCACCACCTCAATAGAGTTTTATACATCTTGAGGGAGAAGACAAACCAGATTGTATTGGGAATTTGAAGTGTGTTTTGTTTTTTTTAATTTAAATTTTGTATTGTTTAAAGTATTACATATGTCTTCTTCCCCCCCCCCCCCAATGACCTCTCCCCAGCCTCTTCCACCCCCCTGAATCTTTCTTATTGCCTTCTATTCTCATGTAATGCTATTTCATTTATCAACTATAATTTTTACAAAGAAGTTTTCTTCTGTTCCTTTCATTATCTCTGTTTCAATTTTTTAGTTGTTTATTTTGATCTCTGCCTTCCAAGCTAGAGGATTTCCTCTCGTGTTTGGTTATTGTTGGCTGCTCATCCATCTTTAAGAGACACTGAAACGCTGATTGGATGTTCAGTATATGAAGGTGGGCTTGTCCACTTCTGGGCTTCGACACAGAGTGTGTTCTTGCTGAGCAGTTTCACTGAAGAACCAATATTGAAGATGGTCAACATCTTCAGATTCCCTGTCTTAAAATAGTCAGTTTTCCAGAGAGGAATCCTACATGTCCTGTCTGGAGGAAATAAGAGACTGGATACCCATTCATAATTAAGAGAGTCAACAAGGCCCACTGTTGACTCACTTTATCTGAAGACTTTTATATGAAGACTTTTACTTTGTTCCTCTATATTTATTGTGATGCCATTGTCTTCATCAATATATGGTGTTTTGCCTCATTTTCAACCTTTCTAGAAAATAAACTCTAATCCTCTGCTGGGGTGTAAGGGGTACTTTCCTGAATGTGAGAAGCATGGGAGTGAGCTACTATTTATATAGATTTTTGAATAGTCATCTCCTTTCACGACTCACCTGTGCCCTACCCTGCTTCAGTGTAACTGGTGTTTCCTGTTCTCAAGCTTTGCTGGGCGTCTGCATTGTGACTAGCTTGCTTCAGAGTTTCTCACCCTTCTGGACTAAGCTTCAGCTTTCTCTGGTCTGTTAAATCAGTCATAACTTGTCCATTTGACTCTCAGCTTCTAAAACTTAGTTATCACTTTTGTCCTATGTACATAGTCCTTGTTTGTTTTTGTTTGGTTTTTTACCATTTTTGAAATATTTTTATAGTCATTTTAGTATGGTTTTATGAGAAATTACAGGAGTTTATAATCAATCAACCATATTTAATCAGGACTTTGTAATTTAATTTTTATTGAGACATAGTTGACATATAACATTATATTAGTTTCAGGTGTACAACATAAATATTTTATATTTGAATACATTACAAAATGATCATTGCAATGATTCTAATTAACATCCATCACCATACACAGTTTCAAAATTTTTTCCTTGTGATATGAACTTTTAAGATCTACTCTCTTAGCAACTTTCCAATATACATTTCAATAACTCTAGTCACCATGCTATACATTACAGCCCTATGACTTATTTATTTTATAACCAGAGGTTTATACCTTCTAATCACCTTCACCCAATTGTAACTTGATTTTTTACACAATTCTTATTAGACTTATACCAGTAAATTTACTTAATTCTGGGTATTCCAAATTCTATTTTAAATATCTGAATTCCATAAAGGCAATGAAGGCCAGTCTCACAGTTATTTCTAGAATTTTTCTCTAAGTGATGATATTCACAGAACCATCATTCTTTGTCCATATCAGACTATGCTTGGCAACATAATGTCCAAACCACTTGAAAACTAAACAATGTACTTATAAATAATCAATGAGTAAAAGAGGCAATCTATAGATAAATAAGAAAGACATTAAATTGAATGAAAATTAAAGTACGACATATGATATTTTGTGGGATGCTGCCAAAAAATGCTAAGAGGGAAATTTATAGCACTGAATTCTTACAACAGAAAAGAAGAAATATTGAAAATTAACATTCTAAGTTCCCATCTCAGGAAACTATGAAAGGAAAGCAAGATGAATCCAAATTAAAGCAGATGGAAGGACATAATAAGCATCATCAAAAATCAATGAAATTGAAAACATAAACAATAGGATATACCAATAAAACAAACAGATGGTTCTTTGAAAAGATCAATAAAATTGATAAAACTCTAGCAAGACTGAAAAAGAGAGAAGACACAAATTACCAATATTAGGAATAAAATAGGAGTTATCATTACAAACCCTGATGATACCAAAAGGATAATAAGAAAATCCTACTGACAACTCAACCCACATATGTTTGAAAATGTCACTCAAAAAGCACAAATTATCACAATTCTCCCAATATGAATTAAATCATTTGAATATATATATAGTTGCTAAGTATATTATATTTGTCATTTAAAAACTCCTGAAAAAGAAACCTCCCAGCTCAAATGCATTATTGGAGAATTGTACCAAACATTAGAGAAGAAATAATACCAACTGTATACACTGTTCTAGAAAATAGAAAAAGTAGAATCACTTCCATTTGATTGAATGAATCCACTATCATTCTGATAACAAAATCAGAGAAAAATAGTAAAAAAAACAAAGAAACTAGAGACCAATATTCCTCATAATTATAAACTAAAAAATTCTGAATAAAATGTTAGCCAACTATTCGTGAAGATATTATACACGATTTTCAATAGGATTAATTTGAACATACAAGGCTACTTACAAACATCAATCACCATAACTCACTATGACAACAGGCTCGAGGGAAAAATTCACATAACTACTAGTATATAAATTGATGCCAAAAAACAACTCCCCATGAAATTCAACACCAGTGCATTAAAACAAAAACAAAAAGACCCCCAAACAAACAACAACAAAAATAAACTCTCAAAAGACTAGGCATAGTAGGTATATTAGTTTGCTAGGACTGCATACTAAGTACATATCACAATTGCCCTGTTTCCAAATAAGGTCACATTCTGTGGTATGGGGGATTGGGACTTTAACATTTAAAATTTTGGAAAAACACAATTCAATTCATAACAGCAGTGGCTTAAACTACAAACATTTATTATCTTACTAGAGGCCCGATGCACAAAATTCGTGCAAGAGTAGGCTTTCCTTCCCCTGGCTGCCGGCACTGGCTTCCTTCTAGCACCCAGGACCTGGGTTTCCCTCCAGCCCAGGCTTCATCTGGAAGGACATCCAGAAGGACATCCAGTCTAATTATCATATTACCCTTTCATTATTATAGACTAGAGGCCTGGTGCACAAAATTGCCTGATGGCTCCCAACTGCCCTCCCCTGCAGGCCTGGTTGCCCCCAACTGCCCTCCCCTGCCAGCCATCTTGTGGTGGCTATCTTGTGGTGGCCATCTTGTGATGGCATGAAGGTGGCCATCTTGTGGTGGCCATCTTCTGGCAGCCATCTTATGATTACACGAGGGTGTCATGTGAGGGCACGAGGACCACCTAGGCTTTTATCAGTATAGTTCTGGAGGCTAGACATATTCAATCAGCCATTTTAAACCTTTTTCTGACAGAAAAAAAAGGTATAATTTGGATTCTTTCACACAGGACAGCTATGTTGTGTTGGCTGTTGTCATTTTTTTATTTGACAATCTAAGGAAAAAGAGGTCAAGTATTGTATGTTTTAAATTTCTTGCGACAGGGTTGGTTCCTTCTGAGGGCTGTGGGGAAGAAGCTGTTCCATACCACGCTCCTAATTCTGGTGTCTTGCTGGCAATGTGTGGATTCCTTGGCTTATAGATGCATCACCTGCTAGTTTCCTTCATTTTTATATGGCATTCTCCCTGTTCCCAATTGCTCCTTATAAGGACACTGGTCATATTGAATTAGGGACCCACCCTACTCCAGAAAGATGTCCTCTTAACTTAGCCAATAACATCAATTGCCCTGTTTCCAAATAAGGTCACATTCTGAGGTATGGGGATTGGGACTTTAACATTTAAAATTTTGGAAAAACACAATTCAGTTCATAACAGCAGGGAACTTCTTCAACTTGTTAAAGAACACATACACACACACACAAATAAAAAACAAACAAACAAACAAAAAAACCACACCCTATAGCTATTATCTTATTTAACCATGAAAAACTAAATGCTTTTCCTCTATGATTGGCAACAGAACAAGAATGTTTTCTCTCACCATTGGTATGCAGCCCATTACTGGAAATTCTATCCAGTGCTGTAAGGCAATAAAAGGAAATAATAGGTATACAAATTAGAAATAAATAAATACTGTTGTCCATTTATAAATGACGTAAACACCTATATTTTAAGAATACCTCAAAAACTAGTAAATGAGTTCAGCAAGATGTGCAAGACTGACATATATAAATGACTTGTACTTCTATATACTAGCAATGAACATGTGAAAACTGAAATTAACAGTACAGTACCATTTATAGTTGTTCAAATAAATAAATACTTTTGTGTAAACCTAACATGCTGTATTTAGGACTTGTATGCTGAAAAAATACAAAATGTTATTAATAGAAATCAATGAGGGAGGCCTAAATAAACAGAGGGACATATCGTTTTCATAGACTGGAAGATGCCAAGTCTCTCCAATAGCAATTTAATGCAATCTTATCTAGATCACAACAAGACTTTTTTATAGGTATAGACAAAATTATCCAAAAATTAATATGAACAGGGGAAAAAACCTAGAATAACTAAATCAATTTTGAAAAAGAATAAAATGAGAAGATTAACTCTCCTTGATTTTAACTTTAATTATATAGCTACAGAAATAAAAACAATGTGATACTGAATGATGGATAGAAACATGATCAATGGAACAGAATAACAAACCCACACAAGTTCAGCCAGTTGATTTTGACAAAGTGCAGAGGCAATATAATGGAGGAAGAATAGCCTTTTCAACGAATTACAAGAGAAGTTGGCAAAGCTGAATCTCAAATGACCTCATATCTTATGCAAAAATAACTCAAAATAGGCCATAGACTTAATTGCAAAATGTAAAACTGTAAGACTTAAAAAAAAACTTTGGAGAAAATCTGCCGGACCTAAGACTTGATAAGAGTTCTTAAATGTGACACCAAAAACATGACACACAAAAAAAAGGAAAGAGAAAGAAAGAAAGAAAGAAAGAAAGAAAGAAAGAAAGAAAGAAAGAAAGAAAGAAAGAAAGAAAGAAAGAAAGAAAGAAAGAAAGAAAGAAAGAAAGAAAGAAAGAAGAAGAAGGAAGGAAGGAAGGAAGGAAGGAAGGAAGGAAGGAAGGAAGGAAGGAAGGAAGGAAGGAAGGAAGGAAGGAAGGAAGGAAGGAAGAAAGAAAGAAAGAAAGGGATAAGTCAGACTTTGTCAAAATTAAAAACTTTTCTTCTGTGAAAGATCATGCAAAGAAGATGAGAAGACCAGCTACAAACTGGCTGAAAATATTTGCAAACAGGATATCTAACACAGGACTCTAAAATATATAAAGTACTCTCAAAACTTGATAATAAAAAATGGCTAGCCCAGCTAGTGTGGCTTAGTGGTTGAGCATTGACCCATGACCAGGAGGTCGTGGTTCCATTCCTGGTCAGGGAGTGTGCAAAAAACAGCTGATCAATGATTCTCTCTCATCATTGATGTTTCTATCCCTCTTTTCCTCTCCCTTCCTATCTCTAAAAGCTATAATAACATTTTTTAAGTGACTAAATACATAAAGAGACATTTTGCCAAAGAGGATATATAAATAGCAAGTAAGCACACAAAAAAGTTCAACATCACTAGCAATCATAGTAATGCAAATTAAGAACACAGTGAGATACCACTACATATTTATCAAACAGCTAAAATTAAAAAGAGTGAGAATATCATATGCAGAAAAATCTAATCTCATATGTATTGTAGCGGGTAATACAAAATAAGACAGTCATTCTGAAACTTGGTTTGCCAGTTTCCATTTAAAAAATTAAACATAACTTAATGATACAGCTCAGCAATCATACTGCTGAGCATTTAATCCCAGAGAAATTAAAATTTAAGTTCACACAAAAAACTTTACACAATTGTTGGTAGTAGCTTTATTTGCAATATCCAAACACTGGAAACAGCCAACATGCCCTACAATTAACAAATGGCTAAACAAACTGTGGTACATGCATACCATGGAAATACTACTCAACAATAAACAGAAATAAACTCTTGATATATGCCATGACTTGGATGGAGCTTAAGGACATTATACTGGACTAGAGGCCCAGTGCACAAAATTCGTGCAATTGGGGGGGTGCCCCAGCCCGGCCTGTGCCCTCTTGCAGTCTGGGAGCCCTTGGGGGTGGACATCCTTAGCACTGCCGTGGAGGTGGGAGAGGCTCCCGCCACTGCATCTGTGCTTGCCAGCTGTGAACCCGGCTCAGGGCTTCTGGCTGAGCAGCACTCCCCCTGTGGGAGCTCACTGACCAACAGGGGGAGCGGTGCTGCATTGAGCATCTGACCCCTGGTGGTCAGTGCATGTCATAGCAACTGGTCATTCCGCCATTTGGTCGATTTGCATATTAGACTTTTATTATATAGGATGATTGAAGCCAATGAAAAAAAAAGTCACATACTGTATGATTCCACTTCTATAACATTTTTGAAGTAATATAATTATAGAGATGGTGGTTAAATTAGTGGTTTCCAGGTGTGAGGGATGGTGTGAGTTTGATGGTAAATGGGTAATACAAGTGAAATCTTTGTGGGATAAAATAGTTCTGTACTTTGATTTTAGTGGTGGTTAAATAAATCCAATATGTGATTACAACAAACAAATAAAACACTATACATATGTTGTACCAATGTCAATGATTTTGATATTGACCCATGGTTATGGATGATGTAACTATTATGAGAAACTGGGTGAAGGGGTACATAGGTCCTCTTTGTACTCTCTTTGTAACTTCCTGTGAATCTATAATTATTTCAAAATAAAATTTAAAAATAATACATAATAGTTGGGGAAAGGATTGTATGACGACAGATGAAATAAGACTGGTCATAAATTAATAATTATTAATTCAGAGTGATGGACATGAGGAAGTTTATTATACTCTTCTGTCTGATTCTGTATATGTTGAAAATTCTTCATAATGAGAAGTTAAAAAAACAAAAGCTGGGTCTATGTCATATTTATTTGTGTATCTCCAATGTGCAGCATAATGGTAGATGGTTAAAAATATTTGATGAATAAAAAACTTCAAGAAAGTCAACGTTTTCATTCTTGGTTCTCTCCTTTAGAGAATGAACAACAGTATTTACCTCTCAGGGTCATTGAGAAAGTATTATATACAAAAGCAACAAACAAAGCATCATTAGTTGTGGGACCACTTTAAACAACCTAATCTACTTGTACTTGGAGTCCCTGAAGGAGAGGAGAGAGAAGGATAGACAGAAAAAATAATGGCCAAAATTGTTTTTAATGTATATTTTTTATTGATTTCAGAGAGAAAGAGAGGCAGAGAGAGATAGAAACATCAATGATGAGAGAGAATCATTGATTGGTTGCCTCCAGCATGCTTCACACTGGGGATCCAGGCCACAATCCAGGCATGTGCCCTTGACAGGAATCGAACCCAGATTCTTTAGTCCACAGGCTGACACTCTATCCACTGAGCCAAACCTGGTAGAGCAATAACAGGCAATTTTTTTTTAATTTGATGGAAATTATAAACCCATATTCCAAAGTAGTTCAACATACCCAAAGCACAACAAACATAAAAAAACTACACCAAGGTGCATAATAATCAAATATCTCAAAAACAGTGATTAAGATAAAAACCTTAAAAGCAGCTGGAAAAAAAAGACAGGTCATATGTAGAAGAACAAAAATAAACCTAATAGCATTGTCAGGATAATGTAAGCAATAGGCAAGAAGAAATGGATAAAATGAATATACTTATAACCTTTAAAGTTTTGCAAATATAACATAATCTAGCATTATATAAAGAGGAAATACACAATCAAGTGGGATTTATCCCAGCCATGTAATCTTGGCTCAACATTTGAAAATTCAGTGTAATTCACCTATTAACAAGTTATAAAAAAATTATATAGTCATCTATATAAATACAGAAAGAGCACTTGACAAAATTCAAAACATGGTTAAAATGAATTTAATTAAAATTAAATTTCATTTTCAAAGACATTGTTAAAAATAATAAAGTAAGTGAAAGGCTAAGACAAAATATATGCAAAATATGTATCTGGAAGACATTGTATCCAGATTATAATAAATAACTATTATAGCTCAGTAATTAGAAGACAAAAGTTTAATAAAAATGCATAAAGGTTTAGCACAAAGAGAGACATGTAAATGACAAATAAGCACAGAAAAAATATTCAACATCATTAGTTATCAGGAAAATGAAAATTAAAACCACAATGAAATGGCTTTTATTGATGAAAAGAACAAAATTGAAATACTCATACTACATTATTTTATCCACTAGAATGGCTAAAATTAAGAAGACTAGCAATACCAAATGTTGGCAAAGATATGAAACAACTGGAATGTCTATACATTTGTAGTGGAAATGCAAAATAGTATAGTCACTTTGGAAAAGCAATCTTATTCTTATATATTTATCTAAGAGAAATGGAAAACAAAGTCCACATAAATATTTGTATTTATGTTAGCTGAAAATTGCAAACAATTTAAAATGCCCAACAACTGGTGAGTGGATTAAAAATAAATAAACCAACAAAGAACTTACGGTATAGTCATACTTTGGGAAAACTGTTAAACAATAAATAGGAACAATAGCTTGATACTAGAGGCCCAGTGCATGGGTTTGTGCACTGTGCACCGGTGGGGGCCCTCCGCCTGGCCTGCTGGAATTGGGCTAAAACTGGCCAGGTGCACAGATTTGTCCAGGGCATGTCCAGCCTGTCTTGCCCAGTCCTGATCGGCCAGACCCCAGCAGCAAGCTAACCTACTGGTCAGAGCATCTGACCCCTGGTGGTCAGTGCGCATCATAGCGACTGGTCAAATGGTCGAACAAATGGTCGGACACTTAGCATATTAGGCTTTTATTATGTAGGATATGTAAAAAGGTGGATATATCAAAAGCATTATACTTAGTGAATGAATTCAGATAGTAAATTATTTTAGATATAAACCCTACACAAGATAGGTTTCCATTTATTTGAAAGTCTAGAAATAAATAAAACACCACATTAAAAAAATTAGATCACTGGTGTTCAGGGTCTGGAGGTTGGGAGAGGGATTACACTGCAGAGACGTGAGGAAACTTTCTCAGGCAATGGAAATGTTCTGTGCCATAACTACATATAGTCATGGTGGTTACATGACTGTATACAGTTACAAAATTTACCAAATTGTACACTAAATATTGATCAATTTTACTGCATTTAAATTATAGTTCAATCACATGTAATTGATTTAACTATTTATGTAAAGTATAATTTAAATATGCCCATATATAATTTATATTTATAGTAGTATGCAGGGTGGATGAAATTGGAAAAAAGACTAAATATAGAGAAGTCATTTATTAGGCCATTGCAAAAGTCAAGGTCATGCTGGTAACTATGAAGAAAAGCAATGTAGAGGGGATGGGAGTAAAAAGAACACAAAACATGTGTTGAAGATGTTGAACATGAAATATATGTTAGAGATCTTTCAAAATTAGGATCATTACACAGAATTCACTAGACCCCTTTCTTCCTCTTTTCTCCTTCCTGTGTAAATAAGAAATCCCTCACTTTTGTCTCCCTGCGCATTTGATCACATTTGGTGGTGGCAATTGCAAGGAATGGACAAGGAAGAAGGAATTTGGATATCCATGAGCCTAACAGCCATTCCTAGGTAAAGGCAGTGGGAGATTAAGTTTGGGTAAGATAGCCCATTGGGTTTTTTCACTTTATGTTCATTTCCCCAATTTCCTACCCCAGGAAATTGTGACACAGCTTATGTGGAGAGAGGTTGGCTTGAAAATAGCACAAATCATTCTGACTCACCCACACCTCCTAACAAGCCCAACATATCCCTGCTAAGCTGAGAACCATTACTTTCACATCTGATAAGGAATGCCCAGGGGAAGTAGTAAGAGCAGTTTTCAGAGATGCCAGGTTTGCAGAGGTTGCAGAGAATTCCAGTTGGTATGTCTGGCAGAAAATTGAAAACAAAGATATGGTGTTTAGGAAATGGGTCATGGCTTATGACATTAAATGGGCAATCTTCAGTATGGGATATTTCAAACATAGTAGTTGCAGAGATTATTAAGGAGAGCAGAAGAATAGAGTTTAGGATTGTCTCTGGTAAATGATCTACAACCAGAGGGCAAAAAGAGAAAAAAGAAGAATCAGCAAAGGACTTTGAGTAACAGTGATAAGAGAAGGGGAGACCCCCAAAAGTGTGATAACATATTTAGTCAAAGATGGGAGATAACATATAAGCCAAAGAGGGTTGCAAGGACCCCATATATTATCTGGGTAGAGTGGTGTGCAGTGGAGAAAAAGAATTGTGGTACTTTAAAAGGAGATTTAAACTGAGATATTTATGCACTCAGTCTCATTTGCCAGAACATGACTGATCACTTTGCTTTCAAAGAGAGAAAGATTAAAACCCTGTCAGTTTCATTTTCAGATGTCTCAATTTGAACTTCATTATAATTGTAAAATACTGTTATGTCATTTTTAAACCAGTTTATAAAGGATTACTTTGACATAATTATATAATGGCTTCTATCAATCATCTCTTTTACAATTGTTCAATCCCAAACTTAAATTGCAATACATTCATAGTCTATGGGGCTAAATTAATTTAAATAAAGCCACGCTATCAAAAGTAAGAAAGTCAAGAAATCTTTTAAATTATATATATATATATATATATATATATATATATATATATATATATATATATCTCCCAAATGGTTCCAATCAAAATTCTCAATCAAACATAGTCTGAATGGTCTAGGCCGCAATATTGAAAACAACAATAATTCAATTTTGTCCAAGAAATGTTTATTTAAAATCTTTACAATGCCAGGCACCATACTTGGCAAATAAATAAATAAACAAATAAATAAATAGCCATCTTTTTTCTTCAGGTAGCTTGCAAAGTACTGAGGGAAATAAGTAACTAATCACCTTCATTTGAAAGTTTTCTATTTGTAGTTATACTTATGTGTTTTTGTAAATTTCAAAAATTAGTAATTCTAAGATTTTAGTAACTCTTATTGAATATGGAAAACATTGAAAGAAGCAAAATAAAATATAAATGCATTATAAGATTAACAAAAATAAGTATCGAGAAAGTGCAGATAATTAAACTTTTAAATACTGTTTTTTATACATTGGTATCATTTATACTTCTGAATCTATTAAAGCTTAAAACTATACTAAAACTTTTGGGGTAGTCATTTTTTTCTTGAAATATTTGTCCATACTAGTTTGTCTTCATTATGCTACAGAACTAAAATCTTAGTGGCTTGACACATTAAAGTTTATTTCTTGCTGCAACTTGGGTCATCAGGATTCTATGATTATTGTTATGCAAGCACCCAAGCTAAGGATGCCTCCTTTTTCATTTTTATTTTTTCAGTTTTATTGAAGTATAATTGACATATAAAATTGTAAGATGTATTTAAAGTGCATATCGTGGTGATCTGATATATGTATATATTGTGAGAGGCTTCTCACCATCTAATTAACACACACATCACCTCACATATTTATCTTTTCTTTTCTTTTCTTTATTTATTTTTTTGAGGAGGAGGAGGAGGCAAAGATATTTAAGTTCTACTCTCTTAGCAAATTTTAATTTTATCATACAGTGTTATCAACTATAGTCAGTCACCAGCTGATGCATTAGATCCTCAGACTTCATGAACCTTAGTTGAAAATTTGTATTGTACCCTTTTACCAATCTCTTCTATTTCTTCTCCTCTCTTTCTCCTGCTTCAACCCTGGGCAACCATTTTTCTACTCTCTGTTTCTAAGAGCTTCACTTTTTTTTTTTTCCACCCCACATTTAAGTGATACCAGGCAGTATTGCAGACTTTTTTTTTTATGCATACTTCTACCATTGACCAAATGGGGAGAAAAGAGAATGTAGTAAATTAAACACTAACTCTTAAAGCCTTTGCCATTCACATTTCTTTGGCCCAATATTGTCACATGTCTATCATAGGAAATGAGAAATTGCAATTATGTTATGTTCCCAATTGAGTGAAGAACCAGAATGTATGTAAACAGTCCTAGTAGTTTTGAAACCATTGTTCTCTTCTTCAGAAACAACTCTCATACATGTGTTAGATCTCCCCAATTGTTTTCTCTCAAATCCCTCATATATAGTTTTGTTGTTTTTCCATTTCGTTTGGTTATACTTTCTCTAACTTATTCTGAGTTCTTCTGACTTTTTCAGTTGCATTTACTCCATTATTTGGGTTGTTTCTAGAATGTTTTTCACCATTATGAGATTTTTTTTGTCTTCCTTTATTTTCTGAGTTTTATCAAAATGTTTTTCATTCATTTTCATGGTCTTATGATCACTTTTTGTAAACATATATGACTGTTTTGAACTTTTTTTCATTTCTTTAAGATAAATAATTTTCTATATGTGATTTAACTATACTTGTGTTTTTCAGCTGCCTTGTGCTCATTCCTTTTCTCTTTCTTGCTTGCTTTCAGTCTATTTTTCTATCTGTATTTATATTTTTCAGGCATAGGCCCAGTGATGATGTCTTTTCTGAATATTGCTGAGCTTTGAATGGTAACAGGAACTGCTGATGAATAGTTCTGGGGTTTATTTCAAACACTACTCTTATCAAATTATTTCATTTATCCCAGGAACAAATGTCTTCTTAGATTTCTAAGTGTAGCAGCATGGCCTTGATTGTCTTTTTGGAAAAACATTTTCAATCCTTTCCACTGGTTACCTTCGTTAGAAGAGAAACTAGGTCATGAACAATAGAAATGATTTTGGGTATTCCACCATGATTTTTCTTTTAAAATTCTCTCTATCACAATTCTGGACTGTCAAAGTCAGTCTAAAAGGGCATTCTAATAAAAATGTATATATTATTGTATATGTCCTTTAGAATGTGCCAATTGGGGGAGGAGAATTTATTTCTGGCTGAAAAATCTAAAACCACATTTGTTAATATTAAGAATGTTCTCTTCTCTCAGTCTAGGTGTGCTTTATTATGTAAAGTTAGGAGTTACAGCAATTTCTTTGTCTTGACAATTTCCTTTTTACTTGTCATTCTTTTTTGTTATTTTTTAAATGGGGTTTGAGGTAGAAGGATGGAGTAAAATAATGCCTTTAATCAATTGCCTCAACCACAATTTAATTATTTTTTTAAAAATCTTACAAAGGAGCTCCCATAAGATTGTTGGTCGATTTCTCAACAGAAACTTTGCAGGCCAGAAGAGAGTGGCAAGAAATATTCAAAGTGATGAAAAACAAGGACCTACAATCAAGATGACTCTACCCAACAAAGCTATCATTTAGAATCAAAGGACAGATAAAGAGCTTACCAGACAAGAAAAAGCTAAAGGAATCCATCACCACCCAACCAGTATTATATGAAACTAGTGGCCCGGTGCATGAAATTTGTGCATGGGGGCGGGGGTTTCCCTCAGCCCAGCCTGTACCCTCTCCAATCTGGGACCCCTTGGGGGATGTCTGACTGCCGGGATTGGGCCTAAACCAGCAGTCAGAGATCCCTCTCACAATCCAGGACTGCTGGTTCCTAACCGCTTGCCTGCCTACTTGACTGATTGCCCCTAACCACTTCTGCCTGCCAGCCTAATCACCCCCTAAGTGTTCCCCTGCCAGCCTGATTGACACCTAACTGCTCCCCTGCCAGCCTGATCGTCCCCAACTACCCCCCTCTACCTGCTGGCCTAATCACCCCCAAGACTTTTATTAGTATAGACTAGTGGCCCAGTGCACAAAATTTGTGAACATTAAAAGGCGGTTAATTAGAGAAAATAATTTAATATTGTTATTTGCCTTTTCTCTATAATAGAAGTGTCAGAGATGAAAGAAAATTAGTAAAATGTATATGAAAACCTTCCTCCTATCAGTGTCTGGGGTGCACCACGGGACCCAGAGTCAAGTCCCCGCCCCCCCACATGCGCCTCAAAATCAGGTGAGACCCAGACCCAGCTGCTCCCTCCCGTAATTGGGCTAAATCCAAACCTGGCCAGTCCCACCCTTGTCAAGCCCCACTGGGCAGGAGATGTAGCCTCAGGTCCCTTGGCCCAGCACCAGGATGGGGGGTGTGGCCTGAGGTCCCCAGCCCAGACCGGCACGGGGGGCAGGCCTTGAGGTCCCCCGTCAATCCCCGCCAGGTGGGGGACACAGCATGAGATTCCCTGTCAAGCCCCACTGGGTGGCATGGCCTGAGGTCCCCTGTCAAGCCTTGCCAGGTCGGGGGCATAGCCTGAGGTACCCCAGTCTGGCGCTGGGGCGAGGGGAGCAGCCTGAGGTCCCCTAGCCCAGCACCAGGATGGGAAGCACACCTTGAGGTCCCCCGTCAAGCCCTGCCGGGTGGGGGACACGGCCTGAGATCCCCTGTCAAGCCCCACAGGGGCGGGGAAGGGCGTAGCCTCAGGTCCCTGCTGATTGCTTGTTAAGACTCCTTATGGGAACTTGGCCTCAGCTGTGGGTGCAGCCATCTTTGTGATGGAGTGATGGTCAATTAGCATATTCCCTCTTTATTAGATAGGATATGACCCTTCACAGAAAATTTCGCTAACCCTGCTTTACAATAAGAGCTTGACAATTGAATCATTGGGGCCAGACACCAAGATTTCCTTTCTTTGAACAGTGGAAGGGATAATTATCTTGTCTTTAAGTTGCCCTGAACATCAAATGAGATAATGACTTAGAAAAGCATAAAAGCACTATATAAAGACAACTGTATTTTTTTATGTACTGAAAAGACAATAAAGTGGTAAAATGAAAAACACTATTTTTATTCTCCCCCTTCCTTCCTTTACAGCTTTATTTAAACTTTGAAATTTATAAAAATTTCACTCTTATTTTCATTTCTTTACATTCAATATTATTTTGTATCAGTTTCAGGTTTTATATTAGTTACAGAATAGTGGTTAGACAATCATATTCTTTACAAAGTGTTCCCTGATATTTCCAGTACCCACCTGGCATCATACCATCATTACAACACTATTGACTATATTCCCTATTTAAGTGACAATAGGTTTACAGGTTCCTTCCAATATTTCATTTGTGTTGCTTGCCCTTCCTTTTCTTTCTCCCTTCTTCCCTCATTTTCCTTATATAGTATCTCAATTGGCCCTCAAAGGTCAACAAACGCACTGGGACACACTTAATGCATTTTACAGACCAGGAAACTGAGGCCAATTCCAGTTGGCTGAGAAACTTGACTCAGCACACAGGAAGCCCTCAGAGCTATGCTCTCCACCCTTCCTAAGGGCCAGCCATGGGGCAAACAGAACAAACCTCCCCATCGGGCTTCCAAGCCTCATTCTCAAGCACCTCTTCATCGCGGACACTACACATTCTTTCCTCTCTCCCGCCCCTGGCCCCCCGCCCCCATTCTTTACTGTCTCCCCTTCTCTGGAGCAGGTGGTAGGCTTTGTACTCACCATGCAGGCATGCACTGCTGTGGGGCAGGGAGGGCGCGGGCTTGCTTTTGGGCCAAGGCGGAGCAGGAGTCGCCACCTCTCAAGGGTGCAGGCCGCTGGGGCGAGGCCTGGTTAGCACCAGGAGCTTCTCAGAACTGCAGTAGCTGGGTACCCGGCAGTGTGGTGCCCCTCCACTGAGGTGGCACCGCCCCTCAACCCCCACCTCAGGGCTGCAGGGCTGCGCCCCTCCGCCCAGGCGTCCTTCTACCTTGTTCCCCGCTGGGCCAACCCACATCTTGGGGCCACTGTAGAACCTTGCTATCCGTAGGCGAGGCAGATCCACGCCCGCCGGCCCCCTACTTCGGCACTGCTCTGCGCCCCTTGGGCCACCCGCCTACTGGCCAGCTGCCTCACCGAAGCCGCAGCTCTCGCCCAGGAGCCACCCCTCAGGCAGTCCCATAGCTGGGCTTCTCGCAGCTGCTAGGTCTCCACCCTCACCTGGGTCACCTCCTTTCTTCCACATTCCACCTTCATCCATCCCTCTCTCCTGCAGTGCTTGCGCTCCAGGCCGGAAAGAAAAGGACCAAGACCAAGAAGGACAAAGCCCAAAGGAAGTGAGTCTTGAACCCCCACATCCCATTCTCTGGATTTCCTCCCGCACCTCCTCTCTGTGTCACCTCTTGAACAGGCACCCTGTGGCCCAGCCACATGGCCTCCGGGCGGGCTGGTAGAGTCGGTCTCCACAAAGCTGTGGATCTGTGGCCAGAGGCCCGGCCTGGGTCTCAGCAACCCCATGCCTACTGGAGAGGGCTGTGGGAGGAGGACCAGAGCCCGACCGTAATTATCTCCCCAACTCCAGAGGAGGCACCACCACAGGCTCCCATCCCCCCCGCCGCCGTGGCCCCGCCCCCATCCCCGCCGCCTGCTGAGTGGTCGTGATGTTATGGCATCCTGGACAATTTGCATATTCCTCTATTATTATATAATTATATAGATGTTAAAGGATATTCTTTAAGAAGAAGAAAAAAAAAGAGAAAAAATATGAACAATAAAATGGCAATAAATACATATCTATCAACAAATGAATCAAAAGACAAAGTAAACAACCAAGCAGAACAGAAAAAGACCCCTAGATACAGAGAACACCTGACAATTGCCAAGTGAGAAGGGCTTGGAAGGGATGAGTGAAAAAGGTGAAGGGAAGAATTACAAATTGGTTGTTACAAAATATTCATGGGGGTGTAAAATACAGCATAAGGAATATAGTCAATAGTATTCTAATAACTATATGTATGGTTTCAGATGGATATGAGATTTACCGGGATGATCACTTAGTAAGTTATATAATCTTATATAAGTCTAATCACTCAATTGTACACCTGAAACTAATATAATAATGTATGTCAACTAAATTGAAAATTTTAACACTTGCTTTTTAATTAAAAAAAAAGACTAATTGGCAAAAATTCATAGTACAAAAGAAGCTTTTCCATGTGTGGTTTATTATTTTGTATGATGCTTGATCTTATTAAGAACAAAAGTGTCCTTTAACATCTTTATTATTATTATTTATTTTTCAAGTACAGTTGCAGAAGCATCTTTTTTTAAGAACATGTGACCATCACTGTAGGTTGCTTCCTCCTATCCTTATACCTGGTCCCCTTCTCTCTTATCTGTCTAAAGTTCAAATGCTCACTCTCCCAGCCTTTCTTACTGTTCTGCATAAAATATGTAATACAGAACTGGCAAGGGATGAGGTTAGTCTTTAAGTCCTGCCTTAAATGTTAGTGCAATGGCCTGAGCTGCAGAACTCAGCAGTTCAAAGATAGCAGGCCATTGTCTCTGTAATTCTCTCAGCCTTTCTCTCATGCTTTGTACCTCATGGTCACAGAATAGTTGCTGATGCTCAATAAAGCATCTCTTAATATCACCAACTGTACAGTGTTTCAAATTTTCTCAATCACTTTTTTCCACAATTGGTTTATTTGAATTAGAATCTTATTACTTTGGTTATTTTTAACAATTTTATATGCCTTAAGCTCCAAACTTTTTATGATATAAAAGTATATCCTTATGTGATTAAAAAAATATCTATATTCTGTCATCCCATTGAACAGTGACCTCTTGAAAGCGGAGTTATTCCTTTTTTCTTTTTTTAAATCTCCAGCACCAAATGTACTGGGCCCTCCACAAATGTTTATTGAGGGCCCAGTACAAATGTTAAATGACGTCTCATTGAATTTTTATATTTTTTATTGTCTACTTTTGGTCACAAGAAAACATGGATATATCATGTATATCAAGCCATCATCACTACCAGAAAACCATATCTAAACACTTTGTATTGTTTTTGGAATAGGATCATTGTTTTTTATGCAGAAAGCCAGAAGGTTTATGTTGCAATTCAATGTTCAGTGCTTATAATAATTGTTTTTTCTTCTACTAGGCAACTAGAAAACAGAAACAGTCAGAGATATATTATTCACCCTAATGTTAAGGGAAAGCTTATTACTTTAGGTCAATAGCTGCAGGAATTCTTTTCAGCATATATATTTATACCACGCTCTTCAGCATATCTCATGATGGTTAACCCACTTGCTTTTACAAGTGATTCAGACACACTGATAGCAAAACATGGAAGAGTTGCAGGGTTTCTCTTTTGTCTGGTGTATTAGTCAATGTTCTCCAGAAAACAGAACCAATAGGATGTGTGTGTATATAGATAGAGAGTTGTTTGTTTGCTTGTATATAAAAAATTGGCTCATGCCGAAACCGGTTTGGCTCAGTGGATAGAGTGTCGGCCTACGGACTGAAAGGTCCCAGGTTCGATTCCGGTCAAGGGCATGTACCTTGGTTGCGGGCACATCCCCAGTAGGGGGTGTGCAGGAGGCAGCTGATCGATGTTTCTCTCTCATCGATGTTTCTAACTCTCTATCCCTCTCCCTTCCTCTCTGTAAAAATCAATAAAATATATTTTTAAAAAATTGGCTCATGTGATTGTGAGGGTTGACAAGTCTGGAATCCACAAATAGATTGGGAGGCTAGAGACCAAGGGAAGTGTTGATGTTGCAGTTTAGAGTCCAAAAGCAATTTAAAGGCAAATTCTCTCTTCCTCAGATGACTTCAGTCTTAAATGAGGTCCATCCATATTATGGAAAGTAATTTGAGTTAGTCAAAGTCTACTGCTTTATACATTAACACATCTAAGAAATACTTTCTCAGCAATATCTAGACTGATGTTTGACAAATGAACGTATTTTAATGCCCTTGTCAAGTCAACACATAAAATCATGCACCACACATGACATGAATTACAGATAAAGCATCAATAGATCTAATTTTTAGTTCAAGTGTTACTGTGCCACATTAAGTGACCAGGAGGCTGTTGTGCCATTTTATACCACACAAAGTATCCCCATGAGAGCAGTGCAGAAGTCAAGTCTCAAGCAGTAGTCTTTGTTGTGGTATCCAGATTTATTCCACTTAATAAATATATTATTGTAAAAATTTCTTGACAGTTTAAGGCATCCAGAAAGTAGCACATTTACAGAATATGGAAACATCATTATTGGAGCTGAGCCTTCAACATTCTCACTCTCCCACTTCACATGATGGATAATTTGGAACTCACTCTTTTGTATGCTTTGGCTAATATTTGAGATTTATAATATTTTATAATCAACCTGTAAAACAAGTTGCAATTTCACATGAACTGAATGAGGTCTAAAAAATCACGCAGCAAATATTAGGATTATCCTTCCATTACACCCCCTTTGAAAAATGACCCCTTGCTGCCATCTGAAGGATTCTCTAAGCTTTAATACTGAGCAGAGATTTAAAAGGATTAACATGAACTACCTTCCAGTACACACAGGGAATGCATTTTAATATCCAGTATTTCATCTTTATTTGAGTACTTTCAAATTGTAATGTTTTCATCAGTAGAAAGCCTGGCTGATATTGTCCATTACTATTCCTGCTGAGTTATTCACAGTTCTCCACTGACCTTTTTTTTTCAGCAAGTTTTTCAGATCTTTTGTTTCAACTGCTGTTTCATGTCTTTCTGACATTAGTCAGATTTATGGTTCTGTGTGCAGGAGTTCCCACCATGCGTGTCATTATTTTAATGCTTCTCCCTTTAGCAATCTGTGTTTATAACTTAGCCATTTATTTGCTTTGCCAGATTCTTAGGACTTACACCTCACTGGAATAGCACTTGTTATTCCCAAGATACTTTGTAACACACTTGACTCTATTTTCATGCATAACTATTTTTAGAGCCAACTGTGGGATTGAACAGACCTGTTCTTTGATTGTTTATTTTTGCCCAGACATTTATTTGGAAGATGTTAGTTCTCTTTGGGCTTCCACAGATGTTCCCATTCGTTCATTCACCATCTTTTGGTGTACCAAATATGGGTACAACCAGCTTGCTCACAGGCAAAATAAAAGTTAATACTTTCTGCCCTGGCTGGTTTGCTCAGTGGTTAGAGCGTGGGCCTATGGACTGAAGGGTCACGGGTTCGATTTCTGATCAGAGGTATGTGCCTGGGTTGCAGGTTTGATCCCTGGCCCCTGTTGGAGCATCTGCGGGAGGCAGCCAGTCAATGTGTCTCTCTCACAATGATGTTTCTCTCTCTCTCTCTCTCCCCCGTTCCCTTCCACTATCTCTAGGAATCAGTGGAGAATATATCTTTGGGTAAGGATTAACAAAAATAAGTAAATAAATAAATATATAAATATAAATATGTACCCCCCAAAAAAGTTAACACTTTCTTATCATGTAAATAGCTTCAATGTTGTCTGTTAATTTATGAGTTTCTACTTTTAATTTTTTCCAATTATGTGGAATATTATCTTTGTTTTTCATCAAAAATGCATTTCTCATTATAACTTCCAACTGGGTGATAATAATAGACACAAACAAGTATTAAATAACCTTGTAACCTTTAAAGAAGAGTGATAATGACAGATGATGATGATATGCCATGGAACAGTTGCAAGAGGATGTCTTCAGTAATATACCAAGATTTGATGGGCATTGAAAACCTCCTTGCTCCAATATGTCTCCCTATTGATTGTGTCAGTGATTAAAATACCTACATTCGTATAACATTTTGGATGAATTGACATCTTAAATATATACATGGGATAATAATATCATCCATGTATGTGTTAATTTTATGCCATGACTTCATGAAGCATTTCCTGATTCATATAGACAGAGTAGCATTACACCATAGAACTGTATAAGTTACCTACTTATATCATTTTATGGAACTTATTCACATGTGAATTACATAATAATAATTCAGATTTTTTATTTATCTGTGTTATGTCTATCTTATTCAATTTGATTCTAAGGTCCTTGAGATTGAGGTATGTGTCTGAAGTTTTCTTTAAATTTAATCCTCCACAGCAAATAGAAAAGAATTGTGTATGTTGTGGATGCTCAAAATACTGGTGACTAAATGAATGCACGGCCTCCCCTCCAAAGGGGATTGAGCCAGCAACTCAGGCATGTGCCCTGACCGAGACTCGAAGTGTGACCTCCTGGCTCATAGATTAATGCTCAATCACTGAGCCACACCAGCCGAGCAAAATGAAAAAAAAAAAAAGGCTATATTAAAATTGACTTGCCTTTCAATTTAGCTAGGGAAGGTATACAAGATAAGCATAATATAATGGTGAAGGTGTAAGTTGCTGCTATAAAAATTAGTTTCTAAGCAAAATGATAAAAATATCTGCTTGAGGTGGAACTTCCAGGATGGCAGAATCTTGGTAAATCTCCTCCACAAGGAGAAGATAATAGTAGGATTTATCAAAAGCAACCATTTCAGAACTCTAAAAGTTAACCAAGGGCATACTACAAAGTAAAACATGTTTATATAAGAAAAGATAATTAACTTTGGTAACAAAAGTGGGTTCTGTGGCATTTTATTTTGAGATTCTTCAAAATAAAGAAGATCCCACTCGCGCCCCCTCCCCCACACACACACCTGCGTCTCTGGCATTGGTAGCTGTAATAGCAACTAGCCTGACAGCCACTGGAAGGGACTAATCTGTTTTGAAGCTTTGCAGTAAAACCCCATTTCCAGAGTGTTGTCACTATTTGGCTAGACTAGGAGCTCTCTGGAAAAGTCCCATTCTCAGGTCATTGTTGCTATTTAGTCTGACTTGTATTTCAGCTTGACGGAAAAATCTTATTTTTCAAGTCATTGTTAAAAATAAGTACAATTAACTGCAATAGTTAATATTATAGCTGCCTAAGGCTGTGATACCAGACGGGACAAGTAAGAAAGTAGCCAAAAAAATTTTAAGTATGTTTTTATTGAATTTAGAAAGAGTGGAAGGGAGAGGGAGAGAGAGACAGAAACATTGATGAGAGAGAAACATCGATGAGAGAGAAACATCAACATCAATTGGATGCCTCCTATAGGCTCCCCACTGGCGATCAAGCCACAACCCAGGAATCGAACCAGTGACCTCCTGGTACACAGTCAACACTCAACTACTAAGCCACAATGGCCAGCTTAATGGCCAAAATTTTTAAGAGGAAGATTTAGGAAGTTACAGAGCCTTAAGGGTTTTGAAAAGACCTAACATATTCCTGGGAATCTAGAAGTTTATGTACACGTGTAGATTGAGCACATACCCCAGAAAACTGGAGGAAGCCCCAATACTTATTAATATCTGGTTGACCTGGGGGTCCTGTACAAGCAGGTATAAAAGTTAATGCAGACAGATAAATTTCCTGAACTTTAAGGGTGTGTCTTAACCTGTGCACAGATCTTCTGATGAACCACTGATGTTCATATAACATTTTGGATGAGTTGACATCTTAAATATATACCTGGGGTAATAATATCATCCATGTATGTATTAATTTTATGCCATGACTTCATGAAGCATTTCATGTGTGCTGACCCAGGGGCAAACTCCACAAATCCAGGCTTAAAAATACAAATGACAAAATAGAGATAGATGATAGATGGATAGATAGAGTCTGCAACCTTTTATGGCTAGGGTTCAGGATCTGAAGAAGGGGCCATGCACAAATGAAAATGCTATACAAGAAATATGGATTTAGAAGGTATGGGGGCCAGGTGGAAACCTCTCTCTTGGAGAGGAGCTCTGAAACCCTGGCCTTGTCAGCTTTTATTCAGTTTTAGACACACATCTTGCCCTCAGATAAGCACGGCAAACAGGTAGCAGACAGACCATCTCAAAGGTCAGTAAAGATCAGTAAAGATTTACTTTGAGGCTATTAGGTCAGGAAATTGCCTCGAGCCATTGCTATCTCAACACAGAACAATCGGTGCATAGCTTTTAGCCCTGCTAAAGCTCAAGTTCATCAGCCTTCCGAGTTCCTTGATGCACTCTTATGATAACATTGACAATGGATGGCTTCCTGATGATAGATAGATAGATAGATAGATAGATAGATAGATAGATAGACAAAAAGCAAATATTTCAGTGACCACACACTATAGGGAATACTCTGAGAACTAATCCTGGAAAATCACTAAAGAAACAGCAGCAGCAGCAACAACAGCAAAATAGTAATACCAAAATGGGAGAGGGGTGGTTTCAGGGTTGGAACAATATATAGGTCGATTCCATACTTGTGAATCAATCTACTTGCTAAAATTTATTTTAACACCATAATCTATACTCATCGTGCTTTCACAATCATTCACATAAATGTGAGTGCATAGAGTGGCAAAACATTTAAGCACCCAATGTGCATGTTCTCAGGTCATACTCTGCCCTCTTATCTGAGATCTCATACAGAGATGACCAAAGAATAACAAAGTAGTTGTGCAGCCTCAGGCACATTACTAAACTTCTAACCCTTGTTTTCTCTTTTGTAAACAAACAAACAACAACAAAAAAGAGTCTACCAAGGATAAGTTGTTTTCAGGATATAACCCATATAGGATATAGATAGATAATAGGTGATAGATAGATAGATATAAAAATGACAAAATAGAGATAGATAGACAAATGAAAATCTATTTTGTCATTTGTATTTTTATTATCTATTTCTCTATCCATCTCCTATATCCTCTTACAGCAAAAATTCCATATTTATGAATTCAGTGTTAATAGTGACTTCACTAGTATAGGACATGAATAAGGCGAATCAATGCTATTAAATTTCCCTGTTTTCAAAAAAAAATATGAGATACGAAAATAAACAGGAAAGCATAGCACATACACAGAAAAATAAAAGCTGTCAACTGAATGTTGCTCTAAAGAAAATCATTTTAAAGAACTAAAGAAGAAAATGATAACTATATCTCACCAAATAGAAAAAAATAAAAAATGGAACTATGGGGGGGAAACGTGGATTTTCTAAAGGTGAAAAATAGAATAATTGAAATGTAAAATTAACTAAAAGGGATAAGCAACAGATTTGAGAAAAATCAGTGAACTTGAAGTTAAAAGAAAGAATCAGTTGAAGATACTTAATAGAGACTACCCACTTTGAGGAACAGAAAGAAAAGTGAAAGACAAGAAAAAATTAACAGAGTTTCAGAAACCTGTGGGACATCTTTGAATGCACCAACATATGCATAATGGTGATGACCAGAATGGTGAGCCGAGGTGTTCTTCCCTAGGTTATGTCTCACAACACCAAAGAATGAGCTCAGCGGACCAGAAGATTTAAGCAAAAGTGTGGAAAATTTATTACAAGCAGATTCTGACTCCCCACAAATGGAAGGGGACCCAATAGTGGGATGCCCGGTAAAGCCTTGTAGTCCAGGGGTATATATTTGCTATAAGCCTGCTTCCATATCTATCCATGTCATCACCTGATTGATCCCCTCAATTGTTCTTGCCCAGCAACGGACCTGAACTTTCCCTGTTTCTATGTGTTCTTCCTCTGTCCCCATGCTGAACTTTCTCTGTTTCTATGTGTTCATACACCTTGTTGCTGCAGGCTCTTCCTTGGTTTCTCATGCCTCCCGCTTTGAGTCCAGAAACATTTATTATTTCTGCGTGGTTGGTTCCTGTGGTTAGGCTTGCTCAAACTGCCATGTCTGCCCCTGCCTATATTCCACCTGCCTTTGTTTTCCACTGGACCCCTGCCTTCTCTGCCTGCGTTTCAAGCTAACTTCTCTCAATGGGAGTCCCAGGAGGAGAGGAGTGGAAAAAGGTGCAAAAATGTATTTGAAGAAATAATGTCCAGCAACTTTCCAAATTGATGGAAAACATCAGTCTATATATCCAAGAAGCTCAACAAACTCCAAGTAGGAAAAACTCAAAGAAGTCCATATCTGAAGCATCATAGTTACACTATTAAATTATCAGTGATGTAGAGAACATCTTAAAAGCAATAATAGAAAAATGACAACAAATATAAATGAAGATTAACAGCTGATTTTTATCAAAACCATGGAGACCCAGAATGTGAGATGACATATTTTGAAAGGAAGACTGTCAACAAGAATTCTATGTTCAACAAAACTATTCTTCAAAGGTAAAGGAGAAATAAAGACATCCTCATATAAGTAAAAAGTGAGGGAATGTATTGCTAGAATACTGCCTTATAGGAGATACTAAAGGGAGCCTTTTATCCTGGAAAGGAAGAATACCAGATGATAACAAATCCACACAAAGAAATAAAGAACATTAGTAGAGGTATTTACATACGGAAATATTAACAAATTTTTCTCTTACTGATTTAAAAGACAAGTATATAAAATAATAATTGTAAGACTATGTTGATGAGCTTATTTGAAAATGTAATTTGTGTGACAACAATAGCACAAAGGAGGGGAGTGGGATGGAGCCATCTTAAGCAAAGTTTTAATATACTACTGGAATTAACTTAGTACTAATCTGAACTAGATTTTTGTTTTGTTTTGTTTGCTAATCCTCCCATGAGGATATTTTTCCATTGCTTTTCAGAGAGAATGGAAGGGAGGGAGAGAGTGGGAGAGAGAGAGAGAGATATCGACTTGAGAGAGACACATCGATGGGCTGCCTCACTAGTCCCAACCAGGGGTGGGGAGCGAACTCAAAAACCAGGTATGTGCCCTTGACTGAGAATCAAACCTGTGACCCATCAGCACAGGGGCTGATGCTCTAACCACGGAGTAACTGGGCCAGGGCTGAACTAGATTGTTTTAAGTTAATATGCACATTGTAATCCCTGGAACAACCAATAAGAAATTAACTTTAAAATAGAGTTTTAAAACAACAGAGGAGATAAAATAGTACAGTAGAAAATATCTGTTTAACAAAAAGAGAGAGTAATGGATAAACAAAGGAACAAAAAGATATTACATACAGAAAACAAATAGCAAAATGGCAGGTGTAAATTCTACCACTAAATATAATTACATTAAATGTAAATAAATTAAACACTCCAAGTAAAAGACATAGGTTATCAGATTGGATTGATAAATAGAATCCAAATATATGCTGCCTATCAGAAACAGAGATTAAATTCAAATAGATTAAAGCAATCAAGAGCTAGAGTGATTATACAAATTAGAGACAAAATAGACTTTACCAAAAAAATATGTTACTAGGAACAAAGAGGTACATTTGACAATGATAAAATGGTCAATTCTTCAGGAAGATATAACAATTATAAACCTATGCAGCTAAAGACAGAGACACAAAGCAAAGTAACAAAATTAAAGAGAGCAATAGACGATTCAATATGAATAGCTGAAGAAGTCAATATTTCAGTATCAATAATTGATAGAACTAGACAAAAAATAATTCCTTGAGGGTGAAGAAGAAAATATTAGTAGTATGGCAGTGAGGCTAAGGAGGAAGTTGGACCAATTTTTTCAGAACACTTCTATAGGTCTGTAAGGGCATATTTAAAATGTATTTTAATTCTCTTCACTGGTTGTCAAAATATTGTTTTGCTCTTTTAATAATGATCAAATTTCATGATTTTTTTTTTGGTTATTGTCCTCTTGCCTTTAAAGCCTGTAGAATAGTTAAATTGCATTGTTGAGGTACTATCATTTTCTCTGACAAATTTTTTTCTTCAATCTAAGATAATTGTAGATAACATAAGCATATGGAAGAAGACATGAAAAAAAGAAAAGAATAATAATGACCACAGGTCCATAAATTTTGGCTAATTTGAATAAGTGCAACACAACCCTTTGTAGCTAAATAAGAATTCCTGCTATTGTCCAATCCATGAGTAGAATAATTATAAAACAGCAGACTTTGCCCTTGAGAACGTTTCCCCTTTGTACGTCTCTACTAATACTACACGTTCAAATTGTTTTTAAATAAGTGCCAAAAGTGGTGATGTATTTTCTAACACTTCTGAAAGTTAAGGGTTCCCAATGCCTGCAAATAATCTTCATTGGAACTTCTATGTACATTGGTAAGTCTCCCAAAAGCACACCAGGGAATGACTTGATTGCTAGGACTGAAGTTAAAAAAAGAATGGCTCATGCTTATTTTGAGACAATTTTCAAAAGACAAGTAAAGAAAGCTGGTTTTATGTGTATATGTGAAAAAGGATAGTCACAGACTTTCAGAACTACATTGACTTTAGAAATCTCATTCAAATTCTGAATTTTACACTTTCACTATATTAAGACAAGTATTATTTTTAAAAGATGCTCTTTTATAGTCTCTATTAAACATTTTAGAAATGTAATATAAATGGTAAAGTAATAACTGGAAAAACTTGGAACCTTAATAAACTTTCACTATGCTTTATTGCAAATATCAGTAGTCCAATAAGTTTTTTTTTATTTTATTTTTTTGTTTGTTTCAAGTATTTTTATTGATTTTAAAGAGAGAAAGGGAGAGGGAGAGAGAGAGAAAAAAACATCAATGATGAGAGAGAATTATTGACTGGCTGCCCCTTGCATGCCCACACTTGGGATCCAGCCAGCAATCTGGGCATGTGCCCTGACCTGAAATCAAACTGTGACCTCCTACTTCATAGGTCAATGCTTAGCCACTGAGCCACACCAATGGGGCCAATCCTACATCATAAAAGCCCAACGACCGAATGGTGGAATAACCAGAATGACCAGTCACTCTTCTCACATAATAATACTATAATAATACTTCTTTAGGATACATCTTATATAATGAAAGGTTAATATGCAAATCGACTGAACAGCGGAACTACTGGTCGCTATGATGCACATTGATCACCAGGGGGTAGACACTCAACACAGGAGCTTCCCCCTGGTGGTCAGTGTGTCCCCACAGCAGGAGCAGCCACTCAGAGGGTGGGTCCACAGCCACTCGGCTGACTGGGATGAGCGGCACTCCCACAGTGGGCCAATCCCCACAGGCCACATCCCTCACTGGTGCACAAATCCCATGCACCAGGCCTCTAGTAATTTATAAAAGAAGTTTTATTCTGGAATATAAAATTCATTACATAGCCATTATATGAATGGTTAAAAGAGGGTTGTTTTTTATTAGCTTGTCTAACGATTAACTGATAGTAAATAAGCCTGAGATATTAAAATAATCAAATCTCTCCTTATTTGTTTCTTTTAGAGAGAGTGCAGAAATTTTGAAGGAGCAGTCTAAAGAGCCTTGCTCTGAGGTTGTCCATATCATAAAAATATTAGTGCTTTATTAGCATTGACATGAATGTCATGAATATTTCAATTTGGGAGATCTCTTAAGGAAACTGGAGAAATTCTTCTGAAGAATTAGAAATTCTTTTTTAGCTTTTGAGAATTTTTTCCTTTTTTGTGTAATTTTTGTGTGTTTTTTTATAATTGGAGGTATTAACTTTGAAAAAGACAGTATTTCAAAATAAGTGAAGTTTCATCATTTACCATCAGTAATGAACAGTAACAGAGACAGCTGCTTGCATTACTCAAAGAAGTCTATCTAATTCATGATGTGATAAGAAAAAGCAAATCAACACTCAGAAAATGAAGAAATTATTCTGGTGATCAAGGTCAATATTTATCTGTATAAAACTATTTATTAACAGAAACCTCAAATAAATTAGATGACTCAGAAAAGCAGTATGATATAGCAAGCATTTAAGAAAAAAAAACAAAACCTGAAATAATGTGCTATCTTAGAAACCCTCCAGAAGATAAACGAGCTTCACTTATGAAAGACATTTGTGAAACAGAAATTGAATGGCCAAAGATCAAAAGCTATAAAACTTTAAAGTAATAATAAAAATAAATCATTGGCTTTGATGTGGAAAACCATTTCATAATGATTAGCACCAAAAATAACAGGGAAGCAAGAGTCTATGTCCCAACTTTTTAAACTTTGAAAATCACTTTGACCATATGTGTCAATAAACAATGTTTGTCTCTGCCAATGAATCTTTTTTACATTAAATATATAATATTAAAAAAATGATTGTAACATCCTTGAATTGTCCTCACAAGACACTTACAACTTTACTTACTTGTCTGTCTTATATTACTACTTCATATTTTTTAATATCAGCTCAATGTAGTAATAAACTAGTCTCCCCAGGAAATTTAGGTAACATGTTATTTTTTTACTGATTATCTTATACTTGGATAATTGTATATTAATTTTTTTTCTGGAGGGAATCTACTCTATGGGAGTCATTAAGTCTATCCTCAAAGTTTTGGTTAATAAACTCTTGGCATGGCTATGGTTGGATGGGGTACGTAACCAGTTCTGGCTGAGCAAAAGTGATGTGTGTGATTTCTGGACCAGACATTTAATAGTAAAACTAATTTAATCTTAGTGAGACTGCCAAATTCTTCTTTTCTGAATGCCTGGTCTGGATATTGCCTCTATGCAGATGTCAGGGTGATTAAAGGATCTACCACATTGTTGCCTTCCTCTGGTGGATCATAGTCCTGCACTGCATGCTAGGCAATGTCTAAAAGGGTTTGTTTCTTATACAGATGGCCAAGAGACATATGAAAAAATGCTCAAAGTCACTGATCATGAGAGATGCAAATTCAAATGACAATGAGGTATCACCACACACCTGTCAGAATGGCTACCATCAATGAATCAACAAATGACAAGTGCTGGCAAGGATGTGGAGAAAAGGGAGCCCTAGTATATTGCTGGTGGGAATGCAGACTGGTGTAAGCATTATGGAAAACAGTATGGAGTTTCCTCAAAAAATTAGATATGGAACTGCCATTTGACCCAGTTATACCACTTTTAGGAATATATCCTAAGAAACCCGAAACACCATTCAGAAAGAATGTATGCACCTCTATGTTCATAGCAGCAAAATTTATAATAGCTAAGATCTGGAAACAGCCCAAGTGACCATCAGTAGATGAGTGGATAGAAAAACTGTGGTACATTTATACCATGGAATACTATGCAGCAGTAAAAAAGAAGAATCTCTTACCCTTTGAGACAGCATGGAGGAACCTGGAGAGTATCATACTAAGTGAAATAAGTCAGTCAGAGAAAGACAAGTATCACATGATCTCACTTATATGTGGAATCTAATTAACAAAATAATCTAATGAACGGAGTGGATCCAGAGACATGAAAGCATGGAACAGAGTTCAGAATCTTGGAGGGAAGGAGGAAGAGGGGGGTGGGTGGGAGGTAATCAACCAAAGACCTTGCATGTATATATGCATAACCCATGGATGCAGACAGTGGGGTGGTGAGGGCCTGGGGCAGAGAGTGGGGGTGGGCTGAAGATGGTCAATTGGGGAAAAAAGCAGACATATGTAATACTTTCAAAAGTAAATTTTAAAAAAATAAAAGTAATTTTTTCTTCATTTATCCAGTTTCCTAATTATTTATGGCAAAAGAGTATACATGGTCCTTGTTTCTCCATTATGGTCAGAAGCAGATGTCCAATTAATTGACTTTTATATGCTGATGTTACATCTAGTCAATTTACTAAACTGAATTGTTTCTAGTTACTTGGACTAGAGTCTATGGGTATGTGGATAATCATATTACACATGAGGAATAATGATTTTCATCTCCTCTTTTCCAATCCTTAGGCCAATCATTACTTTTTCTTTTTTTGAAAAAAATTATTGATTAAAGTATTACATAAGTCTCCTTTTACCCCCATTGACCTCATCCCAGCCACTGCCACCCCCAGCACATGCCCTCACTCCCCTGGTAATACTTATATGCCTGCATACAAGTCTTTTGGTTGATCCCTTACCCACCTCCCCCACCTTCCCTCTGAGGTTTGATAGTCAGTTCAATGCGTCTCTGTCTCTGGATCTATTTTTGTTCATCAGTTTATGTTGTTCATTATATTCCACAAATGAGTGAGAACTAGAACTATATTGTCTTATTCTGAAAGGGATAATGTTTACAAATAAGCTTACCTGAAAAGTATAAAAATTACCTTAATTCCTAATTTTCATCTCTAAAACAAGTAAAATTAAATTTAATATTATCATAACATTAATAGATTCTATTTTTCCTCTCTACTTATCTATCTGTACAGTTGTCCTATATGGACAAAAGCATATAAAGATGTTTAAAGTGATATTCATCAATTTTTAAAAAATATATATATTTTTATTGATGTTTAGAAAGAGAGGAAGGGAGAGAGAGAGAGATAGAAACATCTATGAAAGAGAAACATCAACATTTATCAGCAGTCTCCTGCACTTCCCCTACTGGGGATTGAGCCCGAAATTCCATGTGCCCTGACCAGGAATTGAACCAGTGACCTCTTGGTTCATGGATCAATACTCAACTATTGAGCCACACCAGCCAAGCTGTATTCACCAAATTTTAATATGTATTTCTGAGGAGTAGGAGTTGGAGTAAATTTTGAAACTAATTTTTACTTTTACTTTTGTTCCTTTCTGCATTGCATTGAGTTTTTTTTTTTAAATGACAAGCTTGTGTAATCTTTTAAAAATAATAGCTCTTAATCTAAAATAATTACATGTTTGTTGTAAAAAATCAAATAATATGAAAGTGTAGATAAGAAAATCTGAAAAGTCTGGCTGGTTTGGCTCAGTGGATAGAGCGTTGGCCTGTAGACTGAAAGGTCCCGGGTTCGATTCTGGTCAAGGGCACATATCTGGGTTGTAGGCTTGATCCCCAGTAGGGGGCATGCAGGAGGCAGCCAGTCAATGATTCTCTCTCATCTCCATCTCTCTCTTCCTCTCTGAAATCAATAAAAATATACTTTAAAAAAAAAAAAAGAAAATATGAAAGGTTATCTTCATTCAATACAACCCAATTCCCAGGAATATTGATTGTTAATTGATATATATATACTAATATATACTTTCTTTTTTTTTCCAGTTTATTTACAAGCACTTAAGTATATACAAATATGTATGTTTGTGTATATGTAGTATATATGTATCTATTTTATATATGTGTATATACATATATATACATGCAGAGATCCATCTATGTACATGAACACATGTGAATGTTTATCCTATCTAATAAAAGAGTAATATGTAAATTAACCATCACTCTGCGACAAAGATGGCAGTGACCATAGTGGCTGGGGCAGGACGCTGGCGGCGTCACCCCAGCAATGTGAGACCAGGTCTGCACCCCAGCCGTGCTGAGGGAGGGGAGGGGAGGGACCTTGGGCCGGAAGTGGAAACTGAGAGCGTGGAAAGCACCAGGAATGCTGGGAATCGTGGTTCTGGTGGCGAACACCTTGCTTGATCTCCTAGACACTAGAGTGAAGTGAGCCTGGAGCAAGTTACTGTTGTGGGTGGGGGATGGAGGGAAAGCAAAGGTGAGAGACATAAATCAGAGTGTGGAGGAAAAATTAAAAGGAAGATATCCTGCAACTTCTAGGAAATCTCCACCAACAGAGCAAAGAAAAAAAAAGAGCTCTATTATTCTGTGGCACCAAACCAGACTGGGCTGATGGGTCTCACACAATTCGCTCATATGATTGCAAAATAAACTAATTACAGAAACTTCACTCTTTCATGTATCCAGGCAGATACATTGCACGACATGCATGTTTTCATGAAAGAGGACTTAACTAAAGACAGAAACTTCACTCTTTCATGTATCCAGGCAGATACATTGCACAACATGCATGTTTTCATGAAAGAGGACTTAACAGCACCGTTTTCTATACACCCTTTGCTAAGTCTCCTTTTTGGTGGCCATCTGTGTTAGTTAATTGCCATAATCAAGAGTAAAAATTAAAACTTTTCTATCTCTATGACAAGCAGGTCCTGACAACTTGGAGCAAGGCAACTATCTATAATAATAAAAGTGTAATATGAGGGGCAATGAGGCAGGCAGGCAGAGGCAGTTAGGGGCAATCAGGCAGGCGAGCAGTTTAGGGGTGATTAGGCAGGCAGGCAGTTAGGGGTGATCAGGCAGGCAGGTGATCAGTTGGGGCAATCAGGCAGGCAGAGTGGTTAGGGGCAATCGGGCAAGCAGGCGAGTGGTTAGGGGCGATCAGGCAGGCAGGCAGAGGAGGTTAGGGGTGATTAGGCAGGCAGAGTGGTAGGGGTTATCAGGCAGGCAGAGGTGGTTAGGGACGATGAAGCAGGCAGGCGAGCGGTTAGGGGTACTGAGGCAGGCAAGCAGAGTGGTTAGGGGCAATCAAGCAGGCCGGCAGGCAAGCAGTTAGGAGCCAGTGGTCCCAGATTGTTAGATGGTGCAAGCAGGACTGAAGTACCGCCCCCCGCCCCCTCCACCACCCTGTGCATGAATTTCATGCAACGGGCCTCTAGTAAATATATAAACATATATAGTATAACTGGAAATAGATATGATTTCCTCCAGATGATGCCATGTTTAATATAATAATTTGCAATGTACTTAAATATCAATAGAAAAATGTGCACTTTTCACTTCAGCTAATTCTTTCACTCTTGTACCATCTTTTCTGAGGGCAATACTTTAAGCAGTTTATTATACAAAAGTCTGGTCTTCTACATGCTTAAATATACTCAATTATACTTCCACATAATATAAGTACACATCCTCTCAGATATTTACTTGCACATGCATAGATTTCACTGACACTTCTTTCATATTTAACCTTAACATAGGGATGGTTTTTCTATTTCGTTGAATGTATTCTTTTAGATAGGACATTAATATTTCTTAGCATTAATGTTCCATGGTCTATTTAGCTCTCTCTCCATTGATGGACTTTTAGCTTCTGTGCTGGATATAAAACATTGAGTCACTTCAGTCCATTTCAAGTACCTTGGAACATGCTTGACTGAATGACAGAGGCTGAAAAGTTACAGAATCCTCTTCACAGACTCCCTTGTATCTCAGTTTCCAAATGGGCTTAGCTTTCAGTGAACAGATACACGTTGGGAATGCAGTCTGGTTCTTCTGTTTCTGCATGAGTGAATACAGTTGCTTGGTTTTACAAAACAGCAATTATTGGCCTATGCATGGTACTTCCTTCAGAAGTGTTATGAGGCAACAATGAATCTTGTCTAAGTGAGAGTGATCCTAGAATTGGGTGTGGTGGTGGCCTCACTTTCTCTGTGTCTTGGCAGAAGAGGTGAGGACCTGGGACATAATTTTTTTATTTTCCTGGTCGTGATACAGATAGAAGCTTGCTTGAAGGCACAGTTTTGTGGGGTTAATCCAGGAGTCATTTCTGGAAACTTATAAAGGTGGCTGGCTTCTTTAGACTTCCCAATGATGTTTTGAAGCACCTAATTCCTGTACTAAATCCTTTACAGCTTAAACCAGCTAGAGTTACTTTTGTTATCCTACCTAATAATAGACAAATATACAAATTGAGCGTACCTTCGCTATGCCTGCGATTGGCCAGGAGGCGCGGGGGGGGGGGGGGGGGGGGCAGGACTTGGGATGGCCGGGGTGGCCGATTGGGCCTGCGGGACGCTGAGCTCGCGTGCCTGCTTCGGCTCGAGCTCAGCATCTGCGCCATGGCTGTGCTGTGGCACAGAAGAGGCCTCTGGGGCAGCGAGCTCACATCCCACCGTGGACCATCAAAAGCGGGGGAGCTGGGTGCCTGTCTGCTCTGGCACCAGGCCTTTCAGAAGCCTCCGGCAGGGTGGAGGCTTCTGAAAGGCCTGGTACACCAGCGGACAGATACCCAGCTCCCCTGCGATCGAAAGCAAAAGCATGGGAGCTGGGTGCCTGTCCACTCAGGCACCAGGCCTTTCAGAGGCCTCCGGCAGGGTGGAGGCTTCTGAAAGGCCTGGTGCACCAGCGGGACAGGCACCCAGCTCCCCCACGATCGAAAGCGAAAGCGTGTAGGGGACCCTACACATGCATGATTCAATCATGCACTGGGCCTCTAGTCTATAAATAAATATTGAATACAAAGAAATTTTGAGCCTGAAATTGTGGGCTGCATGTGACAGAAGCCATATCATTTGGTACTGGCTTAGCAATCAAGTAAAAAGATGATGAACTTTGTTATTTGATGATAAAATTAGCACAACTGTTCTTTGGTACAAAGTACTGACTATGGCTGTAGCATTAAGGGGAATTTGCCTTTGGGTTTGTCAATGAGCACCAATCTGAACATTGTCCAATGTCAACTATGTCGACAAACAGAACTGTGCCTTTTCTTTGTGAGGGAATTTGTGATTTTGCATATATATCCCCTTACAGATTATTCATTCCTACATGGCAGCAAGAGATTATTTCTTCAGAAAGGTCTACATTGGAATATAGAATGTCAAGATCCTTTAACAGCTTTATTTTTATGGCCTCAAATTTTAAAATGATCCTTTAAAGAAGCTTGTTGCATAAAGATTCTTGCTAATAGATCCAATGATAACACTTGGGCAGAAGAGTCTGGCTAAGTTACTGCTTTACTTCACTGTACCTAATTAGAAACCAAGATGGTTGGTACGGGGTGAAGAAGAGTTATTTTAGGTTAAAAAACAACAGCTCTTTAGTATGCGCATCCCATGTAAGTACTCTAGAAAACCTGATGAACGTTTTCTCTTATTATAAAGGAAGTATTTGTATCACAGTGAAAATTCCCCCTTTCCCTCAGATACCTATGGGAAAGAAGTTCTAAATATTGCATTTGTTTTGGCTCAAAGGCAAATCATGGGTAATTTGAATCTCTCCTCAGTTTCACAATTCTCTGTAGATTAGTTCTGTTTCCTCAGCAAATTTTCGTTGATCTTAATGGAAATTTGGGCAAAACCATGTTTATATTTTTCACCAGGAAAATAGTGTTATCTGAAGGGCCTACTCTGGTATTCAGGCTACTTTGCTTATCTTTTACTATTAGTAGTTTGGCCAGAGCATAAATCAGGCTGCGATATTTGGGCTGTTTCAGAGCCATTCTAGGGGCAGCATGTTCAAATCACAAACCACAGTGTGACTGGATCTCTTACAAATTTCAAAATCAAACTTGCTTGAGGCAATAATTGAGTGTGGTTAAATACCAGCAAACCATCGCCCTTACCCTAGCTAAAGATTGCCAGGGAACTATGTTGTCCATTTCTGTGGCCTCATAAAAAATATGACCATTGACAGAAACATTTCATACTTTGCATGTACAAGTTATGCCCTCTCTTCTACTCTCTTCCTCAAGCCATTTGTTTATTTTGTTTTCCTTTATGCTCTTCTACTTCATTATTTTAAATTTTTTCTAAATTTTTCTTCCCATAATCAATACCGATTCCTTCAATATTTTAAATGCTCAATAACATTATATTATAATATGTAATTCTATGACATTACATTCCAAAATGTTATTTGCTCCTAAGGGTCTATCATTGAACATTATATATGCTTATTTTAAATTTAAAATATATATTAAAATATTTAAAAATATATAAAACATTATATATATAAGTATATGTTAAAACCTTTTGTAAATTCTGATGGTTTATAAAGATAGGCCTGCCATTAAGTATTCTGGTACTAGGTTCTGAGCAAAAGTTTTTTTCAAGTGTTAAACAGAGAGTAAATAACACAGTAGGGGTACCTTAGTAAGAGAACAATTAAAGAATAGTTTCAAACATTATATGCAAATTATAAATTTTGTATTCAAAGGAATTAAAAAACACAATTATTGAGTGCCTTCTATGCACTAGGTACAAAATTACATAGTCCTTACAATCCTGTGTATTAGAAGCATATTAGATATCTTAAAACTATTTTCATTAAAAAATGATTTATAAGCATCTGTTATGTGAATTGAAAAGCTACTAATTTTACCAATGAAACACTACTTCCAATATTAGTAAGGCTTCTTATGTCAGCATAAGATAAAGATGTTCTAGATTGTGACCTTTTCTTTTTTTCCAATCCTCACCTGAGGATATATTTCCATTGATTTTAGATAGAGTGGAATGGAAGGAGGAAGGGAGAGAGAGAGAGAGAGAGAGAGAGAGAAACATTGATGTGAGAGAGAAACATTGATTGGTTGCCTCCCACAGGGCCCTGACTAGGGCCAGGATCTAACACGCAACACAGGCATGTGCCCTTGACTGGTAATAGAACCCAAGACTCTTCTGTGCTTGGGGCTCGTGCTCTAACCACTTCACCACACAGGCCACAGCAAGAGTGCAACCTTTTTGATTAACTGTTGAGTTTCCTATGCCCTGTGAACACCTAAGGCAACTAATGATACATACGTCATATCACAGTGTCTATACTGAGGTATTCTTAAAATATATTTTTATTAATTTCAAAGAGGAAGAGAGAAGGGGAGAGAGATAGAAACATCAATGATGAGAGAGGATCATTGATTGTCTGCCTCCTACACATCCCCTACTGAGGATTGAGTCCACAACCTGGCATGTGCTCTTGATTGGAATTGAACCTGGATCCTTCAGTCCGCAGGCTGACGCTCTATCCACTGAGCCAAACCAGCTAGGGCTATGCTGAGGTATTTTTTAAAATTAATTTATGGACCTCATACAATACCATTGATTTTTCATCCTTGCTCACTAGTCACTGTTTCTTAGTTAGCTTGGCTTATAGGTCTGGAATCAACTGTAGATGGTGAGTTGCCTAGGGCTGCAGCTTAACTCTCATTTTTTTCCTCTTTAAATGACTTTAAATACTGCCCATTTGCTGATGAGTTACAAAATATTTGTCTCTGACTCAGCCCCTTAACCACCTAGTCGACCTCTCCTCATGGATGTCTAATCAGCAGTTTCAACTCTGAAACAAAGTTCTTGATTCCACACCTGACTCCCAATAAGGAACAAAAGAAGTGTGTTACATTCTGGGTTCTCTCCATCTCAGTAAAGGGTACCACCTTCTATCTAGATTCTCAACTAAGAAATAATGGAGAGTCTGTGTTCTTTCCTTTCTCTGATCCTATGCATCCAATCAAGAATTTCTAGTCTATTTGACCTCAAGTGTTTCTTTAATTGTTCCAGTTCATTCCAGCTGCTTTTTCTTGGAAAAGACACTTCTAGTTCATACCCTTCTTTCTTTTTTGTATAAAACATTTTTTCTTTTATAAAAGTGTTAGTAGGCATATTTTCTTAAATATTCTCTCTTGACAAGTAAAACTTGGCAACTTCAGGCCAGTCCTCTGTAAATTTTGTTGTTTGTTTTGTGTATTTTTTTCATTATAGAGAGATTGAATTTGAAAACTCTGACAATCAAGCAACTCTAAATAAATCTAGTTATTATGAGTGATTTATCTTATAGGTCCCACCCCAACATCTCTTTTAATCCTACTCCACTGAAGTAACCAATAAAAACAGCCTGATGTATCTTTCCACATCTTCTCCATGCTCACCAAATGTGCACACAAACATGGAGTTTTGATTTAGTGCAAAAGTTTCATATATCATATTATGCACATTACTACAGATTTTCTTTTTTAACCTTATAATAAATCTAGTTGTAACTAATTCTTTTAATTTTGCATAATATTGTATAGCATAGATGTGCCAAAATATATTCATCCATTTCCCTACTGAAAAATATTCTTAAATTTCCAAGGTGTTTTTGTTCTTTTGATTTTGTTTTGTCCACTACAAAAAATGCTGACATAACATCTCTATTTTTATGTCAACAAATTAATGTAACAATGTCTATCTTTATCTCTTCCTACATTTACATCTCTTCTCACATAATAGTACTATCACTTCTTTAGGATACATTCTATATAATAAAAGGCTAATATGCAAATCGACCAAACAGCAGAACTACCGGTCGTTACGATGCACATTGACCACCAGGGGCAGACGCTCAATGCAGGAGCTACCTCTGGTGGTCAGTGCGCTCCCACAGAGGGAGTGCTGCTTAGCCAGAAGCCGGGCTCATGGCTGGCAAGCGCAGCGGCGGTAATGGGAGCCTCTCTCTGGGAAGCGGGCCTAAATCATCAGTCGGACATTCCCCAAGGGCTCCTGGACTATGAGAGGGTGCAGGCTGTGCTGAGGGACCACCCCCTCCCCCAGTGCATGAATTTCGTGCACTAGGTCTCTAGTTTTCAATAATAGAATTGTTAGATTAAAGATATGTATACATATATATATTTATACCAATTAATAATTAATATATATATTAATTTTAGTATATTTTGGAAAGGGTTAAATATTTAACCAGCATGGCCCGTCAATGCTCTAAATTCCCAAACACAGCGCTAGCTCTCTGAAACTTCCTGATATAATAGTCGTGGCCTTATGTCTTAAAGCACTTCAGCTACCACCAGGACAAAACCACACAAACTATCCCTCAGCTGTCTCTATTTTGTTCTGCTATTTGCCAGCATGGAGACAGTTTAGTAGTTTAAATTACCCAAGGAATGAATGTATCTTGATTGGATGGAAATTTGTATCCAAGAAAATGTCCTCAGTTTCTGATCCTTATTTCACATTCCTAACCACTTGCTCCAACACGGTACCCATGTCACTGACAGACAGCTTTCTCTTTCTTGGGACAATAAGGGTGACCTGATGCCGTGTAACCAAAAACTCTGGTGATGACAGGGTATGCTCCTCTCTCCAAAAGCATTTTAACATTTTTATTCATTGTTTTTTTCTTTTTAACTTAAAGTCTGAAAATTATGTTCAATGTCTTTCTTTTAGGTAGTTTCCCAGAGAAAAAATAGAAATTTTGATTTTTATAAAACTCTGATTAGTCTGCATTTGTCACCTCTTCTCGTCTGACACCTCTGCATTTTATAACGTTGTGCTAAGCTCATTCCCTTGGCAGTCACTATAATCCAAATCAGTCCTGATTAAGTTCACAGGGGAACCTACTAAACAGTCCATGGCCACTGTCTGAAAATGAAATTGGCTTCAACTCAAGGACATATTGCTTAATGCTGGTGTATGTTGCAAAAGAAAGCAAAAATGCTAAAGTCACTCCAAGCAATGCTGCTAAGAACTCCTACATCAATTTTTTGCTAGATTTAATAACTAAAATATATAAAACCAGTCAAATCCCCACTTGCCAAATTAATAGAAAGCCCGTGCATGGTCCAAGGAACATGAAGAGTGGTAAGTCTGACCTCTACACCCCAGGGAGAGAGGCCAGGCCCTGCCTCGGGTTCTACAGTCACAGTGATGATGCTGATGTGTACGGCATCCAGGTCCCTGCACAGGCCAAGCCAACTTCAGCCTAATGTTCTTTACAGCTGCTCACACTGGTGCTTCTAACTGGTAATTCTTCCAGGCCAATCCCTAAAATGCCAGCTGCCTCAGGGGTATCAGAATTAACTCAGGTGTCCATCTGCAAACTTAAAGCCATTGTGCCCTTTCTTTCACTAGCGTGTCTCACCACAAGGCTTCAGGTAGCTATTCTTTTTCTACTCTTGAAATATAAAAGCAGTCATTACTCACTTTTTTAAAGGAACACTGCTACGGGAGAAACCTGCCTAACTTCCTGGGGCGGCAATTCGGGTTTCCTCAGAAAGCCCTATAATTTAATATCCCTCTCCCACCAGTGTGCATGCACACACACGCACACACACACAGTCAGAAAGGGAAGGATTTATCTCCTCAAAGGTTACTTACCATCCTAAAGACAACAAGATGACTTTCTGGTCCAGCACACACAAAGGGAGGGAAATGTACAGGATAAATCTTCAATGAGGCATCTCTCATCATAACAAATGGATTCAGATTTTGACAAATAAAATTGCACTCAGAAATACTCAAAGTGTGTGAAGTCTAATAAAAAATCTGCTCTTGTACCTTAATACAGACTACAGGAGACAGCCAATAATGTTCTTTTTCTTATAAGCAAATTGGAAGCTTATTTGACTCTCTAAATTAAATAGCTTCCATATCAAAGAAAGTAAATAAGCAAATCTCTTTACTTACTTATTGTGAATAGTTAAGTGTTGCTTCATAAATGCTAATTCAAGGAAACAGTCCCTTATAGAGTGCATTCTCAGGTTGCACAGTCTATGCTGCAATTGCTGGTGGGTGAATTAAGATATGAGTCTAGTGGCAACAAACATTGTGCATAAACAATGCATGTCAGGCAAAGACTTAACAAGCTGTACTATTAATCTGCTGCCCAAGATTCCTTAGCTGAAAATGTTCTTCAAATTATTTTTTGTGTTTGTTAAATGTTCTGTTGACATGGAAATATTTCTGCTTTACTTTCCTCAGAAAGTTTAGATATTTTTTAGACCGCTTCACTTTATTTCATGAAAAAATGTCAGTATACTTTTATAGCTTGGGTTAGTTGGCATAATAATAAAATATATATTTACATGTCTGAATGATACCTTAGAATTAAAGTTAATATATGAATTAGTTATCTGTTTTAAAAAACAACATTAAAATCCTAATATTTTACTGATTTGGTAGATTAACTATTGGACATCCTGGATTTTCTTTTCATGTAAGGCTGAATGCTAAATAATTGGGTTTAGTATGAGCAAAGAGTTCATCTTTCCCATTTGCATAAAATATATTCAGTCACCAAAATGCAAAGGGTCTTCACCTCCTACACCAGTTCCTGATTGGAGTAGCGGATGAGTTCCACAAATAAATAAGCTAGATATAATTTTATTTTATTAATAAAGAGCCAACGACCATAGACTATTTTATATATATATATATATATATATATATATATATATATATATATATATAATTGATTTTTTACAGAGAGGAAGGGAGAAAGAGAGAGAGTGAGAAACATCGATCAGCTGCCTCTTGCACACCTCCCACTGGGGATGTGCCCACAACCAAGGTACATGCCCTTGACCGGAATCGAACCTGGGACCCTTCAGTCCGCAGGCCGACACTCTATCCACTGAGCAAAGCCGGTCAGGGCGACCATAGACTATTTTAAAAAGTGAACACCATGAGGAAATTTTAAATGATAATCATAGACTAAAAAGCCAATTTCAAGCATTAAAAAAATACAGAAAATAGGAGAAATGATTACACACTAAATTGCTGTGCTCAAATACAAAATAGCAATAGGCTGAACATGGCTAATGTACCAAATTAAATCTGGATTAAAAAGTTGATTTAACTCTTTTTACCTCCTATTAAGTAAGTCATGAGTGACTAGAACCCCTTACGTGCAATTGGAGTAAGGAAGGTAGTTTTCTGTTTAGGTGGTGACTCTGGCATTCAAGAAGCAAACAGTCCCAGCCTGTTTTTGGGAGAATCCTAAACTAGTTCTCTACTGGGAGCTACAGAGACTCTTCCCCAATCATTCCTTACTAGTTAACCTTATTACTATGACTCAGAAAGGGCCATGGTTAATTTTATTATCTCTCTTCTTTAGTACATTTAAGACAACACTAAAAGTAGCACTTTTCAACCAAAAGGATATGTCTTCTTTTCCTTAAATTTACAAATTAACAGATGTTTTTTCAGGAATTCCACATGCTGACTTAGATGATTTATAAGTAACTCAAACTCAAACACCCCAACACTAAACATATTTGCTCTTTGCTGTTCCACACTTTCTGCCAATCCCACAGATAAGAGAGCTATATAGTGAGCACTTACTAAGTTCTTCACATATACTCTATCACTTTATCCTCATCTCAACTATACTAATAAGGACTATTACTATTTTAAGTTTTATAGATAAAGTAAATGTTCAGCCCAGCTGGCATGGCTAAGTGGTTGAGCATCAACCTATGAATTAGAAGGTCAGGGTTCAATTCCCAATCAGGGCACATGCCCAGGTTGCGAGCTCAATCCCCAGTGTGGGACATGCGGAAGGCAGCCAATCAATGATTCTCTGTCATCACTGATCTCTCTCTCTTTCTCTCTCTCTCTCTCCCTTTCTGAAATCAATGAAAATATATTTTTAAAAGAAAATAAATGTTCAGAAGGTAATAACTTGCCTGGGATTACACTGTGGAACCTGTGTTTCTCATCTCAGTGACATCATCACTATCCATTCAGTTGAGAAAGCAGAAATCTAGTTCGGTCTCTTCTGCCTCCACCTCCTGCATTTACTCAGTCACCAAGTCTTGCCAACCATTAAAATGTTTCTGGGAATCACCTTTGTCTCTTCATTTCCTATCATTGCCAAGCTCACATCATCTTTTGTCCTAAGAATAACAATGATCTAATAATCTCCTAATTGGTTTTCCTATTTCTTATGTCTCCTACTCTTATCCCTGAGTCATTCTGACATCAGTTCTGCCTGCCTTTTTGTTTTCTCTTTCCTTCCTTTTCTCCTTCTATGAAGACTCCCTGTTTGCATTTTTGTCATTCCTATCCAAGATTATTTTCTCATTTATGTACCGATAGAACCTGTGCTCCATTAGTATAAAACTCATGCCATTGAAACATAAATAGCTAGATCTTTCTGTTGTTCTTAATACCAGACTGTGAACTTCTTGTAGGTAAGATCCTGTCTTATGTATATGTCCATTTATTTATTCATTCATCCATTTATTCAACAATTATTGATTACTCATCTTATGCCAGTAACTTTGTTCTTCAATAAAGACATTAACAACAATATTTTATTGATAATATAATTTACAATCCTATGAGGTAGGTATTTATTTTTCTTTACATTGAGGAAACTGAGAGTAGAGTGGCAGACACCACCCTTAAGGAAATATTTGCTTGTATGCCTGTGACTGTGTATGGGTTCAACAAGTGTTAGTTAAATTTAATTGAACTTCAAATCAAAGAGCAGAAAAGCAGTTAAGAGAACCTGTCTTATACAAGAACCTAAGGACAGTAGGGGAAGTATAGCAGTGGTTGAAGCACTTGGACCTTTGGGTCAGACAGATATACAAATTTATTTCCTGCTCTGTCACTAGGAAACTACATGACCTAAAAAAAAAATTGCTTATTTCTTCAAACCTCAACCTCAAATCTACAAAATAGAGATATTATTAGTACCACTTCAAATGGCTATTTTATTGGTTAAATGTGAAAATATGTGGAAAATGCTTAGTAAGCTATTTGGTACAAAGTAAACCCACAATAAGTATCAACTATTATTATAATGACTATTCAATAATATTAGCCAATCTAATAAAAGAGTAATATGCAAATTGACAGTCACTCCAACACACAAGATGGCCACCCCCATGTGGTCAAAGATGGCCACCCCCATGTGGACACAAGATGGCCGCCACAAGATGGTCGGCAGGGGAGGGCAGTTGGGAGGGACCAAGCTTGCAAGGGAGGGCAGTTGAGGGTGATGAGGCCTGCAGGGGAGGGCAGTTGGGAGGGACCAGGCCTGCAGGGGAGGGCAGTTGGGGGAAACCAGGTTGGCAAGGGAGGGAAGTTAGGAGTGACCAGGCCAGCAGGGGAGGGCAGTGAGGGGCAATCGGGCTGGCAAGGGAGTGGATAGGGGGTGATCATGCTGGCAGGCAGAAGTGGTTAGGGGCAATCAGGCAGGCAGGCAGGCAGGCGAGCGGTTGGGAGCCAGCAGTCCTGGATTGTGAGAGGGATGTCCGACTGAAATGGTCAGTCGGCCATCCCTCGAGGGGTCCCAGATTGGAGAGGGTGCAGGCTGGGCTGAGGGACACCAGCCACCCCCAACCCCGTGCACGAATTTCATGCACTGGGCCTCTAGTATAATATAACATGGGGTCAATAATAAGCTATTCAATGTAGAATTTTCTAGTTAGAATTTTCAATGTAATTAGTTTCAGTCTATATATTTGTTTTTGTTATTGTCATCATTTTTGTGGAGAGCCAATAGGAAGCACAGAATGGGAATAGCCAGTATACCTATGGGAATGTCAACTAATGAATTTCTCCAGGCTTTACTATAATAGTATTTAAATGAATAGTATTTAGCATGAGTCTGAAGGGAAAATAATGCTACCTCCTTCAGCCATAAACATCATTGACATGAAATAGGGCTATTAAAGGTTTTATATTTTATCACTTTTATGGAATTGCTATACCAGGAAAAATAAATAAAAGTAATTACTGAGTTAAGAAACTAGGTTAAATGTCATAGAAAACATTATTTACACTCTAACTTGACCATATCAACTGTGGTTGAAATAAAGGGCATAAATGTTTTAAAACAACCCTAGGGACTGTCCTCTTGAGGGAAAGAAAAGAATTTCACACATCTCAGAATACAAAGAAGGAATTTCTGGAACTTAGAGAAGACTTTTGGCTAGAGAAGTTAACTAGCATATCCTAGATCTGAGATGTCAATTGGCCCAACATGCAGCTTTCATTGAAATGTTAGGAGCAAAATGGCCCATTGCCCAGAGTGGCTATCCTGTGTGGTGGGTGGGTGAGCACATGACCCTTCTTTCTTTCTACCCATCAGGTATGTTCAATTCCACACTAGTGGTCAGTTTCCCAATGAGTAAATAAGGCCTGCTTCTTGACACACATTCCACAGGCAAGCCATATTTTAGGGAACAAAAAGTCAAATGAGCCAGAAGAAAATTATAGAAGTCCAAGCAGACACAAGAGAGTAGGGATTGTTGTGGGGTGGTAGTGGAGCTTTGCTTCAGCCAGTGCAAGCATTACTCAATCTCCTCTTTCTACAAACATCCTAAGGATGGAAGCATGAGGTTGTGGGCCACACCAGTAATCCCCAAGTAAATATATTGGGACTTTTGTGGTTTATAGTCTAGGACTTTATTTTGCTGCATCATCTGTGTATTTTTTAATGTTGTATTTCTTTTGGTTAATCTTCCTTCCTCCTGGGAAGCTAAATGTTCTACAATAACAAACATTGTCTGTGGTAAGTCCCTAAAACTCCAGTGCAATGGATTATGAAGCCTGCTGTCCATTCTAAATACACTCACATTATTTCTCTCTTAAGCGGGTCTTGTTCATGTCTCCAACTTTATATTCCATATATTGTTTTCTTTGGTCACCAATCACGGATTTCTCCTTTCAAAAGATGTTTTGTCCTATACTGCAAATGTATTCTTCAAATGAAATCCACAAACTTGCTTGACTTGGAGAAATTATTGATATCCCAATAATATGAAAACTGTGCCATATTTTTCTTGCTGCTTTTATTATGTGTAATTCTGTATAAATTTTTTAAATGTATGTTTAATTGTGAAGTATTTTGAATGTAAAGAAAACCTTAGATAAAGATATAACTATTTGAATGTTGTATATCATCTTGGGCATACTAGTCAGAATTTATTACAGGTATTTTTTACCTAATAGGAATTCACTGATGACAAGGCTGAACCCAATAAATTAAATGATTCTTGAATTTACGTAAAGGGACAGGTGCTCTTGAAAATGGTCACATCATACCTTCATGTGAAAGGCAAGTGATATAACAGAACAGAGTGATTCAGTGTGAGAAGCAATAGGGAGCGAAAAGGACTCTGGCTACGGTAGGATTTATCCTAGTTTGCCCAAGGCTAGCTCTTTTTTATGCGTGTTTTTCTGGCATAATTATTGATTCCACCCCTATCATTTCCAAAGTATGATGGTTTGACAATAAATGGTATGGTTATCCTGACTCTAAAATACTAGAGGGTATGTGTTCTACTTCAAGAAGGGAACTTCTGCTTGGCTCCAGCTAAACACTGCTATGTAGGAATGAAGATCTGTGTTTTGTCAAGAGAAGCCAGATTTGGATTTTAAGTATAACCCCCCAATATTTAATGTGCTCACTTGTCTTCTTTTTCTCTTTATTTACTTTATAAGAAAAAACTTGTCTGAATGAATGACCTCCATACAGGTTACTTCTTTAGGCCTAGAACATCTACAAATTGGGAGCTTTAGTATCCCCATTTTCCTCTCTGCACCGTCCATTGGAATGTTTAGCTCCACGTAGGATTCTCACATCTACACTACGGTTCAGGTTAAACAGGCCCTGTTTGAAAACTTCTAAACTGGGACATCCATCACTAGTTATGAAAACTGACCTAGAGATTGGAAGCAGAGTGAGTGCAGACTTAGGCTTAATTGCTGACATATGCATTTAAACTATTTTTTCATTGCTAAAAATATCATGTGTTGAGCACCTACTTTGTGCCAGACACTAGTCTAAGCATTTCATCTACATATCATGATGTTAGTCATCACAACAATTAAGTAGCAATGGCATCATTATTATAATTTTAAAGGAAATTAGAGGCTCAGAAAATTTATGTGATTTGGCCAACATCACATGGTTAATAAATTATTGAGCCAAGATTAGTGCATAAGTCTGTCTGGCTTCAAATCCTGTACTCTGTCTACTGTGCTCATATTCTTTGTTGGGCAAAAATTAGCAATTTCATCACTTTGATTTTTATCTCAAGCAAATATATTATCCTATACTATACAGTTTCTATTTGATGGCATATCTGTCAAACAATAAATTCAAACAATAAAGGAACCAAGTGATAGAAAATTATCATGACACCTTCTTAGCAATGTCAAGGTAGATTAATAGTTTTGGAAAATATAGTCTTATTACTGAAAAATTGAAAACTGTTGTCTATAGAACAGGACAGCTATGTCATACTGGTAATTGTTTTGGGTCAGTTTCCTTAGAATCAGCGTATGAGATGAGGATCTTATTCAAGTGACTTTTTTGAGGAACAGCTCTTATGAAAAACCTACAAGGATGTGAGAGGAACAAGGTAGTATAGGGAAGAAACTTGGCAAGATGGGCTTTTAGGAGAAGTTTAGTCTTTGGATGTGGTAGGGTGTTCTGGAGCTTAGATAGCATCATGGAAACTGTCTTGCCTAGAAGCAAGAGGGCTGGGCTGTTCCACCCCTGCCTCATCAATCTGTGGCTACAGCCTTCCAGGCATCTCCTGGTAAAGAAGGCTCCCAGCAAACAAGGGCAGGCCTCCAGAGAAAGATGCAAATGTGAACCTTTAACAGCTAATACCTACACAGCCAGGTAAGTAAAACCTGCAAGGGGGTGGGGTACTAGCAAGTGGGGAGTGGCGGTGGTGAAATGGCGGTTACCACTACAGCTATCAAGTGAAAGAGATTCAGATAAATTATTCTCTTTATATATAGTATTTTTATTTTGTGCCATTTTCTTTATGGTTGACACTATTACAGATGTCCTCCATTTTCTCACTCTTTGCCCATCTCCACCCAGCCCCCTCCCCCACCCCTTGCCCCCTTGGCCTTCACCATCCTGTTGTCTGTATCCATGAGCTATGAATATGTATTCTTTGGCTAATATTTTCACCTTCTTTTATCCAGTTCCTCCCACACCCCTACCCTCTGACATCTGTCAATCTGATGCATATATCCATGCCTTTGGTTTTATATTGTTCATCAGTTTATTTTGTTCATTAGATTCTATATATAAGTGATATCAAATGGTATTTGTTTTTCTCTGACTGGCTTATTTCACTTGGCATAATAATCTCCAGGTCCATCCATGCTATCACAAAGGGTAAGAGTTCCTTCTTTTTTACAGCCACATAGTATTCATGGTGTAAGTGTACCACAGCTTTTTTATCCACTCATCTGCTGATGGGGAACTTGGCTGTTTCCATATCTTAGTTACTATAAATAACACTGTTATGAACATAGGGTTGCATATATTCTTTCTGATTGGTGGTTTGGAATTCTTAGGATATATTCCCAGAAGTGGGATTGCTGGGTCAAAAGGCAGTTCCATTTTTAATTTTTTGAAGAAACTCCATGCTGTTTTCCACAGTGGCTGCACAAGTCTGCATTCCCACCAACAGTGCACTAGGGTTCACTTTTCTCCACATCCTCACCAACACTTGTTTGTTGATTTATTGGTGGTAGCCATTCTGGAAGGTGTGAGGTGATACCTCATTTTAGTTTTTATTTGCATCTCGCTGAAGATTAGTGATGTTGAACATTTTTTCTTATGTCTATTGGTCATCTGTCTGTCCTCTTTGGAGAAGTGTCTATTCAGTTCCTTTGCCCCTTTTTTAATTGCATAGTTTGTCTTCTTGGTGTTGAGTTCTTTACATATGTTAGAAATTAATCCCTTACCAGTTGTATCATTGGCAAATATGTTCTTCCATACAGTGGGCTCCCTTTTCATTTTACTGATGGTTTCCTTTGCTGTGCAGAAGCTTTTGATGTTATCCTATTTGTTTGTTTTTTCCAGTTTCCTTTGCACTAGGCGATATATCAGCAAAAGTATTATTAGGGATGTCTGATATTTTACTGCCTATGTTTTCTTCTAGGATTTTTATGGTTTTGCAATTTAAATTTAAGTTTTTATCCATTTTGAGTTTATTCTTGTGTATGGTATAAGTTGATGGTCTAGTTTCTTTTTTTTTTTTTTTTTTTTTTGCATTTACCTGTCCAATTTTCACAACACCATTTATTGAAGAGACTGTTTTTAGTCCATTATATGTTCTTGCCTCCTTTGTCAAATATTAATTGACCATAAAGGAATAGGTTGTGTTCTGTGCTCTCTGTTCTATTCTATTGATCTATATGCCTGTTCTTTTAACAGTACTGAGTATTTTGATTAAATAGACTATTGTTATTTGTTTCATCTTCAAGTTTGTATTTTCTTATTTAATAAGTAATTTGCAAAGTTTGCTGAATTCTTACTATCTTTTATTGTCTCCAGTGTTTAAACCCATCCTCTTTCCCCCCGCCCCCATTTCCCCCAGGGAAACACTGATAGCTAAGCAATGGGCAAAATGAATTCACAGACTATAATTCCTTTCTTTCAAACAATATTTATTACATGACATTATAGTATAACACAATAATTGATTTCACTGTCATATTACAAAAGTGAACAAAATTTTAATGTCAAATACAGAGAAATTTATTCTTCATTTCTCTTAATAAGAATGTATTTATGCAAGAGAAAAAGCTCTTTAAAAATAATGCCACAGCCTGGCTGATGTGGCTCAGTCGTAGAACATCGGACCATTCACTGAAAGGTCACAGTTTTGATTCTTGTTCAGGGCACATGCCTGGGTTTCAGGCTCCATCCCCAGCAGCAGGCAAGAGGAGGCAGCTGATTAATGTTGATGTCATTCTCTCATTGATGTTTCTATCTCTTTCTCCCTCTCCCTTCCTCTCTCCCTAAAATAAATAAATAAATAAAAACATATTTTAAAAAATAAAATATAATCCACAAAATATTCATGTGCATATTGTATCACTAAGAAAAATTGATATTAATAGTAACAGTTATAGAGGCTATACTATAAATATGGTGTTTTGTTTTATCTTTTACATGTATTATCTTAAATACAAATTATATTATGAAGATATATGAGCATGTCAGTTCTACAACCATGAGCTTTTAAATTCAGTCATATTTTTAAAAAATCTTTACTATTGAGAGTATTATAGTTTCCCCATCTGTCCCCCTGCCATTGCTCCCCTCCACCCAGGTACCACCCCTCCCCAGGCCTTCACCGCCCTACTGTCTGTGTCTATAGGTAATGCATATATGCATATAAGATCTTTTGTTAATCTTTTCACACACCCTCTACCCTGTTCCCTCTGAGATGTGTCAGTCTGTTCCATGCTTCTGATTCTATTTTTTAGATTCAATTATTGATAGATATGTATTTATTTCAAGCTTATTGTTTATATTTTTCTTCTTCTTCTTCTTCTTCTTCTTCTTCTTCTTCTTCTTCTTCTTCTTCTTCTTCTTCTTCTTCTTCTTCTCCTCCTCCTCCTCCTCCTCCTCCTCCTTCTCCTTCTTCTTATCCTTCCTTTTTCTCTTCCTCTTCCTCTTCCTCTTCTTAAAGAGTACTCTCAACATTTTATGTAGTACTGATTTGGTGGTGATAAACTCCTTTAGCTTTTTCTTGTCTGTGAAGCTCTTTATCTGACCTTCAATTCTAAATAAAATCTTTGTTAGGTAGAGTAATCTTGGTTGTAGGTCCTTGCTAATCAGCACTTTGAATATTTCTCGCCACTCCCTTCTCCCCTGCAAAGTTTCTATGAGAAATCAGTTGACAGTCCTATGGGCATTCCCTTGTAGATAACTAATTACTTTTCTCTTGCTACATTTAATATTCTCTCTTTGTCTTTAACCTTTGGCATTTTAATTATGATGTGTCTTGGTGTGGGCCTCCTTGGGTTCCACCTATTTGGGACTTTTTGTGCTTTCTAGAATTGTAAGTCTTTTTCTTTCACCAGGTAGTGTAGGTTTTCTGTCATGATTTCTTCAGATAGGTTTTCAATATCTTGCTCTCTCTCTTTCCCTTCTGGAACCCCTATAATGCAAATGTTGGTACACTTAAAGTTGTCCCAAAGGCTCCTTACACTGTCTTCATATGTTTGGATTCTTTTTTTCTTTTTGCTCTTCTGATTGGGTGTTTTTCATTTGATTTGATTCTCAGAATCCTCTATTCTACTGTCCAATCTTTGCAAATTAGCCTTTATTTCAGTTAGTGTATGCTTAATTTCTGACTGGTCCTTTTTTATGTCTTTGAAATTCTCACTAAGACTCTAATAGGTCTCACTAAGTCCCTTGAAGCTCTCATTAAGTCCCTTGAAGCTCTCATTAAGATCATTGAGCAACCTTATAACCATTGTTTTGAACTCTGTATTCAGTATTTTGCTTGCTTCCGTTTCTTTTATTTGTGACGTGTTTCTTTGTCTCCACATTTTGGTTGCTTCCCTGTATTTGTTTCTATGTATTAGATAGATCTGCTGTCTCCTGGACTTGGTAGAGTGGCCTTGAATAGTTGGTGTCCTGTAGGATCCAGTCGCTCAGCTTCCCCAGTCACCTGAGCTGGGCTGTGTGCACCGTCTTGTTGTAGTTGAGCCTTGATTACTGTCAGCATCACTGAAAAAAAATGACCTCCAGGCCAACTGGCTGTGAGGAGTAGCTGCGACTACCAAGGAAGAGCTGATGTCCAAGAGATACCCCTATGAAGTAAGACTTGCTTCAGTGGGGCTTAAGTGTGCCATTTGTGGATGTGTAGAGTTGTAATCTGCTTTAGACTGAAGCTCTCCACCGGATGCACTGGCTCTGGGGTCTCCCAGGCGGTATAAAGCCAGCCACTTCCTGGGGCCACCCAGCAGGAACTACAGAGAGATCTATAGATGGCTGCTACTTGTATTGGGCTTTGAAGTACCTAGGCAAGGCCCAGCTATGAAGCAAGGCGGGCTGGTGCTAGTCCCGGGTCTTGTTTGAGAGATTTAGCAAAGTCTAAAGCCTAAGCAGGAACAAGATATTCATATGGAAAAGCTGCTGCAAACAGCTTGGGTGGTGATGCAAATTGGATGGGGCGGGGTCTCAGGGCAGAGTGAACTGTGTAGACCATGCTGATGGAAACTCAGATATGGCTGCCAGTCAGCTACGCAACAGGGAGGTCCCAGCACAGGAACAATGACCCCTGTGAGCACCTCCATCTGGGAGAAAGCCACCCCCATGTTCCTGTCCCAGTTCCAGATAGTCCCATTCCTCCCCATATGTCCCTGGATCCCCCAAAGCCATCAGCTTGTTCTGGAGTTCATAGGAAGTGGGACTGAGTAAGTTCATGTGCTGACCTTTTAAAAGGAACTGCTGGGTTTCCAGCAGCCTCCGTGTCACTCAGCCACAATCCCCGCTGGTTTTTACAGCCTGAAGTTATGGGGACTTCTCTTCCCAGCTCTGGAACCATGGGCTAGAGTTCTGGTGTGGGGCTGGGACCCCTTGCTCCTCATGGGAGCCTCTGCAGCCTAGATATCTCTCCTGATTGAAAAAAGCCACATGTGGTTGTCAAACCAGCCCGTTCCACACCTCCACCTTTCCTACCAGTCTCAATGTACTTTCATTACTTCTCTAGTTGTAGGACTTCCATTCAGCCAGATTTCAGGTGGTTCTAAATGATTATTTTTTTGTATCTTAGTTGTAATTTTGATGTGGTTGTGGGAGGCAGTGAGTATTGGTGTTTACTTATGCTGCCATCTCAGTTTCCCCCAGGGTCACATTTTATGCATAATTTTATACCATAAAAAAATAGAGAAGTAGATAGTCAATAAATACTTTTTTGCTATATTATGACAAGATAAAAAATATAACCAACCCAACTTGCTCTGTAATTTGGTTTCTTCAGATTGCCACCAACTGCCCTGTTTAAAATAAACCTTTGAACTGGACACCAGTGTGTCTGAGGGATATTTTGAAACCATTGTGGAGATCTAACAGTTTATATTTGGTGGCACAGGTGAAACTGGTGCTTTTCACAAAGAGCATGAGGAGAGAGCATCTCAGTGGGAGACTCACTTATTTTACAATACATCAAGGGTGAGGAAAATTTTTTATGTTATTCGCTTATGAGATGAAGAATTCCAATTAGGAGCCTTTTCTTGCTTAAATAAAATGCAGATTTTTCAGTTCTCATTAAATATTCCAATGTCTCAGAGATAAAATCTTCATTAAAATGTTTTCAAGTGTAACCTTACAAATAAAGACTAAAATCTAAAAGATTTCTCTATCCAGCTAATAAAAGACTAAGAATGTATACATTTGGCTTAAGAAAAATTTAGGTTCAGGTTTCTTATTCACCAAATGAGCCACTGAAAATCAAAGGCAGTCTTATATATTGTCAATATTATAATAATGAAATATTCCCTGAAATGTTTTTCATATTTACAAATGAAAAAAAAAGAATCCTCTTATATTTCAAATGCACCCTAACCACCACTCTCAGCAATCTAATTCCCACTTTAATACAATCAATAGATCAGAAAGCATCCAAAATGCAGATGTGTCCACTCTTTCTGAAAAATAAATATTTCTCATTTTTCTTAAATGCATGGACTTTTTGTGTGTATATCTATAATAATAAAAGCCTAATATGCTAATTAGACCGGACAGCTGAACAACCTTCCGAACGTCCTTCTGGATGACCTTCCAGAACGACCGGGGAGAGGGGTGGGGCCAATGAACCTGCACCAGCCATGACAGTCCTGGCACCCTCCCTTCCTCAGAGGCAGTGGGAGAGGTGGCAGTGCAGGTCTGGTCCCGGTCCTGGCACTGCCCCTTCCGCAGAGGCCACGGGAGAGGCAGCACTGGACCGGGACCACACTGCTGCCCATCTCAGCACCACCCCTTCTGCAGAGGCAGCGGAGAGGCGGCATCAGGACCTGGCTCATGCCGCCACCTGTCCAGGCACTGCCCCTTCTGAAGAGACAGGGGGAGAGGCCGAGGCATGGCCTGGTCCCAGTGTTGCCCATTCTGTAGAGGCGGCTGGAAAGGGGGCTTCATGGTCCCAGTCCTGCGCCACACCTTCCAGAGAGGCAGGGGGAGGAGAGGAGGACAAGGGGTGGCACAGTCCAAGAGACTCCACAGAGGCGGTATGTGGCAGGACCACAGAGCCTCAACCTCCCACGGCCCCTCCCCCAGCCTGCCCGGCCCCAGATTGCTCCCCTCCACCAGTGGACGGGGGGTGGGGCCAACGCTAAGGAACAGTGAGCCTGGCTTCTGGTTGAACAGCACTCCCCCTCCCACCCACCGTTAAGCCAGAAGTGGGGCTCATGGCTGTTGAGCACAGCTGAGGTGGCATGAGCCTCTCCCACCTCCCCAGCAGGCAGGCTATAAGGAGCGAGGGGTCCTGGACTGCGAGAGCCCCAGACTGCAAGAGGAATGTCTGAGTGCCAGCTTAGGCCCTATCTCCAGGGGTGTCCTGGACTGCAAGAGGGCACAGGCCAGGCTGAGGGACCTGTTCCCCCACCCCCCCAGTGCATGAATTTCATGCACTGGGCCTCTAGTGTCTATATATTTGTGTGTGTATATATATTTTTCAAATGAATACATATATATATATATATATATATATATATATATGTATGTATTAATTTGAGATATATATCTCTCAATATTTTTTAGATCTTCACATGAGGATATGTTTTTACTGACTTTAGAGAGAGAGGAAAGGGAGAGGGAGAGAGAGAGAGAAATATCAGTCAGTTGCTTCCTATACATGCCCTGACTGGGGATGGAACCTGAAACCTTTCTGGTATATGGGATGACACTTCAACCAACTGAGCCACTCAGCCAGAGCCATGGAAGAATTTTGACCTTAGGCTCCAAGAGACCTGAAAGCTTCTGTTCCCACCCTCTTGAATGATCACATTGAGAATACTATTTAAAGAAGCCTTGCTCTAGCTGGTTTTGCTCAGTGGATAAAGTTTCAGCCTGTGGACTGAAGGGTTCCGTATTCAATTCCAGTCAAGGGCACATGCCCAGGTTGCAGTCTCAATCCCCAGTAGGAGGCATGCAGGAGGCAGCCGATCAATGATTCTCTCTCATCATTGATGTTTCTATCTCTCTCTCCCTCTCCCTTCCTCTCTGAAATCAATAAAAACATATTTTTAAAAAAGAAGAAAAAGAAGGCTGATTTAGCCAAGTAGAGGCCGAAAGGCATCATGGAGCAAATAGAACCCTCCCCTCTGAAGCCCCTAGACCAAATAGCTGCCAGCCAACATTAATCACCAGAAACATAACCACCTTATAGCATCCATCCCAGCTGAGGCTCCAGATGATTGCAGTCACATGAATAACTCAGGTGGGAAAAGCAGAACTGCCCAAGTGAACCCAGCCCAAAGTGGAAACCCACAGAATCATGGTGAAATAAATTAAGATAGTAAACTTTGAGGTGGTTTGCTACATATCAGTAAATAATAGATAGCAATTGTTAATAGATAATACACATGGTTTTCCAAAGAGACAGCTTATTTTATATTGTTTTAAGTCAAATCTGTAAATGTATTGTTCTTTTTGAACCTATAGTGTGATTTATTTTTGTTTCACAGTCATATCTAACATTTGTGCAACATCATAAGGTTCAGAATATCTTTTTTAATCTATTCCTTTGATCCTTACATCCACTCTGTGGGAAGGAGACAGAGCAGGTGTTATAATCATCTTCATTATCTGGATGAGGATACTGAGCTCAGAGAGAGCACCTAATACACTCTAGGGCATCTGGTAGCAGAGCTCAAGGACAGGATCAAAACCCAGCACTGTTCATTCTGGGCTGTGCTGTCTCACGGCTCCCTCTGCTGCAATGAAATATCATTTTTAACATCAACAGGATTGGATTAAATCTAGGCTTGCATTCAACAAATCCTTGATTCTGAATTTTTAAGAAACCCAGTCTAATGGCTTTTTTAAAATGTTTCAGAGCCATCTTTATTTTAAGTAAAATTTCACTCTGAAGTTTCTGATTCATTTTCAATCAAATTTTTATTTACCAACTAGAGGCCCAGTGCATGATTGAATCATGCACGTGTAGGGTCCCCTACACGCTTTCGCTTTCGATCGCGGGGGAGCTGGGTGCCTGTCTGCTGGTGCACCAGGCCTTTCAGAAGCCTCCGGCTCAGTGGAGGCTTCCTAAAGGCGTGGTGCCAGAGCAGACAGGCACCCAGCTCCCCCGCTTTTGATGGTCCGAGGCGGGATGTGAGCTCGCTGCCCCAGAGGCCCCTTCTGTGCCGCAGCACAGCCATGGCGCAGACGCTGAGCTCGCGCGGCGCCGCTGGCAACGTGAGCTCAGTGTCCAGCTGACCCAATCGGCTACCCCGGCCACCCCGAGTCCCGCCCCCTGTGCCTCCCACTGGCCCAATCGTGGGCGTAGCAGAGTGATGGTAATTTACATATTACCATTTTATTAGGTAGGATAGTTCTTTGATGTTCCATAGCTCCTTTGAACCATTTTATAGACCATTTATACCTTTTATCTTTGAATCACCCAGTCACATCTTGCCAAGGAACTCAAAATTACAATTCACACTTTTTGTATTGGGTTAAAAAAAGCAATGTATTTTTAAACTGAGCTATTGTTGCTTCAGTCACTGAGGAACTGCTCTACTGTATCCTTTATAAACTGCTCCCCTCCTTACCACTCAGGGCAATATTTACCTCATGTAAATTTTATTACTATCTCGGATTACTGTAGTTCAAATGGGCTTTTGGGGGCTTCTTTTGGACTCTAATAAAGTGGTCACATAACTGTGAGGACAGAAATCATCATAAACACCAATTTTGGAAAAGATATGTTAGGAACAAAATCTTAAGTAAAATTCGTTGGGCTAACAATGCAGTATTTTAAAAAAAGAGAAAAAAAACTTGTATTACTTTTTTGAAAAGCATTGCCATGGCTTAATTTATAGGTGATATATCCTAAATGTTCCATTGAAATGGCAAGGCTGGTTACTTTCATCCATCCAAAATTAGCACAACTAACTGATTTAACATCTACCATGTGCCTGGAATGGTTCTTGTTGCATGTTATCTGTTTAATCCTCTCAATAATCCACTAAGTAGATAGGTCTCTGTTATTCTGTTTATAGTCAAGAAAATTTAGACTTAGGAATGCTAATGGCTGAATTTACATTCCATCTAGTACCCTATGATGGGTATGGAAATTAGTTCACTTGTGTGAACTAATGGAAATCAGTGAATCTCTATATCTTATTTAACTTATATGTAAAAGGACATATCAATTTATGTACAATGCATAAAATCATTTATGTGAGAGCAAATTCTAACCTATACTATGTTATTCATAAAGCTCTATCATCATTAGATTTTTCCAAAGAAACCATTAGTCAAAATAAGTCTTAGTATTTTTTAAATCAAACTCTATGCTTCCAATTGAGTGTTTAAAACATACCAGGAATACCTGGCAGGTGCTCTCAGTGGGCTGGAGCACTGAAAGGTCAGTTGTGGGTTCAATTCTTGGCCAAGGGCACATCCTGGGTTGCAGGCAGTCAGGGCGTGTGCAGGAGACTAATCGATGTGTCTCTCTCACATTGAAGTTTCTCTCTTCCCCTTCCTCCCTCCCTTCCACTCTCTCTAAAAATCAACGGAAAAAATATTCTCGGATGAGGATTAACAAAAATAATAATAACAACAAAAAGAAAGAAAGAAAGAAAGAAAGAAAGAAAGAAAGAAAGAAAGAAAGAAAGAAAGAGGAAGAAAGATTAATACCTATTAGGGAAGCACACAGTAAAATCCCACATTGAGGAAGCCCTGGAAGATGCTCATACTGCTTCAGGGCAACCTCTCCCTGCAGTTTCCCCCCTCTACTCCCACCCCTTCTATATTGAAGAAGAATGTCACATCCCACAAAGTAATTGATTCCTATACTGAGGAGTCTTGTCTTAATTACTATTAGAAAGTGGGAAGCCAATTTAATCACAACATGAGGAGAAACCACATTGTCTGTTTAGAATATTCTAAAATGTTTGTTAGAAGTAATAAAGATAATTATTATTAATAATAAGTGTTAATTCACTAATCATGTAAAATATGTATTACCTGTCAATATCTCTATTTTCCAGTTGTGGAAATTGAGACAAAAAGACATTAAGTCACACAACTGATACATAATGGAGTCAAACATAGATAATCAGGTACCAGAAACTTCATTATTCACTTCTTTGCTCTTTATCAATAAAAGGCTCTTATGAAGGCAGATATAAAGTTATATCTAAGGCATTTTGCAAATCATAATGTATCATACCAATGAAAGCTATTGTTTTGGATACCAACAAAGCTATTAGTTTGGCTGAGTAAAAAAGTTAATAAATGATTTTAAAAATAGACTGGCTGGTGTGGCTTAGTGGCTGAGCATTGACTTATGAGCCAGGAACCACTGTTCAATTTCTGGTCAGGGCACATGCCTGGGTTGTGGGTTCAATCCCCTGTAGGGGGCGTGCAGGAGACAGCAAGTCAATGATTCTCATTCATCATTGATGTTTGTATCTCTCTCTCCCTCTCCCTTCCTCTCTGAAATAAATAAAAAACTATATTTTTAAAAATACATAGGTACCAATTTTCAAACAGTGTAAGCTATTGTCCCTGGAATTACCTGTCCATTGAACTAAAAAGCAAACAAAACAAAAAAAACATACAAACAAAAAACAGAGGAAAAAAGGAAGAAAGAAAAGAAAAAGCATAAGAGCACTGACTTCGACAATATTTTAGGCATAATTGTCTTTGCTCTCTTTTCTCCTTTCCCCAAGTATTTATTAAATGCTTAGTAGACACATTTATGAGATTAATTGCAGGGCTAATTTAGATGGTGTTACTTTGAAGACAAAACTTAAGCATATACCTGAGAATAATTTATCTTTCTCATCTTCATTTATTATAATAGTTTTTTTGTCTCTATGTGTCTTGTTTTATAGGATGTACTTCTTAGAATGTTAGACTACCACGATCTATAAAAAGACCATTCCACCTGCAACAACTTCACTGAGTCTGGATCAAATAGCAGTTGGATTTAATAAGTCCATAAATAACACAGGAAACAAATATAAATGGAGTCACTTCTAAAACTTTATGGCCCAATAAAACTGTGTCTTTCCAGAGGAATAAGATACTTGAATATTCAAAAGAGCTCTGGGTATGCAAGCTAATATAGTGCAAAATATTTTAGCTTCTGAAATGAACAGAACTACCAATATATGTTTCTATTGACTTCAAAGAGAGGAATGGAGAGGGGGAGAGAGTTAGAAACATCAATGATAAGAGAGAATCATCAATTGGCTGCTTCCTGAAAGTCTCCTACTGAAGATTGAGCCCACAACCCAAGCATGTGACCTGACCGGGAATCCGGAATTAAGCAGAACCAGGAATTGAATCAAACTGTGTCCTCCTGGTTTATGAGTCAACACTCAAGCACCGAACCATGCTGGCCGGGCAGAACTAGCATTCTTGACTCCACCACAAATCACCTATCTGACCTTAGACAAATTATTAATCAATCAACCTCACTTTCTTCATCAGAAAAATGAAGTTTATGAAAATATACCTTGAAGTTATTTAGGGTAAACCACAAAGATATGAAACATTTCTAACAAAATGACCTTCACATTGCAGGTATTCAATAATTTTTAATCGCCTTGTCTTTTTCTACTGATCACCTTCCCCTTTTCTTTCTCTTTTTTAAATTTTCTATTCATCAACTGTGTCAATGAAAACACAAATACTTATAGATTTTTAGCTATAAGGTATGTATAATTGTATAAGATCTTTCAGGTGAGACTTTAAAAAATAGATTAATCATGCTGCTTGTTTCAATAGATGCCTTGTAGAAACTAAATTTCTGCAGATCTCTATTTCTATACAAATTACAAAGGTTTTATATAAAACAGAAAATAAACATTTGTACAATTCAAGAGTTATAGAATTTTAGAATTGGAATATTTAAGAAGAAAGAAAAATTTATTCAAACAATCAAAAAATTATGAGTGATTATATTGTGCCAAGTGAAGAGGTCCTTAATTTGTGAGCTTTATATTCTTTATATTCTAGTGCATTAGGACACAATGTACAGTTTTATTTAGCTATTGTGCACAAGTAATTGGGTAGTGAAAGAAGATGTATCCAAGGTTTCATTCAGCAAACACTTAACCAGGGGAAAGAATCAGCTGTAAGGAAAGCAAGAAGAAAAATCATAAACAGGAAAAAGCAAGTATAAAGATATTAGGAGACAACAATCTTGGTTTGCTTGGGGAAAATCAAGAAGGTCAGTCAAGAAGAGAAATTGTAAGATATGAAGTCAGAAAGGAAAGTATAAACAACTTGTGATGTGTTTTTTAGACAACGGTTAGTAGTTTTTTATTTTATTTGTGATAAAGCCACTGGAGGATTTTGAGCAGAAAAGTGACAGATCTCATTAATACATTTAAAAGGCAACTGTGGCTGCTATGTGGAAAATAGATAGTTAGTGGGCACAAATGGAGGGAGGGAGGTCTGTTAGTAGACTGTTGCTGTATTAAAAAATGAATAGGAGAAGGTTTAGATAAATGTGGTAGCAGTGAAAATGAGAAGTGGTCAGATTTGGATAGAGGCCCTGGGGCATGATTATGGATTAAAGAGAGGAGTCAGGGAACTCAAAACTCTGATTGTGACTTATCAGAGTTCATAGTGTAATTCTCTTCCTCTTTCAAGTGGTTGCTAAGTGTTAGACTTTTGCATTTCATCAGCTTTTTCTGAAGGAATCCACTTGGGACTTTGATGTCCTGACTTTCTTTTAAGAAAGTCATGTCTCTGTTCTTTCATGGATAGTAGTTACACAATAAGTAAACCTTTTGAGTGGATCAGTCATTTGAGTAATGGGGAATGGGGTCAGCTCAACCTTGGTGGGGTAATTAGATAATTTCAAAGTTCAACTGACTTGGGGTTTTGATCATGACCCGCATTGCTGTCTAGACTTTAACTCCCACATTTTGACTTGCAACCTGAGCCAGAACGAAGACAGGCAACCTAAAAAGTGGCAGGAGGCGTTTGACATACCATTGGAGGCTGTCCTACAATACAGCCTCTAAAAGAACCAGGCTGTCTGAACCCCTGGTAACAGGATTGTTCACCTTTATACCAAGAAGGCTGACATACTGTGATGAAAAAAAATTAGGGGAAAGAAAACTTGAGGAGGTCTGAAGAACTTAGTTTTCAACTTGGTAAAGTGAACATGATAATTATACATTCAAGAAGAGATGCTGTGAAATAGTCAATCAGATGCATGGCTCTTGAGTTTGAGGGAATTAGTCAAGGATGAAGACACAAATTTGTTGGTCAGCAGTATGTAGATGGTTTTTAACACCATGGGCCTGGACAATTCATCTAAGACAGGAAACAGGTCCCTTCACTCCCTCTGCCTCTGCCATCTGAAGATAGAGCATTCCTATGAAACCTTTCCTAAGCCGAAATGATGTAAAGTGAAGAAGCAATTCCCATTAATGCACATGGAAAAAAATTTGAGTGTTCCCAGACTCATACAATGTATTAATTTTGTTCTCCACAATCAAAATGCTTAATTACATCCAGTTTTACATTAAGCATAACAGCCTTACAAACTCTCTTAGGCTATTCTGATGCCTTAGGACACATCTTGCTAACAGATGCACAAAATAAAATGAGATAAAGCGCAGATGCTCCCAGATACATCTCAGAGCTCTGGGGCTGAGGCTGACATGCTGAGTGTCCTTCCCAGGGAGGAGGCCTGGCGGGGCCACTCTCTCTGCACTGACATGGTACATTCTATCTCTGTGAATGCTTGCTGCAAAACAAACCTGCATGCTATTTTTGTTTTCTCCTGTTTTTGTAAAAGAGAAAATCCTCTTTAGATCTCTTTCCATTAGCAAAAAGAGGTAGGTACTATTGTAGGTCTTTGGTAAGAGCAAAGTGAGAAAGTGAACTTTCGAAAAGCAGAGGGTACCTGTACAGCTGGAGCTGGGTTGGGATGAAGGTTTTTCCCAAGCAATGTCAGAGTCATGCCATTGACGACCATGTTATTCACAGGGTCATCCTGTTCTTCAGAAAGCTGACAGTGTTCTATGAAAGAAGGCCTACGTGCTGGGAAGGGGCCATGAGACCCCATCTCAAAGCCTGGCCTCGTGTCAGCACTGACATCTCTATCTGGGGCATAGTCCATGGCCTTTCTGGAAGCATGCTCAAAAATTCCCACTCTCTAACATTCCCCACTGGTTTTATGTATATGAGTCAAATCATTGACTCTTTTGGGTCATTGTTGGTGAGGGAGTTATATTGACCCATGAGGACTATAAGCTTGATATCTTAAGCTGGGTGTGATGAAGCCACGTCGAGATCCCGTTGACCTTGACTGCTGTGGGGGTGGTCCTTTCCAGGTAGGAGTCAGTCCTTGTGTGGCAAATTTCTTTACACAAACAGAGTTACCAGGGTGGAAGGATGGACCGGATCAGAAGAGTAACTTGGACATGCTTCTGGACTGCTTTCTGGGTAGACTATAAAGCCTGTAAGAACTTGAGTAAAGATTGGTTATGGATTTCAGCTTTTCTAGATTGGGTTTCCATGTAAGCTGGTGAGGTGGGTAGGTCAGGGTTTGGAAGAGTCACTAGAATCTGTAGAGGCCCCACTGGTTTTAGGGCAGCCTCCCAGGCTGCTTTATCTGCAGCCTCGCTCCCTCTTGCTTCTGGGGAGTCCCCTTGTCTCACATAGGTAGAGATGGAAAGACTTAATTACATCTGGTAGTGCTAGTTGGCCCATCATCCTTGCTCTGCTCATATCTGTCTAACTGCCTAATATATTACCTCAAGGATCCTGGCTCTGAATTATTTTAGGGAAAATGCACATTGATGGGCTCTTCTAGCTACTTCCTGCTGAGGCAGGTCAGAAGTTTCTCTCAGAGCCAAGAGATCCTTGCTGTCTGTCAGAGGGACAATGAGGCCTGGGCACAGAAGGGGGGGGCTTGAGACCTGGCGGAGACAAACTGTAACAAATGGTCTGGTGGAAGGGAAAGAAAACTTTTCAGTTTTAATAACTTCTATTGAAATAGAATTTTTCTCCTCAAAATTACCCCCATGTTTATCAAAAGAGCTAAATTAAGACTAATTTATCTAGTGTATTTAATTTGGCCTGATTGTTTGCATAAACATAACAAGAATGGTAACTGACTACCTTTGCCGGAATTTCAGATTGAATCTTAATGTGCCCCATAGGGCCAGGAAGCCAAGCCATCCAGCTGCCCTCAGGCCTACCTGTAGTACCTGCTGAGTTAGGTGAATCCTCACCTGCAGTGGCTCTACCCGGGCCCATGCCCTAGGCTTTAAGACCCATCTCAGCTCTCCTTCTCATTGCAGCTCAGAGTGCGTGGGGGTCCCTCAGGGACGCAGAGGCGCCCTTATTGCTCCCCTTCTACTTTGACAAACCGCCAGTGATGGTAGGGTTTGGGCCTGATGCTCCAGCACCAGCTATTTTCAGGGCTACCAAGCAGGATACCAGGCTTTCTCCGTGGCACTCTTATTGGCTTCAAGTCTTCAGAGTCCAGGCAGGGCTCTTTAAAACATGATATTCCAGTCAAATTTTCTGGTTAATAAAACCACTATTGGAAACAGGTCTTATTGAATTTATGCAAAGAAATGTATTGCCATGATTTATTAAGTATTGCCAAATTTCGGAGGAATTGTATAAGGAGAAAAATATACTGACCTGCTTTAAGATCTTCTGATTTTCCTTGTCAGTCCTTTCTATGGCCAAAGTAATATTCTCTGAATGTATTATAACAAACAGTAACTATTAGATTTATTTTATCAGTCCCTCCCTAAGTACTTTGGCATAAACTATTTACCCTCTGTTTAGGGAGGCAGAATGCAAATTATTTACTCTTCCTGGCTTACTGGCCTGTATTATTTGATTTCTTTACAACATATCTCTTCTCCTTCTTACACCTACACAACCTTCTATTGAAATAGACACTTCTAAATTAGCCTTTAAACCTTCTTTCTATGTCCTTTAAAAATGCATAACCAGGCCGAAACCGGTTTGGCTCAGTGGATAGAGCGTCAGCCTGCGGACTCAAGGGTCCCAGGTTCGATTCCGGTCAAGGGCATGTACCTTGGTTGCAGGCACGTCCCCAGTAGGGGGTGTGCAGGAGGCAGCTGATCGATGTTTCTCTCTCATCGATGTTTCTAACTCTCCATCCCTCTCTCTTACTCTCTGTAAAAAATCAATAAAATATATTTAAAAAAAAAAAAAAGCATAACCATGCCTCAGACCTTCTACTCAGCATTCCTTATTCTTTGAAACCTCAATCTTTTAATGATTCATTTCCTCCCGGAGGCCTGTCCAGCTCCCCCGGGTCCCAAACCTGGTCCATTCACTGGAGGCCAAAAGGCCAGCACGCGGCGGCGCTCCTGCGCCAGCACTTCCCCTTTTCTGTAAATCAAAAGCATTCATGGAGGCTCCGTAATCATCCACTCGCCGCTTGAATTCCTGAAAATTTTTCTAAAAACATTGCAGGGGAGTACAGACAGAAGCAGACTGACCCATTATAATGACAGAGACAATTAAGACCACAATAACACAGAATAACAAAGACAATGACAACCAAACAGAATCGCCGGGCACCATCGTGCACCGGGATATGGTCTCGGAAGTAGCGCTGTGTCCAGCCTTCCAGAGACCCTAGATGGACGCCCACAGAACCAGAAATAAGTTTCTTACTGGTAAGAACCAGATCCAGGTGGCTCCGATCAGAGTCAATCAGGAAATTTAGCAGGCAGGGTTTCTGATCCCTACCAGTCCCAGAGCTGAGGAACGTCTCTCAGAGATCTCCCCCTGGGTTAGAGAGTCGGGGGACCCCGGTAGGCTCCGGTCACAGGACCAGGCAAAGGTTGGTTATCTCGCAGGGGCCTCCAAATGTTGTGGAGCGAAGGCAAGTGACCAACCATTGGAGCCCAGACCAAATTAAAATTTAGGGAGCCTTTATTAGCCAGCCAGCCGGGCTGCCAGCAGACTGGGCGACTGCTCTGCCATTCTCCACGCAGGGAGACCAGAGAGCAGCAGCGACCCTTTGTGTAGGACCGCTTTTAAGCCCATTAACCACATCCTGTTTTTGCAGAACAAGTAACCCAAGACAAAACAGTTTTTCCCAAGCAACGTCAGAGTCATGCCATTGACAACCATGTTATTCACAGGGTCATCCTGTTCTTCAGAAAGCTGACAGTGTTCTATGAAAGAAGGCCTACGTGCTGGGAAGGGGCCATGAGACCCTATCTCAAGGCCTGGCCTGGTTTCAGCACTGACAACTCTGCCTGGGGCATAGTCCATGGCCTCTCTGGAAGCATGCTCAAAAATTCCCACTCTCTAACAAAGGTCAGAGACTGAACACAGGAACACTTTCATATTTATCAATTGCAAGAGGAGTCAACAGGAAGGTGTGAGTAGTATCTATAGAACCATAGATATAGAAGGAAAACCAGGCAAAACTGAAAGACAATCAATTATAATTCAGAGATAAATCAATTGGTGAAAAAAATGCTGAATACACTCTCAACAGAATCCCAAGAAAATGTCAGCTCATCAGTATTGAAGGTTGATATTGTGGTAGAACCAGAGCTGATCTTTAAAGATTTTGCCATTTTGAATGATGAAAACTATTTGAGAGATAAATTATGATGAGTATTATTTTATTTGAAAAGTTTAGGAGAAAAAAATCCTGGAATTCCGAAAAGAACTGGTAAAGGAAAAGAAGGAGGGCTGAGGGAAGGAGAAGTCAGAGAGAGGTACTTTGCAGACTTTGCCTCAGATATTTCCCGTCTCATCCACACTAATGTCTTTCTTCTTTTTTTTATTTTTTTTTTATTACTCAAATATAGCTTCAGTCTTTTAAATTTAGCTTTTTGACTCTGTGCTTGTGCCTTCAATAATTTCACAACGATTTTCTGCTCCTCAACAAGGAATGCATGCTTGGTCCTGTCAGGGACACATTCAGCAACATGGATCCACCATAGGCCCTGCTGACATGTTTTTGTTTGTTTGTTTGTTTGTTTGTTTTCAACCACCTCATTAGAACTTTGGGTCCCACAGCAGAACTCCACAAAGTTGCCTGGGCATGAGCAACGTGTAGATTTTTGTGCTTTCCCAACCTTCTTGGTATAAAGGTGAACAATTCTATTACCAGGGGTTCAGACAGCCTGGTCCTGTTAGAAGCTATATTGTAGGGCAGCCTCCAATGGTTTGTCAAACGCTAGACCATGGTGAGTGCCTGAAGTCACCGTCCCCAGAAGGGCTCATCCACACTAATGTTCAAAGGAGAATCCAAGCAGGGAAAAGGATTATGCATACAGCTTTCGGTTGCTCTCAGTTGCATATTGAAAATTCCTATTGCTACTGCCTGTAGCTGCCTCCTGCCACTTTCCAGGTTACCTGTCTTCATTCTGGTTTAGGTCCAAAGCCAAAATGTGGGAGTTAAAGTCTAGACAGCAATGTGGGTCATGATCAAAACCCCAAGTCAGTTGAACTTTGAAATGATCTAATTACCCCACCAAGGTTGAGCTGACCCCATTCCCCATTACTCAAATGACTGATTCCCTCAAAAGGTTTACTTATGTGTAACTACTATCCATGAAAGAACAGAGACATGTTCTGAGCCTTAAAAGAAAGTCAGGACATCAAAGTCCCAAGTGGATTCCTTCAGAAAAAGCTGATGAAATGCAAAAGTCTAACACTTAGCAACCACTTGAAAGAGGAAGAGAATTACACTATGAACTCTGATAAGTGTAATTAAGAAAATTTTAGATTGAACTAGGCAACAAAGCACAGACTTTGGAGTCAGTCAGATATTGGTTCAATTTCTAGCACAATTTTTTGCATAAGGTTATTGACCTTATACAAACTGTATGACCTTCATATACCTCAATTTCCTGTTCTGAAATGGCATTGTAACGTTTACCTAAGAGGTGTCTGTGAGAAGTAGATGACATAATGCTCTTCCAGGCATTTATCTTCTCTAACTGCAGCAGCACATCTGAGTAAATCATGTTCTTTCCCCAACTTTCTTAATCACCCTTGCTCCCTTGTCTGCTCTCCACATAACACCCAGAAAACACAACTGCTCTGCTTAACAATTACATTCCTTTACAAAATCATTTTCCAAATTTTCCCACTTCTTTCTACCTTCTACTCAGCCTGTTCTGGTCAAGTCAGTCCCATCTTTATACCCCACGTATCATTGCTCAGTCCTGCTCCATACTCTCACTGCATTGCTCCGAAGCTACCACAATGTTCTGAGCTTTCCCTCATTCCCTTTGTACATCCAATCACTGTTCATCTTCAAAATATAGTTCAATTAAATGCAATGTGGTGTCCTGAATTGGGTCCCAGAGCAAAAAAGGGACACTGATGGACAAACTTGGGAAGTGTCAATAAAGCAATGTTAGTTTTGGTTTTCACAAATGTACCCTAATGTAAGATGTTAACAGTAGGGGAAACCAAGTAAAGGGTTTAATGGAACTCTTTGAATTATCTTTTTAGCTTTTTTGTAAAACTGAAATTATTCCAAAAAAAAAAAAAAAGTCTATTTAAAAAAAAATCAAGCCTGAGCATTTCTTGAAGACTTCCTTGCTTATGACATCCTCTTTGCAGCCCTCCTCCCCCAGTCCTTTGCTAAAGTGTGAATACATGGAGGAGATTCACACTCAAGCTGTCTAGTTCAAAAGTCTCTGCTCTTAAACATTAAGCTGTGTTGCTTGTGGAAACATTCTGGAATGTTTTGTTGTAAACATTTATATAACATGCATAGAGAAAAACTAGAAGGAAACTTCAAACAGCAGGGATTGTCTGAACTATGCAATCATAAATTGTTTTATTATTTTATTTTTCTTCATTTTACAAATGTTCTCAGTATTGGTAACTTCTGGAGACAGAGTGATAGAAATGAGACTTGGGTAAGGGTTAAAGGAGACCCTCATTTAGTTCTTAAAATCAGAAGCAAATACCATGTAATACTAAAAGGCTTTACTTCTGACCTATAGACAGGGCAAAACTTAGGAGACATAAGCAAAAAACAGGGTTTTTTTGGTGCCACCCTCTCTCTATTCAATTTTTAAAAATATATATATATTTTTATTGATTTCAGAAAGAAAGGGAGAGGGAGAGAGAGATAGAAACATCAATGATGAAAGAGAATCATTGATCAGCTGCCTCCTGCATGCCCCACACTGGGCATCGAGCCTGCAACCCAGGCATGTGCCCTTAACCAGAATCAAATCTGGGACCTTTCAGTTGATAGGCCAATGTTCTATCCACTGAGCCAAGCAGCTAGGGCCAATTTATTTTTTCAAGTAAAGTAAACATATATTAGTCCATCCAAGTGTTGGCTGTTCACATAGTAAATGATTTTAGTACCTGTTTGGAAATACCAAATTATTTCACAGAAATTTTTCACAGTTGCATGCACTGTACTAATTAGGCTTCATTCAGTGTTTTATCTGCCTACACAGGAATGTGTCTTCATTGGGCTTCCCAATTGTTAAAGCATATAGTCCCTAATTAACTAAACTGGCAGCAGGAAATAAATGGATTTCAATATATCTTTGGGAGTAAAATCTTACACTCACAGTTGCTCAAAAACTTTCAAAAGCTTTATTGAAGAAAATACTATCTATGGAAATTGCAGGGGTCCTCAAACTTTTTAAACAGGGGGCCAGTTCACTGTCAATCAGACCGTTGGAGGGCTGGACTATAGTTTTTAAAAAAAACTATGAAGAAATTCCTATGCACACTGCACATATCTTATTTTGAAGTAAAAAAACAAAATGGCAAAAACACCTGCATGTGGCCTGCGGGCTGTAGTTTGAGGACGCCTGGCCTAGATACTCAGTGATCTACCCTAGAACTGAATCTGTCTATACTGAGTCAAGAAGTGTTTTTTACTCATTTGCCTTTTAGCATGAAACAATGAGCTATATCAAGAGATACTGTGGAAAGTAACTCATCACTGTTAATATTGTAAGGATGCTTTTGAAGGTATTGATCATTATAATCTACATACAATCCTAGAGAACTTTTACTCTGACCTTACTATCCAGGATATTTCCTGAACATTATTTTGCTTTTATCTTATAAACATTATGAATTCTGAATGTGGTTGTGCATTCTTTTCTTGTTTGGTTACTAAAAAATTCTTGAAGTCAATTTTGTGGCCTGAAAAAAAATTAGAATAAGATCTGCATGGCATTAACATTGGCAAAAAAATTCTTAAACAGGATACAAAAAGCACAGTGACTTAAAAGATAAAACTGATAAATTTGCCCTCATTTTGATGAACTTCTTGTTCATCAAAAGATACCATTAAAAGAATGGGAAAACAAGCTGTAAACTGGGAGAAAATTTTTCTAATAGATACATCTAAAAAGCAATCTAATTTATACATGGACCAGACTCAAAGAGAAATTTCACAAAGAAATATATCAAAATGGACACTAAACATGTGAAAATGTGCTCAACATCATTAGTCATCAGAGAAATGCAAATTTAAAAAAAAAATAAGATACTATGATCCACCCATCAAAATGGCAGACATTAAGATAACTGAAAACACAAAATTTTGGTTAGGATATGGAGTAATGAAAGCTCTTTTCTATTGCTAGTTAAAGCAAATTGGTATAAGCAACTTTTGAAAAATACTTGGCAAGACCTGCTAAAGCTAAAATATGATGCAATAATTCTACCCCTAGGAATGTACTCAACAAAGCAAATGGTTTTATCAACCAACAGCCATGTACAAAAATATTCATAACAATTTTATTTGTAATAGCCCAAAATGTTAAACAAATTTTCAACAATAGTAGAATGCATAAATATATTGTAATATATATTCTTATAATAAAATACTACATGATAATGAAAGGAAAGTCCAAATGTCTACAGAAAAATGTAGATGAATATCACAAACATATTGTTGAGTAAATGCAATCAGACACATATTGTATAATGCTGTTTATATGAAGTCCAAAACAAGTGGAACTAATATATGATAAAGTCAGCGAAGTGGTTACTCTTGGGGAAAGAATGAGAGAGCCATGAAGAATGATGGAAATGTTCTACAATTTCATCAGGAAGGTAATACATACATACATACATACATACATACATACATACAAGCATACTCATTAAACTGTACATTTAAGATTTTTGTACTTATATAAGTTATACTTTTTTATTTTAAAAAAGGAAACATTTATGGCCTTCTCTTGAAAAGTTTGTATGTTGGTAAAGCATGTATTTAGTCTAAAACTGTAGCTCTATTAGACATTTTTGCCTTGATTTTTCTTTTCTTTTTTTAAAATTTATTTTGAATTATTGTATCTTGCTATTATTTGCATTTTTCTGAGCCACCTGAAATTCTATTTATGACATAGCTTATAAGTAAATACACAAATACTCATTTTTAAAATATTATTTATTTATTTTTATTGATTGATTTTGAGAGAGAGAGAGAGAGAAAGATCAATTTGTTGTTCCACTTATTTATGCATTCATTGGTTGATTCTTATATGTGACCTGACCATTAATTGAACCCAAAGCCTTGGTGTATGGGAATGATGCTCTAACCAACTAAGCTACCCAGCCAGGGCCATAAGTGCATAAATAAAAGTCCAGGTGTTTCTAAATTGAACATCAGAACACTTAATATCAGATTTTCATTCTGACTCTACTTACTAAGTGTGCAAATAATACCACTAGCAATGAAATGACAAGATATTAGCTACTTTTCATGATTATTGAAGAAATCAAATAAAATAGTATAACAAAATTTATTTTTCAAATTGAGACGGATATATAAATTACATTTAAAGCCAGCCTATATTAATCTAGGAACATGATCTCTGTCAGTAAACAAGAAAACCAACAACCCACCATCAACAAAAACAGTGAGTCTTACAAAGGAACAATTTGTTTTAAGTCTATAATTTCTGTATTTTCTGAGATTGTTTAGAATTGCTTTAAAAAAACAAAACTTGGCATCCTTGTTTAAATTCTGACCAAGCGACCACGAACATGAGTGTGGATGATTGAGAAATTCCTAGTGCTCCCAGCATCCACTTATGTGAAGCTATCAGGGGACAGGACCAACTTGCCTGGAATATAAAATTATTCCAATCATACAAAAGGATTTATTAAATCAGAACATAAATATATAACATACTAAAAATCAAGTTAATTTTAAAAGTAAATTTGGTAACATAAAATCCATTTTAGCCACTTTTTAGAGGGGAAAGTAAAAGAGGGTGTGAAATTAATTTAATAGCTGTTTTTATTTCTCATTGTGCAGCTAAGCAGTTTGTAGAGAAATAATAGATGTTATGAGACTTTCCCAAAGGAGTTTCCAAATATAAATATTCTGACTTTTATGTTTAAGGATATCAGCTCTAACCAGGTGATTTTCTCGAGTTACTTTCCAATTTAACATATTCCTCAACACATTTCAAATAGCTTCTGATCCCAACATTCCATTGAGATTATTCTCATCAAAACAACCTGTGATTCTCTTGTTGCCAAATTTAATATAAAATATTCAATATACATTTTTTAGTCTTATCCCACTTGACTTATCAATATTTGACCCTTTCTCCTTAAAAAATTTTATTTTCTTTAACTTCTGTGACCCTATAGTTTCTTGGTTTGCTTTCTCTCTCTATCAGCTGCTTTTCAGTGTGCTTTGTGAACTCTACTTTTGCCCATTGTTTTAAACTTTGGTGACACTTAAGCTCTCTCCTGTGCCCCCTCTAATCTTGCTCCCTAAGCAATCTCATCCAATCATCTGGCTTCAAATACAATTTGATATGGTGATGACTATCAAACCTCTAGCTTCAGTCAATATTTCATTCCTGGACCCCAAACTCATGTGACTACCTACTGGTCATCTCCACTTAGATTTCCCTGTGGAGACTTCAAACCAACAGGCCTTAAGTCAACTTTGTCAGCCCTTTCCCCATCCTGATGCTCTCTCAGTAAGCACACTGTCACTCATCAATTTCTTTCTCCCGGACATTCTCCTCTTTCACACAGCAAATCCTGACAAATTTATGTGCTAAGTAGCTCTACAACTCGTACAGGTAACAACTTGGACTGTGACTGGCACCTGTCCAAGGAGGAAGTTAGTCATTGTAAGCCCCAATCTATATCGGGTTGGTCAGTAGCTCTGGTGGCAACCTGGGCTTGTGATTGGTATCTGAAGGGGGAGGGGAAAATCTTATGGGACTGAAACCTTAACCTGTGAGATCTGATGCTATCTCCAGGTAGATAGTGTCGAAATTAATTTGAATTGAAGGAAACCTTCCTGGTATCAAAGCATTGCTTTTTAGTGTGGGGAAACCTCTACACATACAGAAAATTGGAGTTCAGAATATCCATTCTCATAAAAATATGTATTCAAGTGATACATATTTATCTATATGTGAAAATTGCTTATATATCTTAATTTGGAATGGAACACCTAATAACATGTCCCATTAAAGTAATGATTTTTTTCCCCATGTAATGGTTTTTCGGTTAGCAGCAGGGTTTTTAAGAACAAATGCAAGTTGTTACATGAGAAGCAATGGTATACTTCTTACTTTCAGGATAAACTGTAAATTCCTTAACATAACTTGAAAGGAATGTGACCTATCCCTGCTATATGGGAGACCAATCCACATTCCACACTTTCACTCTGAGCCATACAGAACTAAAGAAGTCTGCACCCACCCAGGAGCAGCATTCCAAAGTACTGCGTTGGCAGAAGAAGGCTGGCGTGATTATGTAAGGTCTCATGTATGGTAGAGGATTCAGGGAAAATAACAAAATATAGTAAATATACATACCACACCAAGGAGAAATTTTAAAAAGGATCTTCTTCTAGAACAGACTAAATCAACAAATGACTATTCTACTAAACCATTTTTTTAATCTTTATTGTGGTGCTATTGTGATCTAATGAGGCAAATTATTTTACATATTTTGTTACATTGACTACGTCCATTTAAAGTTTTCAAATCAACCCTTATTGGTTTTAAAATTTAAGTGGGCTATTTATAAATGTTGATTTTATAGACCTGTATCAATCATCCTGGGTTTTGCTGATTACAAAACTTTCCTTAGCTCCAATGTGTTGTTGGTTTATTTGTTTGTTTTTTGTTGTTGTTGGATGGATGCAGTAGCTAAGAATTTTCTTGGTAGTTTTTCTTAGGTAAAATGCTATTAATCAGTAGGACTTTAATTGAGAACATTTATCTGGCTGCTTTGTAAAGAATGAATGCTAGGACACAAGAATGCAAGCAGAGATAGCCTTCACTGGGGTGAAGGCTATTAGAATACTCCAGGTGAGAGATGATAGCAGCCTGCCTGGCTGTTGCAAGGAGATGGAGAGAAGTAGGATTAACAATATTTCAGAATGAAAAATCCTGCAGTTTGTGACAACACATCTAATCCTGGAGCACATTTTACTAAGTGAAATAAGCCAGACACAAAAAGACAAATCCTACATTGTACCACTTACATGAGGAATCAATAATAGTCAAACTTCAAGATAAATTTCCCCTCAGGCCCTAGCTGGTTTGGCTCAGTGGATAGACTGTCGGCCTGCAGACTGAAGGGTCCCGGGTTCCATTCCTGTCAAGGGCACATGCCCAGGTTGTGGGCTCGATCCCCAGTAGGGGGCGTGTAGGAGGCAGCTGATCAATGATTCTCTCTCATCATTGATGTTTCTATCTTTCTCTCCCTCTCCCTTCCTCTCTGAAATCAATAAAAATATATTTTTAAAACAATTGCTTAAAGAAAATTCCCCTTAGAGTGGAAAGCCAAGGAAAACCTACCTAATATAAATTGATATGCTTTATTTTATTTATAAAAAGAATTATTTAAGTGCTTTGATCTGAACTGCCATGAACTACTGCCATAAGTTTTACGTGCCACCAGAGTAATCACCCTTAACCAAGGCTTTCTGGTTGAAGCATCTTCCTGAGAAGACAGAGGGAAGCTAGGTAGTCAGGAATTTGGACTATAGGGGAGCTGGGAAGAAGAGGAAGTAAAACTGGGGAATCCAACTAGGCAGAATTGCTAGGGCAACCCAGCTGGAAAGAAGGGCATGCAAAGGAAACAAACTTTAAAATGTATGGATGTTGCTAAGACAATCAGTTTTCAGATAACCAATCACAAGGCAGTGAGGCATAGAAACCAGTCCCAAGGATGTTGCTAAGGCAGAATAATTGGAAAAGACCAATCAGGAGCTAGCAAGGGTGTATCCACCTCCTAGATTAAAAAGCATGCCACTTCTTCTTACCCCTCTATTCTCTCTGATGCACAATGAAAAAGAAGCTCTGGACACTGGCCTGCTCCTGGAACCCCAGCTCCACCTTTTCCAGGACTGGCTTCTCTCGATAAACTTTGCCTCCGTTAACTGTTTTTGCCCCTGAATCCATTCTTCAGTTTCACGAAACAAACTCGGACTCAAACCCTACATTTCAGCTTCATTCCCACATTACCTGGCCTTTATACTTTAATCCTTGTTTTCATGGCACTACGGTGCCTATGCCTTTTATTATAAATTACTTGAAATCATTTGTTGGAAGTGAGTAAATATTAATAATGTGGACAAAAAGGGGCCATATGCTAACCTGAAAGCTCAGGGTAGGCCTGTGTGACGGCCTTGAAAACTCAAAGACCTGAAGTAATCACATGATGGTCTGAAATTAAAACATTTTAACTAAAAGCAGTTTATGGTGGGTAGTCGTGTCCTAGGTTGGCATCTTCCCTGACAAAGGTCAATCCTTACCTTAACTGAGATTGTCTATTTGCATCTACGATAACTTATCTTTGGAATGTCAAAGTAATTTTCCTTTTGCCAGACCCCTCAAAGCTGTGTGGAGACCACAAATCTCCTATTGTTAATGAGTTAATTGTTGACTGTTAACTGTCCTGTATCCACCTATGTAAAAGATATATGTGTCTATCATTTTATTTCTTATCCAATCCCAGAGGTTTGCTCACTTTGCTTTCTCCTACCTCTCTAATCTATCACCAATGGATTTCATGTAACCCACTTGCATCTGCTCTTTTGATTGTAATGTATAAAACAAGATGCAAAACTGCCATTCTCCAGAGCATTATCTCAATCTGGTGAGATTTTGCTATCTGGCAATTGTTCTCTATAGGTTTGAATGTTTCTCACATTGACAATAATTAAACCTATCCTGAATTCAAGTTTTTCACAAAATCAATATTCATCTAGATTTACTTATCAGGAGGCTACCTCCAACAAGTCCAGTTTGAAGATTATCTAAATTAAAATAATCCAAAAACAGTCTACTTTTTTTTCCTTTGTAAGACATGCTATGCATGACAAGAGGCTTTCTTTCTGGAAGATCACATTTTAGAGAAGGTAGTGAATGCTCCTTTTGGTGTCTGGAATAGAACGTTGGGATTCTCTCCCTACCTACTCTCCTTCAGCATCATCATTACTAGTATTTAAGCACTTCCTATGAGCAGGCACTGTGCCCGAAGCTTTGCATGCAAACACACATCTACTCCTCACAGCAAGGTTGAAGCTGGTCCTAATAATGTTACTATCCTATACAATAAAAGCCTAATATGCAAATTGTCCCCTCAGGTGGGCATTCGAGCCAAGATCGGGAGTTCAACTGCTCACTATGACATGCGCTGACCACCAGGAGGTGGTGCGGACATGGTGGGCATCAGCGATGAAGCACTGGCAGCGGGTGGCAGTGGAGGTGCTGCCGGCCCCTGATGGGCCCTGATGAGAGCAGGACCACAGCAGGATGGTGGAGCAGGTGAGTGGGTGGCACCAGGCCAAGGTGGGTGGGAGCGGGGGCCCGATTGCCCCACAGATGGTGACCAGCAGCAGCAACGGGGGGGGGGGGGGGGCAGGGTCACCGCCTGGCTCCCAGGCACTCAATCGATCACTCTGTAGATGGGATGGTAGAGCAGGTGAGGGGGCAACGCCAGGCCAAGGCAGGGTGCCAGGCGGGGCTGCAGGGCTGCGAGCCTGAGGGCATGAGCTGGAGTCCAATCCCTACAGGCCACCCCAAGGGACCCCACCCATGCACGAATTCGTGCACCGGGCCTCTAGTTTTAGATAAGAAACAAAAAACTTTAAAAGATTTACTATCTTACAGTCAATATATATTTTTAAATAAAAGCATGAACTCATGCAACCAGATATTTAATTATTAGATTTACTTCTGGCTGAGATTAGGAGACACAGAATAAGAAAATGCTCCTGCTCTAGATGTCAGGATAAAGTACTGCTGCTCCTAGGAGCCTCCTGAGGCTTCCTGATCTCACTGTAGAATAGGAGCATTAGCAATCCCCTGTTGCATGGGGCAGACAGTTGAACCTGGCATAATATATATAACAGGGTTCTCTTTCTTTAATCTGGGTTTATACTTTTTTATTTACCTGCGTTATGTTTGAAATCTAAATAAAGGTTTGAACAATGGTAGATCCAGCTCACCAAAGAATCAGGCAGATACAGTTGACTGTCCCAAGGCCCACAAAATCCAAGTGACAAGGGATCATGGCCACTTGGTTGACCATCTGACTGTACCACGGTTATTAGTCCCAGAAATTGGTCTGTCACAGAACTTTTTCTGCATATGGACAGTTAGCCATTGTCTACTTAGCATGAGACATACATTTTCCTACAGCCTTGACGATGATAAGTGATAGACCTTGACTCATATTCTTTGACTATAGGATTCAAAATCAATTAATAGAGGGAAGGATTTATTGATCCAGTTAGTCTTCTCTGGCAGCACTGGGCTGGGAATCAGGAAATCTGGTATTTAGATCTGTTTATTCTAGTGAGGTGTGACTTTGGATAAGTTATGTAAGTGCTAACAGCCTCAGCTCCTAAACTCTATAATGAAAGAATCATATTAGATTTTCCTGAAGGTCTCTCCCAACTCTGAAAAATCTCTGAAGTTAACGATCTTGCTGATTTACTATATCAAGCAACTCTTTATAGAGATAAAGTTTTGTTTTATATAATCTCTTTCAGTCTGGCAGAAAATAGTTCAAAATCAATAGGCAAAAAACAAGCAAGAGCTTTATGCAACACAAGTATAATTTTAAACATGATCTGTTCTCCTATGTCTCATCCAGTCATTTAAAAGGATTTTTTTTCATTATTACTCATTTCCCTAATTGACTTTAGATATGGGCATCTGATACATGGAGATGAGGTCAAAATAATCATTGGTGAATTTCCTCTAAAATAAATGTAAAAATTGCTTCCCATTGTATCATACCTTGAATGAGGTCATTTTTTCCAAGTTACCAGATCCTAACACATTACATTTAGTTATCTAAGATTTGTAATTATAGAATGCTCTTTAAATCTATAAATATTTAACAACATATTTCCTTACAGAAGGTTAAGGAAAACAAATATTTCCTTTCATGAACTCCCCAGTTCAGTGAATGAGCTCTGTGCTGAGAAGCCTGGCCATCATTTGGTCTCAAGCCCAGGGAAATCTTTGTTTTAAAAAAGATTTTTAAATGAGAGTCTCAATTTACAATGGTTATGACCTAGTCCAAAAAAAAAAAAAAAAGTAATTTTCTATTGTTGTTGCTATATTTTAAAATTTACTATCCTTTATTTCAATACACTTTACACACAGCCATGCTTATTTTTCAAAGTTTGATGCTTATTTTTCTAAAGTCATTTTTGCCTACAATTCTTTCCTTATTCCAAAAATGGCAATAAGCCAGACCCCGCTTTCTTCTAACTTAATTTTTCCAGACTTCTTAATGGCTGTGTCAATTTCCTGTCATTGTTCTCCTATAGGATTTCCTTAGTTCCCTCCTAATGCCTTTGGCGGTGCACATTTATACTGAAATTGATAAAGGTGGGGAAAAGTCATCAACACAGTCCAGAGGAGGAGCCTGAGTCATTATGATATAACCAAGTTGAAAACACAGTTTAATGGACTATTTTGGGAGCATGACTTGAGACTCAGAACCTGTGCTTTTTACTTGCTGGAAAAAGTTGCTTTTAAATGGTATTCCCAAGGTCAGGAAGGAAACATAACGTCATTGAAGAGAAGTTGCCTCTGAGGTAGTGCAAAGAAGTGTCAGGAAGCTACTGAGTTTAAAGGTGCATGAATTGTGACCACCCAGGTGTCTAAAAGATAAGATAAATAGTAAGAGTTAGGGGCATATTCAGAAAAACTCAAAGGAAATAAGCTTGGAGTTTTGTTTTCAGAATCAGTAAACATTTAATCTTTATAAAATGCTGTCTAATATATTTATTGTGTTTTAAATTCTGTAAAGAAAATAACTATACCATTTTCTTCTCACTTATGAGGTTTTTGAGAGGTTCAGTTTCTCCCTACAGAGTTCACTGTTAAAACTCACACAATTAGTTCACAATATCTATCTTTTTCTAGAGTCACGTGAAGATTTGGACAGAAAAAAAGAGAACTATTTTTAAAACTATCTAGACATTGGGCATAAATATTTTAAAACACAATATGGTAAGATAAAATTTATTATTATTAAAGAACATACACATGACCTTTAAGGAATCAAAAAAGCCTAATATTTCAACATATTTAGAAAATTATTACTCTTCTTAATTGTTAAGAGCTTTATTTAATGGTGAAGCTGACAGAATTTTGCTATTATCAGACTAATTTCTTATAACAACTTTATCTAGCTCTTTATTTTTACTTAGAAGCTATGCTGAGCAGCACATATATATGCTGTCAAACCCATGAATAGTGTAAGTAATATAGTGCATACACACACACACACACACACACACACACACACACACACACATATGAATATGGTGGCTGTAAACTTAAAATTATATCTCTTGAGTGTGGAGAGTATTGGTTTCCTCTGGTGGCCGCAAACTATCACAAATTTATAGCTTAAAACAACGCAAATTTATTCTCTTACAGTTCAGGAGAACTTGTTTTCTTTCCTTTTACAATTTTTAAATACTGTCTTCATTTCTTGGTGATCCTTTGCATTAGGTCATATCTCCTACTACTGCTTCCAATCTTTTGTATAAGGATACTTGTGATTACATCAGACCTAGATAATTCAGGAAAATCTCCCAATCTGAAAATTCTTAATATAACCCATCTGAGAAGTCCCTTTTGCCATATAAGGCAAGTTTCACAGATTACGGGGATTAGAACATGAACATCTTTGGGGAGTAATTTTTAGCTTAACACTGTAAGATTCATTTACCCAGTAATATACTTCATAAAACCTCTAGTCTTAGAAGAAAATGACAGTCAAAAGTTAATTAAAATATATCTATAACTAGAAGTCAAACAAAGGTTCTATGTAGTAAAAATTTTTTTAAATGGTAATACTGGTAAATTGTTAAAATATGTAATAGGAAAATACTGCAACAGTAAACCATCAACCCATCAACATTAATAAGGGAAAAACTGTTTAAAAATTTAAATATAGTTAATCTGATCTGGGATTATATTGGAAATCACAAGCTTTGAGTAGGTAAAAACATTTTTAGTTAAAGAAAAAAGTTTCATCAATGGATGAATGGATAAACAAATTGTGGAATATCTGCACAATGGAATATTATTCAGCCATAAATAGAAATGAACTACCTATACAAACCACAACATGAACCTCAAAGACATTATGTTGAGTGAAAGTAGCTATATACAAACAGTCATGTACTGTATGATTTATTTTATATAAAATATCCAGAATAGGTAAATCCATAGAGACAGAAACACATCAGTGGTTGCCAGAGGGTGGAAAACAATGGTAAACGGTGAGTGTTTACTCAACAGGTATGGGATTGTCTTCTGGAGTGATTAAAATTTTGAAACTAGAGAGAGATGAATGTACTAAAGCCACTGAATTGCACACTTAAAAGTGGTCAAATGTATGTTTTATGAATTTCACCTCAATTAAGAAAAAAAACTCTAGAGAAATCACAACATAATAATTCTACCCTTTAAAAATAATATAATCATTTTAATTGTAGATTTTGTGAGAACCAAAGAAATGTATAAATCACTCTCAAGAAGTGCTTCCAAGGTCCTGGATCAGCTAATGAGCAACCTCTGCTCTAACCTCAGTAAATCAGCCATCTGACTGGAAAAAAGTGTATCTGGGCTCATTTTCCTATTCATAAAATAAATTTAGTAAATCAGGTAATTTTCAATATTAAACTTCAAAATTCTATGGTTTTCTTATACTGTTCAAAACTGAGCTAGTTTCTTGGGAATCAAAAAGTTATTATATTTTTCTGTCCCTAAACAGTTTGCTTTTCAGTGTAAAAACCAAACATGACAACTGTTCTATTTATGTGAATTTACAGTTGACCCTTGAACAACACAGCTTTGAACTGCATGGATCCACTTGTAGGCAGAAAAGGAACTTTTGCTCAGTGATCACCACTGTATGTTTAGGGGCTAAAATAGTATCTGACAGACACAGTAAGTGGTCCATTAATATAGGTGTTGTTTTTTTTTTTTTAATAAAGAAGAATGAGAAATGCCTCTATCTAAGAAATATGCTTAGTAGAGAATATGCAAAAATTAGTGACTTTAAGCAGATGAATATGTTTTACATATATTTGCTATTATTTTTATAACACCTTTAAAAAGTTAAAAGGGTATTCTCAATGATGGTTGTTGTGACCTTGGTTACTATTGCTATATACCCAGTTCAAATACAAGGTCTTATTTATTCATTATCCTTTACTAATTTATTTTATATGAAAACTAAGTGTTGCATAAGAACAACATAGGGCTTGTAATATTCTTGGAAATACCATTTTATCAAATCTGTAACCTTAGACAAGTTATAATTTTTCTGTGTTTTTATTTTCTTATCTCATGAGGTTGAGATCTATAAGATTGTTGTGGGGAATGAATGAGGCAATATTTGAATCATTTAGCACAAGTTTTTGACGCATTATGGCTCAATAAATGATTGCTGTTACAACAATTGTCAGCTCCTTGTAAGCCATAAGTTGACGTTGAATTCTGATTTCTTTTCTTGGGGCAAGAAGGAAAGAAACATGAAAGGAGTTGTATTAATATTCCCATTTTTTAATTTTCCTGCTCTGCTCAAAGCCCTTTTTCCTAGCCCAAGCCCTTTTGGATTTGTAAGAACAAGGGCAGTTTATTCTCTGTCACACAGAAAGCATGGGGATGAGCATATTGAACTCAGGGTTTTAACAATGCCTGTGCCATCGGATTCAAATACAATGTCTATATCTCTTCTACTATATGAAATTAGACACACCATTACTGTAAAACAGAAAGTCTAATTTCTCTGATGGTTTTACCTGAATCAGAGAATGACTGACAAGATGAAAGTTTTGGAGCTGGATGGCCGTTTGACTCCACTTTATGAAGATGAGAGACGCAGGAAAAAAAAAAAAAAAAAAGCATGTTGCCTAAGGCCACTTAATGTCAAAATTGGAAGCATAGTCCAGCTCTAGACCCAGGCCAAAGCTCTTTTCACCACCAGAACTTAATCTTTGTTAGTTGGCAAGAAAATGAAAAAAGAAGAGAAAAAAATATTTAAAAAAAAAAAAAAGATCAGCCAATCACAGAAAGAGATCAATGCCACCAGCTGTACAGCCTAAGTAACTGCCAAGCATTGTGTTGTTACGTTTGTTAAATGGCCAATCTGGTTTGGCATGAAGGCCCAATATTTTAAAGTTTGGGGACTGCAACACAAAAAAAATCTTTATTTAATTCCAACATTTTCTGCTTTAATCATTCTGAATTTTCCGAGATTAGAATGGTCATGTTCTTGACTCTGTTAAAATGCCTGGCAAGTCAACTTCCATGTGCCTCGCTGGGGTGTGACCATCACTGTCTGACTCATCTTAGAACAGAATATCCTCAAACTCATCTTAGAACAGAATATCCGGGGGATTTCACATTTTTGGGCCATTCTTTGGGGCAATTATATTCATAAGTAGCTCATGAAGAGCAAACAGGTAGTAGGAAAACATTAAAAAGAACATAATAGCATGTATTTAGTGGAGACACTGACTGTTCAACCGAAGTATTTTGATTCTTCCCATTAAAGAATTTGCTTGTGTGTCTCTAACCTTACATGCACTACTTGAATGTACACAGAATGTGCCCAAAGAAAAAGTCACTGGGCATATCCATAATAGGGTAACACTGAGCCCCTGTGTGTGTGACTCCAAAACACCCAGTTGGAAAACTGAAGATGGAGCCCAACTTTCATGATTATTTTCTAATCGAGGCAAAATCAGGTTAACTCTTCTTTTGCCACTGAATCAATCTGATAAATATATTCTTGGTCTCAATTTGGTATTTACAGAGAATATTCACTTGTTTGAATGGTTTCTTGGCTCACAATAAATTTTTATGTGTGCTAATATTGACAAATATAAATGATCATTTTCTTAAGAATTATGACCCTCTAACACAATACAAGCAATTGCAGTTGAATTCATTTCACTAACCAAGCAAGCTACATTCTTTTCATTTTTGTTAATATTTGCGCAGACATGTACCATTTCATGAATTTCTTTCTCATGTTTGTCCCGATTCAAACGCCTTAAAGTGTTAGCCATAATTTTCCCCTGAGAAACAGTATTTGTCAAGAGTTTGATTACTCCTAAGTAATGGGAAAGACCTAGTTTCAACATAAAGTATTTTAATAGAAAGAAATTCCACGTGATATAGCTCTAATATTCTAGATTTATAGTCACTATTTCTGACAATGTCTTTTAATTCTGCAAAAGGAATTATAGAGGTTGATGTGGCTCTCATTAAACACATTTATATTTAAGCCAGTTTTGCAACATTCCTTGCTAATTCCCATTTATCAAGATGTATCTTGAAATCCTTAGGTATAAAGATTCAAAATTATTTTTATTACCAAAATCTAAAATCATTTAAAAAATAAGGCATAATTTAGTTCCTCTACAACCTATAAGGTATGAGGAAATGATTTAAAATTAACCCTTTTTTTAACTAATATGTAAGTACAGACTCATAATTTTCCAAGGAAATCACTTACAATAATGCATCCAGCAATCCATTTACTGCTCAACACAAATTAAGCATTTATTACCAGCTAAGGACCGTGCTAGATTCCTATGATATAATGGTGAATAAGACATTCTTCCTGCCTTCAGAGAGATTACATTTTAGGAGGAAGACACCATGTAAACTGACATTACATACGGTAGGACAAGGACCTAAGTACAATGAACTACGGGAACACATAGAGGAACATCTAACTCAGTCCTACCCAATCAGGAAAGGATTCCTCTGGGAAAGGACACGTAAACTGGAACCTTAGGATGAATAGGAATTAGCCAAAAACCAAGGGATTAGGTGAGTGTTTGTGTGAATGTGTGAGTATAGGTGTAGAAGGAAGTTTTCCTGAAACTAGAAGTAGTTCAGTCTGTGTATAGTTCAGCATGGGATGTGTGTGTGTGTGTGTGTGTGTGTGTGTGTGTGTGTGTGTGTGTTGATAGGGTAAGGGTGAGAAATAACAAGGCTGAGTCAGGAGTTGGGTAATAAAGTTATTTTAAGGAATGTGGATGTTATTAAGAGGACAATAGGTAAGTAAGGGCCTGAGAGGAGAAACACTATCAATTATGAGTTTAGAAAGATCACTTTTGAGTTACTAAAAGGATGCTGTATTGTGGTGAGACATGAGCTATGCCACAAAGTGAATAGGTTCCTAAGTCTCACTAAGTGTTAGTTCTGAGGTTCTTCCTATGGACCCCAAAATGTGTCCCTGTCTGGCACACCTGAGAGACAAGGAATATTTTCAGATGATGCACAGCTCCAAGGAGTACCACTTCCTGCTAATATTGTCCTTTCACGGGGAGCAGAGGGGCTTAAAGAGCCTGAGAAGTTCACAGCCTATAACTATTTCTTTTTATGATGCATCTGAAAAACAACCACTAGTTATTCTGTCTTTTGGGTGGCTGTATCTTTTGGAAGAAAGTCAACTCAGCTTTATATCACACGGCTACTAGGAGGTACAAATAAGGATACATATGTAAACATAACTATATAAAAAAGTAAAAGATGGTTATAAAATGTAAGATAATATTGCTAGAAGTTATACTTTTTGGAAATTAAATTGTCAGTATGTTTCAAATTTTCTTTATACATAGTCCAATTCAGGAAAAATAAAATGTATAGGTCCCAAAACTATTTTTAAAAATATATTTTTTATTGATTTCAGAGAGGGAGAGAGAGAGATAGAAACATCAATGATGAGAGAGAATCATCGATCAACTGCCTCCTACAAGGCCCCTACTGAAGATTGAGCCCACAACTCAGGCATGTTTCATGACCAGGAATTGAACTGTGACCTCCTCACTGAGCCACACCAGCTGGGAAGTCCCAAACGTTGTTGTTTTTTTAAGCCAATCAGAGAAAGACAAATATCACATGATCTCACTTATATGTGGAATCTAATGGACAAAATAAACTGATGAATAAAATAGAACCAAAAGCATGGAAACATGAACAGACTGATGAATCTCAGAGGGAAGAGAGGAAGTGGAGGTCAGGGGAGGGCAGGAAGAGATAACCAAAGAATTTATATGCATATATGCATAGCCCATTAACACAGACAATAGTGTGATGAAGGCCTGGGGCGAGGCAGGAACTAGCAGGTTGGGGGCAACACAACGGGAAAAATGGTGGAGGGGACATTTGTGATACTCCCAACAATAAAGATTTTAAAAATGCATTATATCATTAGTGCCTCAAAATATCCCCTTAAGATAGGAATTATCCTCTCCATTTCACATCTGGGGAACCTCGGTTTCAATAAGCCATGGCTAGTTGTCCAGGCTGTTTCAGGGTAATTTAGTCAAGGGCAGAGGTGGGCTAGAATTAGTTCACTCCACTGGCACAGCAGAATGCTCATTCTGTGCATGATTTTTGAACTGGCACACACTGTGTTCCCGAATTCTTTGTCCGTCGGAGTTGAAGAATGAATCCACGGACTGAAGATGCTATAGCAAAGGTGGAGATTTATTGAAGAACAAGTACAGACTCCCATGTGGGGAAGGGGAAAGAATCTCACAGCAGAGACTCCCACTTGGGGAGGGGGAAAGAGTTCCACTGACTTCCTGTTTCCATGGTTTATAAAGGTTGCAAGTCCCTGTGTCCTGATATCCCTTCTGATTGGTCAATATTCCCTTTTGAAATGGTTAATATAGTAACTCCTGAGGCCCTCCTCCCTCATTGTCCTCCTATTTCTTCTGGGCTTTCTTCCTCTTTTATTTTGTAAATATAGACCATTTGGCTACTCCCAGTTCCCTTGTCTTATGTAAATGTAACTGTTGCTGCTCCCTTGTGTTATGGAAATGTCACTTCTCCCAGTCTGTAGCCCTGTGTTTTTTCCATAAACCCCCAATCCTAAAAATTCCCTAAACCTGCCTATATCCCCCTAAAATTCCTGTTTCAATGGTGCTGAAGATGCAAAGATAAATAAGGTGTGGACCTCTGTCCTTCCTCATCTTGGGTTTCCTCCTATGTTTGTAGAATTTTCTTTCTCACTTTGCCCACCATAGTTAGGAAGTTTTAAACTCAGAGCAGCACAATGGACTGAAAGGACCACTATATTCCTAGACAGCTAGAGAGCCCATGGTTTCACTCGGCAAAGCTCAATGAATTTCCAAACTGCTATGGGACTCAGCCTGCCACTTATTGGTTCACTCAGTCATCACCTACAACCAGCTTTTGAGAAAAAATCCTAAAATTGACTTCTGGGATTTTTATTATATTGTTCTTAATCTCAGTGCCTTGCATGAGATAAAAATTTGCAATTGAAATTTGCTAGGTCAGTCTTGGGTTGTTCATCACTGATTTAGACTTCAGACTCTGAAAACAGAAAGTGAACTGTATTATTTTGCTTAGAAGCTACTCTTCAAAAACAAGCAAACAAACAAAAATCACAAGCCAAGTCAAAGGTTATTATTTCACATATGTACTGAGTATCATGCAGTTTGTATAAGAAGGATTGCTTTCTATATCCCTGCAGTAAAAGGCATTTATGGTTCCACAACTATTCCAAGGAAATGCATTCATGTGATGATAAAAAGTGTAACATCTTTTAAAAATTCATGCATACCATTTAAAAGTGACTGAGATTAGTTATCAATTTTAGAGCAGTTTAATTATGGGCAAATGTGCATTTAAAAATATTTATCCAAGATTGCCAAGATTTATCTCCAACCACAACTTAAAATTGATTTTATAAATTAATCCCAAATTAAATAGCATTTGGGATTCAGCAACCTATCATAGAATATGTTAGTAGCATTTTTCTGAAAATCTGATACAACAAATAAAATCAAAGAGTAGTTTTCATTTAATGATCACTTAAGTCTCAGAGTCTGTGAAATTGGTACAAACAAACAAACAAAACCTCCCTGGGGTTTACACCATAAAATATCTTAGGCTATGAGGTACTGAAGTTAACAAACCACATATTCACATCTTCCTTTGTAGTGAGAACCAAAAATGACACAAAATCTATTCTGTGATATCTTTCAGCTTTTTTCATTATTCCCTGAAGATCCAAATATCTGTCATTCTCATACTTGCTAGAATCTTTCCAACAAAGCCATATATATATATATATATATATATATATATATATATATATATATATATATATGCCTTTTCCACTTTACAATATTGCTCCTGTCAATCACACCTACCCCACTACCACAAATAAGTCAACAGGGGCCTCTGAAAAGTCATTCAGGTAAGAACCAATAAGAAATACATGTAAGTTTTCAACACAAGAGTGTCTTTAGGGTGTTCACACACACTCCTTATGAACATCAATGGAAGAGCCTGCAACCTGTAAAATTCTAGTCAGAATTGATAAAAGTAGCACGGGTTACTGGTAAAGTTATCTTCATTTTCAGAGCTGGCCTTTGCTTTCATGCCAAATCTATTAGATTGTTAGATTTAACACAATTGTTAGCATTTTGAAAATAACTATAAATTTCAAATTTTATTACAAGTTATTTAAGTAATGAGGAAAAATACCTACATGGTTAGGATGCTCAGAGGTTTAAATAGCAATATGCTAAATCCAAACTAAGTTCAATAAAATAGATAAACTCTATAGACAGAATTATCAAGAAACAAAAGAGGTCATAGATTACCAATATAAAAAAAAATTGACATCACTACAGCTCCTACAACTATTAAAAAAGGGATATTATGAAAACTTTATGCTAATACACTTCATAACTTAAAATAATGGACAAATTCCTTCCAAAATACAAACTACCTGAGTTTACTTGAGGAAATAAAAAAAGATAATCTAAAAAGTCTTATATTTATTGAAGAAAAAAATTATATTATAAAGTATTTTGGCAAAAAAAAAATCATCTTCAACAATAAAACTCCAGGCTTAGATGGTTCAACTGGTGAATTCTGTCAAATATTTAAGGATTAAAAAATATGCATACACCACAAGCTCTTCCAGAAAACAGGTGAGAAAGGCCAACTTCCCAATTCACTTTGTAAAACCTGGTATTGATACCGAATTTTTGGACTGGAACCTGGATTCTTTGTTCACCGGGATCGAAGAATGAATCCACAGACAGAAAAGTGGTATAGCAAAGATGAAGACTTATTGAAGAACAAGTACAGACTCCCAGGTAGGGAGGGGGGAGGATCCCACTGGGTTCCTTTCCCCATTACTTATAAAGACTGCAGATCCCCGGTGCTGCAGATATCCCCTCTGATTGGTCACTATACCCCTTTGACATGTGAGGTTCTCCCTCCTCCTTCCCTCTGGGCTTTCTTCTTTTCCATCTGAATGAAGGGCTTCCTTCTCTTTATTTTGTAAATATAGACCTTTCCTGCCTACTTCCAGTTCCCTTGTCTTATGGAGATGTGACTGAACCTGGCTTCCTTGTCTTATGGAGATGTAACTGCACCTGGCTTTTGTGTTATGAAAATGTACCTTCTCCCAGTCTGCAGTCCCGCACTTTTCATGGACCCCAATTCTAAAAAACCCCTAAGCCTGCCTATGTGTCCCCCTAAAATTCCTGTTTCAGTATTTTTCTGATAACAAAACCAGATTGTGCTGCAGAATTTACCAGGCAACCGGAAAATACACAAGGAGTACTGGATATTCAGGGGAAAAAACCTTTATTTAAAGCAGCGCTGCTGGCTCAAGGGATTTGAAGATCCAAAGCCTGAACCTCCTATACAATGAGATTACACCTTATATATATTTTCCTAAATTTCTTTGTTTCCTAACTACCGAGCTTTTGTGGTGGGCTTTCACAGCCCCTACTGAGTCAGTTAGAATGGGGAAGTTAGATTGTATCTACATGCCTGGCCTGGGTGGCACTAGCCACCCCCCACCCCCCCATCTCCAGCCAAGCTGCCAAATTCCCAGCCTGTGGCCCCTGCAAACTGGGAGCACCCAGGAAAACAGACTATTGCCTAAGGAAGGGGCAGTGACTTCATTATAGGCTAACAAGAATGTGCACTAGGACACCGGTCACAGGCACAGATTCAGATTGCTAGCCCCTCCCCCCCCGTCCCCCCCCCCCCCCCCCCCCCCGCCGCCAGGTTGCCCCCTATATTCCTCCTCAATTGAAGAGATTAAAAAGAATCAACATGTTAGGCTAATGATATTTAAGTATCCTTCATGAACATCAATGCAAAAAATTTTTTCAAAAATTTTAGCAAACATTCAGTATATACATGGAATATAGGAACTAAATGTAAAAACAGACTATAAAACCACTAGCAGAAAATTTGAGAAAATCTTTGTGACCTTTGGTTAAGCAAAAATTTCTTAAGTAAGAAATAAAAAGCACAAACCATAAAAAATTGATAAATTTCCCTCAAATTAAATATTTTTTTCAAAGGATATTTTTAAGAAAATGAAAAGATAAGTCAGAGATAGCTCATAAAAGACTTGTATACAAACTAAACAAATAAATCTTATAAGTCAATAAGAAGACGACAAACCACCTTATAAAAATAGGCAACATATTTGAGTATTTACATGACCAACTATATATATGAATGGTAAATAAGCACATGAGATATACACTAGTGGCTAAATTCTTTAAAAATCACTATGCCAAGTGTTGATGAAGATAGAGAACTCTCATAGATTTCTTTTGAGAATGAAAAATGGTACAGCCACTTACACATGTCATATAACCCAGGAATCTCACTCTTAGGTATTTATTTAAGAGAAATGAAAACATGGTCCTTTGAAAACTTGTATCTTAATGTTTATGACAGCTTTGCTCATATTACCCCAAAACTCAGAACAACTCAAATGTAAATGAACTTCTAAATGGATAAGCAAATTGTGGTATAGCCATACAATGTAATACTGTTCAGCCATTAAAAGGAATAAATTACTGATACATGCAATGACATAGATGAATCTCTAAAGTATTGTTAAGTAAAAGAAGATAGACACAAAGTCTGTATACTATATGATTCCATTTACATGAAATTTTCAAAAAAGTAAAATTATAGTGACAGAAAACAGGTCAATAACTGGGAGAAATGGTTTGGAGAAAAGATTGATTATAGAGGGGCAGCAGGCAAGATTCTGGGTTGATGGAAATGTTCTGTATCTTGACTGGTGATTACATAGGTATATGAATTTGTCAAAACTCATCAAATTATACACTTTAAATTGCTGAATTTTATTTTATGTAAATTATACCTAAATAGAGCAGACTTTTTGAATAATAAATGCGCTATTTAAAGGTCCCTGAGGTTGTCTAAGGTGAAATATTAGGTTGATGATATTTAAAATAAAAGTTAATAACCCTCCATAAAAGTTGGAGAAATCATAAAGGGTAGTTCATAAACATGTGGGACAAAGGGAACTTACATAGAATTGAAGTTACAATTGGAAAATTAAATCAGTGGGAATTTTGAAGGTAGGGCAATTAAAAAAATAAGGGAGATAGGATGGGTAGTAAGATGGAGCAATAGAAATAAGAAAAATAAAGGATGGAAAGAGAAGATGAATTGAAGGTCCTCAACATTGTCACATAGTGAAGTTTGTAAAGCTGCTTCTAAATCCACTTTCTTGCATATTAATTATGTACACATTCCAGAGGCAGGATATGGATTCCTTGGTTTGGATGGTTCTTGTTCTTTCCTGAAACAACAGGGCAAACTTCAGAGGATGCCAAATCTCTCTGCTTGTGGCAAAGTCCAAACAATGCTTAATTGTTTTACAGCTGAATGGATTTCAGGGAATGTTTCAGAATTAAAGGCAAGAAGTGCTCAGTGAAGGGCAAGCTTCAAATTCCACCTGCCCATGTTGATAGATTGGAGGAATGGAATGCTTTGCTGAAGAGAAAAGATGTCCAAAAGTAGAAATAAGCAATTTTAAAGCAGAATGTAGTGAAGAAAATGGTAGAAGGGAAGATATCAAAGAGTCTAAAAAGCAAAACAGGAAAATATTTTGTCTATATTTTCAAAATAAAAACTAACTGGTCTGAAGATGAGCTCATTAAAAAGATCCTTAACTAGCTTCTAGAAATAGAAACCTCAAGACAAAGTAGAGAAGTCATGAGGAATGTCTCACAAACCAGGCAGTTTGGTGAGAGGTAACATCTTTAGGGGCAGAGGTGAGAACACACCCAGGAGAAGGGATGGGGTGGATAGGGCTGTAGGAAGGAATGTGGGAGTGCGAGTGGGAGAATGATAATGTTTAATCTCCTAAAGACCACAGTAGAAGGCTTTTGGAACTATTTGTCACCAATAATAGGTGACAGGTTAAGGTGGGAGAGGGATATGGAGGTCAACTATAGTTATAAGAAACAGCTATAGTTATCAAGCTATAATTATAGAGAATGAGTCCATAAATTTGAATGTTTTGCTATGGCACATAAACTTGCTTCTCCGCCCTACTCAGTGTTCAGGTGCTCACATCTTGCCAGTTTCTTCCCACCTCTATGCATTCTGTGGCCAGCCTCTATGCATTCTGAAACCCAAACTCACTAATTTGTTTGTTCCTTCCCACATGTCATTTTGTCTTCTGCCTTGAATATATTTCCCTTTCAACTGTCACCTTTAGGGGGAAAAATGTCCAGATGTACCTTTACTCCAAAATGAATTATTTTGAGTTACTGTAATTCTTCCAATAAATATAATAAGCAACAACACTGCTATTGAGCATATATTATGTTCTGAAACTGTAGTTGTTGCTTTACATATGTTATTCCTAATCTTTGTAAAAAACTGATAAGGTAGGTACAGTAATCTCTAAAGCAATCTGGGGCACAGGGAGCTTTTGTAAAGTGCCCGAGGTCACATACTTGGTAATTGTTGAGATTTGAGCACAGATCTAGCTTTAGCGAGCACATTCCTTTTCCATTTCACTGGGCTACAATCTGCACTAATCGTATATATCATAATTATTTTTTTACATGTTTATGTCTCTGTGAGTTCTTCCTGGTTAGGACATGACTATACATCTTTGTCTCTCCAATACAAAATACAGTACCTACTCAGTGTTTAATAAATGTTTGGTGATATGTGAATGAAAGAATGAATGAATGAGAGATGAATGAGAAGTTTCCATGGTAAGCATGAAAACAAAGCAGGGGATGTCAGTTATGTAATTAAAATGTGTAACAGCCTCAAGCTCTAAAAATCTAACTTAATGTTTAAATCTTTTTACAAACTAGTTTAAAATAGGACACACAAATGTGCATATTATCAGAATCCAACACATGTAAACCACTTTCGCATAAACCTATGCTGCCAGTCGGACTTGTTTGGATTCAGACCTTAGCAGAAAATTTCTCCTGACACACCTGTGCCTTTGTTTGAACTTCACTGTAGACGTGTCATTGGTTTTGAAGAAGGTTGCTTGGCATATTGACTTGATATTTCTACTTTTATGAAAACTCTAAATGTGTACATGGTTCCAAATGACACAGAGTGTGAACTGAATCACTGGGGTAATGAATCAGCAATTTGGGGGAAAACAGCAACATGATTTATCCAGATAAACTGTTACAGGCCCCAGGTTTGTGTACCTGATGTTTCAAAAGAAAGGCCAATACACAATAGATAAAGAGTTTGGAGCAAGGAAAGGCTTATTGATTGAGAAGGCCTAGCTCCAGAAGATGGGAGAACTAATTCTCAAATCCATTTTAAGAGAGTCTGGACTCCAGGCATCTTTTATTGTCAAGGGAAGGTAGGAAGGGCAAGACAAGGAGTGCTGGCCCTCGACAGGTGGGCATGGAAAGAGATCAAAGGAAGAGTGTGGCATTTCTCAGTCCCCTTGCTCCCCCATTGGTACATTGAGCCCTGCCGATCTAAGTCCAGTTATAGAGACTCCTGTGAATCTTTGAAAAAACGGTCATAATGTTGTTGAATATTTCCCCACCACTTTGCTGACAAGTGGGCTATGCAAGCCTCAAGCAGAATTTCTCCAATTAATTAGCATATTGATAACAGGAGCTATATGCCTGTAGGCCATCAGAGAGGGGAAACTTTTCATTCTGTTACAGAACTAGCATAGTTCTTTATCTATATGGATGGGAGCTAGGCTTTTTCAAATGAGCAGCAAACAGCAGCCTGTGTTAGGTTGTATTATTATCTCCAATATTCACCTTCTCTTTACCTGTAAGAAGATTCCCTATCTCAGCCCATTGCTGTCCTCTTTGTATTTGTTACATGTTTCCCTGCGGTTTTGACATCAGGCTTAGCCATTGGACTTGCTCTGGCCAATGACCTGAGAGAAGACATGCTGTTCGCCAAGTACTGGTATGAGCAGAAGCTTTAGGGCACATCATTTGTCTCCACTAGCTTTTTTGTTCTTCCCAGGGTATGCAAATGGCATGTCCCATAAAGGGGGTGGAATAAGAAGCCACTTGGACCTGAGCCAAGCAGAGCCAAAGGCTGATCCACAAATGCTGACATGTAACTTGAGCAATAAATAAATGTTTTTGCTGAGATTTGGGGCTTGCGTGTTACTGCAGCAAAGCTGACTAATAGGTAGGAATTCAATAAAAATAAAAGAACAGTGGGTTTTTTTTTCCTGTTTTTGTTTGTTTGTTTTGTGTGTGTGTGTGTGTGTGTTTGTGTTTTCCTTTCCTTAAGAAAATGGGAAGAATAGCCCTCAACAATGCTGGACAGAATTTCTTTCTTGTGTCCCAATGAGCACTACTTAGACTCAGTGAAATAAATCACTGCAGCCCTTCTCTCTATCAGTACTTTATATATCATTTCGAGGAGACATTGGCTTTCAGATCATTTCTGAATCACTACCAAAACAAACAACAAAAAACCTCCCCCAGTTATCACTTGCCAAACAATACCAATGCATTTCAATTTAAGCCAGTAGGAAACAGGAGTGGGTCACCAGCCCACTAGTCCTGTAGACAGCTAGATTCTGAAACCTATCCAGAGATGATCTAGGGTACCCTGCTCTCTCCTTTCTTTTATGGCTGAGGAAACTGAATTTCAGAGTGATTGCCATGGTAAATTTCCAACATCACTGTAAATGGGTAACATTGTGTCCCCTCCAAATTCATATGTTGTAGCCCTAACCCCCAGTCCCTCAGAATGTAGATTGTATTTAAAGAGGTCATTATTTTAAAGTGAGGCCATTAGATGGGCCCTAGTTCAATCTGACTGGTATCCTTATAGGAACCTGGATACACAAAGAGATACCATGGAAAGATCATGTGAAGACAAAGCAAGAAAGTGACCATCTAAAGCCAGAGAAAGAGGCTTCAGAAGAAATTAAACCTGCTGACACTTTGATCTTGGGCTTCTAGCCTCCATAACTGTAAGAAAATAAAAGTCTGTTGTTTTAGACTGCTGGTTTGTAGTATTATCTTATGGCAGTCCTAGTAAAGCAATGCAGTCACAGAGTTAATAAGTAGCTGAGGTAGATTTTAAATTTTATTTATTGAACTCTAAAGTTTTGGTCTTTCCTAACTAATGATTTTCTGCCTCTTTGTAAGCAATAGTAATTTATTATTTGTGTTTATCTATATAGAAATGGTAGTCTACTGATAATTATAGCTCAATCAGTCCTATTGAGCATTTCATGCAAAACAAGCTGGATCATACTATGAGAAGCATATAAACTGCTATGTAAGGGAGGTCAATTGTTTTTTTTGAAGTCCTATTTACCACTTCAGTTAAACTCCATTTCCTTTTGGAAAGATACAGACTCTACTCAAATGTGAAAACCCCTCCAAAGATCTATGAGTCTTGGGTTTATGTCTATCTTGATTCTTACCAATTTTTAAATTGCTTATTTCTGTCCCCATACTTGATACTGATTTCTTATATATAAACCCAACTGTTTCCACTTCTTTATTCTCACTGCCCTTCATAGTATCTGGCACATCATAAGCACTAAGTTTTGGTTTTTTTTCTTGAATTGAGGCTTTACAGTTGTTTACCATTTCTTACCAAAGAAAACTGACTTGATCAAAGATGACATAATTGACTTGAAATAGTTCTTCATTAAATGCATCACCCCAGAGTGAGCAAAATTCTCTTTTCTTGGAAAAAATAGGTCCACCTCAAGGTGTACCAAATATTTTTGAGTGAGCAATTTTTGAGGAAAGTTTTACAGAAATACAAAATATTATGAGTCAGATATCAGTGATCTTATTTCTACCACATTTTTGCCACCTACATGGACTTTCCTTATATTATTTTTATTTTTATTTAAAAATCTGTTATCACCACTCTTATCTGGGAATCAAGGAATGGTGTGGGTAGATTTAAGAAAAAAAATTAAGGACTTAAGTAACATAACATATAGTCATCTTTTGATAAATACTTGATGAATGAGTGATCAGAGGTAAATATATCAGATAGTTTTTGCTTCTCCTTTTGTACCATAATTCCCTCTAGCAACCACTCTATTTCTTTACTTATCTTCATTTAAGGTCTTCTTAAGAAAGTTTCCATCTTCACTGTCTCCACCTGACCATCTCCAATTTAGTCTTTTTCCACTCCAAACAATGTCCAAACTCACCACTGCACTAACACCTCTCATTAAGGTTATCAATGATTCCATGTTGCCAAATTCAATGAACACTTCTTATCTTTTTCATCTTCCAATGGCTTTTCACACAGTTAACTACTTCACCCTTTTTGGAACACCTTCCCTCATAGTCTCATAGGCTTCTGTAATAGTCATGTCTCTTCTGGTTGCAAGTAATAGAAACACAACTCAAACCAACTTGTTTAAACATAAAAGGAATTTATTGGCTTTTTTTTTTAATCCAGGAAGTTTAAGGAATGATGCTGGCTTTAGGCACCACTAGATCTAGAGGTTCAAACAATATTATCAGAAATCTATTTATTTTTCTCTATCTTACATTTCCGCTGTTATCTTGTTTGTTAGGCAGGTCAATTCATGTGGCAACAAAGAAGGCTCTTGGCAGTTCTAGACTTATGTCAATCATTCTTCCCTTTACTGGTCTTAATTAAGGGGTGTGAAAACCATGACTCTTTTTTGTGAGTATTAACAGAACTCATGGAAAAGCTTCCACTGAGCAAGCCTGCTGCCATGTCCAACCTAGAGCTGGTAAGGAGAGACGTGTTAGGAGAGAATCAGCCCCACCTGGATTGCATGGATTGAGATGTAGAGGAAAATATTCAACCTAAAACAAAACAAAACAAAACAAAACACACATGTATCATAGCATCTGTAACATTCCTTTCTCTCTCTCTCTCTTTTCCTTCTATGTCCCTGCCTGTTCTTTTTTAGTCTCCTTTATTTGGTTTTACCTTCAAGTGTCTCACTAACTTTGAGCTTTGTTATGAGTCCTCTTTTCTTCTCTCTTTGTAGCTGTTGACTAGAATTCTTCTAGGTCTGCAGTTTAAATTTACTCATGAAGCTGATGACTCTTCCAAGTTATGCCTCCAGAAACTATCTTTCCTCTGAGTAACAAATACAGGCTTCTAACTGCTTATTTGAAATGTTCACATGCATCTCAAATGGTGCTCTTGATTCCCTCCCCCCAAACCTTTTATTTTTCCCCACTCTTTCAGATCTTGTTAAATGACATCAACATCCATCAGTTGTAGAAAACACCCTTGTCTCCTATCTTTCCTTCAATTCCCATATCTAATTCATCAGCATATCATTACAAATTATAGCTCCACAATTCAAATCCATCCATCTACACTGCCGTCACCTTTTTAAGCTACCCTAATGTCTCACTTAGACAATAGCAATAGCCTACTAAATTAAAATGTCTAGTTTCTTCTATTCTCCTCTGTAATCCACTTTTCTACTCAACAGTTGGAGTGGGTTTTTTAGCACCTCCTACTTCATCTCTTTAGACTTTTCCAATAGTATCAGAGCCATGCTGGTCTTCTTGTTTCTCCAGTACACTAAGTCATTATTTGCTTCAAAACCTTTACCTTTACTCTTCCTACTGCTTGGAATGCTCTTCCCCCAGTTCTTTGAACTTTTCAGTTCTTAGCTTAAATAACTTCTCTTTAAAGGGACCTTCCATTATCAGTCTACCTAAATTTAATTTTTCCTTGACTCTTAATTCATCACTCAGTGGAAAGAACACTCCATGAGCATATGGACCTTATCCATTTTGTGTATCACTAAATTGCCAGAACCTAAGACAGTGCTTAAGCATTCAAAATATATTTGAATGAATAGAGATTCCCATTTATTTCCTTCAAAGACTTTATTACAGTTCCTTTCTTGCTTATTTATTCACTTACTTAATGACTATCTTTTCCACTAGAATGTAATCTCCGTAAAGGCATGATAATCTCACTGTATCTACAATGCCTTATACTAAGTAGACACTTAGTATCAATATAATTATTGAATGAATAATTGAATCAATGCTTATTGGTGATTGCTTCCTGAATTTAAGAAGAGACCATCATTAATAAAGCATTCATCTTGGCGCTCCCATCTGATTTTTTTTAAACTAATAATGATGTAAAAGGGACACCTTTGTCTTTGCCAACACTTTCCATTTTAAATTAGAAATGTTGGAAATGTTCATCATTAAGACTAAATTAGAATATGTATAGGTAAAACTCTTTAAAAGGGCATACAAAACATTTATAACAAGATTCTTGCTTTCTTGGTCTCTATACTCCTACAGACACCCTAAATATACCAATAATACCAATCTCTCAATACTCATTTGTCTTTTGTATCTCAATGGGTTTTTTTTTTTTTTGCATTTTGTTTCCCTCTTCCCTCTCCTCCTTTCTTTACCTAGCAAATTCCTATTAACAAAGCATAAATATCTACTCTATGGAAACTCTCCCCAAATTTTTGCTCTTCCTTCTCTGCTTTCACAATATTTTTACATATTCTTATGATAACATTTATTAAATTGTATTTAATATATGAATATGTATGTGCATGTGTGTATGTATGTGTGTGTGTTGTTTTTTTAATTTCTGTTATCTTTTGCCTCTTCTAGATTCTCAAAATTGTTTAACTTTCATAACTGCTGTCTTATTGGCATGTAGATGATTCCAATAAATGTAGGTGAAAATAAAATTAATATAGCTGTCAAATTTTATGAAAAATTAGTCAGGGATATTTGTTGTAGTCAATTGATTGAAGAAACAAAAAAATAATATCAACTTACATTTTATGTTATTTCTAATTTTTCTCCCAAACACTTCCACATCAATTATGTCATTTTACCCTCATGACATCATATATATATATATATATATATATATATATATATATATATATATATGTATATATGTATAAAATCATTCCCATATTTTATGGAGGCAAAGACAGGTTAAGTCCTGGTTCATGGTCAACAGCTAATGGTTGGCATTAAAGTAAAAAGAAGAAGAAGAAGAAGAAGAAGAAGAAGAAGAAGAAGAAGAAGAAGAAGAGGAGGCAAAGGGCATTGGTGGGCTAGAAGGGGTTAATAGGGGAAGAGGAGGGACATATGTAATACTTTCAACAATAAAGATTAAAATAATACAAACAACTTTCTTCTCCTGACTCCTGGCCATCATAACACCAAGCATTCATTTTTAACTTTGGTTCAAGACAGAATCACCTGCCTTGTAATGATATTATAGTGATTCTAAAAAAATCAACCATTGATTACCAAACAGAAAAAAAAATTCAACTTGAATAGTAATCAAATAAAAATGATATAGTTTTTAATTATGAATTCAGTAATAAAATCTGTTGTGGAAGAAATGTGGTAAAATAGGTATTGTCTATTTTATTGCTAGTAATAAAAATTGATTTAAAAATATCCTTTGGAAAGTAATTTGGCTGCATTTTATAAGAATCTTAAACCATTTAAACACATCATATACACACTTCTTGGAATATATATTATGATAATATGAGACATAGCTTTATGCACAATAATGATTGTTGTAGACAATACAGCACTGTTTATAATGGTAGTAAAAATTGAAACAACCTAGATATACAACAATAAGGAATGACTAAGTGATTTGAGATATGAGTGAGTGTTATTATGGCAATAATTACATTTAAAACTAAATTTTAGTAACAAGAAAATTCTTATGTTAATTTTAACAAGACATTATAAAATAATGTTTCCATAATCTTATAGCTGTAGAAAGACCCATAGAATAAAAATTAAAAATAGATTAAAAATAAAAATGGTATTTTTCTTTTGTTTGTGGGAAAAGGGGGACTTTTAATTGTTAATTTAAGTAATAGAAAAACAAAGTAATAAATATTTTTAATGTTTTTCAATAAATAATAAGCTTTAAAACACCATATCACCATACTCACTACAACTAACAAAAAGGTTTAAAGATAAAAAAAATTTTAATTTCCCTACTCTCAAAGAAATTTGATTGCTCACTGAAACTGTTGTCATTTCCATGGGGGAAAAAAGGGTCAAATGCTGTAGCTAGCAAGGAAAGTCAGAGATGATACTGGAATACAAGAAAGCATGCTGCTATAAAAAAATACATGGGAAAAAGATGTACACACATATACACATGCATGCACACATTCATATATGTGTATGCATGTAAATATCCATCTCCCCAATAAACATCAAATGGCATTCAGAACAAAATTTTCCACCTGAGTTATATAGTACTAGGGGCCAAGTGCACGAATTCGTGCACCTTGAAAGGCACTGTGGGCTGCGAGGCTGTGGTAGGCACAGGAGTGGGTCTTGGCCCATCCTCCATGCCCCTGCCCGGCCCCTCCTGCCTCATCTCCTGGTCAGTCCCCTGTCTGCTGGCAGCCCCACTCCCACCGCTGCCGCTCCCATGTGCTGACCCTGCTTGCACCCGCTGAGGGCGCGGAGTGATTGGGGCCAGCGCCAGCAGCGGTGCGAGTGGGGTCAGTGCCGTCAGCAGGTGTGAGTGGCAGCTGCTACTCCGATTGCCCCTCAGGAGCAGGGGGAGGTGGAGAAGCCCTCAGGGGTGATCAGGACCAGCAGCCTCCACTCACACCCGCTGATGGCACCAAGTGATCGGGACCAGCGCCGGGCACTGGCAGCAGGTGCAAATGGTGGCTCCAGCGCCACCTGCGGGTGTAAGTGGGGCGGCACTGACAGTGGGTGCGAGCGCCGGGCGGGACTGTGGCACGCAGGAGCAAAGAATTTTCAGTAACCACCAGAGGCTTGCCCTGATGATAGCGACCAGTGTTCCGCCTTGGTCTGGAGCCCCTGCTCCACCATCTCCCATCCTGCTGTGGCCAATGCCCACCATGTTCCGCACACGCCCCCTGGTGGTCAGTACACGTCATAGCGACTGGTTGTTCTATTGTTCGGTCTTTTTGCATTTTAGCCTTTTATTATATAGGATTCCATGCCTCTTACTACATTCTACCTTCTCTTATCCTTATTGCTGTTTATATTAAACATCCTCAATTTTCTATCTAGAGACCACACAATGTGATCTTTGTAATTTCCCAGTGCCCCAATGTTTGGTGTGCTCTTTAGAGTTTCTGGAATTGAATTAGATAAACATTTCATAAGGTTTCAGAGTATGGGAGACTGATATGAAAGCAGATTTGTAGAAAGGTGAATGTGGTGATGCATGAAATAAGTCATGGCTTTAGTAATTTGGGTACATAGAGTCCTTCTAGGCTGGGCTACAGGACTGAACTAAAACAAGAGTGATAATGAATAAATTTAGCAACCTGTGCAGCATGGATACTGACCCGCTGCAGAGATTCTGGCTGAACATGAGTTCTGGAGGGCTCCTGAAAGCAGGGTCAGGTGTGAACCTTAGCGTGCTAGATGGTGTGAGGATGTTGGGGAGGTCCAGAAGAGAGGACAGGGTGGCCAGGTGGTAATGCACACTTAGGGGGCTCAGGGCAGAGGTAGAAGAAAAAAATGTCAAAGTCAGTACAACCTGAGGTCTGCCTCAGATAGAAAGGGTGACTGCAAAGATCATTTGGGAAGAGTGACTTAGGAGAATTTAGCAACTGGTTAGGATACTACGATGTGAAAAATGGAAGTATTAAAGAAGCTTCTAGCAATTGTTAGAGAAAATATTGTTTCTTTTAACAAAAAGAGGAATTGGAGTCAGCTTTGGTGATAAAAAATGGAATTGGTTTGTGATTGTAGGACATCTAAGTGGGACTAGTCAAAGGAAAGTTGGAGATGTACAACTCAAGGACAGACTAGCACTTGAACATACTAAAATGGAGAGTAACTTCCATCCACAGGTGTTAACTGGGGAAGCCCAAAGATGGAAACCACTGAAGTATGCAAAAAAGAAGAAAAGGAGAGATCTTAGCAGACACTGCCATGGATTGGTCTAATAAAGGGCATTTGAAGCATTGTTTGTTTTCTTCTATTTTTCTGAATCTTCCATATTTTCCACAACAGTCATGGGGAAAATATTTACTGTTAAGTCTAATTTCGTTTTTACCAAATATATTATCTAGACCAGTATACCTCAAAGTGTGATCTAAATAACAGGGCTAAGTAATTAAAATTATTATCATCACTACTATTTTGGTTTGAGGCCTAATGAATCAGGATCTCAGTGGATGGTGCCCAGGAATCTGCATTTTAACACGGGGACTCAAGCACATTGAAGTTTGAGAACCAGTGACTCAGAGTGCAGGCCACACCACCTAGGGACTATTCCTTATCTCTGTGGCATTGATGCTAATCAGCGTGCATTGCTTCCATCTGGAGCTCAGGGCCTCGCTCAGCTTCACTGGGCACAGAGCTTTCTCCAGCTCCCAAATGCTTTTTGGAATTGCTACTGTGTTCTGCCTCAGAGAGATTACTCAGTAAACCGTTTTGGTTAATGTGTAGACTGAGATAAATCAACTGGCTCATTAAAATTGTTTGCACTCTTTAGGGGATAGACTTTTGAGGTTTTCTTTTTGACCTGTCATCGTCTTTTACTTGTCTCATCTTGGTACAAAGTGTTCTTTTATTCTTTAATTTTCTCCATTAATAATGGTCATAAGAGTGCAAAAACAAGCCTCATTTACAGAAACTTGCATCATTGCAAACAATGAGATGATCTCAAAGTTGAATCAGCCTTTGAAGAAAAAAAAATCAGCCTTTTCTTCAAAGGTCTGCCAGCCTTTTGAAAAAAAAAATGAACAGTGTTTAATGATTTTGTTTACACATACACGTGTGTGAGTGCACTGCACACAGTCTTTGCCCAGGACCTACTTACTACCCCTTGTACTAAATTAATAAATACAAAAAAATAATAATAAGGATATTTCTTTCTAAAAGTTGTGGTAAGTCACGAAAAGATATGTAACTCCTGCTTGGAGGAAAAACATTTAAATTCGGATTTTTTGAGAGGGTCATTAAAATGTGTAAAACCATTCTTACTGGAAAAAGGCATTTTTTAAAACGAGGTTTTCTTTTACTCTCCATTCAAATGTAGATATTCTCTTGATGATTAAAACACCTTTTGAAATTGTATAGTGAGGAACTAAAGGCAGTACTGAAATCACACATTGAGGTATGCTAGCAAATCATGGTGAGGATTATTTTCTCACATCCATGCCCTCTAGCAAGATCAGAGACGAGGTTATAAATTCCCAAAAGGAACCAGTTAGCTGCGGTATCCAGTGTGTGGTACTAATGAGGCTAAGGTCAGGGTTCAGTTCCCAAACAAGCTGGTTAGCGTGACAAGAGCGATGGCCTCCCCAACCTGGCTGTGCAAAGCATTAGTCACCGAGGGAGGTTTTTTCTGTGTATTATGAATTTCTGGGCCTTATTCCAGAACAACCAAATCAAACTTTCTTGCAGTAGGGCTAGGAACCTATACCTTTAAAAAAAATCCCCAGGTAATTCTTATGTCTGTCAGGATTTTTTAATCAATAACCCCAGAGGAGCCCATCCAAGTAACAAATTTCCCAACAGGACTGCTTGGTGGTCTTCGCAGCACAAAACTGCAAATTCTAAAACTGCATCAATGGAGAACCTTCAGAGTCTCCGGTGAGTGTGTCCTTCTGCACACATGAATTGGATGTCTTCGCAGAAGACATGAATCCATAAAGATTTCAAGTCTTACTGACAAAGGGCAAGCCTGGCCTCTTAGGCAAAGCCTGTTTCACGTACACGTCACTGAGCTTTTAAATGCCGATGGACAGAACTCACCTTTCCTCACACCTTTCCTCATATGCCACCTCCTCTCCTGGGAAGCAGACCCTGATTCCAGTTCCATCCTGTGAAATACTCTGCTCTGAGAATAGGGATCAGTCCCCTGAATTTCCCAAGATCAGCATCTGGAGGAATGAAAGAAAAGGGTATCTTCTCTGGCAAGTTCGGAAGGTTTTCATGGCTGGAGTATTTTCAAACACAGAAATCGGTCCCTGGCCAAGGCCAGGACAAACCAGGGTGGTCCTGAGGGCAATCATGTGAAACCAAACCAAATGATAAATCCATGTCTCTGCTGAGAATTTGTGTTGGGACGAGTGTGGGGAGGGGGGACGGCTTTGAGGCGGGTAAAATGAAAAGCCAGAAAAACTGGTATATGGAGTCGAAAACAAAATACCTGCAAAGTACATATTTTTTCATGTTCTGGCCAGCAGCGCTGGGGTAAAGTATATATATATATATATATATATATATATATATATATATATATATATATATATAGTGACTGTATTTGTTATATTTTTCAAGTCAAATAGGTAACAAATAGGTCTTAGAGTTATACACAAATGCATTGAGATGGGGAAAAACCAATTTATCTTACAGCACAAAATAAAATTCATGTCCTTTTTTTCAGATTTAAGGCAATTTTTTAAAAAAAAGTTTAGGTTTGACAAAGCTCAATTTTCAAAGGTCCCTTCCATCTTTGATGCTGGGATTAACCTCCTTTCTGTGAGAAATTGGACAGAATCCTCAGACCCAACCCAACTAGCTCAGCAAATATTTCCTTAAATGCAATAACACACCCATTCCACTGTCATCTAGCAGGCTAATTCTAAAGCCAAGGAAATCCGTCTTTGCAAATTGTGGCGACCGTGGTTGACATTGTCCACCATCCTGTGTGTTACATTTTGGGATTTTTTTGAAGATACACTTTCTTGCAATGCCCCCTGTTCTAAGAAAGCGGGAAGGGCCCGGGGGAGAAAGCTGGCACAGCGCATTACACACTCTGAAAGTTGGCAGGCACCTACGCTCCTTCCGAGACAATACTTTTAATACAATGTCCTTCTCTGGAGAATCTTCCTATTAAATGAGTTTCCACGCTGTTATTAGAGAAAAATGATGCATAAAAGTATCCCAGGATTCTGCAGGGTCCTCGGGCCAGCAGGCTACAGAGAGAAGCCTGCTTGGTGTCATTTTGGGACAGTCAGCCAAATGGTCTTACAAAAAGAGAGGAAACTGTGGGTAGATGAAAGTTCTGCTTATAAAGTGAATGTTACTACAGTGCATTGTGGTTATATCATGTGTGCCCACAGGATAAAGAATTCAGGTGTGAAGTGGTGTGGCAAGAGTTGCAAATTAACTAAGCCCTGCGTTGGGAGTTTTCCTTTAGTGTGCCGCAGCAACATGCCCGTGGCTCCAGGGGACTTTCTGATTAAGTTGAAACGAAGCACTCAAGCCTCCTGTTAAATGTAGCACAGGAGAGGTTATTAAATATTTCTTGGCAATTAATTACCTGAGATACGCCCTTTTTTCACAGCTTTGGTATCAGGTATGTGGGAGAGTTGAAAATATTTAATTGCACCTAATTTGTTGTAGTTTAATTACATGTCTCAGCATTGTATTGGAGTCTGCAACCTGTGTGAAGAATTTGTAAGGGGCTCCATCCTACACTTCCAGAAGAAAGGATTTTTCTTTTTTAACTTTTGTGCAATAATCATACCCAACCTTCTATCTTTCTTTGAAATTTAGGAAATTATGAAAACCTGCAAAATATGTAAAGAAAAAAATCTTTCCTACTGCTCCTGCAGATCCTGAGAGAAATTCCTTTTAAGATAGAAAAGAGAGACTGAGGGTAGGCATCCAGTTGCACCTGGCTCATTTCCACGGATTCTGCTGGCCACTCTTTTATCTTCAATCACCGGGGACCTGATTACTGCTCCCAATCTTGCTGACTTCCTGTTTTCTAGACCTCTTATTCAAGCATTTTCACCTTCTGGCTTAAAAACAGTCTTCTGGTTTTCATACCTTCTCTGCTTTGCTTCGTAGTACTTAGTAATACCTAACATCACATTATTTATTTTTTTAATGTCAAATATTTTTTGTCCATCTTCTCTCACTAGAAACTCCATTAGAGAAGGAAACTTGATAGTCTTATTGGACTGTGAAATCCCAGCATCTGTTGCAAGGCCTACCACAGAATTTGAGTTCAATAAACATTGGATGGATGGATGGGTGGATAATATCTTGACATTTCCTAGACTCTGTTCTGGATTGGTTCACGTCCCTGATCAACTTCAAGAAAGTATTCTTCATGGAACCCAGATCACATATTTTAGAGAGTTGCCAAAGTCTTTGTATGCTATACATTGAAAACAACAACAACAACAACAAAAGAGTTAAAATATTAAAATCTGCTAAGAAAGCAAAAGATGAAACTAAAATAAGAGTAATATCTGGGTGACAGTTGACCAGAAAGGAAAACAATGTGTCACCTGATGAAACTGACTCTGGACCATGAGTTTTGGGAAAGCAGACTAACCATTAGAGCTCCTGCTGGTGCCTTTGCCCTAGAAGCAATGGATAGAATGGACAGAAGATGAGTAATTGTTTTCCAGATCAAAATGAATCAGTATCTTCCACTCAGCGGTACATCCAAATACAAAGACCAAGCATAAATAAGAGCAAAGTAGCAACAGTCAGCATTTTAAGCCGAAAGTTTTCACTGGATATAAGCAAATGTAGAAAGATGATGAAGGGCCCTTACAGCCAGGAGAAGATTTTACTCATTCTTCATAAGAAAACTATAAATGAGGCAATGCTCAATTTTATAGGAAACTAAAGCCCAGATCGGCTTATTAATCTATTTCAGTTCACACATAAATATCTGATTTAAAACTGCATATGTGCTCTTTATACTATACCAGGAGAGGTAAATGGGTACCATATAATCTTCAATTCTGATTGACTGGTAGCAACAGCCTCAACACCAGTGTTGACAAGCTCTCTGTGACCACAGCAGGGTTAGCAGGAGCTGGTGGTGAGGTTGGCGCTGTCTGCTCGCAGCATGGCCAGGAGTGGCAGCACCCCTGCAATATGCCACCTCTGCACATGTCGCCTCATCATCAGAGCTTCCAGATAGTATTTCTAAGTTGTTGGGTAATTTGGAAGAGAAAGATACCAGATGAAAAATTATGCAAGGCTTAGTGTGGGTAGTAAATCTGATGACGTATTTCTTCTATCTAAACAGACAAATTCATGTTTTATGAGGCAAGTAGCGGGCACCTCTGCCTGAGTGTAAGATGAAGTATTTATTCAAAATCGTCTTTATTTTTATTAATGATAATGGAGTACATACTTGTAACAAGTAAAATGGTACTAAGTTCAATAAAGAGGTTAAATAATCTCCCTCCATTACACTAATCTCTCCCATTACCACCTTAATGAACTGGTGCATTTACTTCCACACCTTTCTCTACATTCCTCCATGTTTGCCATGCTCCGTATATACACACATAGAGTCTATTGTTAGTAATTACGTCATTCTATCTATCTGTCTATCTAATATTTTTCTATTTACTTCAGCATTCTCAACTAATATTATATACTAAGTTACGGTATAAATATACCATAACTTAGTCTACCATTCTCCTATTGATGGACATTCAAGTTGTTTCCAGTGCTTTGCCATTTCACATAAAGCTGTAGTGAACATCCTTGAACACACATTTTTATAGAAAACATTATCAAAAGTGGAATCACTGTGTCAGAAGGTGTATCATTTTTAATTTAATACACATTGCCGTATTACTTTTCTAAAGTCTGTAGCAACTTATGTTCCTACAGCAATGTATGAAAGTGACTTTCCCTGTATCCTCTTCAGCACTTATGTGTTACAACTTCCCTTTTTAATGTTTGCAATTTGAAGAGAAAAAATTGATATTTGAGTATTGTTTCACTTTGCCCTTTCTTGAGTAAAATTGAGCAGCTATTCAGGATTATTGATTAGTTGTGTGTGTTTTTTGTCCTATGAATTGACGTTTTGCCAGTGTTTTAAAATCTGTGTGTGTGTGTGTGTGTGTGTGTGTGTGTGTGTGTAACATGTGCACTCTGGTTTTCAAGTCTTATACAGTAAGATTTCTTTTTACCCAAAAATATTTTCTCACAAATAGTTCCATAATTTTTTTTCTATATCTAAAGTTTATTTCTTACCTTTAAATGTCAATTCATCTCTAGCCTTTTAGTTTAGTTTACTTTTAGATGAGGTTGCAACGGAAACACTATTTATTAACCTAGAAAATACACATAAGCACATCATTAGAAAACAGTGTAGAAGGAAATAGTAGGCATAAGGGCCACTATTAGTTGTGTTTAGTTCAACATCTTCCCCCACAGAGGGAAGATGTTGAACTAAATCAGTTTATGAAGTTTGCCCACAGTGCATCTTCAAGGGTATTGCAAGCATGTGCAAATCATATCTGTATTCTCTCTTTATTTCTTAACTCAATCCATTATTGATATTTCTAATGCTACTCTCTTGCTCAGTCCTTACCTCCAATAGTTTTATTTCTAGAGGAGGAATCTCAGTCTCACCACCTTAAGTATTAGGCAGGTAACATACGTGAGTGAATCCAACTATGGATTACGAGTATGCCCTACCTACATTAGTCAGCTTCCCATCAATCTCTTTTGATTCTTGCAACATGGGAACACATGTTCTATTTGCCAGACTATCTAGTTTTTAAAGAGAATATTTAAATATTGATTGTTATGTAAGCTTCTAAATTTTAAACATCCACAACTAATTTTATTTAAACAAACATATACAAATACACACAACACAGCACTAGCATGTGAGACAAATGAAAACCATCTGTAGTCTTTATTATTTCCAGGCACTACCACTTTGCAACCTCAGGGCTTCTCCAAGCTCCGCTGACTTCAATGTGTTCTGCACACTCTGCCAGACTTGTCATCTCACACTCTTAATCACAAGCTGTCTGTTGTACTACCCTGTTAATGAATGAAATCTCAAACTCCTAGTCTGACTTTCAACATTGTCAGTATTTTGGCCTCCATCTACATCTCACACATAGCCTGTGAAAGTTAGTCCCTTTAGGCATCAAACAGAATGTCTAATACACATTTGTACAATGGCTGAATGAATGGCTCTTTCAGGAATAATGTGTTGACAGGATTGAGTATGGGAGTTAGCGAGAAGATTGGCATGATAGATAGGATTTAAATTGGGCAAAGCTTGGAATAAAGATAAAGAGCTTGGGCATTATTCAAGAGGCAAGATATGTAGTAGAAAGCATGTAAGATTGAAAATCAGAAAGCCTGGGTTTAAATCTATATCTTTCGTTTTTAAATTGTGTGGTTCTGGATAAGTGACTTATTATTAATCAGTTTAAATTTCCTCATTTATAAAGTGAGGTGACTGTAGATTTTAGTTTGAATCCAGTGGAGAGAAATTTCAGAGAGGAAGGTGTTCTTTAAGTAATGTATAAGAAAGATAAATTTGATACTATGATGACTAATCAAGTTGAATTACTTTTTACACACTTATTGACTATTTGAATATACTCTTATGCAAAATGTCCATTCAAGACTTTTAATCCTTTTTATTGGACTGTTTGTCTTTGTCTTTTGTATTTATAAGAGTTCTTTATAGAATCTAGATATGAGTCATTTATCACATATATATTGAAAATATCTTCCACTCTGTGAATGAATTTTCATTATTTTAATTGTATGTTTTTATGAACAACAGTTGTTAGTTTTATTATAAACCAAGTCTTTTTTTTCTTAGTTTATGGTTAGTGATTTTTGTGTACTAATTAAAAAATTCTTGTTTTTTCCAAAAAAAAAAAAGATAAATTTGATGGTGAAAAGCATAAAGAGTCTTGAGATGGCAAAATCATTTTAGAGATCATTGCATTGGTCAAACTATAAAGTGATGGAGTCGGGTACTACAGAAATGGGATTAAGAATATAACCAAGCCCTAGCCAGTTTTGCTTAGTGGTTAGAGCATTGACCCATGGAACAAAGGGTCCTGGGTTTGATTCTTGGTACCTCAGTTGCAGGTTCAATCCCCGGCCCCAGTTGGGATGCAAGCTGAAGGCAACCAATCGATGTGTCTCTCTCACCTCTCTCTCTCTCTCTCTCTCTCTCTCTCTCTCTCTCTCTCTCTCTCCTCCTTCCTCCCTCTCTTCCACTCTCTCTAAAAATCAATGGAAAAAAAATATCCTCACTCCTTGGGTGAGGGTAAAAAACATAATAAAATAACTGAAAAGTTACAGTCAGTACTCACATCCTCTCTCACAACCACATCAAGATTATAACGAAATTACAGAACAATCATCATTCAGAACCATCTGAACTCTGGCTGAGTGGAATTCCTACAACTAGTGAATTAGAAGAAGCCACACTGAGACTGGTAGGAGGAGCAAAGATGTAGAATGGGCTGGTCCCACACCTACGTGTGGTGGTTTAAAACTGGGAGAGCTCTCTTGGCTGTGGAGGTCTCGCTTGAGGAGCATGGGTCCCAGACCCACACCAGGACACCCACCCCAGAGTTCTAGAGTGAGGAGGAGAAGTCCCCATAACTTCTGGCTATAACAATCATCTGGAATTGTGGCTGAGTGAGATGGAGGGCTACTGGACTCCCAGGCAGTTCCTCTTAAAAGGCCCACCCATGAATTTACTCATACTAACTTCCTTTGAGCTCCAGGGCTGGGCAGCAGCTTGAAATGAACTGGGGACATTTGAGGAGGAAATGAATTGCCTGGCATCAGGGCAAGACTTGGGGGTGCAGGGAGCAGCTTTATGCCAGACAAAACCGGTAGCATAGGCCATTGTTCCTTTTCTGAGCCCTTCTCCCACAGAACCAGCAGATGGCTGCCATATCTGAGTCTCCATCAACCTGGCTCACACTGTTTGCCCTGCCTAGTGATTTCCTGAGACCCTACCCCATCCTAACCTCAGACTCACCCAAGCCATTTCCAGTGTTTTTTTCCATACAAATGGCCTCTCTTGCCTCATATGTTGGACTTTCCTAAAATCTCTCAAACAAGCAGCATCTGGCTTCTGCATACCCCGGGCCTCTTGCTAGGTGGCCCCAGGCCCACCACTAGTCATAGCTAACATTGTTTCACAGCTTGGCTTCTCTGGGGCACCTCTAAGCCAAGCAAAAGTAGTATCATCTGCATATTGCTCTGCAACTTGTGCCAGGTAGTCCCAGGCAGGGCAAAGGTGGTGGACAACCTTGTACCTCCCAGGAGGCTCCAGAGTCAGGGCACCTTGTGGACAGCTTCAGACCACACCACATTACAGCCCTTCCACTTCCCCTAGTGATGCTTTGGGGTTAATCCCTCCCAGTGATGCCAACAGCAATCAAGATTCAACTACAACAGAACAGTGCACACAGCCCATAAAGGGGCACACCAGGAGTGTCCATCTTGGCTGACTGGGAGGCTATGCCACTGGGCCTTACAGGTACACAAGACCACTCACTCTACCAAGTCTGGGAGACATAGCAGCTCTACCTAATACATAGAAACAGCCAAAATGTGGAGACAAAGAAACAGGTCTCAAATGAAAGAACAGGAGAAATCTCCAGAAGAACTAAATAAAATGGAGGCAAACAAACTACCAGATACAGAGTTCAAAATAATGGTTATAAGGATGCTCAAGGAACTTAGTGAGAACTTTAATAGTATGCAAAAAAGACATAAAAAAGAACCAGTCCAAAATGAAAGATATACTAACTAAAGTAAAAATAATAATAATAATAATTTACAGGAAATCTAAAGTAGAGAAGATGAAGCTGAGAGTCAAAGCAGAGATTTGGAATATAAGGGAGCAAAACATATCCAATAAGAACAGCAAAAAGAAAAAAGAATCTGAAATTCTGAAGATAGTGTCAGAATCCTCTAGGACAACTTCAATCATACCAACATTCATATTATGAGGATATGGGAAGGAGGAGAGAGAGAGCAAGAAATTGAAAACCTATTTGAAAAATAATGACAGAAAACTTTCCTAACCTGGTGAAGGAAATGGACATACAAGTCCAGGAAGTGCAGAAAGTCCCAAAAAAGAGGAACTCAAAGAAACACATATGGAGACATGTCATAAGTAAACTACAAGAAGTTAAAGACCAAAAGATAATCTTAAAAGCAGCAAGAGAAAAGCAGATAGTTACCTACAAGGGAGATTCTATAAGACTGCCAGCTGATTTCTCAACAGAAACTTTGTAGGGCAGAAGAGACTGGCCAGTGATGAAAAGCAACAAACTACAACCAACATTACTCTATCCAGCAAAGCTATTATTTAGAACCAAAGAATATATAGCTTCCCAGACCAGAAAAAGCTAAAGAAGTTCATCACTACCCAACCAGTATTACATAAAATGTTAAAGAGTTTTCGTTAAGAAGAAAAAAAGATAAAAGAAATGAACAGTAAAATGGCAACAAATACATATCAACAATTGAATCTAAAAATCAAATAAATGAACAAGCAGAACTGAAACAGATTCATAAAGAGAACATTTTGATGGTCGCCAGGTGGGAGGGGGTTTGGGGGAATGTGTAAAAAAGGTGAAGGGTTTAAGAAGTACAAATTGGTTGTTACAGAATAGTCAGGAGGATGTAAAGTACCGCATAGGGAATATGCTCAATATCATTCTAATAACTATGTATAGTGTCAAATGGGTATGAGATTTATTGGGATGATCACTTAGTAAGCTATATAAACTCTAATCACTGGGGTGTACACCTGAAACTAATATAATATTATATATAATTGCAAAATAAAAATAATTCAAAAAAGAATAAAACAGAAGAAAGAAGATGCAAATATTAGAAAAATCCATAGGCAGCAAAATAGTAGACTTATGTCATAGCAATATCTTTAACGATACAGCTCCTAGGACAATGGAAACTAAGGAGAAAATAAACAAATGGAACTACATCAAAAGAAAAAGCTTTTTCACAGCAAAAGAAACCATCAACAAAAGAACAAGAAAGCCCACTGCATGGGAAAACATATTTGCCAATGTTATATCCAATAAGGGCCTAATCTCCAAAATTTATAGGGAACTCATACATCTTAACAAAAGGAAGACAAACAATCCAATCAAACAATAGACAAAGCACTTAAATAGACACTTTTTGAAAGTAGACATACAGAAGGCCAAGAGACATATGAAAACATGCTCAAAGTCACTAATCATCTGAGAGATGCAAATCAAAATAACAATGAGATACCATCTCACACCTGTCAGAATGGCTATCATCAACAAATCATCAGGCAGCAAGTGCTGGTGAGGATGTGGAACCCTCTTGCACTGCTGGTGGGAATGCACACTGGTGCAGCCACTGTGGAGAACAGCACTTGGGATTTTTTAGATCAAAAATATTTCAAGGAAAAAATAAAGTCTATAATTGCAATATTAATCTTTTTCCTGATTGCTTTCCTCCTCAGCAGTGTTGCTGACCTGCCCTCTGAAATCACTAACTGCCTGCCTGCCTGCCAATGAGTTGGATTTAAATAGTAAAGGTATTGGGGATACAAATGATGGGAGGAAACTTGGAAATGTAATGTTAATTTTTAGCTTATAAAATCTTTGTGAAAGAATTTTTAGAACAATGTTGTTTAATTAGTTGCTAGTCATAGGTGGCTATTAAGTAGTTGAAAAGATCAGCTGTTAAAAAATTAATTTCACCAGTTTCTTTACTTTTCTTAGCACAGCTATGAGAAAATGTAAAATATGTGGTTTATATCGGTGGCTTGCATTTCATATATGTTGGATGATGCTCCTTTAAAGGTAAGGCTTATTCAGAGTTGAGGGCTAATTATTATGGCATGGGAGCTGCCGTATGCCAAAACTCCCTAAAAGTCTGTCAGCCAAATGATCCCTGTCTTCTATTTTCTTATTTGATTAACTCCCACACCCAAGAGTGTCAGACTGCAACAAGAAAATGGGTATCTATATCATACATACTGATATCATACAGAAAGAAAGAACATCTCTAGTCAAGAGAAAGATAAGGAGTTCTATTTTGACCATGCTGGCTTTGAGGAAGTATTTTCCGGGAGAATGTAAAAATGGGAATTGGAGACAGGGAATTGCAACTGGGAGTAAAGGTGGGGCCTGAGATGTCAAGTGAGGAGAACTGAAGCACAAAAGGGAAGGACGCATGTAGGCCTGTGTTTAAATGTCCATATCTCCCAGGACTTGATGTTTGGTCATAAATAAATTCATTCTCAATTTCTGAGACTCAGTTTCTCAGTGACAAAATAAGAATAATAATCTCTACCCCTCAGTAAATATTACTGAGCCCCTATTAGGTGCCAGACACGAAGATAAACAAGGCCCATCTTTGGCTTCCAGAAGCTTTTGATCTAGCCAGGGAAGCGATAGGAAATGGGTAATAACTAACGAGCCCATGTTAGAGTTGACCAGTCTGGGTAAATACTGAGGGACAGCAAGTTTAGTTTTGAGGCGTCAAACCTCTTCTCCCTGATGATTCACATTCAGACTTTTATATTCAGCACTGCTATCCCTCTTCTGCAAAACCTTCACAATCACCTCGCAAACCCCAGCATCTATGATCTGTGGAGCCATTATCTTTTTCTCTCTCTCTCTTAGACTGTGAAATCCTTGAAGGAAAGATTTGTGGTTTATATCTCTAGATCCTTAGAACAGTTTAAGTACCAAATAAATATTTTCTCTTGCTCCTTTGTTCCTCTTTCTTCAATTAGAAGTAAGCGTTAAAGCCTTAAGAGCAGATAGGGCTGAGATAGAAGATAAAGAATCTAAAATGTAAAGGGCTCAGTACTATGCTTTAGGGAATCTCCATGGTAAGAGAAGAGAGTTCAATGTCATGGAATTGAAGAGAAATTCTCAAAAAGAGGGTGGCAAACAACACTATCAAATGCTTCAGAGATTATCAAGGGAATCAGATCGCAAAATGGCAGTTGTATTACATTTACTATCAGAATTTAAATCAAAATAATATAGAATAATTTTCCCAATGGCTTCTTCAGTTTTAGCCATGATAACTCTGTTTTGCTTCATTTTTGTTTTGTTTGTGTGAGCATTACAAAGATCTGAGGAAAGGATAAGATTCTTTTGCCAAATGAAAACAAATCGTTTGAAGTCTGGCGATGCCTACCGTGAACACACAGTGAACTCCCAGCAGCAAAGGAAGTCGGCAACTCTCTTGTTAGCAGGAGCCACGGCATGACTCTGAGCATTGTTAGGAAAATAGCTTCATTTTCTCCTTTCTGCTATTTCTAGCAGGTGACTGAAGCAAAGATTTAAGCATATGAAATCCTCGATGAATCACACATCCTCTCTTCTTCCTCATAGACACCATTCTTACCCAAGGATCTTTACCTATCAAAGTGCTGGGGTAGGAAAAGAGGCCTGACCTCACAGAGGCATGACTCTGTGGCCTGGCTTTGCTACTGTCTAACCAAGAGCAGGTCATTTCTGAGGATCTCCAGTTCCTGATTTGTAAAGCATGCCTTCCTGCTGCTAGATTATAAACTCCTCGAAATAAAGCACCAAGTATCATTTCTTTTTATTCTCGCCCCTTAACATAATATTTTACATAAAGTAGATATGGAATAAGATGAATTTTAAAGTGAGTTTAGACTCCTGGTTTTAATATCCAATATCAGAAGTTCTAGTATTTACTTAAAATTTTAAAATGCTTTTGGGCCTCAAATAATAGCTGGGTATATTTGTTTAATATTGCATTAACAAACTATGGCTCAGGAGACAAATCCAGCCCTCTTCCTGTTTTTTATAAAGTTTTAGTAGAACGCAGTGAAGCCAATTCATTTACATATAATCTATAGCTGCTTTCAAGATACAAATGCAGTATTGAGTATTGCAACAGAGACTGTCCAGCCTGCAAAACCTTTGATATTTACTATATGTCCCTTACGGAAATGTTTGACAATCCCTCATATATACTACTAGAGGCCCGGTGCATGAAATTTTTGCGGGGGGGGGGGGGGGGGGAGTTGTCCCTCAGCCCAGCCTGCCCCCTCTCCAATCTGGGACATCCCTCTCACAATCCAGGACTGCTGGCTCCCAACTGCTCACCTGCCTGCCTGCCTGATTGTCCCTAACCACTTCTGCCTGCCAGCCTGATCACCCCCTAACCACTCCCCTGCTGGCCTGGTCACCCCCAACTGCCCTCCCCTGCAGGCCTAGTCCCCCCTAACTGCCCTCCCCTGCAGACCTGGTTGCTGCCAACTGCCCTCCCCTACAGGCCTGGTCACCCCCAACTGCCCTCCCCTGCTGGCCATCTTGTGGCAGCCATCTTGTGTCCACATGGGGGTGGCCATATTGTGTGTTGGAGTGATGGTCAATTTGCATATTACCTCTTTATTATATAGGATTGTGGACTTTGAATACCAAGAAAGCATGTTGGATAAGGTCCAGGTGGGAACCTGAAGGTAGTGATAACCACAGGCATTTTTCTACCTTTCAATGGGATGAACTGTAGTGGTCAGTAAATATAACTTTACCTAAGGACTTCCTTTATATAAAGAAGCTGCATGCTTGAGAAAGCTGCCAGAATGGACCACTGAGAGGTAAAGGTCAACCTTTACTCTTAAACACTGACAATTCAGTAATGTCTGCAAAATGGGACAAACAGCACACAGGGCAAAAACTATTTTTGCCTGGCTAATTCCTCTTCACATTCAAGAGTGGACTATGGCCTCGGCAATTCTAGGAAGCACCACTAGAAGCATACCTGGCATATTTATGGCATATTTTCATGACTGGCTCTCCTTAAGACTATAGGATTTTCAAGGGATCATCTTTCTGTTCCCAGCACCAGCACAGTTCTTTTCACGGCATCTGATAGATGCTCAATAAATGCTTTTGAACTCAATAAATAAATTGAACTGAACATATGGGGTTCAGGTTGGACAAACACATCTATACCAACTGGATTGAAGTCTTTCTTTTAAAAATCAATGAATACATACTAAATTTACCAGATATGTTCCCACTAGTCCTCACCACTTTCCAATCTGATAACAAAATAATAATAAAACCATACAAAGATCAGGTATTTGCTGAGCATCTACTCTGTGCCTTTTGGTCTCATAATATAATTATTTTCCTACCATATTCCCTTGAGGCCAGTTATGATCTCCCTTAATGCCGAGGGCATGCAAGTCTGCCATTATCGACATGGTCAGATGCATGTCTGGGCTGAGGAGTAGTAATGGTAATAAGGCAACCAGGGCCCACATCATTCAGTCCTCACCCAAAGAATCAGAATAAAACAGCAGTTGCCATAAGTTGGCTGGGTGAAAGATGCACCAATTAATGATGGTCTTACTGGTTCAGATAAAAGTTTCCAATTAATGAATCATTAAGGCACACACTTTAAGACCATGGAAAATCATGAACCGTGCAGCATGCCCAGGAGCAATCTTCCAGTTATGTGGCTGTGCTTAAATACAATGCTAATTCCTGAGAGCCTGTCGTTTGTATTAGCACGGAGATGAATCATGATGGATTTATGAATGTGATTCTGAGTCGCCCATTACACAAGCCCTCCCCAGGGAAAGTGAGCCATCCTCAGAGCAACTCCTAATAAGCAGAAATTAAATGTTACTGTCCCTTGCCACCACACACACACACACACACACACACACACACACACACACACAACACACACAAAGAGAGAGAGAGAAGGAAAGAAAGAAAAAAGGAAAAAAAGAAAGAGAAAAGCATGTCTCGGTGGAGGGTAGTGGGTGGATAATTTGGTTGTACAAAGTGAGAAGGGAGGGAGATACGCATCTATTTTAAGCTTTTGTGGCCTAGGGAACCTGGGGTACAGCACTCCCTGTGCTCAAAGCCAGGAGCCCTCTTACACAATAAATAATTCAGAACCCTCACAGACATGCCTGGTGAGGAGGCTGCTTCCTGCAAGCTGCCTCCTCTGCTATTCTTGGAAAAGCGATATATGACCCTGTAGCTCAGACAGAATTCCTGCTTTCCACCGCAGAGTTCTGACCAAGGCCCTCAGCCAGGGGACGTCAGAAGGAAACCAACACAATACTGTCATTGTGTGTGTTATTTATAGCTTATTGTTTTAAAAAATGGAAGCAACTGGATTCTTTATGGCAAACTTAAGATCTCCTCCATGAACTTGGCAGGTACTTTTACTGGAGCAGATTTAAAAAACAAATTCAATATTTTGTACACTGTTCAAGGGAAACCACCAACCAGCAACCCCTCCTTTCTATTATGTTTTCCCTTGTGACTCTTCAGTGGCTTCTGACATTCACTTAGAGTAATTTTGAAAGGCCAATTGGTTTTTCTTTTCCAACTAACCCCCAATTTTCTGTGCAAAACCTAAGGAAGCAAAAACTCAAATATTTCATGTTTGATTGATCTCTGATCTTAGCCTGGTTTCTGTAATGCTTAAACATATGTAAAAGATTAATAAGACATGGTGAATACATAATGTACAAAATACAACAATGTATAAACCGTACAATGCCATCAAATCCCATTCTATGACTTTAGAACCAGACACCCATTCCTCAAGTCAACCAGTGCTACATTTTTGAGCGGGTGGTATATTTTGTGTTTGTTTCTCAGAGCTCAGCCCTCTCAAAAGTCTTATCTCCAGGATGTCTTTAATCAGTAAAGAACATTGGTAAGGGTGATGAGAAAGATGGACAGGCTGAGATCTCCCATGAACTCACAGTTAGTACTGACATATGTATGTTAGTGTGATTACTGCAAACTTTAAAAAATGATCCAAGGTCACTGACACACACAGCTGAATACTAAGGTGCTATTACATTATTTGCTGCAGGATGGAAGTGAGATCAAATTCCTTTGGGCCTTGGAAATGTGTGTCCCACCTGAAATGGCTCTATAAATCTGCCAAGTAGGCAGCAGGTGTTCTCACCCCTTGCCCTGATTCTCTCTTACAACACCTTAGAAGGAACAAGCAGGAAATATCCTTTTACACTTATATTTACTGATGCTACCAAATGCTTATTTGCCTCTAGGGGGCATTTCTAAAGACTTCAAAGGAAAGTATTTTAGCTGTAATGGCTGTCGCACCAGATGGCTCAGAAATAGGAATAGAAAAGAAATAGGAACAGAAAAGAAGAGAAAAAAGAGAGAGAGTCACTTTGATCGAGGTGGCTTTTATTGCCATGAACAGAAAATAAGTCAAACTGGTTTCTGAATTGAATTGGAGGATGAGAAAGATTTTTTTTAAATTTATGTAAAAATTGTTATCTAACTAATTTTTCTGGTTCGACAATCTCTGACCTTAGACCTAGCAAAGTGCCATAAAAATAAGTATCATTAGAAAGACACTCTCAGCACCAAGGGTAGTATTACAAAGGTCACATTAATTCACAGAAGAGTGTGAGGAAAACTTGATTGAAATAAGTGCCTCACATTTTTAAGGTCAGCATTCACTTGGAAAAGAAGGAAGATGCTGCAGTAGTCAGAAATGATTGCATATCAAAAGAGATATTCTTTTGAATGAGCTCTCTAAAATCCTAGTATTAATATTATGATATAGTGCTGCATCATCTTTATTATCTCCTAGGGTCTGTTGCTCAGTCTATTAGTTATATTACCTCCTCAGTCCCTGTTAATATCTCACTTTGTTCTTCAGTGTTCTTTATATTTCCACAGTGCCTTTTACCTCCCAGCACATTGTGAATATCAGTAAACTAAGCTACCCCAAATCGTGTGTGGGCAGAGGAGTATTATTATCCACACTTTGAAGCTAACAAAGGCAGGTTCAATGAGGTGAAGAGACTTGCCTAGCCAGCCAGTAGCAGAGGCAGAAATGGTTTATGATGCCTGGTTATCTGCTTTTACTAGCAAGCATGATAACTACTAACCTCTAATCTTCTAAACATGAGCATATTATGTGGAGTGAGGATATAAATACTGAGGTCTATTGGAGGAACCAGTCAAATTTGTATAATATATATCCACTTTTGCTTCCTATACCTCCCCCCAAAACAACAACAACAACTTGATTTTCATCGAAAAACTTTGAGAGCCCCTTCCAAATATATTAGTCTTGGCTCTTATGTCTCAATGGGCAGCCTGGCATCTAAAAGTGGTTTGATGAGGACAAAACTGATTTTACTCGAACCTGTAAACAGGTCAAAAAGAAATGAATTTTTACAAAGAAAGATCCAATGAAATTGAAAGTAAACTTTGGTGCCCTGGCCAGTGTGCCAGTGTGTCTCAGTTAGTTGGAGCTTTGTCCCATACACCAGAAGGTAGCAGGTTCTATTCCCAGCCAGGGTACATGCCCAGGTTGCAGGCTCAGTCTCCAGTTGGGGTGCATGCTGGAGGCAAATGCCTCTCTCTCTCTCTCTCTCTCTCTCTCTCTCATCAGTAAATGTTTTTATTAAAAAAAGTAATATTTGATAATAATAAAAATAGCATTCCTTGAGCTCTTGAGCTGATGCCTATGTGCATTTCTCATTTAAAGTTGACAACTGGATGAGGGATAACTATTCTTATTCCCATTTGAGAGATAAGAAAATTAAAGCATATAGAAAGGTTAAGGTGGATTGTGCAAAGTCAGACAGCTCATAAACAAGGGAGTTCAGACTCGAATTCAGGCATTCTGGCTCTGGAGTTTATGGTCTTAACTATTTTACTGTAATTATCCCATTGTCTGGATGTGATGCCATTTACCTTTTCCTCCACATTAGACATTGCACATTCTCTCTGGCCATACAGTGAATGTTAGTGAGCATTGTGCTTGCATTATATATCACACCAGAAACTCTAAGGAACATAACAGTAAGGCATACCCTTTATCCTCAATAACTATATGCCCTTTGGTAAATGAGGAACTAATTGTTAAAAAATTATTACTCCCATATTATAATTTTGGGAGTACAATTTCCTAAGAGAGCCATACAGTGTACTAAATGCACAGTGGCCCTTTTATAGATTTGATCCCCCCCCCTTTATTCTTTCCAAATACCCCTTCAGATGATCTTCAAATTCTGAGTGCCCCCCCACCCCTATTTTAGTGACATTGGCAAATAAGGGCACCCATGCCTAATCTCTCCATGTCAGAACTTCTGTGCCTCTTGGGATCATTTGTGCATCTGCCTGAACAGCTGTGGTGGGTACAAAGTCCAACAACACAGGCAAGACATCCCAGCTGAGGATGAGTAGCTGAAACTAATAGAATTCCTGTACTTGATTCGTAGTCTACTTCTTCCCTTTCTAGTCTCCTAACCCAATGGACAAAATAATCCCCACTTCCATTGAATGTTTATATTGAGTTTGACACTATGCTCAAAGCTTTATATTCATTATCTCATTTATTCCTCCTCCAAACTCTATAACATGAGACTATTAATTTTGTTTAAGTATGAGAAAAATGAGCCACAGAAGCACTGAATAACTTTCCAAAGAGGACACTGCTGCTGCTAAGTGTTGGTGCAGGCATTTGATTCACCCAGGCAATCCGGCTCCAGAGCCCAAAAATATAGCCTGTATATTATTCCTTCTCCATCTTTACATTCCTGGTAAACACCCTACTATTTAAGACATTTGTACACCAAGATATGTTTTATAATATTTTAGAATAATTGAAGGTACTGTGGGCATTTTACAACTAGTAGCTAAAGCAAACATGAAAAAATAGCTTTTACCAAAAAACGCACCAGGTTTTCTTTTGCAACAAAAGGTCAGTGGGCTGCATTGTGTTAACAGCTATGGAATGAAAGTGGCCATACAGAAATTCCCATAGTGTCTGGGAGAAGGGGAGAGAATTAGGTCACCTTAGTGATCAAGAATGATCATGAGCAAGAAAAAGCTGATTTCCTATATTTGTAAGATTGATTCCAAATTCTTCATAGGTGGAACCCACTCCCTGAAAGACTAGAAAAAAATGGTAGGGGAGCTGATTAAAAGGTATATATCTCAGATGTGTGGATTCAGGTGATTAGCAACTAAAGAGATGGCCTTTAAGGCCTCAGGGGAGGTTGAGTTCATCCTTGGTTATCATTTTCTCCTGAATGCGTGTAAACTCCTGGGGAGAAGAAAGCTCTGTGCAAGACAAAGGCACAGGAGTTGCTTTTCTCTATCAGATGGATGAAAAGGAACTCTAGGAATTCTTTATAGTTAACTATTAAAATTGGTTTTTTCCTTTTTTCCTTTTTTAACCTCAATCTCTAAAAGCAATCAAGCAATAAAACTTCTCCCTATGTGGACAGGAAACACCAAGGTCTCTCACCTTATTCTTTCCTCTTCTAAAGGCAGTATTCAGAACAATGGCTTAAAAGAAAACCAGCTTACATTTATTTGCCAAAAAAGGATCTCTGGACTAGGTTAGGTTTTCAGCTTTGGAGTTGACCCCAAAATGTAAGGAATTGTTCAGGCTCCATGAAAGAGGGTTCAGAGTAAAAGGCGGCATGTATGTATGAACAGCTTTAATTCCTTTCCAAAGACTGTACCTACTGCCAGATCCCTGCAGCTTAGAAGGGAATTACCTGGAGCAAAAAAAAAGGAGATCAAGGGATAGGAGAAATAAATGTGGGGGAAGAGAGAACCAAAGGAACACAGAAATGTGGAGAGGAGATTAAAGGGAAAAAAAGATTCATAGAAATCATTTCAGAGGAGTATTATGTATGGAAAAGGCAGGAGGAAGAGAAAAAATAAGATGTCTTGGATAATATTTCACTTGTGTCAACCATGTATTCAACCAATTAGTCAAAAAGATCATCACCCAGGAAATATGCTAGACATTGGAGTTCAGAGATGAGTGGGACATAGCCCTAACCCTACAGAATTCACAATTTAGGTAGGAAGATAAACATGTTAATAAATAATGGATTTACATCCATTAATGTTACTCTTCCTTGCCTCTTTTAATTCTGTCCTTTGAATGCAGCAAACTTGATTCCATGAAGGGGCTTTTGCATTTTCTGGTCCTTGTATTTAAAATGCTCTCCATACTTATCTTTACATGGCCAACTACTTCCTGTTATTCAAGGCTCATCTTCAACCTCATTGAAGCTGCACACTAGTGTCTTTCTACACTAACACATAGTATCTTCTCCAGAAGTCATTTTTTTTTTAAGATTTTGTATTGAATTTTAGAGAGAGAGAATAGGAGAGGGAGAGAGAGAGAGAGAGAAACATCTATGTGAAAGATAAACATTGATGGGCTGCCTCCTTCACATCCCTACTGGGGATGGAGCCCGCAACCAGAGCATGTGCCCTGACCAGGAATCAAACCAGCAACCTTTTGGTGCATGGGACGATGCCCAACCAACTGTGCCATACCGGCCAGGGCAAGAATCATTTTTAACATCTGAAATTATCTTAATTTTTATTTTTCCACAGGTTTAAAGCCTATCATCCTCTACTAGAATATAAGGTCTTTGAGGAAAGGGACTCAGTGATAAATCATTGATGAATTTATTCATTGATTATTTAACTGTTAGGTTGACATATTATAAAAATGTTAAAAAGCATAGATAAGCCTTGGATTATGTGGTGCAAAAACCTCCATTATGAAGACATTAAGAAAAGCTTTTCAGAAGAGGTGATTTTGTTGTTATTGAATATTTAAGGTAGAATAGGTGTTCAACAAGTGGGCAAGGGATGCATAGCATTCCAGGCCAAGAGCTCATGTAATGACAGTCATAAAGGAGCCCTGCTCCTTCTGAGGACTGCATTTCATTCAGCTTGTGTGAAGTACAGACAATACTGGAAGAATGTGACAGCTACAGCAGAGTAATTAAAAGCACAAGGTCTAAAGCTAGACTTTCTGAAAGTAAATCCTGGTTCTTCCACAAGTAATTAGGTGATGTTAGTCTTCTCTGTGCCTCGGTTCCTTTATCTGTAAATGGGGACTCATTTATGTCACGTACATCATGAGCTGTTTGGGAGGGTTAATGTTACTGAAACTCAAGTTCTCATGCCCAACCCTTCGAAAGGCCAAAACTCAAAACATCAGAGTTTGTAGCAAGAAAATTTTGTTTATTGATTGAGAAGGCTCCAACCTAGAAGATGGGAGACCTAATGGTTCTTCAAATCCATCTTGCTCACTGGACTAGGTTAAGGGTTTTGTTTTGTTTTCTTTATTTTATTGTTAAAAGTATTACAGATGTCCTCTTTTTTCCCCCATTGACCCCTTATAGCCCACACTCCCCTGCCCCCTGCCCCAGGCCTTCACCATACTATTGCCTGAGTCCATGGGTTATGCATATATGCTTATAAATTCCCTAGTTAATCTCTTCCCAGCCACCCTCCTCCACTTTCCCTCTGAGATTCAACAGTCTATTCCATGCCGGCTAAGTGTTTTCAAGGGTTGGGGAAAACAGGTATGTGGAAGCACTTGTGGGGCAAGATTTAATGGGAGGACTTGGAACTTTGCCATTTATGGTAAAGGGGCATCAACACGAGTTCTTCTTGGACATTGAACCCTCTGAAAGGGGTCTGGTGTTCAAATGCCTGTTATGTCCTTGGGTGGGGGGAGACTGGTTCTGGGTGAAGCTGGAGGTTAAAGTTCTCTCCTCTGTGCATGCTTCTTTTGCATAACTTGAGCCTTTTTGGTCTGCTGTCTCTAAAAAGCAACTCAGTATCTTGTTAAACATGATAGGACCATTTTGAGCTGGTTCTGCAGCTACACTGAGTCAGTTAATATATAATATATGCAAAATATTTAAAAGAGAATAAGTGTTCAAAAATGTGCATATTATCATTATTGACAGGATTGATGGAGGAAAGTAATGATAGCACTATGTGTGTGATAATGTAACTGGACAATCAATGGGTCCATGCTGCCTGACACTACTTGAGCCAATTAAGCAGAGACAGGGTTGAATCATTATGAGCATTTATTCCAATAATGCCAGCAGTATGGGAGAGCAGCAGGTCATCCACTAAAATCTTCTCTGCCTTTCCCCATAAGCCAACTGCTTATACTGAGCAGAAGGACAAAGATTACAAGTGTACATAGGCAAAAGGGTATGCCAAATGGGCAGTTAACCATTAATGTAGAGTGGAGATTTGTGAAGGCCTGCAGGTATGCAAAGGGCTTGAGATCTTCAAAGGGCTAGCAGATCTGGTTTCTGCAACAAGGTTGTTAATCTATACTAATAATAGAGGAATATGCAAATTGGTTGGGATGCCCTCATGCAACAACCAAACAGCAGGCTGTGTGGGGCAACCAGGCTGGCGGGGGGGGGGGGGGGAGGGGGCGTGAGGGGCGACCAGGCCGGTAGGGGGGGCAGTTGGGGGTGACCAGGCAGGCAGGGGAGGAAATTGGGGGCAACGTGGCCAGCGGGGGGGACAGTGAGGGGTGACCAGGCCAGCAGGCAGAGGCAGTTAGGGGTGATCAAGCCAGCAGGGGGGGGGCAGTTAGGGGAGATCAGGCCAGCAGGGGAGGGCAGTTATGGGTGATCATGCCAGCAGGCAGAGGCCATTAGGGGCAATCAGGCAGGCAGGCAGGTGAGCGGTTAAGACCCAGTAGTCCCGGATTGTGAGAGGGATGTCCGACTGCTGGTTTAGACCTGATCCCCGGGATCAGGTCTAAACCAGCAGTCGGACATCCCCCAAGGGGTCCCAGATTGGAGAGGGTGCAGGCTGGGCTGAGGGGACCCCCCCCCCCACCCATGTATGAATTTCATGCACCAGGCCTCTAGTCTTTCCATAATAGGTAGCTCCCTGATGTGGAGGATGGGCTGCAACTCCGAGCTGTTAGAATGTACCTTCCTTGATCAGAGCAAAACAATCACAGTTAATAGAGCATGATTAACCTTTTGCACTCAGATGTCAAGTGTGACTCGACACGGTTAGCATCGGTAGCCCATCCCTTCCCTCCCTCCATCCCTCCTCCTTTATTTGGGCTTTTCTTACATTAACCTTTTGCATTCGGATGTCGAGTGTGACTCGACATGGTTAGCATCATCAGTAGCAGCTTGAGAAAAAAGCAAGCGAGTGCAAAGGGTTAAATAAATAAGTCTGTATGAAAAGAAACTCCAGTTTTTTTATTCTACTGCCACACTTTGTAAAATCTGGGGTATTTAAAAAATTAAATTCTGAGTAGAATAAAGGAATTGAGAAAAAAGCAAGCGAGTGCAAAGGGTTAATATTTCTTACAATTATAGCTGGTCCCCAATATCCTATTTCTGCCCCTATCAATAGCCTTATTTCATTCTAAACACTTTATACAGATTAATTAATTTAATCCATATATACTTATTACAAGTTACTATTATCACCACCTATACTAATAAAAGGGTAATATGCTAATTAGACCGGGTCGACCGGACATCTTCTGGATGTCCTACTTCCTTCTGGACAAAGTCATGGTGGCGGGGGCCAAGGCAGAGGCGTTTGGGGGCAATCAGGCCAGTAGGGAAGTAGTTAAGGGGCAACCAGGCCAGCAGGGTGGCTGTAAGAGGATGACCAGGCCAGCAGGGGGGCAGTTAGGGGCGACCAAGCTGACAGGGGACCAGTTAGGGGGTGATCAGGCTGGCAAGCAGAGGCAGTTAGGGGTGATCCAGGCAGGCAGGTAGAGTGGTTAGGGGCTATCAGGCTGGCAGGCAGGTGAACGGTTAGGAGAGCTAGGGGTCCCGGATTAGAGAGGGTGCAGGCCGGGTTGAGGGACCCCCCTCCCCCATGCACGAATTTCATGCACTGGGCCTCTAGTCTAACAGATAAGGAAACTGAGAGATAGAGAGGTCAGTAATTTGTCCAATGTCACACAGCATTTAGTAGCAGGGCCAGCATGTAAATCTTGGAGGTTAGGCTTTTGAATATTGCCTTTCTCCATGAAACTATGCCACCTATTTGAGCACTTAATTCGTAGGGATCCTGAGAGAAAAAATGAAATAAAGTATATAAGCAGCTTGTCATGGGGCCTGGCATCTATAAAGCACTCAATGCAGTATATATGTATTTAGAATATATATATAGAACAATAGAGCTATACTTAGGGTAAGTCAATATTTAGAAAATACAGTTGTCTGGATTTACTGGAAGGCACAACAGAAGACAATGAAGGAACATCTCAGCAATAATTGGCTGGTTGAATTACTGGTGAACAGACAGAGGAAAGGTGGAATAGCCATAATCACTTGCTTGACCTTGATTTCTGATGGGAGTACCAAAGGCTTCTTATGCATCAATTTCTACCCAGCTGTACTCCTTAACTAATTAACTTTAAAAGATCTAAGTCAATTAATTATAAGGTAATGGGTTGTCACTTCCAGCTGCCAATTTATTTACATTGCAAATTGTAGCTAATTAGTTAGCTTATTCTATCTCTTCCTTAGAAACCTACTATTTGCCTATTTATGTAAATTTATGTACATAAGTTCTGTGAAAAACACAGTATACATTATTCTGTAATAAATTATGAAACTAGTCCTTTGTGGACATTTACCATAAAAATACCAGATTATCAGAGAAAAAGTACCTTTAGCATACCTAATTAAAGGTAACAAAGAAAATCAAGCAAGCAAATTCGACAAGAATTCCATAATGGGGCATGATAAATATCTTTAAAATGCTATGCAAAGCTAGCCAAAAACCTGGTGATTTGGAGCTGTCATGAGACTCTCAGCCTTTAGGAAGATGGAATAAAAGCAGAAGTAAAAGTGAAGTTTCATTTATTCCATGTGAAAGGTTGAGCAGCCTTAACACAAGTGTGGAAAATGTATTTTTGTTTACAAAGAAGTTATCATTTGCCTTTATCTCGTTCTTACTTTCTTTCCATCTTTGAAGAAAAAGTGTTCCTCTAACCTAAAGCTAAAACCGTCATCAAAGCTCTGAGTCTCATTCTTTCCCACTCCCCTGAGATTCTGCTGCATAAACAACTCCCTGTTTTCTTTTGCACTATCAATTGCTGCCTCTTTCGGCCTCTTCTCAGCCTCCCAGCATGCTTATATCCTTCAGTTACTAAAAATGGCTTTCATAAAGCCTAGCACTGACAACTCCCTCACCTTACTTCTCAACTCTTGTGTCCACTTCTTTATCTCTGTGAAGCCTTTCTAGGAAGATAATCTGCTATACTTTGCAAGGATGTAGCATATTGCTCATAATTCACAAAAAGACCTTTGCACAGTAAATACCCAGTAAGAATTAGCTACTGTTGCTGTTTTCACTGTCTTTCTAAGGAATGGTACATCATAGGGCTTTAAAGTGCAGGATCCAAAATCAGACATTGTGTTAGTATAGGCAGCTAGTTACTTGTTGACAAAGAAAAAGAGAACATGGAGCCAGACATCTAATTAAGCAGGATTAACTAGGAAGCTATAGCTTCCAGACACTCCAGGAAATAGTCCCATTGCCCCAACCAAGGGTATTAACATCCCTCTGTTCCCTTGGGCAGGAATGACCTGGCTTTTTCATCTCCCCTGGAGACAATTGGCCCTTTCTCCCAGATGACCAGGGGAGGGAGAACCAGTAAAGGGGAAATTCCTCTGCTGAGACTTGTGCAGTAGGAGCCAAAATGGGGACGATAGAGGGTAGAATCTAATCTGGGGAAAGGATTGGATAGGATAAGGGCATGGAACTCCAGAAAATCTGGAAAAGCATTTGGTTAGGGACAGCACAAGCCCTGCAAGAGACAGGAAAGAGATTGGTTAGTTTGAAAGAAAGCTTACCCAAGATATAACCAAACCCAAGATAATATAACCAAAGCTTAACAAAGGTGGAGCTTCCTTCCTTCCCTGATTGGTTCCACTATTCTCTCTCTGTAGCAGCTGCAGGCCCAAGTGCAATGCTGGTTGTGGTTCAAGCACAGCCTTAGCGGGACATGCATATGTGGAAATGAGACACAGAGAAGTCCTGAATCTCTAGGTTCCGGCCCTCTTGGGCCTGATAGGGGCGGGTGCAGGTGCAGGCTTGTGGCCCCAGAGGCTAGACTTATCCTGCCACGAGACAGAGCTGAGCCACCTGGTCCTTTGTTTTCACTCCAATAAACCTTACCACTATGCCTCAAGCCCTTCTATGCATGGGCCCTGGAAAAGCTTTTCTTGTGACTCTGCTGAAGAATCCTATTTCCACTGGCAACAATTGCAGCTCAAATCCTGGCTCTACTTTCTTATAACTATACTAGAGGCCCGGTGCATGAAATTCATGCACAGGGAGGAGGGTGTCCCTCAGCCCGGTCTGTGTCCTCTCACAATCCTGGACCCCTCAGGGGATGTCAGGCCTCAACCAGCAGTTGGACATCCCTCTCGAAATCCAGGGCACTGCATGCACCAGTGACCATGCATTTTATACCGGTGAAAGGCATCTTGCTGTTGTATGGGCAGCTACATTTTTTTTGCCCTGAGTACAAAAAGTAGTACATAACATGATCCTTCTGAGGCAGTAGTACCATTTTCCCCATCTTATGAGTGGAAAAAACTGAAGCAGAGAGAAGTTAAGTAATTGGCTATGTCACACAGTTATAAGTGTCAGAATCAGGGCTGACCACAAAATGTGTAAGCCCGAGTCATGCATGTCATCACAGCATCATCCGTTTTTTTCAGTGTTAAAGTAGCCTTGTAAGGTTTTAATTTTTAAATCTAAGAGACTGTTCCCAATATATAGGGTAGGATCCCTCAGCTTGGCCAGCAATCAGGGCCATCTGCAGGTTGACCAGTGGGCGGGTTGATCGGGGGCTCCCGCTGGCACCCACCTTGGCTGGCAGCCTGGTGCAACCCGCCAGCCAGCCCCACCCCCTGATCACCGCCACCACCACCGCCGCCAGTCGCCTCCCTCTCGGGGGGAAGACGCACAATGCAGGAGCTGACCCCAACCTGGGGGCAGCTCCTGCATTGAGCATCTGCCCCCTGGTGGTCAGTGCACATCATAGCGAGCAGTTGTTCTGTTGGCCATTTTCCACCATTCGGTCGATTTGCATATTAGGGTTTTATTATATAGGATGACCTAAGTCAGGCAACTTAATTTTTGAAACTTTGACTTTGTAAATATAAAATGTAAATCATAATTATTGCCAGCTCATAAAGTTGATGTGAGCAACAAATTAAATAAAGTCAAGTATAATGCTTGCAACTATGTCCAGACACCGTAAGTACTCAAATAAGTACTTAAATATCCAGTATAATATGGTAAGTGTATGTTTTTATCCATTTCTCTTTCTTCTAATAAGTACTATAAGTTTCCTTTGGTCAAACAACTTTCTCCAATGATCAGTTCAATAGGTTGGCTTCTACCCCTAACATCAGAGGTAAAACATGTGACTCAGGTCTGGCCAATCAAAGCACTGAATTCCCTTTCTGGGAATGTTACCCAGGGCTGTTAATCAGATCATTGAATGTTCTTCTAGGGATGTGACCCAGGTCTGATCAGTCAGAACACTGAATCTCCATTGGTCATGTGACCCAGTTTCACCAATCAACATAATCCCTCTACTTCAGCCTCCTTGTTTAGTTTACAAAAGGAACTTGGTCAAGTTGTTTCCATGAGAGGGAATTCCCAGTTTTTTGCAGGAATCCTATATAATAAAACCCTAATATGCAAATCGACTGAACAGCGGAACAACCGGTCACTATGACGCGCACTGACTACCAGGGGGCAGACGCTCAATGCAGGAGCTGCCCCCTGGTGGTCAGTGCACTCCCACAGGGGGACTGCCGCTCAGCCAGAAGCCTGGCTCACGGCTGGTGAGCCTCTCCCGCCTCTGCAGCAACACTAAGGACCCCTCGAGGACATCCCCCGAGGGGTCCCAGACTGCGAGAGGGTGCAATACAGGCTGAGCCCCCCCCCCCCCAGGGCACGAATGTCATGCACCAGGTCTCTAGTTATCAATAAGATGTCTCTTTCCTACACAAGAGGATGTATGTAATATGGAAAGTTTCTGGAATCATCTTGCCATCGTGTTAACTTGGAAAGGAAGTGAACCCATAGAGGGAACAGAGCTAATTATCCAAAAAAAATCTAACATTATTTGAGCTCCTAAATCCATCCATGACTGATTCCAGCCCTGCTCTGGTATTTTTCATACATTTATCAATACTTTTTTTTTTTTTTTCTGGTGTAAGCTACTTTGCATTTTTCTATCACTTGCAACTGAAACTGGTCTAAATGCTTACCATGTTTTAGCATGGCTAGTTGTTGAAGGTAAAGACACCTTTTACTTATTATTCTAGGGCTTTACTAGAGCTCATTGGATGCTCAATACATAGCTGTTGTTCAGAGGTGAAAACACTCTATTGATGGTAATAGCGGGGTGCACGTTGCACTCAAAATGTATCTCTTTATCTCACTCACCCTTTAGGCAGCACATGAACTGTAAGACTACACAGATTGATGTATGGGCCTGCCTAAAATGGCGTTAATCACAAAAGCCACATGAGGAAAAAATTTTTTTTTCGCAAGACCATAACTTCTCTGGGGCTTAGAAAATTGTCTGCATTTGAAATGTGATCTCTTCTAGCTGCTATAGAAGGAAACAAATAGCTGGTTTAACAAAATACTTAATTGAGCTGTCTAGTTTCCTGTGGTTGGCAAACTCATTAGTCAACAGAGCCAAATAGCAACAGTACAACGATTGAAATTTCTTTTGAGAGCCAAATTTTTTAAACTTAAACTTCTTCTAACACCACTTCTTCAAAATAGACTCACCCAGGCCATGGTATTTTGTGGAAGAGCCACACTCAAGGGGCCAAAGAGCCGCATGTGGCTCGCGAGCCACAGTTTGCCGACCACGGACCTAGAAGATGACTATGTCAACAGGAATTTCTAAACAGCATAATACCTCCTGTAACAATGGAGAATTGCTTCTGGTTTTAAAATGATTTCTTTCGTGACTTTTAAAAAATTATCTTTCAGGACTAATTATTTTATTCGAAAGCAACATTTTCCCAAGTTTATAAGGGGAACCCATGTGGTGAATGGAATAATGAAAAACTTCACTTTTCAACCAACTTTTCAAATTTCTTAGTTCTGGAAATTGAGATACTTGTGAGGTGGTCCTGTCTACTAAACTGTACCTAAAATTAACTTAATGGTTCTAAAATTGTCAAAAATTATTTCTGTTCCTTCTCCTGGACATCAGGGTGAGGAAAGGAGATAGGCACATGGATGAGTAAAAAGAACAAAGGATTCAAAGACAATATGTATTTAGTTGAAAACTTTGGGGCTGGTAGGAGGAGGTGGATAAAAAAGAAACATTAGACAATTTTTGTGAATTGGTTATGTGAATTGAAGGCACTCAGACTGAATGTTTTTTAAAAATGCTATTTTGATGCAGATGGCAACAGAAATAAATTCTGAGAAAAAGCTCCTCGGTGCATGCCACCCAAAGCCCTGCAGGCTTATTCCCATCCCTTCTGTCGCTCTGCAGCACAGGAACACAACAAAGAGAACTGGGACCAGTTAGAAAGTCATAGGAACCAGCACGACCACCATGGCAGGGCCCTTCCTATGTCTGGGACACTTTCCAGGCCTGAAGGGTTTTCCTTTGTGAAAGGGCTAGTGCCAAACAAGAAGCCTGCTCCTCAAGGTGAGAAAGGCTGGCTTTTCAAATTGGCGTCTGCAGCTGCTGGGCCTTCCCCGTCTTTGCTAGCCAGGGCCTCTTCTCTTTCTTTTAAAAGCTGGCACCATTTTAATTATTTTTGTGAATTTTGCCCTCTATTAGCTGCACCATGCTGAGACATAAAGGGGGGAAAAAAATCTCTAATCTGAGTATTCATTAAGCAGCTGTCATCACTTATTTGGTGCAGTAGATTCCTGAAATTTGGTGGTTTGGTATAAGAAACTATAATATCCTAGATGGACTGGTTTTTATTTGTTTCACTCTGAGACCAAGTCACTAGGGAGCATAGACATCCAGCTAAAGATTACATCGATATTTATTGTTGTTGTTTTTAGAATGGCATTAATTCATTCAACAAATATTGACTACTCTATGAGAGCTCTTATGATGTAGCACAGTTGCCATTTCATGGAGAAAACTGTGAAGTGAAAATATCTATTTTTTCTAGGATAAGTGAAAAAGGCCAGGAGTGGTCCCTTTTAATATTTACATATCTATACTAATAAAAGGGTAATATGCTAATTAGACTGGGTCTACCAGCCATAGGACTTCCTTCCGGACAAAGCCATGGTGGTGGGGGCCAAGGCAGAGAGGGAAGTTGGGGGCAAGATCAGGCCAGCAGGGGAGGGCAGTTGTGGGCGAGATCAGGCCTGCAGGAGTGGGCAGTTGGGGGGGAGATCAGGCTAGCAGGGGAGGGCAGTTGGGGGCGAGATCAGGCTGGCAGGAGAGGGCAGTTGGGGGAGAGATCAGACCAGCAGGGGAGGGCAGTTAGGGCGATCAGGCAGGCAGGCAGAGGCAGTTAGGGGCGCTCAGGCAGGCAGGAAGGTGAGCGGTTAGGAGCCAGCAGTTAGGTCCAGATTGTGAGAGGGATGTCCGACCACTGTGCAATCGGGCCTAAACCGACAGTCGGACATCCTCCAAGGGGTCCCTGATTGAAGAGGGTGCAGGCTGGGCTGAGAGACACCCCGTCCCCCATGCACGAATTTCATGCACCGGGCCACTAGTTTATTTATAATTCACATACATACATACATGTGTACATACATACCATTGCTCTTCTTTCTCCTTTCAGATTCTAGCAAGGAGAGAGGGAAAGGCAAATCATTCTTCTGCATTGCATCCACTCTATGTGCAGTGTAGAGAGCTAAACATCAGCAAAGAGAGCTTGTGGAAAGTGTGAAATCACGCACCCCTTCTCTGCTACTTCACAGTTTTATGTTTATGATGAGTACCTACGATCCCACCATGGCCAACCTGCCCCGCATTAAAGAGCAGAAGAATTCCTCAGCCAAAAAATGTTATTAAAAAATTGTTACCAGCCCGGCTGGCATGGCTCAGTGGTTGAGTGTCGACCTATGAACCAGGAGGTCATGGTTTGATTCCCGGTCAGGGTATATGCCCAGGTTGCAGAAGGCAGCTGATCAATGATTCTCTCTCATCATTGATGTTTCTATCTCTCTCTCCCTCTCCCTTCCTCTCTGAAATCAATAAAAATATATTTTAAAAAATTGTTACCATTCTACTCAATCCCTTTAAGTCAAGAAAAAGTTGAGAAGTAGAGTCTGGTCTGTTTTAAAGACACGAATCTAAAATTTTGTTTTTTAAAAAAATAAGGCTCCCCCTTCTGACTTTCAAATAAATATGTGAAAATTACTTTCACATTTTATGATGAGCCCTAAATGTCAGCTTTCTAAAATAATACAATTTAGATTTGTTTGTGAAGAAAAAATGGTGGCACTAAGGAGCTGTTCAGGTAAGGCTGAACACCACCCAGAGCAAAACATTTTCTTCAAACATCAAGCGATCATTCCACAAAAGATGTGCTGAAATGAGGACTCAACCAGGGAGCCAGAGTCGTCTCCATTGGTGAGAAATTGGCACCAGCTGCACGCTGAAAAAAGAATTCTACAGTTCCTGTCCCCAAAGGTCACTCTTGGCCACATTTTGTCTCTGAAGAAAGAGGACTGAAATATTTGTTCTCGTGAATTATTTTTTTGTTCCTTTATTGAAATTCAATAGAGTAAAAATAACCACTACCCATTATCCCTTGCCTGTCAGCTCTACCTGGGCTGAGGTGGTGGGAAAGGACAGGAAGAGCTGTTACAGATGTTGAATAGAAGAAAGCCCTTTTTGGAATGTGTTTGCATGACTCATAAAGCACAGTTATTCTTAGCTTTCCCGTCACAAGGGATAAAGTTCTTTGTCCTTATGCAGGTTTCTACTTAAAGGGAAAATCCAAGGTCCATTCAGAGCTACAGCGCAATAATCAGCTCTCATTACAGTACCTACCCCAAACCCCTGGAGTTATATCACTCTTTACAACTGCTTAATGTAGTAACAGTGATTTTAATTCAGTTAAAGGAATCATCAATTTAGCAGTACAATTTAATGCAATTTATTATGTTTCACTATATAAAAAATTCATCACCTTTTTTAATCATCTCTGTAGAATCAGATCTCATAATCAAACTTCAAACTAGTATTGATTATGCTTTGGTTAAGCCAGTGTTGATTCCCAGAGTCAATAAACCAATAACATTTGGAAGCAATTTTCTAAAGGATGGGACCACTCTTTGATGGATTACATAGCAAGAGGTTAAAGAAGACTAAATGGACTTTGGAATTCAAATGTAGTATCAACAATAAAAAAAAAAATGTGTGGGAAATGCTTATAATATGTTAAGTTAAAAAAAGTATATAGATAGATTAATACATAGACATAATATAATTACAATTTTGATCACCTGGAAAAAAGATTAGAATTACATTCACATGTTACCACTGGCTGGTGAAAGCATTTACAGGATCTCTCGATTTTCCTTTTTAATAATTTTCCATGCTTTGAACATTTGTAAATTTTATAAACAAAAAAATATAAACAATAAAAAAGGTTGTTTGGTTAACAAAAAGTATTATCTCTACAATTTGCTTCTGAATTAGTTTCTTACACATTCTCAAATTTCGCTCCTTTTCCTCTTGATCATTCTAGTCTGCTTTTTATTCTTTCACCATTGGTGAAAATTTTTATAACACTTTCCTGGTGCCAAGCTCTATGATGGGCATTATGGGCAAAGTGATAGAAGTACGCGAGGAACCCTTAATCTAAAAATGAAGACAGATGAGGAAAATGTTATAATACATAGCAATAAGGGCTATGGGGATGGAAGGGAAACTCACAAAGCCATGTGAAACTAGAGTACAGGTTACCAGAGCTCTGTGGGGCCAGAACATGCCTTTAGTAAAGGATTATCACTCTAATTCAAAGAGAAGACACCATTTGTATCCATCAGCTATCCTTTCGGTCAGTGGAAGGTGAGAAGAGGGTGACCTTTATATGTGCTCCTTCTTCTGACTAGAACACTTCCCTCTTAGGTCAGTCTCACTTTGTCAGCTCTCCCAGGAAGCCTTCCCTGAGCACCACTTTCTCAAGTCTGGATTGGGGGCAGTTTCCTAATTGGCTGCAATATCACCTTGAACTTAGCCCTGAGGTACTTCTAATGGGATGGAAACTGATTATACCCAATGACTGAGAAGTCTATCACCTCATTCAGTCACACAGGCTGGTGTCCCCTGAGGTGTGGCTAATTCTTCTGTGCTGTGCATTTCTTGTTGTGTCTTATAATGTAGATATAAAATATTTAAATATAAGAAAAGAAACAGCTCCCATTTACCCATCTCCCATTTTACATAAAGAACTGTACCTTACCTTTGCCATTGTTGTCAATATGCACATTTCATCTTGCCCATTTTTCTCCCTATTTGGGGGAGCAAAATGCTGAATTGTTCACCTCTCCCTTGCTTTTCTTCATAGTTTTACTACATATGTTAACATCCTTAAGTTTATTTTTCCATTAAACATTGTCTTTCTGAATTTATCCAAATTGTTGTGTATAAACAAAATTTATTATTTTTTCTCAAATACATAGTATTTTGTTATATAAAGTTGTAAGAATTTGTTTATCATTTTTAATGAGCATTTGGTTAATTTCAACATTTGGGTTTTTGTTGGTTGGTTGGTTGATTGGTATTTATAAACAGTATTTTCTAGTGAATACATGCAACAATTTTTCTAGAATATATACCAAAGATTCAAATTGCCATATCAGAGGGTATTGTACATTTTCATCCTAACAGAAAATATTAAATTTTTTCCAAAGTTGTTATACCCATTAATACTCCCACTCTCAGTGTATAAGTATTCCAGTTGTTTCACAGATACATCAACACTTGAGAAAGTTCATTTTTTTCCTACTTAGTAGACATGAAATTATATCTCATTTTTTAAATTTAATTTGCATTTCCCTGATTTCTTATGAGGTTGAACATTATTTCTTAAGTTTCTGGTCATTCAGGATTACTCTCTGTAAAATTGTGTCATATCAAGTTTTTTGTCCATTTTACTTTTCTTTTGGATTGTTTTTTTGGTGCAAGATGGGTAAGAGTTTTTAATATTTTTAGTCTACAGCCAATTGTTTTTGTTTTGCAAATATATTTTCAGATCTGTGTGTTTTTTAATTTCTTATGGTAATGAGAATAAGTTCTAATTATAGCCCATTTTTAAATATTGTCTATAATTTAATAGGATAATATTAATATCTTATTTAATATACATTTCTTAAGACATATCTTATACAGTCTTCTCAATGATTTATTGTTTTGACTTTCACATTTAAATCTTTAATTTACCTAGCATTAAGTGAACTCACCTTATCCACTTAATTCTGATTTGGAGGGTGATGATTTGATATAAGCTGTGATTTTTATATGAAAACTAATGGTTCAGCTCTACTTATTAAGAAATATACACTTTCCACAAGAATATTGATACTATCCCTGTTATGTATCAACTAGTAGTCCAATGCATGAAATTCGTGCACATTAAAAGGGAATTGATTAGAGGGAATATTTTAATATTGCTATTTGCCCTTTCTCTATAATAGAAGTGTCAGAGATGAAAGAAAATTAGTAAAATGTATATGAAAATCTCCCTCTCTGTCAGAGTCTGGGGCGAGCTGCAGGATCCAAAGTCAAGTACCCGCCCACCTGCACGTGCCTCGAAATCATGCGAGACCCAGACCCAGCCGGCCCAACCCCATCAAGCCCTGCAGAATGGGGGGTGCAGCCTCAGGTTCTCTGGCCTGGTGCCAGGTGGGGGTGCAGCCTCAGGTCCCCCAGCCCTCGCGAAGGCACAAGGAAGCGAGGGCGTGATGAGCATTTGCATATTAGCTCTTTACTATGTAGGACTAGAGGCCTGGTGCATGGATTCATGCACTGGTGGGGTTCCTCGGCCTGGCCTGAGGGAATTGGGCTGAAACCGGCTCTCTGACAACCCCTGAGGGGTCCCAGATTGCGAGAGGGCACAGGCCAGGCCGAGGGACCCCACCAGTGCACGATCGGGGCAGGAAGGAACCATGGGAGGGCTCCAGGGTGTGTCCAGCCCATCTCCCCCGATAGGCTGGACCCCAGCAGCAAGTTAACCTACCAGTCAGAGCATCTGCCCCCTGGTGGTCAGTGCAAGTCACAGCTACCCATCGAATGGTCAAACAGTCAAATGGTCACTTAGGCTTTAATCCTATACTAGAGGCCCGGTGCACAAAATTCGTGCACTGGGGGAGGGGTCCCTCAGCCCAGCCTGCACCCTCTTGCAGTCTGGGACCCCTCAGGGTCTGTCCACCTGCCAGCTAAGGCCCGTTCCCCTGGGGAACGGGCCTAAGCCAACAGTTGGAAATCCCTCTCGCAGTCCGGGACCCCTCGCTCCTTACCACCTGCCCACTCGCTGCTCCTTACCACTCAGCTTGCTGCTCCTTAGCACTGCCATAGAGGCAGGAGAGGCTCCCTCCACTGCCACTGTACTCGCCAGCCGTGAGCCCTATCTTTCTGTGTAATTGTCTGTGGGACAACTGCTCTCTTCCTTCTCACTTAGGGCGAGCAGCATGTAAGGGCAGAGCGTGCTGTCGTGGAATGCAGAGGGCTGCCTAAAGCTGAGGGGGGTGGCTGGGCCCACAGGTTGAGAGGTGGACACAGAGGATGCTATCTCACCCAATTGTGGGGCGGGCGGGCTGGCCTTTATCTGCCTGACCCCACACAGGGAGGGACCGAGCAGAGTGTCCACCTCTCCATTCTCTATCCTTTTATCTGTGACACCTGTCACCCTGGCCAGGCCTCCCCCAAAGTGAGTTCAGCTCAATCCCTGAATGTAAAAGGGCATGGGGGGGGGAGCCTCCACTCCAGTGCCCCCTGATTCCCAGCGATAGGACCTGGTCTCAGGACAGTGGCCACAGCTGCAGAACATAGATCTGTTTCAAGAAAAGTTGGGAATGCAGACTTTCATATGAGCCCCTATTCCAAAAGGTGGCAGTTTATTCACATTGTGGCAAAGACACCTTCAAGAGTAACACAAGTGGGTAAAGTCAGGGCCAAACCAGGCCATTTCCTCATCCAATCTCTCTGAGATGCATGGACAGAAACAAGTCTCAGCTCTTCGCAGGACACTTCCAGGGTTTTTTTAAGCCTAAAAGACAGTAGTCTGTCTCCATTCTTATTCTTTGGGATTTTTTCATCGTCGGTTAAAAGGATACGTACATTGGGGCAATCCTCTGGAGATACAATATTCCAGCTGCACCCATGTGATGATGACAGCACCCCTCAGAGGGAGGGAGCCAACAGATGGGGAGCAGGGAATTCTGAAAACCAAAGCAAAGGTTCAGAACACGGAAGAAGTCCTTGGTGTTCTGCTGAGAAACTTGGACTCCTTCCTCTGCGGTCATATGCTAGGCAGTCACTCAGAAATATCTTGGCATCAGCCAACTTATGGAATTCTCCCTTTTCTCCATTCTCCTGAGCCAGACTCCGGACATTGAATGCAGCATTCTCTTGGTCATCGTTTTTTTCCCCCCAAAACGTTACAAAGTTTATATGAATATAACATACAAAGATGCAGCCTCCTTTGTAGGAAAAGGGAAGGAAGGGGTGGTTAAGTAAGGCACACGGAGCTGCAGCAAGCACCAGCTGTGGGGAGGGTCAAGGGGGAGATGAGGTTGGTACTGGGGCTGAGGCCCTAGAGCTGTTGCTAGGGAAGTAGGGATCCCCTCTGAGTGCCACATTCTGAGGCTGAACTAATTGGTCAAGCTGAGGCAGAGGTGGGTGGCCATATCAGCCATCTTTGGTGCTGTTTACCCTTTCCCACCCCAGCTCTATTGTAAAACCCCAGAGCCCTGGATTCCAAAGGCCCCATCCAGAGCAGAGGCCCTGGAAGGGGTGAGAGGAAGTGAGTAGGACAAGTTTGAAAGCCGATATGCCTGTGTGCTGAGGGATGGCCGCAGACAGTGGTGAGAGGTAGCAAGGGAAGGGCTCTCATACACACCCTTCTGTGGGGGCCACAGGTGAAGGAGGTCAGAGGAGTAGGGTAGTGATGGGACACCATGGCCCCAGCCTATTAGGCATCCCTGTCTGTCCTCTGCAGTGTACATGGAGGAAAGGGGCTGCATCTGAGGAGGGGCCAGGCCAGGCCAGGTGTCCATCTTGAGTTCTGGCTGAGGTGATGGTCCTCACCCTGAGATGCCATCTAACTGGTGATGGACCCAGGCCTGACTCCCACCGCTGCGGGCACCCAGGACACAGGTCTGACTGAATGCCTGCCACCGTGGGTGCCTGAAACACAGGCCTGACTGAATGCTTGTCACGCAGGTACCCAGGACACAGGCCTGACTCCCACTGCTGCTGGCTCCCGGGCACAGAAAGTCCCCCTGCTGCACGTGCAGCCTCCTGCTGGCCTGTTAATATGCAAATTGGTTGTTACTGTGACTCTGTTAGGGCCAATTTGCATATCGCCTCTTTTTTATATAGATAATAAAGAGGTGATATGCAAATTGACCATAACTCCAACACACAAGATGGCTGCCTCCATGTGGTCAAAGATGGCTGCCCCCATGTGGACACAGATGGCCTCCACAAGATGGCCAGCAGGGGAGGGCAGTTAGGGGTGACCAGGCCTGAAGGGGATCAGTTAGGCGTCGATCAGGCTGGCAGGAGAGTGGTTAGGGGGTGATCAGGCTGGCAGACAGAAGCGGTTAGGGGCAATCAGGCAGGCAGGCAAGCAAGCGGTTGGGAACCAGCAGTCCTGGATTGTGAGAGGGATGTCCCAGATTGGAGAGGGTGCAGGCTGGGCTGAGGGACACCCCCCACCCAACTGCACGAATTTCATGCAACAGGCCTCTAGTATATATAGAATTTTCCATGCTGTCAAGGGTGTTTCTTTACACCTCTTTCTGTTCCAATGATCTATGTGTCTGTTTGAACCAATACACACCACTTTATCAGTCTTTTTTTTTAATAAATTTTTTATCGATTTCAGAAAGAGGAAGGAAGAGGGAGAGAGAGATAGAAACATCAATGATGAGAGAAAATCATCAGCTGCTTCCTGCACATGCCCTTCCAGTCAGTAACCCAGGCATTTGCCCTGACTTGAAATCTAACTGTGACCTCCTGCTTCAAAGGGTGATGCTCAACCACTGAGCAACACTGGCTGGGCCACTTTATCAGTCTTAATAATTGATATTGGAACTCCAATCATTCAAATTTTTCATCAGGAGAATTCTGGCTATTCTCAGGCTTTTCTTTTCAATACACAATTTTAAATAGATTTGCTGAGTTTTATGAAAATATTCATTGAGATTTTAAAATTTGTATATTTATATATTGAGGTTTGAATTCACACAAGTGACACAGGATGGAGCAAAAGTAGGTTTACAGTTGTTGGTGTGGAAAATAATGCAATAGATAATAAATAATAATAACAAGAATAAACTCTGTTTTGTGTACTTGCAACTGTAAACCTACTTTTGCCTCACCCTATATATCTCTATACAAGTTTATTTAACGTATTTCAATAAAATTGTATTTTCTTCTATTATAATCTAGCAAATATTATGTTATACTTATTGTTGGCTACCTAATATTTCTTAGGCATATTGTAAATGGCATATTATTATTATTACATTTTCTTATTGCTGCCTGTGTTTTTAAAAGAAATTGATTTTTGTATTTGATTTTGCATCCAGAAACATTACTAAATTTTACATTCCAAATATAAATATGTTTGCAATCCTTATGCATGTCACTTCATTTTCTTGCCTTATTGCCTTAGACACAAAATTGAATTAAAGTGGTGCTAGAAGGCAGCCTTGTCTTTTATGATCTAAAAGGGAACAACTTTAGCCCAGCATGGCTCAGTGGTTGAGTATTGACCTATGAACCAGGAGGTCACAATTCAGTTCCTGGTCAGGGCATATGCCTGGATTTCAATCTCCATCCCCAGTGTGAGGCATGCAGGGGGAAGCCAATTATCATTGATGTTTTTGTCTCTCTCTCCCCCTCCCCTCCTCTCTGAAATCAGTGACAATATATTTTTTTAAAATAAATAGAAGGGAACAACGTTACCCTGGCTGATATTGCTCAGTGGTTAGAGTGTTGGCCTGTGCACCAAAGGGTCTTGGGTTCAATTTCCAGTCAAGGGCACATACCTGAGTTGAAGGTTCCACAGTCAGGGTGAGTGCAGGAGGCAATTGATGTCTCTCTCTCTGTCTCCCCCTCCATCCCTCTCTTCGACTCTCTCTAAAAATCAATGGAAAAGTATCCTCGGGTAAGGATTAACTAAAAAATAAATAAATAAAAGGGAACATTTTTAATATTCTATTATTAGAATATATTGAGTATTTTATCCTTTCTCACTAGGTGTTTTTATCAACCAATGTTGAATTTCATCAAGAGCTTTTATGACTCTATTGAGATAAGAATCTAATTTTTCTCATTTACACTATTTATATTAAAAACTAATATAACAGACTTTTTAATGTTAAACAAGACTTGTATTACTGGAGTAAACCCAAAGTATTCAAGATATATTAACCTTTGGGTATATTCCCAGTATTTTTTGCTACTACAATACACATAATTTTTACATTCATGTTAATGAATAAGGTGGTTCTATAAATTTTCTTTTTCTTTCTGTCTTTGACAGGTTTTGCTATACAAGAATCACTTAGTCTTCTAGAATTATTTGGGGGGAGATGTTTTCTCTTTTTCTATTTTGTGTTCTCTACATTATTTTCTATAAGATCAAAGGGTTTGCTCTTTGAATGTTTGATAAAACTTGCCTACCAGACTATCTGAATCTCGTGTTTTAACTTAGTGAAGGTTTTTAATTACTATTTCAATATATTTTATTTTACAGTTACAGTTTACATTCAATATTATTTTGTATTAGTTTCAGGTATACAGCCGAATGGATAGATAATCATATACTCATTGATACTTCTCTACCCACCGATTTTGAGCTAAACTCTAAGTTGCTTTGGAAAATGGAATGTGAGCAGACGGAACAGGATGCCAGTTCTTTTACTTCTGACTCTGAGTGACAGCTTTAAGAGGCATGAGAATTGCTGGCACAGAAGCAGGACTTTCAGCCACATAATGGGAAGCAGCAGAGCAGAGCCCAGCCCATTTAAAGCCTCTAGCTGAACTGTAGCTGACCCAGAATTCTGTGTAACATGAGTAAGGAATGATTTTTTTACTGGTAGAAGCACTAAGCTTTTGAGCCCATTTGTTACTATAGCAAAGTTGACTGAAACAGATATTGGCATCTTAAAGGGAGGTGCTCCTGTAACAAAAACAAACAAACAAAACAAAACAAAAATCAAAGTCTGCATTGACTTTGGGGCCAAGAGACAAATTGTAAAGAAACTGCTCTTGGAGGCTAGAAAAAATGGTGACCCATAGTATGCATTGACAAAACATTTAGCAAGCTTGCAATGACTAGAAAGCAGATAATTTACTTAATGAATGAGTAGCTTTGAGGGAAGAGGTTTCAAAACAGAATGTTACTGGTGTGACTTGGTTATTCCCCACCCCTAGAATTATCGGATGAACTCAGAAAAGAATCGGGCTGCTTTGCAAGCAGGGAAGAAGGAAAAATGAGAGCAATGGGGGAATTGTAGGTGTTGCAGAGTTGGAAAAAGAAGTGTTTCTGTTAGTAAAAGATAAATGGAAATGCTTTGAGCAACAAAGGCATCATTTAGGCTCAGATGAAGATACATGCCCAAATAAAAGGCATTGCCATTCACAAACTTTGTTAAAAATACCAAATGGCCCTAACTGGTTTGGCTCAGTGGATAGAGCATTGGCCTGCAGACTGAAGGGTCCCGGGTTTGATTCCAGTCAAGGGCACATGCTCGGATTGCGGGCTCTATCCCCAGTAGGGGCGTGCAGGAGGCAGCTGATCGATGATTCTCTCTCATCATTGATGTTTCTATCTCTATCTCCCTCTCCCTTTCTCTCTGAAATCAATAAAAATATATTTTAAAAAAAAGGTTAATGGCCGAAACCGGTTTGGCTCGGTGGATAGAGCGTCGGCCTGCCGACTGAAGGGTCCCAGGTTCGATTCCGGTCAATGGCATGTACATTGGTTGCGGGCACATCCCGGGTAGGGGGTGTTCAGGAGGCAGCTGGTCGATGTTTCTCTCTCATCAATGTTTCTAGCTCTCTATCCCTCTCCCTTCCTCTCTGTAAAAAATCAATTAAAATATATTTTAAAAAAATGCTGAATGCTTAAAGTGACCCCTGGAGAATCAGGTTAGTTGCATAAAATGGCTTAGCAAAAAAAAGAGATGCCCACAGCCTCTTTAAAGCCTGGCAGCTCAAGTTACCTGTAAGTCTAGAGAGAAAGACATATCTCAAAAGGACACAAGAGGTAGGGGTGAGGGGAGGGCTATTTGCAAATGTTTCTGATTGAAATTAAAAATACACTTTTAAATAACATTTTTGAAAGAGTTTTTTCAAAAGTTCTAATAGTCTGAATTAAAGAAACTAACTATTAAGGCATAAAACAACCGTGGGGATCCCTCTTTTTTACAAGGATGGAACAGGCTCAGCAAGCTGCTCAACCCCAAAGTTGCATATTATCCTATGTCCTTAAGAGATGTGTCCAACAAATATAACAGAAAAGAAAGCTTTTCCAGAGAGAGGAACCTAGGGAAACAATGGAATGAGCAAAACAAAGGCCTAATCAACTATTTCTTATCCTCTTTCCAAAAGGAGTGTTTGTTGCAGTTATATTTACTGTCCTATGATTGTATATTTGAGGGAGGTGCCCTTTTATTTGATAGATCTCCAGACATTCACCCAATGAGAAAACCATTATGATACCCTAGGTTTTGAACTTAGTGCTGAGATTGCATAAAATATTCAAGGTTTCTTTACTAGGGGTGGCAGTGAAGATCTTTTGAATGAAGAAGGAAGAAGACGGAATATTTTTAATCAAGATAGCACACAGTAGTGTATTTCCTTGTAATAGATCTCAACCTGTTGACTTTGGGCTTGGGCATGGACTTGCTTTGACAATGAGCCAGTTGTGCTTAAAAGCTTTGAGTTACAAATGAGTTTCCACCATTTCTGTTGCTCTTTACTTCACCTTACAAATAAGAACAGACTGGTCCCCACAGAGTGCCTTTCATCTTGGGTCTTGGAATGAAGAGACACATGGAGCAGAGCCACAGGCCAGAGCAACATTGGGGCAGGGCAGTAGCTGACTCCCAGCTACATACAATGTGAGAAGGAAGTACATTTTTATCATTGTAAGACCCTGAGATTCACAGCACTTTGTAACCACAGAAAAACTAACTAAAATACACACTTAGTTTATTATTTTTTATACTTTCTTTTCTTTTCCCAATGAAAGAATTTCAGGTTATGAAATTTTCTCTAAGCACTGCTTTTAGCTGTATTTCATAAGGTTTGACATATAATATGCTCATAATCATTCAGTTCTAAATATTTTATAACTTCTGTTTCCATCTTTTGTTCCTGTCTAATTTAAAATGATTTTCCCAATGTTCAAATATTTGGGAGAGTTATGGTTATTATTTTTATTGATTTCTAATTTAATTGCATTTTAGTAAGAAAAGGTGATTCAGATTATACCAATTCTTTGAAATTTCTTGAAGCGTTTATTAGGGCCCCGTGAGAATCAATTTTAATAAATGTCACAAGTGCAGTAGAAAAGAATGTATGCTGATACAGAGGCCAAAACCAAACAAGCATAGCATATTACAACAATACAACAACAGCAACAACAGAACACACATCATTTGTATTCTCAAAGCGATTGATAAGTATGCTGCCCTAGTTACACTTTCCCATGTGCACCTAGGAAAGTTTCATCTGGAACCGTATCTAGAAAACCCTCTGCTGAAAGGAGGTTTGGTGATGCTAACTTTTTAAAAAAGCCTTTGTTCACTTAAACAAAGGATGGTAGGGCTGGGGTGGGGGGTGGAGAGGAGATCGGTGGGAATAACCACTGGCCTTGGGAAAGGACATCGCATACTGGAACAGAAACGGGATCTGGAGATGTTTCCACAGCCTTTCCATCATCCATCTCACCTCGTACCCCTCCCCCACCCAGCAATTGAAATGAAAGACACACTTAATGGCAGGCACAGTGTGTTAGGGAACTAATGAGAAACCAACAGACTACCCCCAGTGGAAGGACAGTAAGTATCTCCAAGTTTAAAACAAGAATCTGTCTGGGCTCTTAAAATGATCACTCTGGTATCCCTGATTCGAATGTGCATGAATCAGGAATGCAACTATTACCAAGTAGTGCATCAGTTTCCTAGGGGAAAGGATAGTTGAATTCTTACAGTGTTTTCACACCTGCTAATGCTGTAAGTTTTCTTTTGTTCTAGTCAAGACAACATTATGCAGGCCCTGCTAGTCAGACAATAACCAGTCATACAAAATCCTTTTCAAAGCTGTTAGCATTTCCTTAAAAACTTCTTCCAGTTCTGATGTCATTAGGAAATGAGAAATTTAACTTTTATAATCCCAGGAGATTTCAGGACCTAACATTATGATAGTTCTTCAGGTTTTCCCCTTCATTAAGAGAAAGAAAGGCTTATATTAAAGGTAAATAAAATCCAGGTATAATTAAAATATTTTCAGATACAATTTACAAAAACCACTCTCTGATATCTTCATCCAACGGTGTGATGAGACATTTAGAACTATTCCCCTTGGTGAATCACGCTAGAGGGCTTCACTGAGAATCTGAATCACACTTCCTCTATTCTGGAACAAGGACCAAAAATCATTTCCAGAAGTGAACAATTTACTCATTTCTTTATGGAAGAGTACATTTCATTATTTTACTAGATAAAATAAATTACAATTATCAAAAGCTCTTGAAATAATAAAAATGGCAGATGTTATAATTGTTTTTTTTTTATTACTTTTAAAGAGTTATTACATTCACTTATGGTAGCCCCCACTTGTCCACAGAGGATATGTTCAAGACCTCCAGTGGAGGCCTGAAACGGGATGTACAGAACTATATATCTACTAGAGGCCCGGTGCACGAAATTCGTGTACTGGGGGTGGGGGCCCTCAGCCTGGCCTGTTCCCTCTCGCAGTCCGAGACCTCTCGGCAGGCCTAAGCCGGCAGTTGGACATCCCTCTTGCAGACCAGGATCCTTAATCCTTACTGCCCGCCTGCTTGCTGCTCCTTACCATTCAGCTTGCTGCTCCTTAGTGCTGCCGTGGAGGCGGGAGAGGCTCCAGCCACTGCCGCTGCACTTGCCAGCTGTGAGCCCGGCTTCTGGCTGAGTGGAGCTCCCCCTGTGGGAACACACTGACCATTGGGGGCAGCTCCTGCATTGAGCATCTGCCCCCTGGTGGTCAGTGCGCATCATAGCGACCAATTGTTTTGTTTGTTCTGCCATAATGGTCGCTTAGGCTTTTATTATATAGACTAGGGGCCCAGTGCACGAATTTGTGCACCTTGAAAGGAACTGTGGCCGCGAGGCTGTGGGGGGCACAGGGGCGGGTCTTAGCCCATCCTCCACGCTCCCACCTGGCCCCTCCCAACATAGCCCCCAGTCCTCTCTCTGCCAGCAGCCCTGTTCCCACCACCATTGTTCCCACATGCAGACTGCGTGGGTCTTGTTTCTTACCCACTCACGGCACAGAGCAATTGGGACTGGCGCCAGCAGCGGGTGCGAGCAGGGCTGGCACCAGCAGCAGGTGCAAGTGCCAGGTGGGACCGCAGCACGTGATAGCAAAGAATTTTTAGTAACCACCAGAGGCTTGCCTCGATGACAGCGTCCAGCATCCTGCCTTGGTCTGGCATCCCCGCTCACCTGCTCCACCATCCTGCCACGGCCGACACCCACCATGTTCTGCACGCGCCCCTTGGTGGTCAGCACATATCATAGTGACCTGTTGTTCGGTCTATTTGCATATTAGGGTTTTATATATATCTAGCTCTAGATCTAGATAGATACTACATACTACATTTTTTCCTATACATACATCTCAATGATAAAGTTTTAATTTATAAATTGGGTAAAGTAAGAGATTAATAACAACAACGAATAATAAAATAGAATAATTTTAACCACTATACTGTAATGAAAGTTATATGATTGTGGTCTCTATTTCTCTCTCTGATAACTGGTCTGATGGCTGTTAAGTGACTAATGGGTACCAGTGTGCACACTGTGGATATGCTGGACAAAGGGATGAGTCACATCCTGGGCAAGATGGAACTGAATGGTGTGAGATTTTGTCATGCTACTCAGGACTGTGCATAATTAAAAACTTATGAAGCGTTTATTTCTGGAATTTTCCATTTAATATTTTCAGATTTTGGTTGACCATGGTAACTGATACCATGGAAAGTGAAACCACAGATAAGGGGTGAATCACTGCATTTATTAATTGCCTAAGAGACATTTACCAGACACCCAATAGGTAAAATCTACTGTGATGGGAAAAAAATCACTGTATGTCTTCAAGGAATGTATAAACTATAGACTTAATACTGTTTGCCCTTGCAACTATTGACTGGTCATTGAATTAAAGATTTGATTTAACTCTACTTCAGCTATGACAGATCATAATAATGATCTGTATTATTTATAAACTAGAGGCCGATGCATGAAATTCATGCAAGGAGCTCAGCCCTCGCATCCATGGCAGCTTGCCTCGGCCCTTGCAGCCTTGGCTTCATCTGGAAGGTCATCTGGAAGGATGTCCAGAAGGTCATTCAGCTGTCTGCTCTAATTAGCATATTATGCTTTTATTATTATATACTAGTGACCCGGTGCATGAAATTCATGCACATTAAAAGGAAATTAATTAGAGGAAATATTTTAATACTAGAAGCCCGATGCATGAAGATTCATGCTAGAATGAGTTTTTCTTTCCCTGGCTGCCAGCACAGAATTTCCACTCTGGCCCAGCCCCTTTCTGCTCAGGCCCCGGAGCCGCCTCTTTCTGCTCCAGGAGCCTCCTCTTTCTGCTCCGGCCCCACCTTCCCATGCTGCTCAGAGGCCCGGAGAGACCGGGGGTGGGGCAGAATGCCTGCATCCCGCCACCATCACTCGGTGCCTGTGTAAACAAATTAACCGCCATCTTTGTTGGGTTGATTTGCATATCACTCCTGATTGGCTGGTGGCATAGCGGAGGTACAGTCAATTTACATGTTAGTCTATTATTAGGTAAGATTGCTATTTTCCCTTTCTCTATAATAGAAGTGTCAGAGATGAAAGAAAATTAGTGAAATGTATATGAAAATCTTCCTCTTGTCAGAGTCTGAGGCATGCCATGGGAACTAGAGTCAAGTCCCCACCCACCCATGTGCGCCTTGAAATCATGCGAGACCCAGACCCGGCCAGCCCCACCCCCATTGGGCTAGATCCAGACCCAGCCGGCCCCACCTCCGTCAAGCCCTGCAGGGTTGGGGGGCGTGACCTCAGGTCACCTGGACTGGCGCTGGGCCGGGGTGCGCAGCCTGAGGTCTCCCGGCCTGGGCTGAGGCAGGGGGCATGCCTTGAGGTCCCCGTCAAGCCCCACAGGTGGGGGGCATGGCCTGAGGTTCCCCATCAAGCCCCGCATGGCAGGGGCGTGACCTCAGGTCCCCTGGCCTGGCACCGGGGTGGGGGGCGCAGTCTCAGGTCCTCTGGCCCGGTGTCAGGGCAGGGGGCATGGCCTGAGGTCCCCCAGTCTGGCACCAGGGCAGGAGGTGGCATGGCCTGAGGTCCCCTGTTAAACCCCACTGGGTGGGGGGTGAGGCCTCAAGTCCAATGGCCTGGCACCAGGGCATGGGACACGGCTGCAGGTCTCCTGGCCCAGTGCTGGGGCAGGAAGTATGGCCTGAGGTCCCCTGTCAAGCCCCACCAGGCGGGGGCGGGGGGGTGCACCCTCAGGTCTCTTGCCCCGGCCCAGCGCCACGCATCCTCAGGTCCCTGCTGATTGCTCGTTAAGGCTCATTATGGGAACTGGGCCTTCTCTGTGGGTGCAGCCATCTTGTGTTACGGGATCCCCGCCTCTGCTGTGGGCACAGCCATCTTGTGTTACAGAATCCCTGCCTCCACTGTGGGCGCAGCCATCTTGTTATGGTGTGATGGTCAATTTGCATATTCCCTCTTTATTAGATAGGCTGTCCTTTCCAATAGAAATATAATATGAGCCACATATTTCATTTTAAATCTTCTAGTAGTAACATTTTAAAATGTAAAATTGAACAATTAACTCAATGATGTTTTATTCAACTGAATATGTCCCAAATATTATCATTTAAGTATGTAATCAATATAAAAATATTAATGAGCTATTTTATTTTTGTTGTACTATGTTTGAAATTCAATATTTTGTACTTGTACATTTCAATTTGTATTAGCCACATTTCAAGTGTTTAGTAGCTACATAATGGCTAGCATATTTTAATAGCTGAGGTTAAAAGAAATGAATTGTTAAATATTTATAATGTTTTTAACACAGGTAGGAAGGAAAAAAATAGAGTGATCAAGACAACAGTTTATTAAAGTCAAAGAGGTTTATACATTAAACATCTAAATAAACTTGAGAACAATAACAACAAAAGTAAAGACTATATAAAATTCAAGTTCAGGTTCACAAGTAAACAGAGATCTCTTTAAGGAACTGTCATAAATTATTGTTTCTCCTATTTATATGGGACTACATTTGTTTTTAATTTACGTCAATGCATTTTAAATTGTCTTGTTTACAAAGTGGAGAGTTCTTAATATAATAAGTCACCACAATAGCAAATGCGATGACTTTTTGGCCCTGCAGAAAGGAAATCCTATACTATATGAGGCTGCTGGACTTCAGGGTGGGGCCCTGTTATTCTGCAGAACAAGCCAGTCAAATTAATAAAAGCTTAATTCAGAGCCAAAACGAAAATAACTATGGCTTGTGTTGAACTTCACGTGTTCTGAGAATGGAGCACACATTTGATCAAATCACAAACTACACGTGTTGAGCACTTGATATATTCAATGCACTTTGTTATTCCCTGGGATTAGTTTCATAAACCAGTATCTAATCCACAACTAATCAAATTGTTCCATGTATGGTGAAGGTGGGCAAGTGGGGGAGGGGAGGATAGGTGACATCTATAATAGTGTCAACAATAAAAATTATATTTATAGTAGAGGCCTGATGCACAAAGATTCATGCAAGAATGGGCCTTCCTTCTCCTGGCTGCCAACACTGCCTTCACTACGGCTGGAGCTGCCTTTCCGCCTTTGCTCCGGCCCGCAGCTGCCTTTCTGCCTTCCCACGCTGCCCAGAGGCCCGGATCGGCTGGGGTGGTGCAGAATGCCTGCATCCCGCCCCCGCTGCTTGGCCCCTATGTATGCAAATTAACATCTGGTAGCATCTTTGTTGGGTTAATTTGCATACTCACTCTTGATTGGCTGGTGGGTGTCGTGAAGGTATGGTCAATTTGCATCTTTCTCTTTTATTAGTGTAGATATATATATATATATATATATATATACACATATATATATATATATATATATATATATATATATATAATAAAAATGTTTTCCAGAATCTTCTTGATTTTTAAAAAATATGTTTTGTCGATTTTTTTAGAGAGAGAGGAAGGTAGAGGGCTAGAGATAGAAACATCAATGAGAAAAAATCATCATCCATCCATCAGCTGCCTTCTGCGCGCTTCCCATGGGGGGGTAACAACCCTGGCATGTGCCCTGACTGGAATCAAACCAGTGGTCTCTTGATTCCTGGCTCCACGCTCAACCACTGAGCTACACCGGTCAGGCTCTTGTCAATTTTGGGGGGAGAAGTCAAGAATAGATCAGGTCCTTTTGTGGCAATGAGCACATCAGCCTTTAATGAATTCAGATTATTAGGAAAGGAAGACATAGTGGTAAAGAAAAGGTAATTCTCTGATCTCTGTGCTGTGAACTTTTAGGCAAAGCCAGACTGGTAACAAAAGATATGAGAAAGTACTAGGATGTGTGATAGAGGGGTAGGACCCAGAGACATTGATTTATGTGAGCCGTGTAACAAAGGAAGATTTAAATTAAGATTATTTGAGCTTTGGATCAATACTCACAGAGAACCCTTTGGCATTCATATTCACATCTTAAAGTCTACCTGAGCCAGTGCTTTTCATGCTTAAAATACTGTCATCATTACTTGGTTATTATTATTCCAAACTTCATGCATTCGGTGTAAGAGTTAATCTCCAATAGTATAAAAACAAAGCAAAACAAAACACAGTGCCCAAACTACATCTAGGTATATTGAAACGCAGCCTAAAATTTCATTTGCCAACCATCCTTCTGGGCTAGCTGGCTCATAGACTCAAGAATGACCCTTGGAGATCAAAGGTTCCAATTCATTCTCACAGTAACTCATAGTCTGTGATAGGATCTTGGTGCAACATTGCCAAATTATTTGTTCTGAAAAGAGCTGAGTGTGAGATAATCACCAGCATCGCCCATATGGTCTCCACAGAGCCCTAAATGAATGCCAAAACACAGGTTATGTGCTGAGCAGGTACAAGATAAACACTATCCTCTCATCCATGCAGTAGCTTCCCAGGCTTCTATGACACATTAGCAGTGTTTGAATTTTTGTCATTAGTGATGTGTGGAAAAAAAGCACATAAAACTTGGCACAGGACATGGTGTCCTTTCAAGTTCCATGCTGCACGCCACTTGCAAAGTGAGCCCAGCCTTACATGTGCCTTTCAGCCCCTCTCACTAATTATTCATTAAGCTTATTTCCCAAACGACTTCTCATTTCCATAACCTATTTTACTTTTCACCTTCCTACCTCTCTGTTCTAGTTTTTAATTTTTTTTTCTTTCCTAATCTCTAATGCAAAAGTACATTATGTCCCTAGATAACACTTTTTTTTATATGCAGGTTAATATTATTAGACTAAAACATTTCTCTCTACCACCTTTGGTCCCTGAAGCAATCCTGAAATAGCAATCCATTTAAAGCAGAACTCCAATCTAGATGCAAGCGCACATATCCCTCAGCTATAAAAGGGTACACATTTTGTTGTATTTTCTATTCATGTTATTCATTCAGAGGCTATGGAGCTCTTGCTTGAATTTGTAATGTCAGAAAATACGAAACCAAAAAAGTAATCTCTTCCTTTACATTCATGGTAAATTAAGTACATGAGGAAGGTTACAGCCCTGAACATGTCTTATTCTCAGGTACAAGCCTCCAACTTAATATTGGCTGTGGGATCATAAGCCATTTTTTCAACTTCTCTAAGCCTTTGTTTCCTCATTTGTAAAGTGGGAATAATAAAGTATGTGCTTACTGTCACCTGGAGTGTAAATAAAATAGTGCACGGTTCCTCACACGTGAGGAGGAGTCAATAAGTTGTGTTATTATTATTATCACCGTCATTATTATCATGCATAGTACATTATTAGCATTATCATAACGAGGCCTTCACCAATTGGAGAACAAATCTCCATGGAGTCTATTCAATGTCCAAAACACAGATTGAAAAAGGCCGTGTCTGGTGGCCAGGAGACAGAAGTCTGCGCTTCAGGTCTTCCTATTTTGAATAGGAAACACAAAATGAATGCTTGAGTCTCTGTCTTTATTTATCAGTTTATCACATTAAATTTTGCTGATGAATCTCTTGATTCTATTTTTATTGTCTCCTCCATTTTGTTCTCTTGATTCTTATATGTTGGAAAAACGGAGTCATTTCATCTTTAAAGAAACAACTTCAGAGAAATGACAACCCCTCAGTCTAAATTTTGCTAATGCATCACCATGGTGTAGTTGGTAGATTCCCGTGTCCTCTATTTTCCCTGTCAAGATGTTAGAGCTAAGGCTTGATCAGATTCAAATTTAATTTTTTTCCCAAGGTTTCTCTATGAATGATGTGTTTGTTGTTCCATCAGGAGGCACACCACTGTCTCTCTTTCAATGTTATAAACTGCTACTGGTGCTCAGTGTCTTGATCTCTAATGGGGATTGATGGGAGCAAAGGACAGTGAAAAGATAATGCTGTAATTCTACTATTTCTTCGTTTATTTCCTAAATTATTTCTATAAAAAAAATCTCATTCATCTACCTCTTGGTTACTAAAGGTATAGTATAGGAAAGTCAGGATAATTGCTTAATCCCTTCCTCCTATCCTTTTTTTTTTTTTTTTTTAAATAATGAGTTGTTTCCCTGGTATTTTGGAACCAATACATTTTGCTAGTGGTGATATTTTGGTATTATTAAGAACCCATTTATTTAAACATATTTGTATTAAAGTAGTTGGAGTTTGCATCCTTATTGATGATCAAATTGTTTCATCTTTTTGTGATAAAGTTGACTTTATGATAATGTATGGATACTTGCCCAATAACTGAAAGAATAATTTTGCCCATCAAATAGGTGAGAAATTTTGTCTTGATGTGTTTAAATTTGCATTTCTATTATTATGATCAAGTTTAACCATCATTCCATATGTTTAAAACCACTTGAATTTCTTTTGAACTATCCATTTTCCTAGATCATTGTTTTATAGACTTATTGGTCCTTTTCTTTTCTAGTTATTTAAATATTAGGAATGTTTGTGAAATAATCTAAAAATCTTTTTCTCAGTTTGTCATTTTTATTGTGTCTTAAAATTTTTCATATATACATATATAGACATACATATATACATACATACAATATATGTATATGGACACACACACACACACACCTACCTTCATCTACCTTTATTGATTTTAGATTTAGAGTCATATTTAGGAAAGTTTTACCCACTTCTATTTATAGAGGAATTCACCCATATTTCCTCCAGTACTTGTATGTTTTCATAATTTTAAATTTAAATTTCTTATAATTGGGAAATTTATTATTGTACATGGTGTGAGGAATAAATCCTGTTTTACCCTTTTCCATAAACTATCATGACATCATTTATTTCACAAATTTATCTTTCTATCTATTTGAGATGCCATCTGTGATAAATAGAATAATACCTGTTCTCCCACAAAGATGTACGTGTTCTAATCCCTGGAACTAGAAATATGTTGACATGTCAAGAGGGAATTAAGGTAGCAGGTAGAATTAAGCTTGCTTATTAGCTAAACAAAATGAGAAGATTACTTTTATCCAGCTGGGCTCAATGCAATCACAGGGCCCTTTAAAATGGACAAGGAAGACAGAAGAGGAAGTCGGAGTCAGAGGAAGATTTGAAAACTGCTAGCTTTGATGGTAAGGAAAGGAGTCATGAGCCACAAGACATGAAAAAATGCATGCTGAAGCCCTGGCTGGGTGGCTCTGTTGGAGCCTTGTCCTGCACACAAAGGTTGAAAGTTCGAACCCCATAGTGTACCAGTATGGGAGGCAACCGATCGATGTTTCTCGCCTCTCTCTCTCTCTCTCTCTCTCTCTCAAATTCAATAAAAACATATCATCAGATGGGGATTTAAAAAAATAAAAATTTTAAAATGCATGCTGAAGCTAGAGAAAGAAAACAGATTCTCTTCTAGAGCCTATAGGATGAATGCACAGAAGCAATGCATCCCTGCTGACTCCTAGATTTTAACCCACTGAGAACCATTTCAGACTTCTGTAGCTACAGAACTATAAGAGTATATTCTTGTGTTGTTTTAGATCACTAAGTTTGTGATAATTTGTTACAGCAGCAATATGAAATTAGTACATCGTAAACTAAATTTAAGAATTAATTTGGATTTATTTCTAGATTTTTCTATTCAAGAGTCAGTCTGTTTCCTGTGTGCCAATATAACAATTTTAATTTTAAAGACTTTAAAGTAAGTTTGAGTATCTGCTTAAGATGCCATTCCCCTTTTTCTTTTCCAGGGTTTTTCTGGCTATTCTCACTTGCTTATTTTCCCAAATAAAGTTTACAATCAATTTGTTTAACTCCAGGAAAAAAAAAACCTGATGGTATTCTTAGTAGCAGGAGTCTTTTAACTTTGGGAACTCACATGCTTGCTTTGTGATGGAAGCTCAGTGATTCATACAGTCACTGAGATAGGAGTAACTGGTGTAATATGCCAGAAGCTATAGCTAAAAAAATAAGAAAAGTTCTATCAACAATTACTTGAAAATCAGATGTGTAAACAAACGATTCCTTTATATTATCAAGGTGTTTTAAATGCCAAGTGAGAGAAACCACATTCAAACTAGCTTAAGGAAAAAAGGAATTAATTGACTCACACAATTAAAATCCCAAACAAGGTTAGGTACAGGTATCCAGCTCTCACCTCTTTGTTCCTCACTGTTGTCTTCCTGCCTAAACACATGCATGTCATGCACTGTCTTTCTGTAACTACAGACATGCATTTGACCAACTTAGAAATTCCTGAGGAGAAAGGATTCCTCTTCCTCAGTACTTGCAGCAAAAGTTGAAAAATTGAGTCTCATTAGTCTAGCTTGCTTTACATTCTCACCCCTGAGTCGATCACTATAGCAGAGGAATAGCATCCTCTGATTGAATAGTTGTGGGCCATGGAACTACTGTTGAAGATGAGGATGGAGCCTGGTCCTCCTCACCACAAAGGAGAGGGATTCCTCAAAGGAAAAGGCAGAGCAATGTAAGCAGGAAAAGATTTAATAAAGGTAGGACAAGCAAAACAACAAATGGCCACTTCAATGGATTTGTTCCATGTAAATAAATATAGCTGTAAAATGTCTCTGGGTGGTATGGAGTTAGGGAAAAGGAGTAATTAAACTAGCTTAGGAGACGATCAACCGTCAGCGTTTAGACTACAAAATCTCACTTCCGCACTCTGGAAGACTTGTAGCCAGACTTGACAAACACTGATCTCCAAGCTTGCCAAGTACCAACTGCAGAGAACCGAACCTTTCCAGAAGAGCTGAGCCTTTCCAGCTGTGTGTCTCCGAGCCAGGTTGGCTAGTCTACTAGATTCATTGGAAAGAGATTCAACCCAGTGCAGTTAAAATACAAAATCACTGGAAGATTTGACAGTAAAGTTTATTGAGGAGAAAAATCTATCTAACCAGGCAGTGCAAAAAGATTTCATATAGTTATATTTAAGAAGAATCCCAAAGACTAGTGGTCTTCCAGAGTAAAAAAAAAAAATACAGAAAGCTTTTTGGGAGGAGGGAGCGGGGAGAGAACAAAGCAAAACAAACAAACAAACAAAAACCTGGCAAGGTAAAAAAAGAAAAAATGTGGTATGCTTGAGGGGCTCCGGAAATTCTGTACTTATGCACAAGAGTTTAGGACTCAAGACTGGAGAAGTGGCAGAGTATCTTTCATGACAGGCTAGTGTTTGTACCTGATTCTGAATGTTATCAAATGGTTTTATTATTATTTTTTATTGATTTAAAAACATTTTTTAGAGAGAGAGGAAGGGAGAAACATCAATCTGAGAGAGAAACATAGATTGGTTGCCTCCCATACCTGCCCCAACCAGGGGTCAAACCCAAAATCTAGGTATGTGCCCTGATTGGAAATTGAACCCAAAACCTTTTGGTGTACAGTATGATGCTCCAACCAACGGAGCAACCTGGCCAAGGCAATTAAAGAGGAGGGGAGTAATGATTAGATTTTGCTTTAGGAGGATAGCCATGTTGACCATGTAAAACCAGGTTAAGGAAGGATAAACAGACGAGCCATGAGACAACTATTGTGGTGGTTTTTAGCAACATAATGAGGACCAGAAGAGTTGAGGAAGAGAAGAGAAGAAGGATTAAGTCATTTTTTTTCCAAAGAGTTTTCCAAGAAACAATAATTCAGCCGGATATTAAAGCATTATCTGTAGACAAATAAATTGAGATCACTTGGTTTACTGAAGAATTTTTCAAAACATTTAATATACTAATATGTAGGTTAAGCTATCCAGAAACCATTACTTTGCCAATTCCATTCATTTTTGTCATCATGGTAATCAAGTGTTTTTTAACCACTCTTTAGAAAATATTGGATTAGAGAGTAAGAAAAGAGTAATAAAATATAAGATACCGTATTTTCCAGCGTATAAGATGACTTTTTAACCCAGGAAAATCTTCTATACGCCCAGTCGTTTTATACCCCGGAAAATACGGTACATATGATAAGTAATATTAAAATAGGAAATAATATAAATAAAACATTTAATTTTTAATCTATTAAATATAGATAAAATATATCATTATGGCCTTTTTCACCAAGTTCTTTGATGGTATAATCTATGGCAAATGTATCAAAGGGAGCCTAAGAGTCAGAGCATAATAACGTGAAGTTGTAGCTCTTGTCGGGGTAATACTATAAAACATTTTGCTGAGGAAAACCATCTTTTTTTTTGCCAGACCTCTTTTTATCCTTCTGGCACTGGTGTCCTGATGCCTCACCAAAAGCAATTATTTTTAATACCATTTACAATAGATTTTTAGGAAAAGAAATGTGATATGTAACCACAGCCTACCTCACCATTCCAAATAGGAAAATCAGACAGCTTATTTTGTACTTTCATGCCCTCAGTGGTAGCCAGCCTCCAAGAGGGGCCTCCTGACACTAATCCTTTAAGCTATAGCCAGTGAAGAACTGAAGCTTCATACCAATAGTCATGGAAGTGAACTTGGAAACAGAACCTCAAATCTCAGTCAAGCTTTGAGTCTGCAGTCATGGTTGATGTCTTGACGGCAGCCTCATAAGAGACCTGGAGCTAGACCATCCAACTACACTGATCCTGGATTCCTGACCTTCCAAAGCTGTGTGAGATAATAAAAACTTAGTGTTTAAGTGTCCTACTAAGTTTGGGGACAAGTTGTTACACGTCAGTGGATTGTGGGGAAGTGTGGGACTTGGTTGGGATGTCTGTAAGGAGAATTCTCTGAAAGGTCAGGGGTCTCTGGGGGGACCTTGCCGAAGGTGGCAGCCCCTACCTTGACTTTTCCAAACAAGTCTGAACCCCCGGGTATTTACTTAGACATGTCCTTGCTTAAAGGACAGGACAGACGCATATACTTTCTCAAGGATGCTTACCCTGCTGATAGTATCTAACAGTTAATTTTAGTTCAAGCTGTTGTTCCAATAAAAGCCAAAGGAGCCAGGTGAACAGGGCTACTTGGTGGCGAAAGCCAAGTAGTCCCTTAGCATCTCTTTCACAGAAACATGTATCAGAGTAATTATTCATCCGTTGTTCGGGGTCTGCTGGTCAGCCCCAGCAGGGGATAACTAAGATACCATCTTATAATATTTTATCATGCAAGAACATTTCTCCTATGGTAGTCCATTTGGGTCTAGACCCTCCAGGAATGCCTTGGGCCCTGAAACTGCTCTTGCCAGTGACTCTGACCAGTATTTCAAGGTGAGCAGATATTTTTCACTCCCTCTCTTTCTTGGTCTCTATATAATATCTAATAAAATTACTATTATCTTTAAGACACATTCTTTTCTGGTCTTCTTGATATTATACTTTCCTGGTTTTCATTCTAACTCTCTGTTGATTTTTTGCCATTTCCTTTTGAATAAAGCTAGTATCATGGAAACTTCAGGAGATAAGTGTGGCAAGAGAGACAAAAGTCCATTTTTAAATGATTTTTTTTAGATCAGATTAAAGAGTTTGGACTTGATTCCTTTAGCTGTTCTTTACATGTAGGTATTTTTCTTGTTTCTGTTCTAAGCTCTTATATTTTCTCACTCCAACCCTCCCCTCCCTCCCCTGAGTTATCTCAGTTACTCCCACTAAAATGCACCGTTTGAGGGCCAAGATTTTTAGTTTGTTTCTGTGCTGAATCTCCAGTGCCTAAAGATTCACACAGTAGGCACTCAAATACTTATTGAGTGAATTAATGCATCCACTTACCATCTATATGCTGATTACTCCCACACCTAACCTTCATCTTAGAGTACTCATTGAGCTTCAGGTAAATATATTCTGCCTAGCACAATATACTTCCACTTGGATGATCAATAAAACTTCTAACAAAACCAAAAATAAACCCTTCATGTCCCCACCTTCCTCTTCCTCCTCCTTCTCTCTTGTTCTCTTTTTCATCATCAACCTTCCATACAAGAAATTTGGCCATTGTTGCTTCTTCCTTCTCCCTCATCTCCTATATCCAATTAATCATCAAACCTTATTGATTTGACTTCAAAAAATATCTTTCTTCTTCATATACATTCCTACCCCATTATCATCATATTTTTCCTAGGTGCTCATAGTAGTTTTCTACTACCTAACCACTTTGTATCCTTCCAGTCTATTCCTCACTCTACAGCTGAAATAACAGTAAAAATGCAAATCTGATCATGTCCATTTTCTACTTAAAAGCCATCATTGGCTTTTTTCTATAAATCGGATAGGATAGGCTACAGCTGCCAAATCAAAGCGAAAACCTCAATGACATAACACAAAAGGTTTATCTTTCACCTTCGCCTAGATTAGGGGGTCTCCCAGGCAGCTCTCTTTATCATCAATCGAGATTGGGTCAATCTCATATCTCTGCCACCATAGGGCTTCCATGTTCTATGCTGGGGGAAAGAGAGAGAGATAGAATTCTTCAGTGATATTTATTACCTCAGTACATGTATTTATTAGTTTCCTCTTTCTATTATAGGAATCATAAGCATAGTGGCTAAAAACAACACTAATTGGTTATATAGCTCTGGAAGTCAGAAGGCTCGAATGGGTCTTATTGGACTAAAGTCTAGGTGTTGGCTGGCTCCTTCCAAAGTGTCTTAGAAAGAATCCATTTCCTTTTCTAATTTCGAGATGCTGCCTACATTCTTTGGCTGAGGGCCTAGTCTTCCATCTTTAAAGCCAGCAATATAGCATCTTCAAATCTCTCTCTCTCACACTCTCTGCTCTTCTTCTTCCTTCTTCTCTGCTTCTTTCAACACATCTTTTTCTTATAAGGACCCTTAAAATTATATTGGCCCATTGGATAATCCAGGATAACTACTACATCTCAAAATGCTTAACCACATCTGCAAAGTTACTTTAGCCATGTAAGGTAACATACTAGTACTTACAGGTTCTGGGGATTAGGACTTGGAACTTTTGGAAAGAGGAACATTATTTACCACAGTCCATGTTGCTATCTATGATCTATTGCCAGAAGTAGTCATATTCATCCCCCCAGCTGCATGGGTTCTGGGAAGCATAGTCTTACATATTCCAGGAAGGAGAAGATGTCTACTCTAAACTCCCACAATATTTATAAAATCTAAACAGTTAACCTGACTCACCAGGCTCTGCAGGTTCTACATCCTCACCCCCCACCCCCCCACACACACACCTACCCATCTATACTCTATAATTTCCCAAATGCACTGTTCTTCATCACCCCAGAATGTCCACACATGTTTCTCCTTCATCCTGGAACACTTTATAAATCTCATCTAATTTTTATCTTTCCTTCAAATTTGTGGCCTAAATTTTTGCAGGTTGTAATAGTACGTATTTCATTATTTTTAGTTAATTATACATTTTTGTATTTAAAAATATAAATCTCTGATTTTGTATAGAAAAATATTTTTGGAATCAGTCTTCCTAGATTAGCTTTGTATTTCAGACAAGTTTTTTCACTAATATAAATGTTGATTCTTCACCAATAATAATTTGAATTATCTCATGGTAGAACAAACAGGCTGCCTGGCAAACTAAAAAAAATCTCTATCCCTTTAAGTATCCAACTCAGCATTGTCTCCTGTTCCATTTCTGTCAATCGTTTTATGAAACGTGTAGTCACTAAGTTTCAAAATGTTGAGTCAACTTTACTATTACCATTTTCTCATGCCCATCTCAGTCATCAGCGCTTTCTGTTGTCTCTTGCTTTGTAAACTGGTGGCTCTTGCTCTAGCTGAGGTCTTATTACCTTTTAGTCTACGATAGTAATTTCCCAACTCCTCTTCCTACCCTTTCATTATCCCTTTTCACCCAATTTATTCTGCACACAAATCCCACATAGTCATATTAACTTTAGTCAGTTCAACATTTGAGGCCAGCATTCTCTTGCCCCAGATAAATTACCAAGATTTAGCAAAAACAAGAGCTAACTTTGCAGAGCCTCTACATATGTCTATTCATTGGCCCTTGTCTGTCCCTAACACTGCCACTATGCCACTTCAAATTTAATATCCTGTAGAATAAAGAGGTAATATGTAAATTGACCATCACACCCTCACAAGATGGCTGGCTGCCTCTGACCAGGCTGGCAGGGGGGTTAGTGAGGTACGACCAGACGACTGGAAAAGCAGGCTGCGTGGGGCAACCAGGCTGGCAGGGGCATTAGTGAGGGACTACCAAACGACTGGACAGCAGGCTGTGTGGGGTGCCCAAGCCCAGCAGAGGGGTTAGTAAGGGACAACCAAACAACTGAACAGCAGGCAGTGTGGAGTGACCAGGTCAGCATGGGGGTTAGTGAGAGACGACCAAACGACTGATCAAGCAGGCTACGTAGGGTGACCAGGCCAGTGGGGGGGGCCATGAGGGGTAACCAGGCTGGCGGCGGGGGGCAGTTAGGGGCGATTAGACTAGCACGCAGAGGCAGTGAGGGGCGATCAGGCAGGCAGGCAGGTGAGCGATTAAGAGCCAGCAGTCCAGGATTGTGAGAGGGATGTTAGACTGCCAGTTTAGGCCCAATCCCCTGAGTGGTTCCGGATTGGAGAGGGTGCAGGCTGGGCTGAGGGGACCCCCCCCCCATCTGTGCACAAATTATGTGCACCGGGCCTCTAGTATTAAATAAAAAACAGAGTACTCATTATGTAAATGAAACTTCTAGATAAGACCTTTAGCAACTCCTTCACCAGATTTCTACTGTAGACCCTTCTTTATGTAGAAATTCTGTAGCAGTCCTTTCTTTCCATTTTTTTTTTTTCTTATATAAGATGTTTTAGTTAATCTGGATATTTCAGGGTACACTGAGTTGAGTTCCATTTTCCTCATACCTAGGATCATTTTTTTCACATTGATTCCACATGTAGTGATGTGGTTAAAAGCGTGGGTGCACTATTCACACTACCTGGGATCAAAGGTCTGCTTTGCTATTTACTTGCTTTGTGGCCTTGAGCAAGTTAATTAACACCTTTACACCTCAGTTTCCTCATTTGTAAAAAGAGGATAATGATAAACCTAACATATACTTTTTGCAAGGATTAAATGAGAGAAATGTATGTGAAGTACTACTAGATGAGTTGTTACTAAGAATGCCTAATTGCTTTGCTTATTATTATAAGGAATTTTCTTTTCCTTCTCTGTTCCTAAACTGAACCTTTTAAAAACTCTTCCTTATCTTTTTAAAAAATCTTTATTGTTAAAAGTGTTACATATGTCTCCTTTTTCCCCCATTGAACTTTTCTAGCCTGCCCCTGCCCCTCACCCCAGGCCTTCACCACACTATTGTCTGTGTCCATGGGTTATATACTGTATATATGCATATAAGTTCTTTGGTTGACCTCTTCCCACCCATGCACCCTCCCCCACCTTCCCTCTGGGATTCCACAGTCTGTTCCATCCTTCTATGTCTCTGGATCTAATTTGTTCAACAGTATATTTTATTTATTAGATTCCACATATGAGTGAGATCATGTGATACTTGTCTTACCCTGACTGGCTGATTTAACTTAGCATAATACTTTCCAGGCCCCTCCATGCTGTCTCAGAGGGTGAGAGATCTTCCTTTTATACTGCTGCATAATATTCCATGTTGTAAATGTACCACCATTTTTTTTATCCACTCATCTACTGATGGGTGCGTGGGCTATTTCTAGAGGTTAGTTATTGTAAATTGTGCTGCTATGAACATAGGAGTGCATACCTTCTTTCTGATTGGTGTTTTGGGTTTCTTAAGACATATTCCTACAAGTGGGTCACTTGGTCAAATAGCAGTTCCATATTTAACTTTTTCAGGAAACTCCATACTGTTTTCCACAGTCGTTGCACCAGTCTGCATTTCCACCAGCAGTGTACTAGGGTTCCCTTATCTCCACATTCTCACCAGCATTTGTCATTTGTTGATTTGTTGATGGTAGCCATTCTGACAGGTATGAGGTGATACGTCATTGTCATTTTAATTTGAATCTCTCTGATGATCAGTGACTTTAAGCATTTTTTCATATGTCTCTTAGCCATCTCTATGTCCACTTTGGAGAAGGGTCTATTTAGGTCCTTTGCCCAATTTTTAATTGGGTTGTTTATCTTCCTTTTGTTAAGTTATATAAGTTCCCTATAAATTTTGGATATTAACCCTTTATCAGATATATTATTGCCAACTATGTTCTCCCATGCAGTGGGTTTTCTTATTGTTTTGTTGATGGTTTCCTTTGCTGTGCAGAAAATTTTTATTTTGATGTAGTCCCATTTGTTTATTTTCTCCTTAGTTTCCTTTGCCCTAGGATATATATTGGTAAACATATTGCTACAGAATACGTCTAACATTTAGCTGCCTATGGTTTCTTCTAGGATTTTTATGGTTTTACAACTTACATTTAAGTCTTTTATCCATTTTGAGTTTATTCTTGTGTATGGTATAAGTTGGTGGTCTAGTTTCATTTTTTGCATGTATTTCCTCTTTTAATGTTTAAAACCTAAACATTAAATATTCTTTAGTTTCATTTTGATGAAACTATAATCTTCAGCTAGATCCTTTGTTCTGTATATGCACACCTCTACGCATGCATGCACACACGATGGTCAGTGTCATCCAAATAAATGCAGCAACCCAGTACAGTCTAGGGATAAATAAACTGTCACAAGCCACAAGGGGGGGGGGGGGGGTGATAGCATAGGAGTGGTCTCAAGATTGGCCAGAAATGATCCAGTGGGAACGCGGGATGGCTACAGCAGCAGAAGACCTACTTTGTAATGGCTGATAACCAAATCATATGGCAGTACTTCATAATGAACATATGAAAAACCCAGGAATGCTGTTAAGGTGCAGATTCTGATTCAGCGAGTCTGGAAAGACCTTAAATGTTGCATTTCTAGCAAGTTCCCAGGTGATGCCATGATGCTGGTCCTCTAATCCTTTTTGAATAGCAGGACTCTAAGGATGACGGTAGGTAAAATCCATGGAACTCAATAAAACCATCACTAAAATCTATGGGTCAACAAAGACGAAGTTTCTGCACAGCAAAAGAAACCATCAACAAAACAATAAGAAAACCCACTGCATGGGAGAACATAGTTGGCAATGATATATCTGATAAAGGGTTAATATCCAAAATTTATAGGGAACGTGGCAATTATACATGGACAAAAGTGCCCTTGAGGGTGCTGTGGGATTCAGCACCAGATGCTAAGGGACCCAGAAGGGATCTTCCCCATCTGTGTCAGGGAATAGGCATATGGATCTTGCATATAGTCCTGGCTGTGGACCCTGCAATAAACCATGAGCGGCTCTATCTTCTCTCAGCCATGGCCTGAAGGTCCCTGATGATACTGTCTTAGACGGTCACTAATGAACAAGAGAACCATTATGGAAGTCCAGGTTTCCAGAAGAGAAGTTCCAAAATGCATTGGAGCAAACTGATACAAGTTTGGATGCACTGGAAAGTGTAAGAGGAACAGTTTGACTTTATTTGTACTATCCCTCCCCCAATGTGGCAAACTTAGGGACAAGAAAGATCTTCTTGGCTCATGACTTCTCCTACAGGGAAAAGTTGAGCATGTGAGTGAGCACCCAGTTCCTCAATTATGTGGAATGCTGCCAAAGAGGGTTATTTCTCTCTGGCCCCAATCCAGAGTACTTAATCATGAATTAAATGGCCGAGGAACTAGAAGAGGCTGGAAGAGAGGTAAAGAAGACTTTTGGAGGACATTAAAGGGACACAGATCATACTAACTTTTGTGAACTCATTAATAAGCCCTCCCATGAGCTGCTGAGGACATGTCATCTGTGCATCCCTCCAACTGGCCCAGGGACACACCCAGCACCTGTGCATCTCACTCACATATCCTCCTATCCCGTGTCCATCTCCCTGCATGCACTTCTGATGGTGGCACCAAGAGCAAGCTTTGGTAGATGGCTAGTAAGCATGTGCAGAAAGCCAACTTGTATCTGTGGGCCAGGGAAAGACCGCAGACTTGAACTTTAGTACCACCTTTGGGAAAACACAAAGGAGGCTATCAGCATTCAGCCTGATGTGTTGTGGAAACAACTGAAGGTGTACATGCTTAAGAATTTTGGAGTAAGAACCATAGAGAAGGTGTATTTATAAATGATCTGCGAGAACCTCAGAATCTCTAGTAGGAGTGATGAAAGGTATTTTTCCCCTAAAGGCATTAAAGACTGGAAGAGGTGATTGTACTCAAACATTAAGACAGCAACACAAAACTTCAAGGAATATAACACCACCCAAGAATCACAATAATCTTCCAGTAACTGATCACAAAGGTATGGCAATCTTGGATTTACCTAATGAAAAATTCAAAATAGCTGTTTTAGGGAAACTAAATGAGATACAAAACAAAGACAATTCCACAAAATCAGGAAAACAATCCATGAACAAAATGAGTTTAAAAAAGCAACAGAAATCATTAAAATATACCAAACAGACATTCTGGAACTGACTGAAGAAGGCGATGAATGAAGCAAACAAACAAACAAAAAATGCAATAAAGAGCATCGACACGAGAATGCATCAAGGAAAAGAAAGAATTTGTGAGTTAGAAGATAGGAACCTTGCAATTATTCAGTCAGGAAAACAAAGAATAATAAAAAGAAATAATGAAACCTATGTGATCTATGGGGCACCATAGAAACATTCACAATTATTGGAGTTCCAGAAGGAGAAAAGAAGAAGGGAGCAGAAAGCTTATTTAGAGAAATAATGGCTGAGATTATTCCAAATTGGGGGAGAGATAGGACTATCCAAGTTTATGAAGAGATTTGAGTATCCAGGTTTATCATAAGTCACTAATCAAACTCAATTTAAAGAGGTCTTCTCCAAGATACATTACAATAAAACTATTAAAAATCCAAAGAAAAAGAGGGAATCTTAAAAACAGCAAGAGAAAAGAATCTTGTAACTTACAAAGGAATACCCACAAGGCTCTCAGTGGATTTCTCAGCCGAAACCTTACAGGCCAGCAGAGAGTGGGATGACATAGTCAAATGAAGGGAACCAAAGTTCTGCCCCACTCCCCAAAGCTGCCTTTTGGGGGGATATTGATCTTAAGCTGTGTATTAAGAAACAAAAAACACCTTGATTCTACCCCAGTTTCCTGTCCAACAGATTCAGACAGAGCAACCTGCTTCAGGAAGGAGATCTTAGGATGTTTGCCTCAGCCTAATTTGAATTAAATATAGTAAATAGAGAGCTTCAGAAGGGGCCTGATAGGTAGATATACCATTCACCCCATTGTTTCTGAGTTGCCTAGCAACAATTTGCCTGCCCTGTATGTTCAACTCTTCCTCAACAACCTGTTCTCACTTCTAAAATTGAATACTCCTCACTTTCTCTGTCTAAAAAGGTTTTATATACCCTACTAGAAGCCCGGTGCACGAAATTCGTGCACGGAGGGGGGTTGTCCCTCAGCCCAGCCTATACCCTCCCCAATCTGGGACCCCTGGAGGGATGTCCGACTGCCCGTTTACGGGCAGTCGGATATCCCTCTCACAATCCAGGACTGCTGGCTCCCAACTGCTTGCCTGCCTGCCTTCCTGATTGCCCCTAACTGCTTCTGTCTGCCAGCCTGATCACCCCCTATCCACTCCCCTACCAGCCTGATTGATGCCTAACTGCTCCCCTGCCAGCCTGTTTGCCCCCAACTTACCTCCTCTGCCAGCCTGGTCACCCCTAACTGCCCTCTCCTACAGGGTTGATCACCTCCAACTGCCCTCCCTTACAGGCCTGGTTCCTCTCAACTGCCCTCCCTTGCAGGCCTGGTCCCCCCCCAATTGCCCGCCCCTGCCGGCCTGGTCCTCCCCAACTGCCCTCCCCTGTAGGCCTGGTCTCCCCCAAATGCCCTCCCCTGCCAGCCTGGTCCCTCCCAACTGCCCTCTCCTGCTGGCCTGGTCCCTTCCAACTGCCCTCCCCTGCTGGCCTGGTCCCCCCCAACTTCCCCCCCCCCCCTGCAGGCCTGGTCTCCCCCAACTGCCCTCCCCTGCTGGCCTGGTTCCCCCCAACTGCCCTCCCATGCCAACCTGGTTCCCCCCAACTACCCTCCCCTGCAGGGCTGGTCCCCGCAACTGCCCTCCCCTACTGGCCAGGTCACCCCTAACTGCCCTCCCCTGCAGGCCTGGTACCCCAAACTGCCCTCCCCTGCAGGACTGGTCTCCCCCAACTGCCCTCTCCTGCTGACCTGGTCCCTCCCACCTGCCTTCCCCTGCTGGCCTGGTCCCTCCCAATTGCCCTTCCCTGCTGGCCTGCCCCCCACCCCCGAACTGTCCTCCCCTGCAGGACTGGTTGCCCCAAACCACCCTACCTTGCAGGCCTGGTCCCCTCCCAACTGCCCTCCCCTGCTGGCCATCTTGTGGCGGCCATCTTGTGTCCACATGGGGGCAGCCATCTTTGACTACATGAGAGCAGCCATCTTGTGTGTTGAAGTGATGGTCAATTTGCATATTACTCTTTTATTAGATAGGATAACACTATTTAAAAACAAACACACAAAAACCCACCATCTCACTTCCTTCTAAGAAAATTCAGAAGTCTTGTCTAAGTTGCTGGGCACAAAATTACTTCAGCGAGACCATTATTATGTGAGAGCTGACAGTAGCCTAGAATGAGGGGTTTCAAAGGGCAGTCAGCAAATCTCCAATAATGTGATCAAGTGGGAACTGAGACTTCTAAAGGGCGTGCCCTTCCACACTGTTGTCACTAAGACAGAAAGCCTGATTTCAACACACTAAAAAGATGTTTATTTGAAAACCTCATAATTTTCAAGTTTTGGCAATATTTCAAATATTTAAACATGTGTTTAGGCCACAAAAGGCCTACATGCAGGTCTAATTCCTGCCCCTGGCCAACAGTTGTTTTTCCCCTTTTTATCCTTGCCTTAATCCTTCTAGAAATTCATGCATTTTAAAAGAGGGCAAAAAATATCCTTAAAAAGACATGAATGTAGACTTTCAGGCAATTCTACTGTAAAAAATATGAGACATTTAGAGCACAGCACCCCTAAATCAGGTCATGCAGACTGGCTTTGACTTTGTATAGATGGAGGATCTATTTTCAACTGGAAGGTCAAGAAGGTCTCTCTGAGGAGGTGACATTTAAAATGAAACTGAAGGAAAAGGAGAAACCATCTTGGAAAGACCACTCCAGGAAGCAGAACCCTCAGGTGGAAGAAGCATGGATTGTTCTAGGGAGGAGGAAGGCTAGTGTGGCTAGACTACAGTGAGTGAGAGGGAAGCAGCAACCGAGCAAAGTGAGCGACAAACAGCAGGCCCCTCTCGAAGGGCCTGGCAGGGGAGAAGCCTGGCTTTTACTTGAGTGCAGTGAGAAGCCAGTGAAAGGTTTTAAAAGGGAAAACACACAGAATGATTTTATTTTTGACAGATCACTTAGGCCACTGTATGAAAATGGGTTGGAGAGCAGCAGGGGTAGAAGCAAAGTACCCATGTTTTAAACTATTTTTAGATGCAGGCAAGAGATAATAATGACTAGAACTAGAGTGGTGTTAGCAAAGCTGGAGAAAGGTAAATAAATTCAGCATGTATTTTGCAACAAAAGCCAATAGAATGTGATATACATATTAACCAAAAGAGAAAAAATTAAAAGAAAGGAGAGGGCTGCCAGGGTCAGATAAGGTTAGGAATTACAAGGTGTGACATTATCTATTATGGTGACTACTAGAGGCCCGGTGCACAAAATTCGTATATGGGTGTGGTCCGTAGGCTTGGCCAATGATCAAAGCATGAGCGTCTGGCATGGAAGGGCAGGTCCCAGCTAATCTCTGGGCCCTGAGCAGCACCTGGGCCCCAGGGCCTCTGTGCGCCCCCTTCCTCCTGAGTCATCGAGTTCCCACCCATCTCCCTCAGCGCCTGGGAGCTGGGCTGTAGCTCCGCCCCCTGCTGCCGCTGCACGTCGCTGTCTATAGGGTGATCAGCGGGGCTATCAGGCCCTGCTCGCACCCTCCTTGGCCTGGCACCACCCACTCACCTGCTCCACCATCCCACCACGGTCCCACTCTCGTTGGGGCCCATCAGGGCCAACAATGCCTCCACTGCCATCCACTGCCAGCGCAGTGTCACCAACTCCCACCATGTTCTGCGCTGCCCCCTGGTGGTCAGTACACATCATAGCAAGTGGTCAAACTCCCAGTTGAGGGAACAATTTGCATATTAGGCTTTTATTATATAGGATTGCACCTCATCTAAGGATGAGGGCTGGTTATCAAGAGTACTAGCCAGGTGATTAGAGGATTGGAACTTCCAGTCCCACTCCCCACCTCAGGAAAGAAGAGATGGGCTGGAGGTTGAAACAGCTGTCAATCACAAATGAACTAATCAATCATGTTTATATAATGAAGCCTCCATAAAACCCCAAGACAACAGGATTCAGAGAGCTTCCAGTTTGGTGAACATGGAGATATGGGGAGACTGGGGCCCCTGGAGAGAACATGGAAGCTCCGTGCCCTTTCCCCACACCTTGCCATCTATATCTCTTTCATATGGCTGTTCCTGAGTTATATTCTTTTATAATAAACCAGTGATTTAGTAAGTAAAATGTTTCTCTGAATTTTGTGAGCCACACTAGTAATGGAGCGGATTGTGGGAACCTTCAGTGTGTAGCCAGAGAGAGGGTCAGAAGCACAAGTAACAACCTGGACTTGTGATTGGCATCTGAAGTGTGTGTGTGTGGAGAGGGGGGTAGTGGGCAGTCTTGTGGGACTAAGCCCTTACCCTGTGGGATCTGACACTAGATAGCGTCAGAATGTAGTTCAATTGTAGGACACTGAGCTGGTGACCCAGAGAATCCCTCCTGGTTGGTGTGGGTGAAAACCCCTTCCCCCACTGGAATTGATTCCAGAATCCAAAATAAGAGCTAAATGAAAGTAAATTGGTGTGTGTGTGTGTGTGTGTGTGTGTGTGTGTGTGTGTGTGTGTGTGAATATCTACAGAGGCTGGTGGCAAGAGGGTGATTATTTTCATAAAAAAGTATTAATATTCCAAACTTATTTGAACATGGAACCATTTTCCCTATAAAACATCTCTTGGGACTTATTACTCCAGAATACACTTTGCAGAACATCTGCCAAAGTATAATTTCAAAATTTAAAAACACAATGTTTACATAGTCAACTCAATTAGGGAACCTGCAGGTGATAAAACTGGTTCAAAGAGCATATGAAGAACTGTGTATATAAATGCATTTGAATACAATTGCTAGTTAGAATCAGAACTGATTAATGTCCTCCTGGGCAATAATCTTTGGGAATTTCCATTCTGTGGCCCAGAAATCATTTGAATCTACTGGTATCTCTATGGAACTCTATTGTCTAAGGGTAATGATTAATAGCATCCTGGTTTTAAAGACAAATTATATGGCTTTTCTATTTATTAAGTAGAAATGTGAACTCACGTCATCTAAACTTTAACCAAAAATAAATACTAAGTCCAACAAAGGTACATTCTCCTAAGTAGGTAATTGGATTGGCCTGTTAAACAATGCTCCCATCTAACAAGATATACTGTCATCTGTCTTATTGCCAAGTTTGGGATAATATTTTTAAATACACCATTATGATCATAAATAATCTCCAAAGATTTATTCATAATTACTCATGAATGTGCATGCGTGCATGCACACAAACACACACAAAATGATCTTATTGCATTCTGGCCATTTCATTTACACAAATGCAACATGCAAGATGTTAACTTCTTTGAATATATTGGGCCATACAATGTTAAGAAACTCCTAACGCAGGAAAATTACCTTTCATGTGGAAATACGTATATGGAATCTGGGATTGCACTCTCTGAAGTCTCTGTGTTGTTTCCTCTTTGATCTAGACACTATAAAACCAAGCCCAAGAAATTCATCTCCATGAGTTTCACCTGTACTACATATCCATGTGGATGAAATCCTGTCTCTACAAGGTACTCATAATTTGTTGATGTTCCTGGCCTACCTGAAAGTGACCTAGGAAAGGTGGGCTTCTTTTTGTGTTCATAATTCTTCCCTCCTAAGACAATTACAATAATCATCCCAGTAAGAAAATTACGGCTCTTACTGTAGTGTTGAGCTATGTGGGAAACGTTGAACATACTAAACAAACCTAATCATTCCTAGCATCCCTGTTTTCATAAGGTAAAAACAAATGTTGTGATTGCTCTTGTACTCCCTGGGAAATCTCTATAATAGTTTAAAAGATATATTTGGTTCCCTCTCCCCACCCCCTAAATTTAAAATCTGGTTTTGGAAGTCAAAATCAAAGGCTTTATAAAAACAGATTTGTTCAGTTGATTAAGATAAGACTATGAATGCCTAAAAAGAATAAATCATGGAACACTGGCTATTTATCAATCAGAATAACAATATATTTTAAATATACAATTGTAAGGAACCTTAGATCTTTTAAGTAAGGAGCTAGAATTTTCTTGTTGTTGATTTTCAATAATAGTGAGATACATAATATCTGCTATCTGAGTAGATTGCATAAAAGGTAAAAAATCTTTTATTACATCTGTAAAAAATAGAATATGCCAAAACACACATCATTTTCAAAGAAAGACATCCAAATTCTAATGTTGCATCAATATAATATTTAGCAGTAAATGATGCACAAGATCCTTCTTTATAAATTACTAGAGGCCCAGTGCACAGGATTTGTGCACTGGTGAGGGGCGTGGCCTGCGGGGATCGGCCTGCTGAGGGAGCACTGCTCATCCCAGTCAGCCGAGTGGCTATGGACGCACTCTCTCAGCGGCTGCTCCCGCTATTGGAGACCGCTCATCCTAGTCATCCAAGCGGCGCTCCCACTGTGGGAGTACACGGATGACCAGGGGGCAGCTCCTGCATTGAGTGCCTGCCCCTTGGTGGTCAGTGCACATCACAGTGACTGGTTGATAGGTCGTTCTGCCATTCAGTCACTGGGCTTTTATTATATAGGATTTTAAATAACTCCCCCTTGAAATGGAATTAATTTTGCCATGATTTAACATAGTAACTACTTCTTTTCAGGTTAATTATTTTCAGAGATTATAAACCGAGGAAGTAAAGTTTACTTTTTTAAAAAGCCTTCTACAACTTTCTATATGCACAAAAATTTTGTCTCTTACTATATTCTTTCATATTCTGAATAACCTGACACTTTACTAAGTCAAAACTGCACTCATTTACCCTTGGTAAATCAAACTACATCCATTACATCAATACACAGTTGTAGTCTTCTGTCATATTTGTTCTTAACATAGTCTCAATCACTGTAAAATCATAGAAAATGTATATGTTGGCCTCTTCCACTGGTTCCTGATACAGAGCTCCTAAAACCTTTATGATTTCCCAAGTGATACAAACACTAGGAGCAATATTTGATCTTTGATCCTGGTTCCTGACACAGAAATCTTCAATCCCTTGGGATTTCCTATTTGATAGCTCTTTTATTCTAATGAGGTAATGCCTGGTGGGCTCCTGGATGGGGACTGGTCACCAAAATGACCAAGCCATAGTTAGAAGCTTGGAGCTTTCAGCCCCACCTCCCATTTTCCATAGAAGAGCTAGAAATTGAGTTAATGTCCAAAAGAGTAATATGCAAATTGACTGTCACTCCAACACACAAGATGGCCACCCCCATGTGGTCAAAGATGGTTGCCCCCACGTGAACACAAGATGGCCACCACAAGATGGCCAGCAGGGGAGGGCAGTTGTCGGCAATCAGGCCAGCAGGGGAGGGCAGTTGGGAGGGACCAGGCCTGCAAGGGAGGGCAGTTGGGGGCGATCAGGCCTGCAGGGGAGGGCAGTTGGGGGGGGGACCAGGCCTGCAGAGGAGGGCAGTTGGTGGGGACCAGGCCTGCAGGGGAGGGCAGTTAGGGGCAACCAGGCTGGCAAGGGAGGGCAGTTGGGGGTTTTGGGGCCAGCAGTGGAGGGCAGTTGGGGGTGACCAGGCTGGCATGAGAGGGCAGTTAGAGGCAATCGGGCCGGCAGGGGAGCAGTTAGGTGTTGATCAGGCTGTGAAGGAAGTGGTTAGGGGGTGATCAGGCTGGCAGGCAGGATCGGTTAGGGGCTATCAGGCAGGCAGGCAGGCGAACGGTTGGGAGCCAGGAGTCCTGGATTGTGAGAGGGATGTCCTACTGCCCATTTAGGCCCGATCCCGGAGATTAGCCAGCTTATTTTGTTCTAAGATTCACCTTACTTACATGAACTTGGATTATTAATTGAAATGTAAGATATAAGAATATAAAAATATAGGAACTTTGGGCAATATTACATTTATATAAGGATTCATGATTCTCTATTAAACAATCAGAATGAGCCCCTTTATTTTGAGAGACTTTCTGATTTAATTTATTGCTATTCTCTAGAGATAGAAAAATATTTCATATTCTTATGAGTAGAAGGGTTTTTGTTACCTATTGCTGACAAATGACTTACTGCCAAACTTAGTAGCCAGAGGTGGCAATTGGTTATTGGGATAAAAAATCTACAGTTTGAGCAAAACTTAGCAGAGAAGGCTCCATGCAGTGGCTGGGGGGGTGGAGGATCCACTTCCAACAGCCCTCACTCAAGTGGCTGGCAAGTGCAGGCTGGTTATTGTCTGTGAGCTCAATAAGGGTTGAGGGCTGGGGCCTTGGTTCCTCTCATGTGAGTCCTTCTACCTGAGTAGATTGAGTTTCCTCACTGCATGGTGTTGGTTCCCAAGCAAAACAAACTGTATCACTTTTTATAACCTAGCTTCAGGAGTCATATAATGTCACACCACGGTGCAAAGTCTGCTCAAATGTAAGAGTACAGAACATAGATAGACCCTGCTCTCAATAGGTGGAGTGTCAAAGTCATAGTATGACAATACATGTTGGATGGGAGAAACTGCGTGGTGAGTTTTGAAAAATACAATCTGTCAAAAGAGGTAAAGACTTTCCTCAAATTAAGTCACATAGAATTAGAATCACCGAGAACTTATTCTATAACCTCAGCCATGGGTCAAAAGTCAAAACAGAGCACAGAAACACACCTGTCCAGATCTCAGTGTTTTTCTCTTTTCCAAGGGGGACTTATATTTTTTCTTAAATAATTTGAGTTCATAAATAGACAGACAATCAATGAAACAAAAAGACCAACAAACTAAATTATCTGTTCTCTCTTACCACCTGACTAAGATCTATGAATAATTAGACCATGAAATCAGATTCCCCATCATTGCTGACATCATTGGAGAATAACCTATCAGCCATGTGCCTCTGACCTCTAGGAGTAATTGTGAGCTTGTATGAGAAAAACTTCCCTTCGGTACATCCTCAGGAAAATAGAGTGTGTTTATATTTCACAATTCAGCCTGATTTTCACAAATTATATTTTATAACAAGAATACAATATCAGCAAATATGATTTTTAAACTAAAACTTATAATCAATGCAAGACAGATATTTGGCCAGTTAAATGATTAACAGAAATAGTATTGATTCATTTAAAAAGTATTCTTCTATCTTTGTGGACATTGATAAAACTTTTGTCTTTAGAAATAGAATGCAGTAGTTGGATTGTGGGTATACATTCAAGTACTGGGTCTACTGCTTAGTAGCTATGTGATCTTGGGCTCCTCTCTAGTCCTTGGTTTCCTTATGGACAAAAAGGGAATAATCCTGGTACCTCACAGTCTCACATGAGTATTCAATAAATCAATTTAGGTAAAACACAGCATGGTGCCAGGCACAGAGTAATCTTAGCAAGTGCTAGAGAGTATTACTATAGAAATACTACATGATAGTAACATAATAGAATATATATATATGGCATATAGCATATACTAACAGTTAAAACTTCTACAACAATACAACTATTACTATAGACCTCCTTCTTCATACAAGCATATACGCTATTGTGACATTGAGGAATAGCTGTTAATTTGACTCTATTTTGACTTGAATGATCCAAAAGTTAAAGTGATAATAATTAGTCTCCACAAACTTTCAATATTTCAACCATAAACTCTAGAGAAGAACATATTGTCATCCAATACCTTTATTTTAATCCAAACATACATGTGATACATTTAAATTGTGTTTTTGTGTGAAATTGAATTGTTTTTGGTTTGTTCTTCAAACTACTTCAGAAAGAACAAATCATTTTTGCTGCTGAGAGTTGAGGAATCCTGACTATCTAAGAACTGACACTGGGATACATCCCTTACTACCATGTCATTCATTGGTTCCAGAAGCCATTCTGGGGGGTTGATATTTGCAGCAACATACTAGTACATACAAGGCTGATCTGCTGCTCTACACATACTAATAGAATTCTAACACTTTCTCCTGGAGGTTTCTTCTTCTGCTTTTTCTCAGAAGGGGGTACACAAGCATTCTCAAGTAAAGGCAGAGTCTTCAAAGTCCCGTTTTTAGAAAATGTAGTTTCCATACATCAAATCCCTATCCAGAATTCCATGGCCATTCAGATAGAGAATAATGAACTCTCCTCTGAGGAAATAGCTGAACCACATCACTAGCTTATCCCCAAATAACACTTTCTTTATAATACAGAGCTTCGAATCTGTATACAAAAAAAAAAAAAAACCCTAAAAGAAAATGATGATAAGAAAGAAACAAAAAGTACGCATTTTGAAGACACAATGTCTTCTATTTTTTTGATAAATGACCAACTAGCTAAACTAAAAGCACTTCAATCCAGCATTCTCATTTTCTGCACAAGAAGGACGACTAGTGGTCAGAGATGTACTTTCACTTAATTTCTCATGCCTTAAATTCATAGAATCAAGTATTTGAAATTAAAGTACAGATCATTTAGTTTAGGTTTATCATTGAGAAAAAAACAAGGCATGAAAAGGAGATGTGAATTAATTACTAAAAATCCCCTTCCTATTAGGTGCTAAATTCAGGTCTCTTTGTAATATGTTGCCACTCTTAGGTTGAATTTTCTTTGGCTGTGAATATGCAGTATAAAGCAATTAGCTTGGATTTCTTTGGTGTCATTCAGAAAAACGTGGTTCTTTCTGTAAAGACAAGCTGTAACCAGTACACTCAAAAAAAAGGGAACGCTATACCTTAGTCTTCCTAGAGAATTTTCAGAGATTTGTCTGAGTTTCTGACTGGATTTGAACCTTATGAAAAGGAGTAGGTGTTATGTATTTATTTTGGTCTATATGCATGCATTGTAACATCTCCAATGGAGTTATTGCTGAACAAGCAGATGGAAACTTGGAATGTTATCAGGACCAAGTTCTCCATCCTCCTATCCACATACCTAAACATCGCATGAACCCGATCACCAGAGCCCTGCATTCCTCAGACCAGAACTGAATGTTGACACTCTTCCCTGACTGTGTGTGTCTAGGAACACATGTGTAGGAACAAGTTCATAGTTTTTAACTAAATTTAATTGTGCTCTGGAAACTTGGAACAGCAAGGAAGTATGAGTATGTCTGGAAGTAATTGTTTTAAATTCAGAGCTTGAACAAAGATCACCGCAAATTATTTAGGCATTTGCTTTTCATCACCCAATCAAAGTATTTTTTTTAATTTTAACACAAAATTGTCCTGTGGGCAGGAGACTCCCACACAAGAGTAAAAAAGATCTTCTCAGAGGTGCTTAACATAAAAACAATACAGAAAGAAAAAAGAAAGAGAATTAAGAAATATTCTCTTGAAAATTAATTGATTACACTGAATTTGTAGCCAAGAAATGTGTGGCAATGAAGTAATTCTGGCATTTCTGATCTCCTACTCAAAATAAAGATGGTCCATGTTTCATATGTTTTCTTGTGTGTATATACACACATCTCAGCACTTTCTCTAGTATGACCAACAAACACAGAAATTCTGGGGAAGAAGTGTCCCTGATGGACTTTGAAGATTGCAGGATACCACAGAGGCTTAAGTAGATTAAAAAAAAAAAAAAAACTCCTCAGGAAAGACAATCATAGGAGTCAAGGTTAATGATGGAAAACACCGTGATTCATACTTCCTTTTCTGTGAATGTGTTTTCTTGTACACACCACTGAAAGTGCTCTTCTTCTTATTTGAATCATTAATCTCTACCAGTTCTCTCCAGTGTATAAAGGGCAAATGCTCTGTCTGAGGCAGTAAGTGGTAGCATGTTCTTATTCATTTATTGAACATTTATGAAGCCCTTGCAGTGTGCCATGAACTATGGGTGCTGAAGTTACTAAGTAACTAAAAGTCTAGGTAAAGGAGCAAGATTTATTTATTATTTTAAACTTTACCAAAACTTTTTTTTATTGATTTCAGAGAAGAAGGAAGAGGGAGAGAGAGATAGAAACATCAATGATGAGAGAGAATCATTGATTGGCTGCCTCCTGCACGCCCCCTACTGGGGATCAAGCCCACACCCTGGCATGTGTCCTTGACCAGAATCGAACCCTGGACCCTTCAGTCCCCAGGCTGACACTCTATCCACTGAGACAAACCGGCTAGGGCATCAAATCTTTTTTAAAATATATTTTATTGGTTTCAGAGTAAGGAAGGGAGAGGGAGAGATAGAAATATCAATGATGAGAGAAAATAATTGATCAGCTCCTGTACACCCCACAATGGGGATTGAGCCCACAACCCAGGCAGAATTCCAATGCAATGGTGTACCTATTCTGATAATGTATACATATCAATCCTATGATATGTATATATTAGCCAAACATTTATTGATAGGAAGATCATAAGTTCCAGTTTGCTCACCTTCATAAATATGGTTACCTTATTTATTAAGCAATTCTTGTTTGCTAAACACTAGAGATATAAGAAAATCTCTGCCTTTCCGATGTTGAGTATCTAGTAGATGAGATAGAGAAACAACTATAATACATGTAATAAGTATATTAAAATATGTATAAAAATATTTTCTTCAAAGTTTATTCATAACATTCCTGGTTCAGAACCAGGGTCAGGAATACTTTTCAAAGTCCAAGGGGCATACAGTAGGCAGTCTTACAAGAAAAATAGGAGTTAGTTAGTGAAGTGAAGAAAAAAAATGTTCCAAATAGAAGTAGGCATAGTTGCCAAGGCAGAGGAACAAGAGAAAGTGAAGCAGTTTTCAGGAACTAAAAGTATTTGATCTGTCTGGAGCATCTCCTGCAAGCAGGGAGGGACAGGAGGTGAAGTCAGAGGAAATAACAGCCAGATCATGAAGAACTCACATGTAGATTTAAGGCCTGAACTGAATCTCAAGAGGTGGGCTGTTATTAATGCATAAAATACCAGATTGCTTTGGCTACTGCATAGAGCATAAAATAAAGTGGGGAAAGAATACGGGGAGAGGTAAGCAAAAGTTTTTGTGTGGGACTTACCTAAAATTTAACGAAGTGAACTTAAATTGCATGAACCTCTTTTTTCCTTCCCCCCTTTTGTTGCTTTCTGCTTGGAATAAGAATATGATGGCTGGATTCCAGCAAACATCTTGAGAAAGGAAGTGATACATAGTGAGTGAACAAAGCAGAAATAATGAGTGTGGATTCTTATGACTGTGGATTCATTTTACTAGTTTTAGAGAATCTACCTGTGCACTACTCCATCCTTTCTTTTCTATTCTTTCCCAGGCTTAACATTATCCTAAAGTTGGTATGTATAACCTGACAAATAGTTTATATTTTATTGCACATGTATTTAAAAATAAATGCATTATTTAGTACCATATATATTAAGATGCCATAACAAAGAAAACCCAAAATACAATGACTATAAAATAGAGTGGCTCAAGTGAGAAGTCCAGAGATGAACTAACAATCTTTCTTGGATTGTTAGGGACCTAGTTTTCTTCTATTGGTGCTTCATCATCATGTTGGGTGTCCTCATAGCTGAAGATGGTATTTCTGCATTCCAGCAATCTAAAAGGGAAAAAGAGGTAGTGTTGGGTGTGCGGTACACTTACACATTTGAGGATGCAACACTAAAGTTGCACACATAAATCTGTTCAGGTCACCTTGAGCAGAATTTGCTCATGTCTGCATATAGCTTCAAGAGAGCCTGGAAAAATGTCTAGCAACGTAACCATCTTTTATATACTGTGCTGAATCTTGGGTGAGGGGCTGTGTTTTTAATGTAAGAAAGAAGAGTATCTTTTTGAACTTAATTTTTTTACATTCAATGTTGCATTTTAGAGTTTTACTCCTATTTTACATATAAATACATTTTAGTCATTTTAATAGCTGCATAAATCCTATTATGGGTATAAATCACACTTTATCATCCCTCTGTTGATGGATGTTGAGGCATAAAAATCTAGTAAATAACATCCTCTTCTCTAACAGAGTGTTGAGCCAATTGAGAATCAATTTCATCATATGGGAAATTACCTTCATACAATGGTAGCTTCCAAGTATACCACCAGGAAAGCGATCCCAGGGACTGTGGAACAGAAAGTTCACAGATCAAGTTAAGATGCTCAAATCATGTGACTTAGTAAATGGAATGAAACATACAGTGAGAAGCAAGGGGGAAGAGATTAATGCAGTTAGGATGGAATGCAAGCAAGATGGAAGGACCACACAACCTGAATCCTGTCTCTCTGCTGCGTCACCCGCTACTGATGATGTGGTTTTGAGGGCCACAGTTAATAGGGGTCCACAGACAGAAGATGGCTGAGACAACACAATTCCTGCTCCATTCAAGAGACCCAGGGGCAAGTAAGCTAATGAGCAAGTATAGATCTTATCTGCATTTCCTGGGCAGAGAACTTGTGGGGCCAGAATCATTGTTATCCATGGGTAGCCAATTTAAACCCTCATAATTATTGAAGGCTGCTTCATACAAATCATCAACATTAGGTGTTTCAGTGCCTTGTGTATATTTAATGAATGATTACTATTTATGTCTTCTTGGTGCTTCTTTCCTTTATACCTGTTTTTATTACTCATATGTTCTATTTACTTTACATGTCTATGGCATCTTATAGGTTATTAACTTGTCTATACTTAAATGCATCCTGTGAGTTTCATCCTTCCCATTTGTTTTTGTTTTCTAAATTTTTAAAATCTTTATTGTTGAAAGTATTACAGATGTCTCCTTTTTTCCCCACTGACCCCTTCCAGCCTGCCCCTGACCCCCATCCCAAGCCTTCACCACACTATTGCCTGTGACCATGGGTTATGCATATAAGTTCTTTGGTTGATCTCTTCCCACCCACCCACACACCCTGCCTTCCCTCTGAGATTTGACAGTCTGTTCCATGCTTCTATGTCTCTGGATCTACTGTTCATCCATTTATTTTATTCATTAGATTCCACATATGAGTGAGATCATGTGATACTTGTCTTTCTCTGACTGGCTTATTTCACTTAGCATAATACTCTCCAGGTTCCTCCATGCTGTCTCAAAGGGTAAGAGATCCTTCTTTTTTATGGATGCATAGTATTCCATGGTGTAAATGTACCACCACTTTTTTATCCACTCATCTTTTTTGTACTGTACAGCAGAATTGAATATTCTCAAATAAAACAGAAGCACATAGTATAAGTTGAGGCTGGATGGGCATTTCCTATAGGAGCAAAATCTTTACCACTAAGTCCATGACATGGCAAAGAACAATTGGCAGACTTATTCCAAAAATGGAGCAAAAGATGAAGGCATACTCAGTTTCTTTTTTCAAAACTACCAATAATACACATTGTTTCACTTCTCCAAACAGTAAGTGAAGGAAATACAGAAAGGTCAGTTAGGTTGCACAAATGTAGACTATTCCACATGAAAGGAAACATCAGGAGTGTGGAGTATTTCTCCACTAGAATGGGCAGTTAAAGAGCCAAAATGTTACCATTACAATATGTGAATATGATATCGGGGAATGAAGCTTATATATCCAGGTAAGTGGATTTCAATGCCAGAATTAGACTGACTTACTCACCCATAGTCAACCACCCACAATCAGTGCTGCAACAATACAAGCTTTATGGGAACAAAGCCTTCACCACTAAGATGAGGCAAGACTGAGAGCAATGCCAGTTCCCAAGAAGGGTGCACATTTAGACCCATAACCCAACCAGGTATTTCACTCTTCACAGTGGGGGTACTGAGTGAGGATGAGTGGAAATATAGCATCTAGAAAGGAAAAAATGTTCTTCCTAACAATATCCAACTCTACCATCTACCAAATAAAGAGCAACATGCTAATTGACCATACCTTCGTGACACCCACCAGCCAGTCAGGAGTGAGTATGCAAATTAATCCAACAAAGATGTAGGGCTAATTTGCATACACAGGCTCTGAGCAGCCGGGGGCGGGGCGGGGCGGGATGCTTGCATCGTCACCATGGTGACGACGCAGGCGTTCCTCACCACCCCAGCCGCTCTGGGCCTCTGGGCAGCATGGGAAGGCGGAAAGGCGGCTCCAGCCAGAATGAAGGCAGTGCTGGAAGCCAGGGGAAGGAAGGCCCATTCTTGCAAGAATCTTCGTGCATTGGGCCTCTAAGTTAAATATATAATCAAACAAGGAGAAAAGCTTCATCCTGTGAGGGTGGTCCTTTGCCTGCCTTTACAAAGCCTCTCTCCTGATACCAACTATTACTCCTATGGGTCCTTCTTGGAACCACTGCCAGTGAAGGAAGCAGAATCAAAAACCACATGTAGAATATCCTCTCAAAAGGTTCTGACCATGTCAGAGCAGTAAATTAGTTACATTAATTCCAAGAGCATGCCATTCCAAGGCTGAAATTCATTCTTCATTTTATTTCACATCAAGAATTTTGTCCATACCCTAACCAGTTTGGCTCAGTGGATAGAGCGTCAGCCTGCGGACTCAAGGGTCCCAGGTTCAATTCCAGTCAAGGGCATGTACCTTGGTTGCGGGCACATCCCCAATGGTGAATGTGCAGGATGCAGCTGATCGATGTTTCTCTGTCATCGATGTTTCTAACTCTCTATCCCTCTCCCTTCCTCTCTGTAAAAAATCAAATATATATATATATATATTTGATTATATATATATATAATAAAAGAATTTTGTCCAACATCATTGTCCAATATGGATCATGAAAACTAAAATTTAAAGATTAATCTTTTAAAATGTTCAAGGTCAATGATATTAAAGTAAAAAATCAGAATGTTTTCCTATTCTAATCTGAAGTTAAAATGAAGGGAAGTGTAAAATTCATCCACTCATTTCTCATTCTGCTCAGTCTCAGCTCTAAAGGGGTTCTTAGTTGCATCCTAGGCTGACTTCACAAGAAATAATGTAGTGCCTCCAAGAGCCAAAAATTTGGATAATTTCAGTAATGCACCTCACTTATTAAATCATCCAAAGGACTAATGGGACACATAATATTATCCCAGCACCAGCACAACACCTATAAGACACAGAAGGAAAAAAAGTAACTCCTAAAGCAGTTATTCCAGGAAAAATTAAGCTTCTAAAATTTACTAGTTAATAACATCAAAGATCATAACAAAACCTCAGTACCTGAGGTAAGGAACGAAAACAGAAAATCTTGGTTTTTAAGTTCATCCGAATGCTAATAAATTTATTCCAGATGTTTGGCGTTTACAAATTGTGAATTTAAACAGGAAAGCTCTCCCAACAAGTGACTAGTTTGGGAGCTATACAATTTACCATTCCAGTATCGAGGGTAGAGGACTTGGTATAGGAAACCCATTCACGCTTATGGTCCTGTCTCTCTGACTGTGCATTTGATATTGTGGCCCTCTTGCAATGCTTAAAACTTTTAGTGGTGGCAGCCTATAAGTCTAGTTCAAAATGCCTTCCTCTCTAATCCAGAATATTTAATGCCTCTTAATTTCCATTTTTCTTTGTACCCCGTTTTTATGGCATTTTAGTTGCTTTCAGGTTGGAGACTGCCTAGTGAAAGATAAACTCACTCTTGAAAGCAGGCATATTCATCCCAGGGTCCTCATGGCTTTTTCCATGGGCACTTGCATTGGCAGTTGCTTAAGCCTGTGATATTGACCTTCAAGGGAAGATTTTTCCCAACACTGAATTTATTCATCCAGAGAATCTGCTCTCAGCACATTCTTTATTTCATTTATTTATCTTTAAAATAAATATTGTACATGTTTAAGGTGTACAACATGATGACTTGGGCTTTTCAATTTTTAAGTTTTTAAATTACAATTGACATTCAATATTATATTACTTTCAGATGGTCAGCATAGTGTTTAGATGTTTAGATGTCTTATGAAGTGGTCCCCCTGGTAAGTCTTGTACCCACCTGACACCATATATAGTTATTACAATATTGTTGACTACATTCCCTAAACTGTACTTTACATCCCTATGACTATTTTGTAACTGCTGGTTTGTACTTTTAATCCCTTTACCTTTTTCACCCAACCCCCTAACACCCCTCCAATCTGGAAACCATCAGTTTATTCTCTGTATCTATGAATTTGTTTCTGTTTTGTCTGTTCATTTATTTTGTTTTTTAGATTCCAGATATAAATGAAATCATATGGTATTTTTCTTTCTCTATCTTATTTCATTTAGTATAATACCCTCTCGGTTCATCCATGTTGTCACAAATGATAAGATTTCATTCATTTTTATGACATATGGTGAGTAATATTTCATTGTATATATGTACTACTTCTTAATCCATTCTTTTTGTTGGAGCATTTAATCTATTTAAATTTAAATCAATTATTGATAGGTATGTAGCAGTTATTGCTATTTTATTAATTAGTTTCTGATTGTTGTGTAGTTCTCTGTTCCTTTTCTATTCTCTTGCTCTCTTTCCTTATATGGTGATGGCTTTCTATAGTGTTGTGTTTGGATTCCTTTCTTTATTTCTTGTATTTCTATTTTAGATTTTTTGTTACCATGTGCTTCATATACACCAAGCTGTCTATTTTAGGATGATGGTCACTTAAGTTCAAACACATTCTAAAATCACTACCATTTTTACTCACCTTCTTCACATTTGTTTTTGTCATTATTTTTTATTCCTTTTGTGTTTGTGTTTATCCTTTAATTTACTATAGTAATTACAAATGATCTTCCTACTTTTGTACTAGCTTTAGTGTTGGTTGATCTTCTGCTTTTATTATGTGTTTGCCTTTGTCAGTGAGGGTTTTTTTTAGTGATATGTTCCTTCTTTTTAAAGAAGCCCTTTTAACATTTTTTGTAATACTGGTTTGGTGGTGATGAACTCCTTTAGGTTTTCATTGTCTGGGAAGATCTTCATCTGTCCTTTGATTCTAAATAAAACTGTTGTAGGGTAGAGTAATTGTGGTTGTAGGTCCTTACTTTTCATCACTTGAATAATTTTTGCCAATCCCTTCTGGCCTGAAAAGTTTCTGTTGAGAAATCAGCTCATAGTCTTATTGGCACTCCTGGTAGGTAACTAACTGCTTTTCTCTTGCTGCTTTTAAGATGATTTCTTTGTCCTTAACCTTTGGCATTTTTATTATGATGTGTCTTGGTGTGGGCCTCTTTGGTTCATCTTGTTTGGGAATTGGTACTTTCTAGACTTGTATGTCTATTTCCTTTGCCCAGTTAAGAAAGTTTTCAATCATTATTTCTTCAAATAGGTTTTTAATCCCTTGCTCGCTCTCTCTTCTCCTTCTGATACCCTTGTGATGTGAATGTTATTACAACTGATGTTGTCCAGAGGTTCCTTAAACTATCCTCATTTTTTTTTCTTTTTGCTGTTCTGCTTAGGTGTTTTCTGCTACTTTGTCTTAAAAATCAATAATTTGATCCTCTGCTTCATCTAACCTACTTTTGATTCCATCTAATATACTCTTAATTCCAGTTATTATATTCTTCATTTATTTTCTATCTTCATATTTATGTTTCCTATCTCTTGAAGTTCCCACTGAGATCATCTAGTCTTCCCTTAAGTTAATTGCACATTCTTATAACATGTGTTTTGAACTCTACATCTGGTAAATTGCTCTATTTCATTTACTTTTTCTTCAGTATTATCCTGTTTTGTTTTGTTTTCATTTGGGACACGTTGCCTCCTCATTTTGGCTGCCTCCCTGTGTGTGTGTCTATGTGTTAGGTATATCTATTATATCTTTCAGTCTTGGTATGGTGGCCTTATGTAGTAAGTGTCCTATGGGACCCAGTCTCTCTGTTCACCTGAGCTGGGTGCTCCACAGGTGTCCCCTGTGTGAGTTGTGGGTTACCTCCTGTTGTAGTGGAGCCTTGGTTATTGTTGATATGTCAGTGGATGGGATTGACTCTCAGGCTGACTATAAGGACTGGCTGTGACTACAGTGAACAAGCTGTTGTTCGGAGGCTGACCACATAGAGTGGGATTTACTTTAGTGGGGATCTGGTGCCTGCTGATCCACCTTTTGGAGATGCCATTTCCAGTGTTAACTGGGTGGTACTCTGTGTTGGTTCTGTGGCCTCTTGGGAGGGTCTCTGATGTTGGCTAATGTGAGCTGCTCCCTATGTCCAGCCTGAGCCATCTAGTAGGAACTATAAAATGAACTGAACTTGGTAGCTGACTAGGAGTTTGGAGGCACCTGGGTATGATTGTGCTGTGAACCAAGGCCACCTGCCACTAGTTCCAGGCTTGGAGCTCCTTAGCAATTGGTCATGCTGAGGCCAGCTGCTGTTTGTTTGGGGTTTGTGAACATTTGAGAAATTTTTAGGAAAGTCCACAGCACAGGCCCAGACTGGTCCGTTATGCGGCTTAGCCTCTGAAGGAGTTTCAGGTTGGGTGTGAATTGGGTGGAACGAGGTCTCAAAGAATCATCAGAGTGGGGCAAGATGGTGTTAGCCAGGTTGATGGAGGCTCAGATTTGTCATTTGCCTGCACCTGCTGGCTGTATGGGAGGAGTGCTCAAGGAACAATGGCACTTGAGTCCTAGAGAGAGCTGCCGCTGCAGTCCTTGATCTGGAGCCACACAATTCAGTTCTTCCCTGTAGATCCCTAGCACTTTTCAAGCTGCTGTCCTTTTTCTGGAGCTTATTGTTTGTAAGCAAATGAGTCTGTGCTCAGGCCTTTAAGAGAATACCTGGGTCTCCAGCAGCCCTCCATCTTACCTAGACAAAATCCCTGCTGAATTTCACAGCCAGATATTATGGGGACTCCTTTTCCTGGCACTGGTGGTCCAGATTGGATAGCCCAGTTGGGAGCTGGGACCCCTTCCTCTTCAAAGGGGACCTCCATTGCCAATATATCACTCCTGATTTTTAATCACCACATGTGGGTGTGGGACCAGCCCATTTTGCATCTCCACTCCTATTACCAGTCTCAACGTGGCTTCTTCTTCATATCCTTAGTTATAAGAGTTCTGTTTAGCTAGTCTCCAGGTGGTTCTCAAGGGTAGTTATTCTGTAATTTAGTTGTAATATTAATGTGGTCATGGAAGGAGGCAAACACGGCATTTACCTGCTCCACCATCTTGACTGGAAATTCTAACATGATGATTTGATATATATTTATGTAGTAAAATGATTACTACATCAAACTAATAACTTACCTTCTCACAAAGTTACTTTTTTGGTATGTGAGCAGAATACCTGAAATTTACTCTCTTAGAAAATTTTCTGTATTTAGTACAGTATTATTAGCTATAGTCAATACAGTATTATTAGCTATAGTACCTGGGTTGCATGCTGACCATTAAATCTCCAAAATTACTCATCCTGTGTAGCTGCAACTTTGTACCCTTTGGCCAATATCTCAAGGTTCTCTCTCCCTCCACAGACTTTATTTAATTTCATAAATTGGCTCTTTTTCTTCCACTTCCCCAACCCTGATCACCACTGTTCTACTCTCTGCTCCTATATATTCAACTATTTTAGATTCTGCATGTGAGAACATACAGTATTTTTCTTCCTCAGCACATTCTTGCAGTGAATCTATAGTTGGGTTTTCTGAAATCTGTGCCCTTTGTGGCATAGCAAGGACTAGTAACTCATGTTCCTCAAGGGACCATCTATTCTGTTTTTAAACATTCTATTCCTGGTAGCATTTTTTTCCATTGTGTGTGTGTGTGAGAGGGTGGGGGGGGAGATAGGTAGAAGGGGGGGAGTGTATTGCAATAGTGGGATAATCCTTTATGCTTTATTTTACTCTACTCTTTCTCTATATCTTTGAGGAAGATTCCACAGGGTTCATAAACAGTTTATCCTATTTCTTGAAGAACTCCCTTTTCTTCTCTACCTCACAAAGGACTATAATTTTGCTAGCCCTAAATATCTCCTTTCCTTAAACTTACAATGCAACTTCTGCTCCGACATTGTTTTCTAACATAGTCCTCCTCCATTTGCTTTGAAATTCTTTGTCAATAAGAGATAAGAAATTAGTTTGCTCTGAAACTGCCAAAATTATCTACTGCTCAAACAAGCCTCCTTCACTTTCAGCTTTCTTGGTTGAATAATCTCAGGCAGAATATGTGTCCTTTAGCTTGGCCTTAAATCAGGGCTGAACTCAACCAATTGTTGCACTGCCTATTGCTCCTTTAATAATTTATCTTTGCTATATCTTCCTTTACAGTCTTAATTCTCTAATTTTTTCAAACATGTTCCCTCTTAGAACAAGAAATTCCTATGTCCCCATATGCAAAAACTGACACCTTGAAACTCCCCCAGTAAATCTTTGAGAATAATGCTGATTTTCCTCCTTGTCCAGATTTGTCTGCCACCATTCTGGAGAGCTGTTTCAATCTGTAAGAGGATTCAATCTTTAAACTTCCCAGGGCAATGTCTCAAATGCCTCTGTCTAAGAAACAAAACCATAACAAGTTGCTTTTCCTATACTATGTTTAAAAGTTACCTCTTACCAGTGGTCTAAATCCTGGCCTTCCCTGGGTTCCAGTTTACTCCCTAAGATTCTCCCTTTCTTCAGTGAGCCCCAGTCAATGCTTCTGATAGCGCAACCATAAAGGCAGTGTCTCCCTTCTAATAGCCTCCAAGACATTCAGTTTGAGACGCATGTGCATTTTCCTTTAGTATTTTTATGTGCTTCACACTTTTTCATTTTTCTTTTATAATATCTTGCCTATTCTCCAGATTTTCCACTGCTTTCCCAAAGAAATTTCTCATCAGTCTGTCTTTCTGTTTATTGTTACGTTCTTGTATTTTACTGCACTGTGTGTTTCAAACCTCTCCTTAGGAACTTCTTGAATTCCTAAGCAGACCAGATTTTGAGAGAGAGATTATTCCAGGCATGCATTTTTTTTCATTGTCTTCCTCCTAATTATTGGATCTGAAATAATTTCATTGAGTTATCTACTTCAATTTCCCCAAAACGACATAGTTCTTTATCATTGGTGCCCTGATCCTATTTTTTGTTTGTTTTAAAACAATAGCATCTACCATAGATTGGGTCTCAATTCAGGTTTGAGCTTATGCAATTTTCAAGTCTGAAGTGAATATGAAAGAACATGATGGAAAAGGTTTAATAATTGGCTGGGGGTGGAAGAGAACCCTGATATGTAGGATTTCACATAATTTCAGTAGCACAAATGCTCCCACGATGGCCAATTTCAAGCTACCATTATGACATCGACCACATCACAAAATTAGTAAAAGTTTAAAACTCAGCTCTCATAAGTTAAAATGCGCTGGCTTTAGCACATAGGATCACCTCTTTATCTGTGATCAAGCCACACGAAGACAAGATATCTGCAGCGAGTCCCTCTGGATTTCTCTATAATCTTGGAAGCAAAACAGAATTTGATACAGCACTCTAGGACTACTTAACTAGACTTACTTCTAACAGTTTAAAGCTAGAATTTCTGAATTCATATGGAATTCAGTTCTGTCTTACAGTTTAAAATCAGCAAATGCTGTTCTGTTCAAGAATGACTTACAAGATTTAATCCTGCCTCAGCATGACCTCCAGTACCTGTGCCAGGGGTAATTGCATTTTCAAGTCCTCATCATTTGATTAAGATGTCTCCTTGACCTGTGCCTTTGATGAAAGTTACAGGCTGCTGAGCAGTTGCTTTTGGCAAATGAAAAGCAGGGCTAAGCGATGTTTGCTTAAGGCTTCATATGTGTGTTCTCGCCTTTCTAAACTGGAGAATATTGCTTATATCTGTGGGCAAATGGGTTTGCTAATTCTGAACCCCACAACGGAAGTCATAGGCAGCAGTCACCTAGGGTCATCCTCTTCACACCAACAGGCCAGGACTGCAACACTTCCGGAGTGAGGCAGACATAGTGTGCACTTTCACATGGTGGCACACTCCCAACAAGAGAGGGAAAGGAGCCAAGCCATGCGAGTTCATTTCCTTATGTCAAACTCACCAATAATTTACTCCTCTTCCTGTGGAAAGAACATGAAAAGTTAAGTTAATCAATGTCCCTTTATTGGAGCAAAACATCATAATGGGGGTATGTTTTGATTTAATAATAAGTAATGTATAGCTTCCCGGTTTTTCCACTGTTAAAAATAATGCTGCAATACAGATCTTTATGCCTATATCATAAAACAGTGTGCAAGAGAGTATATTTGGACTATACCTAGAAGCAGATTTGCTGGGTTGTATTACATTATGTGATATATCATGTTAAATTACTCTCCACAGTCTACATTTTCACCATTGGAATATAAAATCCAATTGACATATGTCCTTGCCAAGGCGTAAAACTATTTTTTAAAAGCCAATCTATTGGGTATAAAGTGGAATCTCATCTCAATGTAAAAATGGTATCTCAACATGGCTTTAATTCATATTTCCATTTTCCTGGGTGAAATTACATTTCTTTCACTATCCATATATCCTTTCATATGATTTGCCCATTTATATTTTTACTCATACTTCCATTATTTTGTGTGCTTTATAAAGAGCTTTTTTTCTTTCTTTTCAAATTCTAAACATAAATTTAGGTCAGTTATGTGTGTTACAAATTACTCTCTCTCTCTCTCGCTCTCTCTTTTTTTTTTTTTTTGTACTTTCTGTTTGTCTCCCCTACGTTGTAATTTAGGAGTTTTTGGGTGTGGGAGTATGGCTCAATTTTCCTGTTGACTTATTCTCTCTTTTTCTGTACCAAATCTTCTGTTTAATCCACCAATCAAATTTTAAATACCAGCTGGAATGGGAAGAAGAAAGAGACTCAATTTTTTTCAACATCCTTTATCAGTTTTTTTCAACATCTTCTTTGACTTAAATTCTTTCACTTTCTTCCTTGGCCACAAGCCTCTGGGTCTACTTCTTTCTTTGAATTCTTTCCTTATTTACCCTCTCCTGATTGCCTTTAATTCCCTCAAGAAATTCATCTCTGCCCCTAACTCCTATTTTTCATTCTGAACAGAAAAAGCCTTAAAGTTAACTAAACCCAAATGCCTTAGAAGGCCAGTTGATAACCATATATCCCATATTTCCACTCAGCACCTCAAAACATTGACTCAGCAAACGGGAGGGCTCTGCCCTGCAGTGGTCAGCAACAAGCAGGTCAGGACTTGCCCAGCACTGAGGAAAGTGCAGTGCTAAAAAGGGAAAGTCCCAGCACATATGGACAGGTGGGTCACTCTATTCTGACACCAAGAGAAAATTTATATATTTTCCCCATAACAATTCTACTTCTTTTCTTAGGATGAATTTCTACATGTGGAAGGACTAGGTCAAAGTACATTCATTGCTTAAGGGTTTTCACAAGTATTGAAGAAAAAAAAGCAGCCTCCTAATAAAACTGTTCAATCCCACAGGCAGGAACAATGGTTCTGAGAGTTTTGATGGGCCAGAGTAGAATCCTCAGCTTTGGAGAACCATAGTACAGTAGAGACTATTCGCCTGAGCAGACAAGCAAGCTAAAGAAGACTGTGTCCACATTTGTAGGACATGAGCATCTCTGGTGCACAGGCAGAAACTCTCTCTTCCACTCACACACTCATCATTGGGACCATTCCACAAATGTCTTCAGAGGGCTAGAGACTGACCATACCCGGCCTATAGTATCATCTTCAGCAGTCCATAGCCATTTGCTTACCAATTATTCTATCTAGTTATTCTGTACCAGGTACTGTGCTAGATACTATAGATCTCAAATGAATTAGAAAAAAAAAAAAACTACCTTCAAATTTCATCTATTTGTGGGAGACAAGCATACAAACAATACTTAGAATATCTATAGTCTAGTCCTGGCTGGCGTACTCACTGGTTAGAGTGTCAGCCTGCACACCGAAGGGCTGAGGGTTTGGTTCCTGGTCAAGGGCACGTACCTGGATTGCAGATTCAATGCCCAGCTGTGGTCGGTGTGTGTGTAGGAGGCAACCAATCAATGTGTCTTTCTCACATCAATGTTTCTCTCTCTCTCTCTGTCTCTCCCTCCTTTCCACTCTCTCAAAAACAAAAACAAAAACAAACAAACAAGGAAAACTATCCTCAGGTGAGGATTAAAAGAAAACATCTATAGTCCAAATTTTAACTTTTCCAAAAACAATTATACATAAAGTAGGTCTGAGTACATTTCACTTTTTAAACTGGCCAGAGCCTCTCTGTAGGTCTCACACATTTACATAGAAATTGCCAACACAGATAAAAAAGAAAAAAGAAAAACAAAGATAACTCCTCAAAGGAAAAATAACCACAGAGTGGTAAAATAAAAAAATAAAATAAAATAAACAACTAAAACCAGTAAGTGTGAGTGCTGCACAGCTTCTCACTATTTAAGCATTATATCTATGTATATCTTTTGTATCACCATTTTTCCTTAGACTGAAACCTCCTGGAAGGCAGGCTTTCCTCAATTGCTTCAGTTCACCTACCACCCAAAGTCTATGACCCCTGGAGGGGTAGAAGTCAGTTGAATATTCTAACTAGGAGTCTCTCATATTTTCGTCTCAATAGTTGGCAATAACTCTAAAACATGCTACTCCCTTTCCTGTGAGGAGAAGCAGCCTTTCTGAACACAATCAAACCTTTCTTCAGTGATTCTGAAGATTGGTGCCTCGGGAACATCGTCTGAAATAACAGTTTGCTTTGCCCAAAACCATAATTGCAGAAGGTGTGGGAGGTTGACCTTCTTAAACTTAATCCTTTATACCAGATGGTTTTCTTAAATTTATTTCTTTCTTTCAAAGAGAAGCACAAAAACACAACTGTCTAGAGACATTAAACCATGGTCGATTTAAACTAAACATTTCATAGGACCCAAAATTGTAAATACGTATAATCTGCTCATTCTGCGTTCTATTTTTCAGCCTACATTCGGGAATTGGAGTCACAGGCATCACCTTTGTTAAAGGATTAGCTTGTGTATTCTCAGCCACCAACTTCACTCCTAATATGGCCAATTGCTTTGCAAAAACAACGGCTAGACTCCCCTATGGATGGATTCATGCACATCCATCTTTACTGAAAAATCTGACAGCTCAATGAACATGTACTTCCATTGCTTTTTCAACATGTGAAAGATTCTACTAAATATTTTGCCATCTACCTGGCATTGAGCCATTAAATAAACAATTTAGTTCCACCAGCATTTATCAAATACTAACCTACCCCAGAAAGTACCTACCATTTGCTCTCAGTGAGTCTGAGGGAACTGAGAAATTAGAACACAAACCAGCTCTACAGCCCTAACTATCTGTGCACCTTGGGCAAGAGCAGGACATGGTGTTAGTGCCATTGTTGAAAAGTAGGGATCGCCTCACTGGGTGTTCTGTGAGATGCCCCAAGGTCTTCCCAGAGCCATCTTCTCCCTAACCTGGTAAGAAATTCCTGCTAACAAAGTCCACTCTCCTGGGACAATCAACAAACAATTTATTTGTTTATTTGTTTTCCTCAAGGTAGATTATGAGATACTTAAAAGCTGCATGTAGGGCATTCATTAATGTTTGTTTAATTAATTGAATGTATCTGAATCACATTATCTCTAGAAGGCCCCCTTGAATGTTACTTGGAGGATGAAAAAAAGTGAAGGCTCCTAGTTGCTCTTCTTTCTCCCACTACATCTCTTGAACTTTTGACACCACTTAGCTTGTTGTTTGAATCCATAATTTCCCTGAGCCTCCAAAACTGGCAAATCGACTATTTTTAAAGGCAGAAATGGCTATAGTCAAAACTGTGATATAGATAATGTGTGCCTAGGGCAACAATTTGCTTCTTTTCTTCTTTATCTTCTAGACTCTTACTAAAGGTTTTCAGAATTCTTTAAAACCTATGAAAAGATAGCCAACCTATATGAGCAAAAATGATTGAATGAATAACTAATATGTACAAAGATTTTGACAAGCATTCTATTTATTTCATCATGAATCTTAATGACAATTTAGGGAGGAAGATTTTCTTAATCTTGTCCTGCACATGAGAAATGTGGAGGCTCAGAGAGAAGTTGACTTGTCTCACCCAAGGCCACAGAGCAGACAACTGACAGAATTGGGCTTTGAATCTAAGATTGTCTAACTTTAATGTTCTTTGCACTTTTTGTGTGTTTTTGTTATTGTTGTTGTTCATTTGTTTCCCAGGCCTTTCCCAGGCCTCAATTTCATCTGTAACTTTAGGGTTTTATATGAGATAATCTCAGGTTTTATTTCATGGTGGGCCCTTCAGGATCTGTGTTCCATTATCTCATTTGTTCCACTATCTCAAATATCTACCTGGCCCATGAGAAATTTGAGACCAAGAGAGGTGAACTGACTTGTTTAAGTCCAGCAGGTGACTCATTGTGGCCCTAGAGCCAGAGCCCAAGTTTCTAGTATGTATCTCCAATGTGTTTAACATTTAGGATTCTTAACCTAGCCTACTAATCCCTGATCTTTCTGTCATCTCCTCTCTTTCTAGCATCATCGAATGTCACCCCCCCCCTCTATTCCTTACTTTATGCCCATGACTAAAATTATTTGATTCTTTCCACTTCAGTTCACATGCTATTCCCTCTATTTTCTTCCCTGAACCTCTGAACCTGGATAATACCGATTACTTTTTAGATTTAAGTTCAGATATCACTCCCTAAAAGTAGCCTTCCTTAACTACTTCCTTCTCTACTCCATATATAGGGTTGCCACATAAAATAGAGAAACCCAGTAAAATTTCAATTTCAGATAAAAAACAAATAAGCTTTTAGTGTATCCCAGGTACCGTATGACACACACTTACACTAAAAGATTCATTCTCTATCTTATCTGAAATTCAAATGTAACTGGATGTCTTATATTTTTATTTCCTCTGTCTGCCAACACTACATACACTTCCAGGTGAGGTTTATCCATCTTGTTATACAATCTTAAAAGAGTATGATTTAAAAATGGTCAAAGGATTTGAATGGACATTTCTTCAGAGAAGACATACATACAAATAGCCAACATATACATGAAATGATGCTCAGAGTCACTAATCATGAGGTAAATTGCACATCAAAACCACAATGAGCTATCCCTTCACACCTGTTAGGATGGCTATCATCAAAAGACAAAAGTTAACAAGTGTTGGCAAAGATGTGGAAATAAAGGAATTCTTATGCACTGTTGGTGGGAATGTAAAATGATGCAGTCAGTACGGAAAACAGTATGGAGGTTCCTCAAAAAGTTAAAAATACAACTACCATATGACCCAGTAATCTCATTTGTGGCATATAATCAAAAGAATTGATATACGGATTTTGAAGAGATCTTTGCATTTTTATGTTTATCACAGAATTACTCACAATAACCAAGATATATAATAGCCTGCATGTTTATCACCAGGTGAATGAATAAGGAAAGTTTCACATACCCAATAATGAAATATTATTCAATCTTTTTTTTTAAAAAAAAAAAAAGGTTGGGGAGCAGGTTGCGGGGGGGGGGGGCGAGGAGGGTGGTGGCAGGATTGTGAAAAATAGAAAAAAGAGACAAAAAAAACTCATGGACACAGATAACAGTGTGGTGATTGCCGGGGGAGTGCGGGAGGTGCAGGAGGGTATAGGGAGGATAAATGGTGATGGAAGGAGACTTGACTAGAGGTGGTGAACACACAATATAGTGTACAGATGATGTGTTGTGATATTGTGCACCTGAAACCTTCATAATTTTGTTAATTAGTGTTAACTCCAATAAATTCAATAAAGGGGGGGGTGGATAGAAAGCCTCACATTTGTGACAACATGGATAAACCTGGAGGACATTATGCTAAGTCCAGTCACAGAACAAATACTGCATGATTCTACTTATATGAGGTTTCTAAAATAGTTAAACTCATAGAAACAAAGAGTAGAATGTTGGTTGCCAGAAGCTGGGAGAAAGTAAAATGAGGATTTGTTATTCCATGGGGTTAAATTTTCAGTTTTACAAGATGAATAAGCTCTTGAAATCTGTAGTATAACTTTGTGCCTGTAGTCAACAGTACTGTAAATTATTAAGTTAAAAGAATAGATATCATGTTATGTTCTTATCACAATGGGAAAAGGAGAGATCCATGTGTTTTTTCTTCATAGTACTAATAGAATTATACTTAAAATTTTTTAAGATGCTTTGCTTACAAATGTTCTCTATGCTACTCTAGACTCTAGACTCCATGGGAGACAAGACTGTGTCCATTTTGTTAACCACTATTTTTCCTGCACTTAGCAGTGTCTACGACATGGTCAATATTCAATAAGTATTTGTTGTATAGAAGAATGAGAGACAGAGTGTGAGGGTAGGGGAAGGAAGGAAGGAAGGAAGGAAGGAAGGAAGGAAGGAAGGAAGGAAGGAAGGAAGGAAGGAAGGAAGGAAGGAAGGAAAAGAGGGAGGAGGAATAAATAAAACTTATCTTAGTTTTCCCCTTAGATAGAGTTCACATTAATATGTGTGTTAACATCATGATTGCAATAAATTATAACAGTCATTAAGGACTGGTTGAACTAGGGCCCAAGTAAGCACATATATACAATATTGTCATTTCTTCCTTACTTTTTACCTGTCTTCCTTACCTTACCCCCAGGGTCTACTTGCATGTGTTAATGTATTTGGAGAATTTTGGCACATCAAGATATAACAAGTTTTAAGAAGCCATCTCCACTCAGCATCATGGACAGGGGATGTGGACACATGGGAGCCAGATCAGAAGAGGAACTAAAAATGCAAGTGAGGTAATTTCAGTTGACCAACTTACTTGTGCGCACATACCAGGCTCCCATTTGGGGTACCCAGAAATAACAGAATTCTTTGAGAGGCACTAATGTAAGACAAGCAATCTTGAAAGAGCATAATTTGGGTTTTAAGAAAGGAAAACAACCCTTTGTAGTCACAGGCTAATGAGGAATTCTTCCAGTTGAGTTACTGGAAGAAATAACATTTCTAGCATTTTCTATGTGTTTCTTCTTACAATCTTCAGCCTTATTCTGCTAAAGTTACCAAATTACTAAGAATAGTTTTCTCTTTACACCTAGAAATTTCCAGGAGATTGGGTCATATACTGTGTCCCCTATAAACCCTCTAAAGTTTGCAAAACTAACTAAACCTTACTAAACAGATCGTGCAAATCTATTCACTTCTCTCTCAGACTCTCACATTTTAGCACCCTCTTCTGGACTTATTTATCAGCCAGGTTTCTTCTACATGATGCCTAGTCTTTTGGCTTCCTGATTTTCCCCCACCTGCCTCAGGCATAAATAATGACAAGTTTGCCCAAATAAATGCAGTTACTATTGCTTTCTTACACAATCCAACCAAATCAAGCTGCATCATGAGACACTGAGCTCTGACTTACATTGAGAAAGACACATTCCAAGAGGTTGAAGCAGAAACAATAACAGCAGGGGACAGAGGAAACACACCAAAAACTAACATCAATGTTTCAAATTCCAAGTTGGGCTGGCGGTTCCCTTCTGTCCGCCTGGAGACCAAGCACAGTCACTTAACTCCTCAATTGTTTCCCTCAGGCCCAGCCAGACTTGCCTTTGGACTTGAATTGGCTTTGTGGCAAACGGGAAAACAAAGCCTGAGCAAGATTTTGCAAAGCTAAACCCAAGAGAAGCTGTGCCAAGCAAATACCGGATATTTGCAGAAGCATTTTATTCTGCCCATGGTGGTTTCCTGTGTACATATTGCAGGAACAATGCCCTTTATACCTTTTCCAAATACCCTCCCTGGGCTTCATCACAGAAGAGCCTTAAGTCTTGGAGACTCAAAACTATGTTCTGGGTTAGGGTTAGGGTTAGGGTTAGAACATTAGCTTCTACAGAACAATGTTACTGTACCATCCATGGAAAAAAAAGAATCCTCTGATAAAATATGCTGAAAGATGCCATTTTATATATATATATATATATATATATATATATATATATATATATATCTTTGAGATTCACAATATACTTTAGCCTACTAAAGGATCTCAACAACAACAAAAAAACTTTCAGGAAAAAATATAACTTTTCACAGTGTTCCTTATCCTATTAGATCTACAGAACTATTTTCACTTTCACAGGAACATATTTTGAGGAATTTTCTCACAAGATGTTATATTAGTTTCCTACTGCTGCTGTCACCAGTTATCACAAACTTGGTGGCTTAAACAATAGACAGCTATTCTCTCACTATACCAGAGGTCAGCTTCTAAATGAAGGTGCCGGCAGGGCCACACTCCCTTCCGAGGCTCCAACGGGGAATCTGTTCCTTGCCTCTTCCAGCTTCTGATGACTCCAGGTGCACTTGACTGTGGCAGCATCTCTCCAATCTCTGCCTCCATGGTCACATGCATCCTCTTCTTCTCTATGTCCCCCTCCACCCATCAGGATATGTGTGATTGTATTTAGGGCCCTCTCAGACAATCTCTTCCTCTCAAGATTCATACAAGTTAATATTAGCTCTTGCCACTTAAGGTAATGTTCAAAGGTCCCAGGGATTAAGACATGGACTTTTTTGGGGGGGGAGGGAGTGGGGTGTGTGGAGAAGCACCATTCAACCACCTATAGATAAATACTGATAAATATAAAATCATTCCCTTTAACTCAATTCAATTTAATTCTCCTCAATAATCATCTAATGAACTTTTGGTACATACCAAGTACTGTCCTAGGACCGATCATAAAATAATTCAGCTGGTCACTACCTTAACCAACTCACAGATTGGTGGAGGAGATAGACATGACAATGGAATAATAGGATGCATAGTGATAGGTGCTGTGTGAGAGTTATAATCAGAGCAGAACTGAGGAAGTGGTTAACTCTTTCTGGGGAAATAAGAAGGACTTTTCAGAGGAGGAAATTATTTTTCTTTTTTTTTTCCCCAGAGGAGGGAATTCTTTAGCTGAGATTTGAAGAATGAGAAGCAATTTTGTCAGGTAAAGCAGAAAGGGAATTCCAAGTGAGGGAACATCATAGTCAAACACACAGAGATGCAAAACAGCATGGTGATTTGAGAAACTGTTGTGAAGACTAATCAAGAAAATGCATGTAAAGCTATTTACATCTGACCTGGTACTCAGTAATCTGACTGTTTTTCCTGGAGTGAATAGTGTGGACTCAGGAGATGAGGCAGAAAACATAAACAGAGACCAGCCTATCCTGGACATACTATGTCATCTGATCAGCTTGGAACTCATCTCAAAAGTAATAGAGAAGCATTGAAAAGTTTTCATCGATGAATTAATGTGGTAAGATTTTTAAAGAATTTTCATGCTTTATTAGATACATATAAATGGAAAGCCTTGGTATTTGTATTATAAAAATATATCTAAAATTTATATTTTAATGGAAAGATTCAAATTGCAAAATGAGAGAGAGCAAGAGAGAACAAATATTGCAGAACATCCTTCATGAAGACAGCCAGGCATATGGCTATTTAGAAAAACTTCCCTGCATGTAGGCTATTCCCAAGCATCTGGAGAATCCATCACAGATTCTCTTCTTCAAGAACCTGAGGCCCACATTTCCTTCAGGTTGTAGCCTTACAGTAGCCTTGTATTTGTGTGTAAGTTGAGAAAACAGGTTGTAGCCTTACAGTAGCCTTGTATTTGTGTGTAAGTTGAGAAAATACCATATCCATACATTGAAGTTATACTGGTACAAGTATAAATTTTTCATCAAGCACTCTTCTTTGTAAGGCATGTGTGTTTGTGTCTTTATGTACATCCACATAAACATGGAACAGGGCTAGCACAAAGGAAACTAAAGAAGGTTCTATTAGAATGGTCTTTAGGACATTATGTATACAAATAAATAGAAATAAGCCAGTTAAATTCAGCCAAAGAGGTAATTATTTTGGAAGAAAAAGAATGAATTTTATCAATAGCTAGATGGTTGGTTGGCTGAATTTGTTCATTAACACACACACACAATAGTTAGTGTGCAGATAAGCCCATAATTATTGGGGAGAAACTGCACCACTTAAATGGGCTTAATTTTTTTATCATCTCTCAGTACATGCTTTCAAAAGCCTTACTGAGCAGTATTATTCCAGGTTTTGAGTCTGGCATTTGAAATAGCCCTTTAGAATGTTTGCTTCTTGTAATAGCCTCCTCCTTGACAAATGGCTTCATTCTAATGATATTGGCATGTTGGCTGATGCTGACCTAGGGCTTGGCCTGCCAACTCCCATTGTCATGAAACATTTCTCACATGGTGGCTTTAATTTGCAAGAGGTTAGAGTTCACAAAGCTGAATGTTGATGGAAATGATTGAGTTTTCACATGACGCCTGGATTTACCCTTTAGATCTCAGGTCAAATTTCATTTCCTCATAGAGTTCTTCTCTGATCACTCCATCTAAAATAGCCACATTCACCCCACTCTATGCCTTGCCCAATCCAATACTCAACATAGACTCTAACATCTTGTTCATTTATGTGTCCATTTTTATCTTCATATATGTAAATTCTCCGAGGTTGGTACCTTCTCTGTCTTGTTCAACTCTGTATTCTGAACACATAAATAGTACCTGGCATAGTGTCAATTAATAATTATTTCTTAAATGAATGGACAAAGGAAGGAAAAGTGAAGTGAGAGAATAACTAAACTGATAAAGGGATCAGAATTGATGCTTGCAAGAAATAAAGTTAATGAAATATTTTCTTTAGAGAAATGAATCAATCACTTTAGAATAAGTAACTTATCACAGGAAAATACCAGGCTCACTGGGCACTTGTGGAATGGGTTCTCATATGGCCTTTTTGAAAGGGTTCCCTCAATATCTTTTACCTTTGACATTTAGCAAATGTCCATATACTGGCCAAGAGAAAGGTTTTGTGCAAGGAATAGCCTTATTGGATCTCTCAAGACCTTATCTTCCTATGCAAATAGGAAGTGGGGACACTTCTCTAAAGATTAGAGAGATCCCATTACATGCAAATGACAAGATTGAACAGAATTGTGTAATCCTCATAAATCAATGTCTATCATACTTCTTGAAACTAGAAAAGAGTAAATTCTGAGTTGAGAGCACTAATCTATACTAATTAAAGGGTAATATGCAAATTGGTGACAACGCCCTCACAGTAACAACCGAACAGCAGGCTGCATGGGGTGACCAGGCCAGCAGGGTGGGTAGCGAGGGACGACCAAACGACTGACCAGCAGGCTGCATGGGGTGACCAGGCAAGCAGGGGGGACAGTGAGGGGCAACCAGGCCAGCAGGGGGCAGTAAGGGTTGACTAGGCCGGTGGCAGGAGGGGGCAGTTGGGGGTGACTAGGCTGGCAGGGAGGGCAGTTAGGGGCAATCAGGCTGGCAGGGGAGCAGTTAGGCATCAATCAGGCTGGCAGGGGAGTGGTTAGGGGGTGATCAGGCTGGCAGGGGGGGCAGTTAGGGGTGATCAGGCAGGCAGGCAAGTGAGCAGTTGGGAGCCAGCAGTCCCGGATTGTGAGAGGGATGTCCAACTGCCAGTTTCGCCTAATCCCTGGGATCAGGCCTAAATTAGCAGTCAGACATCCCCCAAGGAGTCCCGGATTGGAGAGAGTGCAGGCTGGGCTGAGGGGACCCCCTCCCCCCGTGCACGAATTTTGTGCACCGGGCCTCTAGTAAGATAATAAACAGCACTGATCTCTTCAAAATGTGTCCAAGTTTCTGACCTAGAAGACGTAGTCTTTAAGAGACTAACATTTTATGAGTGACTGCTTTTGCATTGGTAATGACAATTGAGGACCATGGAACTGTACAGAGGGATAAAAAAAAAAAAAAAGCAAATCTTGCCCTGGGGAAAGTAATATATTTCCCTGGGGAAAATAATTTGTTCCAAGAGTTGGCAGTGATGAGAACAGCACTGGTGTTAGACTGGTGGGGTCAGACCAGACCTGGTTCAATAACCTTGGTACTTGAGTTCTGGCTAGGAAAGAATTCAGAGCCAAGACTCAAACTATAAGAGACATTTATTTGGAAAATCATAGAGGTAAAAAAAGTAATTGTAGAAGATATGAGCTTAGAAAATAAATTATAGATGTAAAGGAAGGGCCCAAGGGTGTTTATTAGGGTTTGTTTCTATTGAATAACTCATTCAAAAACCATTAAGTAATGAATGCATTGGGGATCAAAATATGAAGAGATCACTATTATGTAGCCTCCATATTCTCAACCTGGCCTTCTTTTGGTAATATTTTTAGTGGATATATCAATGAAGACACAGGAGTTATGCTTACCAATTTTTCAGATACAGAAAATTTGAATTATTTATTTGGTGATAATCAAAATTTAAAAAGCAGACAGAAGGGTAAAAACTGAAAAATGCAATGCTCTAGGGAAAGTTGAACCTCAGGGTTAAAGAATAGAAGAGACCTGATCAGGCAACAGTTTTAAAAAAGAGGAAGAGGCCCTTGTCGGTGTTGCTAAGTGATTAGAGCATTGGCCTGCACACCAAAGGGTGTCAGGTTTGATTCCTGGTCAAGGGCAGGTATCTGGGTTGCAGGTTTCATACCCAGCCCCGGTACTGGCTTGTGTGGGAGGCAACCAATCAATGTATCTCTCATATCAATTTCTCTCTCTCTCTCTCTCTCTCTCTCTCTCTCTCTCTCTCCCTTCCACTCTCTCTAAAAAGCAATGGAAAAAATATCCTCAGTGAGATAAATAAATAAATAAATAAATAAATAAATAAATAAATAAATAGTTTTAATCACCTGCAAATTCAGTTTGAACTATCCTCAATGAGGTTTCCAGAGAAAAATAATACACTTATGGTTATCTAGGACTGTAATTTCAAAGCTGAATGAGATGTGCTTAATTAATATTTTTGAATGAATGAACAAAGAAGGGAACAGTTTGATGAATAAAATAGCTAACAAAAAAAATTGAGGCTTTACTGGGCAAAACATTGAAAGAGTTGTATAAAGTATTTCCTCACAATTGTGGTTGCAAATATTTGATGGGTTCCTTTATAAAGTTGTCAACTCACTAAATGTGGCCTCATTAAAGGGAATGGCAGACCCCTTCCATGAAGCCTTGACTGAGAGGATGCATTGAGCCAGATGGCTTCCCAGGCTCTCTTACCTCTAGGATTTTCTTGCCCAGATTTTTTATGGGTGAAGAGTAGACATGACAACTACAAAAGGGATCTTTTTTCTAGACCAGAAGGGAGACTGCTGAGCTGTCTCCTTCTCCCTAGAACAAAAAAATGAGGAACATATTGGTTATGAGTCGAAATGACCTTGATTAAAGGCCAGCTCTCCCACCAAAGAATCGTAGACTTGAGGCACATTAGTCCACCTTAGTTTCAGAGTTCTCATCTATAAGTCAAGGATATATCATATCTACTTGACAAGGTTGTTCTAACACAAGAAGATAAGGTGACTGGCATTCACTAAAAGTGCAATACATTGTGGTTTATGTTCACGGTGGAGCATGTGTGTCCGTGGGGCAGTCACTTGTCTCACATCCTGACCTTCCAGAAAAATTCATTGAATTTTATTTCATGACACTATGTTCTCTATGGCCTCTTGTAGGTACCACTTCCTTTCTCTTTAAAGTAATGGTTTAGCTTTTCCCATTTGTCACTTATAAAGGGATATATATATTTAAGACACAAATATACACATAAACGCACACATACATACTCACAGATATATATTTTTATGAAACCCTAAATTTAACTTTATTTTGGAAACAGGTGTGTTCACCAAGTCAAGCCAGTCACACATAAGCAGTTCCCTCAAACCTTTACAACTAAAAATTTATCAAACTGGGATTCAGACCATATTCGAAAGCTGTAACAATATGATTTCTCATGGGAACACCAATCTTGTAATACAGTAAAACTTCACAAGAATATTTAAAAGTTAAAAAAATCTTGGATACAATTTTGCATTTCTTTTGCATGAACATTATCTTTTTAAAAGCAGGGATCTCAAAATTTTATCTGTAAAAGACAAAATTTTGTTTTTTCAATAGTTTCTGCCAAACATTTCATAAGAGCTTCTGAGATCACCTTCAAAGCGATGGGGAACCCCCTCCTGTGGCAGAAAATACAGTTGTCTTTCTAGGGGAGAAAACTAAATTCCATGAACATCACTGAACTATCCACTTTAAAATGGTTAATTTCACATTACGTGAATTTCACCTCAACAAAACTATACTTTAAAATTCAAAGATAATATTAGCACCTAACTTTTCATCACATTTGGTCCATGGTTGCTGCTAAGAGTATTTTCTTTGTTGGGAAAATTCCACGAACATCACTGCAGAGCTGCAGAGGGAAATGCCAACACGCCACGCCACTATGTGGCTCAACACTCCACTCAGCTGCCCTCTTGGTGCGCAGAGCCTATTTCTGTTGTGAAAATGCACATAGTTCTTCTGAAGTCCCGAGGGAACAGAACCAGCTCTCCTGATAGGAGCAAAGGAGAAGAAGACTGATTTATTGAGCACTTGACATTTGTTGGACTGTGCAAAGCACTGTTTTCTAACTTAATCCTCCAGACAACTCTACGAGGTAAATTGTACCACCCTCATAGTAAAGATAAATTGCCTGAGAATTACTGAGGTTAATGGTTGGCCTAAGCCATGCAGCTAGTGAGTGGTGAGCCAGTGCTTCTCCTAGTGTGATCCCTGGGACCCTCACACCATATCACAGAGAGCTTCTTAAAACAATAGATTCCTCCCACTCTCAAACCTGTATAATCAAAATGGGTGCTGGCAAAGGAGCAGAAGCTGCTTTTTTAAATAAACCCCTCAGGAGGGCTTTTAAATTAATTGCTTTGGTGGATAAGGTTTCAGAAAAACAAATATAAAAAAAGTCTATTCCTAGACCCATTAATACTTTTTTTTCTTCTGCTGCTAAAATAATTAGTTTTGCTTTGGATCAAACAATAGCTTTAGCTCCATTGTCAGGTACTTCTCATCCACATCTTTATCCTGAAAATCAAGGTTAATGCAATCCCATTCCCAGGTATTTACCCAAAAGAATAAAAGCAGGTACTCAGACAAGTACATGAGCACTCATGTTAACAGCAGCACAAGTTACAATGGCCAAAAGGTGGAAACGGCCCAAATGTCCATCAACGGGATGTACAAAATAGATAAGCAAATTGTGGAATATTATATACAAAGAATGGAATATTATTCAGTCATAAAAAGAAATGAAATACTAATACATACTATCATGTGGGTAAACCTACAAAACATGCTGAGTGAAAGAAGCCAAACACGACTCGTCACATTTCTATGGTTCTATGTACATGAGCTATCCAGAATAGATCAATCCAATGAGACAGAATGCAGACTGGTGGCTTCCAAGGGCTGTGGGGCAGAGGGTAACAGAGAAAACTGCTTAATGAGTAATCGGTTTTACTCAGGGGTGATGGAAATGTTTTGGAACTAGATAGAGGTAGTGGTTGTGCAACATCATGAATATACAAAATGCCAGTGAATTATCCACTTTAAAATGGTAAATTTTACATTATGTGAATTTTACCTCAATTAAAATTATTTTTTAAAATTCAGAGATAATATTATTGGCACCTAACTTTCCATCACATTTGGTCCAAGGTTGCTGCTAAGAGTATTTTCTTTGCTGGGGAAAGCAATAGTGATAATAATCTATAATAACAAAAGGGTAATATGCTAATTAGACCAGACATCTCCTGGACATCATTCCAGACATCCTTCCTGATGAAACCAGGGCCAGAGGGAAGCCAGCCCAGGTCCTGGGTGTCTGTGGGCAGCTGGAGGAGGGAAGCCCGGGTCCTGGGTGCCAGAGGGAAGCCAGTGCAGGCAGCTGGGGGAAGGAAGGCCTACTGTTGCATGAATTTTCATGCATCGGGCCTCTAGTCTCTATAATTTCCCTGTATTAAGTGCCTAGAGCTCTGTGGCCAACAGATGGCGCTCCAGTTTCAGTTTTTACAGTACTTCTCAGTCCATTCACACAAAGGTTTCAGTTTCCTCTAATGAAAGGAGAATAAATACATGTGCTTAAACTCTTATGTAGTTAGGAAAATTAACTGAAGTTTCTTAAATTACTTTAGAAATTAACCCTAATCATGAAGTGAATACAAAGCAGCGACTTTGAGTACAGACACTACAAATGAAAATTCCATGTGTGACCAAAACAGCAAAGATGAGTAGAAAAGCAGCAGTTTTATAATCAGATAGACCTGGATTCTAATCCAAACCCTACCCTTGTAGGCTATATACCCTGAGAAAGGGGTCTCTTCTCTGTATCTCAGTTCTCATGTCTGCAAAATACCCACTTCTGACGGTAATCATAATTAGAAATAGTATTATATTTGTCAAGTGCTTTGCCAAACATTTAGTATATAGTAGATACTGAATAAAATACATGTGTTCTAATTAGTGACAAGTAAAATATAAACATACAGGTAGGATTTCTCTGCCTTGGGTCAGATGAATGTAAGTGCAGTGCATTAATATAGCATGCATGGTAAGGACATAGATTCTGAAGAACCAAAGATCTCTTTGTTAGCTCTCAGAGTCCATTAAGTCTTACATGCTTATTTCTTTCTCGAAATTAAACATTGGAGTGATACTACATTGAAACAGCAGAGATTTCAAAATGGAAGAATAAAACAGCTCATAAAACAGCATTTTTAAGTGGAAGAATTAAACAGCTCATAAAACAACAGCATTACAGTGTTGTCCCTATTTTGTTTAAAAAACTGTGTATAACTGAGAGGATATATGCCAATTTGTTAATAATGTTGGTTATCTCTGAGTCATAAAACTAAAGCTGATTTCCAATGTTCTTAATATATTTCTTCATTTTTTTATATTTTCTATGATGAGTATGTATTCATTTCTAGTTACAAAAACCCTTTTTCATGTAATGCTACGAAGCTAGGCATATATCAGACATGGACACTGCAAGGCTTCCTCTGTGAACCAGGACACGCACAGAGGAACCACTCTGGGCCCAGACACAGGGCTCTCGGCCCTTCCCTTCCTCCTATTTGGAATTCTCAGTCGGGGGCAAAAGAAAAAACAAGCTCAGCTGCGCTTCTCTTGGTCAGCTTCTCAGGCCAGCACGTGGAAAAGTATCCATGAGGTGTGCAAATAATTGACTGAAAAGCATAAAATTGAGTCAGCCTCCTATTTAGAGTCATGTCAGACACTCCTCAAAAACACCCCAACCTTTCTTATTAACCTGATTCGTGAGATATGGCTTTTGTATTCATTATAAACTTAGGAATATTTATCAAAAATTTTAAACATATATACATTTGACTCAACAACCCCATTTCTAGGACTCTAACCTATAGAAAGATACACACCCGCACCAAGATTCATGGTGAAAGATTGTACAGGACAACATTATTTGTAAAAATAAAAATTCCACTAATAAGGAAATGATTTTCACATTATGAGACATTCATACTATGGAATGTATGCAGCTGTTAAACAGAATGCTACAAATTCTAAAGATGGCCATAAATGATCTCCCACACCCGATAAGTGGGAGGAAAAAGAGTAAGAGAACTATAACAAAAATAAGATCTCATTTATGTTTTACAAAACTATACATGTGTGCATATGTTTAGTACATATATTTATGTTTATATATATAAGTACATAGAAATATTTTAAAAGGTGTACAAAGGTAAATATCTAATTATTAACAATGATTATGTTAAGAATCTAAAGAAACAAAATTTTTAACTTTATATTTTCTGATATGTTTTAATTCTTGTATCATACACACATATTATCATTTGTAATCCTGAATTCAGTTAAACTCTTGACTGAGATAGAAAACAGTCTCTATGTAGTCAATTAACAATAACTATATCTCATATTGGTAGAAAAAACTATTTATTTATTAGTTCAACAAACAATTATTGAATATTTATAAGGTGGTAAGTCTGTGTTAGTAACTGTGGGTGCAAGAACAAAAATAAGACACAGTCCCTCTCCTCAAAGAGTTTCCAGGAGGGTATATGTAGCCCATAAAGAAAAAAAATCTGAATTTTCACACATTCTTTATCTTGTATACTTTTGATAAAGTTATTGGAAATAAGGGGTTTTGGTGAGTGATCTTGCAGAAAACAGGTGATGGTGAATCATTAACAATAAATCAGCCCTAACCGGTTTGGCTCAGTGGATAGAGTGTCAGCCTGCGGGCTGAAAGGTCCCAGGTTCGATTCCGGTCAAGGGCATGTACCTTGGTTGCGGGCACATCCCCAGTAGGAGGTGTGCAGGAGGCAGCTGATTAGTGTTTCTCTCTCATCAGTGTTTCTAACTCTCTATTCTTCTCCCTTCCTCTCTGTAAAAAAATCAATAAAATATATATTTTTTAAAAACAAACACAATAAATCAACAGTGACTCAAGGAAACACCTTTATGATCAAATCCCAAGATCTGAGGAGTTAATTTCATCCCCAACTACCAATGTACACCAGTTACTTACTCTGCCCCTCAGCCTATAGTTGAGGCCAGAAATCTCTTCGTTATCAATCAGGAGGACTGATGCCAGTTATGCGAAGTCTAAAGTCAAAATTATGCTCTGTGTAAGTCTGCGTAACGACAGCAACAGGAATGACCACAAGATGGCAGAATGGAGACACGTCCTGGAGACCCTAGTGTGCTATGAGGAGCTTCAGCAGATGGAGTCAACATAGCTGCCAGGGGAGAGACTGGGGAGGGCTTCCACAGCTCTGTTAGGTGGCCTGCTCAGAGCTAAGAACAATTTTGGCACCATTCTTCTGCTTGTCCGCATCTCTTAAGTGGGTATTATATTCAGCAGTTTTCAAGTGTTCATTCCTTCTTCCTGCTCCAGACATACATACACACTTATCAAACTCAATCATACTTTTCTCTTTTGCTATGATTTAGTAGTAGAATTTTGTAAACTGGATGGAATCTTGCCAGACTTAAGTATGGGGCGCCTCCTTGCATATGGAGGAGACAGAAGGCAGATGAACTGAGATCTGCTGGGACAAAGAAATGCCATATGTATATTGCCACCAAGGAAAGGACTATTTCATGTAAAGGGGACCAGGGTTAAGGAATTATTTCCAATAAGGTCATGTGTGTGTGTGTGTGTGTGTGTGTGTGTGCGCGCGCGCTGGGGGATTGATTTTGTAGAAATGGTTTTATGATTATGCATATAAAATAAAGGCATGCCCACTGAAAAACATTTAGGAATTATGTGAGTAAAAAAAAAAAAAAGGCTACATAAAGCCAGAAGCATAATTTCCCAGACGTAGCATGTAGAAGTGTAAATTGATGCAGCTGTTCTAGAAATAAGCCTGGCAGTATTCAAGCAGATCAAATATCCATATAACCTATGACTGGGTATATATCTCAAATCCTCATAAAAATATAAAGTTGAGAAGAATAGCTACACAAAGATGGCAGCATGGTTTCTAGTCCCCGGCAGCTGGAGGCAACCTGGTGTCCATCATTGAGAGAGTTGATAAGTAAATGTGGCAGGTTTACAGGGCCATGTACAAAAGGGTAAATGGCCAAACAGCACATACATTTGACTTGCTGGAGCGGTGTGGACTGGGGGAAATTCATGGAGGCAAGAGGGACAGGCCTCTGGGACCTCCAACATTGCCCTTTCACACTCTGGGACAGTGCGCAGAAATGGAGACGGGCCAGGTGTCTGACTCTGGGAGAAGGACCTTAAATGTTGGGCTATGATTGAAGTGGCATTGCCTTCATTTTGCCTTACAAAAAGCAAACTTACAATAGTGTTTTGAGAAAAGTAACTTGTTTCTAGAATAATTTACATTGGAAGTCAAAAGCTCAAAAACAGCCAAAGTGCTCTTAAATTTTAAAAGAGTACTACTATGTTTTCAACCAGACTTACCATAAAGGTAGAATAATTAACACTGTGTAATATAGGCACAGAGATAAACTTATTTACCAACAGGACACAATACAGACCAGAAGAGAGTGCACACATGAAAGACAGAGCAGAAATACAGATAGTTGGGGACCAGAAATGCTATCAAATAAAGGATGCTGAACAATGGCTTAGGCACATGAAAAAAATTTTAATTGGTTCCCTAATAAAATTATATATCATATATAAAGTACAATTGCAGCCCTAACCAGTTTTGCTCAGTGGATAGAGTGTCGGTCTGTGGACTGAAGGGTCCCAGGTTCGATTCCGGTCAAGGGCATGTACCTTGGTTGCGGGAACATCCCCAGTGGGGAGTGTGCAGGAGACAGCTGAATCGATGTTTCTCTCTCATCAATGTTTCTAACTCTCTATCCTTCTCCCTTCCTCTTTGTAAAAAATCAATAAAACATGTTTTTTAAAAAGTACAATTGAAGATGAATTAAAGATTAAAGTGCAAGAAATACAATTTAGAAAGGTTTAGAAATACAAATACATTTAATAAAATATCCTACATAATAAAAGAGTAATATGCAAATTAACCATCACTCCGCTACATGCACAAGCCATGCCCACCAGCCAATCAGAGTGAGTATGCAAATAAACCCAACCAAGATGGCTACAGCCACAGAGAGCAGGAGGGAGGCTTGGGTTTCCCAGGCAATGGATGAAGCCAAGCTTTCCACCTGCCCTTCCCAGGCTAAGCCTCCACTCAAGGCTACAAAGTTTCAATTATAGAAGGTAAACAAATCCAAACAGAAATGGCGGCAGCCATGGAGCTGGAAAGAGCAGGAGGCTAGGGTTGCCCCCCACTTTCCGCACACCCTGGCTGGCCCAGGCCTCCGCTTAAGGCTACAAAGTTTCAATTATAGAAGATATACACAAACCCCAACAGAAATGGCTGCCGGCCATGGAGTGAGCAGGAGGCTTCGCTCCACTCCAGGCTACAAAGTTTCAATTGTAGAAGGTAAATAAATTCCAGATACCAGGGCCTCCGCTTGGGTTGCCAAGGGGCATGGCTGGCCTGAAAACCACCACAGGCACCTCACTCAGGCCGCCCCACGCCCCAAGGGAACCCCCACCCTGATCTGAGACACCCTTAAGGGCAAACCAGCTGGCCCCCACCCATGCACCAGTCCTCTATCCTATCTAATAAAAGAGTAATATGTAGATTGACCATCACTCCAACACACAATATAGATGCGGTCAAAGATCCTGCCCCCATGTGGACACAAGATGGCCACCACAAGATGGCCAGCAGGGGAGGGCAGTTGGGAGGTACCAGGCCTGCAAGGAAGGGCAGTTGAGAGGGACCAGGCCTGCAAGGGAGGGCAGTTGGAGGCGATCAAACCTGCAGGGGAGGGCAGTTAGGGGTGACCAGGCCAGCAGAGGAGGGAAGTTGGGGGCAAAGAGGCTGGCAGGGGAGCAGTTAGACATCAATCAGGCTGGCATTGGAGTGGTTAGGGGGTGATCAGGCTGGAAAGCAGAAGTGGTTAGGGAAAATCAGGAAGGCAGGCAGGCGAGCAGTTGGGAGCCAGCAGTCCTGGATTGTGAGAGGGATGTCCGACTGCCCTTGAGGGGTCCCAGATTGGAGAGGATGTAGGCTGGGCTGAGGCCCACCCCCCCACTGCCCCCATGCATGAATTTCGTGCACCGGGCCTCTAGTTGTTAATATAAAATCATGAGTCATAAAGAAATAATAAATTTGACTATATTAAAATTTTAAATATCTATTCTTGAAAGTTTCAGGAAGGAAATAAAAAGGAAATATCACAAACTTGAAAAAGATATTTGCAATAAACAGAATCAATAAAAAAAACACAGAATACAGAATATGTTTTAAAATCACTGACAGTTAACAAGGAAAAGACAAATTACTCAAAAAATAATTAAAAGTCATTATCAGGTATTTCATGGATGGGAATTGCAAATGCTTACTATGCACATACAAAGATATTCAACTACATTAGTAATTATGGAAATTCAAATTAAGGCCACATGAAATACTGCATTATAACAACTAAAAGCACAAAAACATTGGTCTGATATTGCTAAATAGTGGTCTGGAATTGAATCAATAGATATCCATACACTGCTAGTGGAAATGTAATCGCTTTGGAAAAGATTTGGCATCTTCATGTCAAGGTAAAAGATTCCATACCCAAAGTCCACTATTAGGTATAGAGCCTAGAAAAATTATTGTATGTGTTATTAAGGTAAATAAGCAAGGACATTTATTACATTAGGATTTACTCAGAAAAAAATGAAAGAAACATCAAATTTCCAATAACTGGAGAGTGACTAATGAATTACATAATAGTCACACCATGAAATATTATGGAGAATAAAAATAAATGACTATAGCTACTCACAAACATATCAATATATTTTAAAAACCTAAGATAGGATGAAATAAGCAAGTTACAGAAGACTACAGCATGCACAAATATTATAATGCTCAAAACCAAGCAAAACCATCCAGTATATTATTAGGGAAACATATAATGAAAAACTAAACTACTTTTTTTTTTTTAAATGTAAGGGAATGAATTCAGAAAAGTAGTAACCTGTGAGGAAGGAGGCATAGAGATGGGTTTGGGGAGAATCAATCTGCTACAAGGATAGACCAAGTTCTTGTTTTTAAGATCAGTGGTACATTCATAGGTATTTATTTTCTTACCATGCTATATCTATACTAATAAAAGACTAGGTGATCCTCGTGCCCTCACGCGATGCCTTCACATCATCACAAGATGGCCACCACGATATGGCCATTACAAGATGGCTGCCACAAGATGGCTGGCAGGAGAGGGCAGTTGTGGCAACCAGGCCTGCAGGGTAGGGCAGTTAGGGACAACAAGGCCTGCAAGGGCGGGCAGCTGGGGGCCATCTGGCTGGCAGGGGAGGGCAATTAGGGGCGATCGGACCGTTAGGGGAGCAGTTAGACATCAATCAGGCCAGCAGGGGAGTGGTTAGAGGGCGATCAGGCTGGCAGGCAGAAGCAGTTAGGGGCAATCAGGCAGGAAGGCAGGTGAGCAATTAGGAGCCAGCAGTCCTAGATTGTGAGAGGGATGTCCTGATCCCTGCAGGACTAAACTGGCAGTTGGACATCCCCCGAGGGGTCCCAGATTGGAGAGGGTGCAGGCCGGGCTGAGGGACACCCCACCCCCATGCACAAATTTCATGCACCATACCTCTAGTAGCTTATAAAAATGTTACTATGATTTTTATACATTTATTTTTATATCTTTAAACAATTTTTCTAACAGATTTACTACAAGAGAAAAATAAAATCCAAACATGATTACAGTCTGTATTCAGGCATGTTTTGCAGTCTGCTTCTCTTGTATTCAATTTTATTTTCTTTGATACTTTTTAATTTTTCAATTACAGTTGTCATTAAATATTATTTTATATTAGATTCAGATGTACATCACCCTGGTTAGACATTTATATAATGTATGAAGTAATTTCCCCAATAAGTCTAGCACCCACCTGGAACTAGACATAGTTATTACAATATTAATGACTAGTATATTTTTTATGCTGTAGTTTACATCCCCATGACTATTTTGTAACTTTCTTAAATATATAAATTGTAAATGTCATGCTCTTCAGATTATTTCTTTAGGACAGCATTTTATCAAATCTAAGAACACTTCCAGGTACAATGCAGCCCTGAAGAGACCATCTTTGATCTATCACTAGATGGTAAAGTAAATTTTACTTCATCTGATTGGAAAATACCATAATTATAGGTTCTGGTTGTTCAATCTAGCCTACCATTTTGAATGTAGGTTATAAAGTTCTGCCATTTCTAAAACTTTGACTTGAAGCAGGCTATCTCCACTAACCTAGAGAGTCTAACATTATGGTAGTATTTGTGTCTGGACTTACTCTCCCCACGATTTAATAAAACACTTAAAATGCTAAATGTGAAAGAAATATGCTTGTTTATGAATAATAAAAAAGTGTAAATTCTAATTTTATTTTGGGCACTTAACCAGTAAATTCTTTCCTCTTTTTATGTTTGACACCTTAGACTCTTCCAATTTATTCAAAGACCCCTGTAAATTTGGACTGAAAGCACTTCAGCTAACTCTATTTTGGTATGCTATCCTTCTCAACCAGTGACTTTTGATCTATTTCTTATTATCACGTTTCCTCTGAGAGCCAGACTTCTTCAGAATGAGAGTGTAGTAGAAAGAACATAGGATTTAGATTGTTAAACATGCCTTCAAGTCTGATTTACTAACTAGGTCAATGTACCTAACCTTTCTGGGCTTCAATTTACTCATCTGAAATTTGGAGAAAATGATTGTTTTATTCAGGACTTTTTTGTTTGCAAATATATTCAATTTGTTTTCAAATTCAGTTCAAGATAGCTCAAAGAACAAATTCAGAAACTTCATGTTGCTAGAAGTTAAGGAGTCAAAACACTTAGTTCCACAAGGCCTTAAGTTTCTTTCCCGATTCCTCTTCTTTATCTCTCTTCAAATACTTTCTTGTGAAAAAAAAAAACAAAAAAAAAACTCTCATCATTTTGTGGAAAGAACTACTTCCAATTGACTCAGAGTTATATATTCTTCCCCTTTAGAAAGCACAGGAGTTTTAAAAAGGACAATACTTTTACCCAACATCTAATTGTCTTTCATAGGGCACATGCTCACTCCTCAGCCAATCACTGCTCCTGAAAGGAATTGGTCCACTTGGGATCAACTGCTAACCCCTGGGATCTAAGGAGAGGACAGTGATTGACAGACTCGCCAGGACCACTTCTTTTGGACAATAGCAGATCCCACCGCACATAGGAATGGTGTCCAGAAAAAAATCTCAACTGTCCACTACAATAAAAATGTCTCCAGATAGGGTCTTATGAAGGCTGAAATTTTGGGACAAGGTGCTTTGTATATTATAACCTACATTAAGTCTTAGGTTAAAATATTTTAATAAAAGAAATTAATATGAAAAAAATGGAAAGAAAGGAACATAAGATCATATTAGAATAAGGCATCTACTCAAAACGAGCAAAACAAGTCATTTTTTGTGTAAAACTGAGAAAACTATATTATTTTCAGAACAAATTATCTACAAAATGAAGGCAATATTAGTTTTATGTGTAATGTAGATTATTTTTTTAGAAAGGAAAGCCAAAATATAACCCCCAGTGCCTTTATGTGCCCACAATCAGCTGAATGTCTCATTTTCTATCCAGAACGAAATGTGCTCAGGGGTGTGAATGTGTCACAACCGTTTAGCTTAATGGGTGTGAAGTAAATGCACTCTTTTCCAGAAGGAAAATCTTCTCTAAAATCATTGTAACATTTACAACACTAGGCACATTTTTATAAAATTCGACAGGTGGAAGTGACCTACAAAGTTCATCAAATCTCTGCCATGGCTTCAGAATGATACCCAAACACTCCAGGAAATAACTATCTTGAAATAGATTACTTAAATGTCTTCTGGGGGGTGTCTCTCTGGGGAATCTCTGTTTCACACAATAAATCAAGATCCACCTTCACTTCTTTCCTTCAGGCTGCCAGAAATAAGGGATTACACTAGCGCTCCCAGGGCAGGGGTTCCCAAACCTGGTAATTCATCAGAACCACTTGGAAACTACAAAATACAGATTTGGGAGTCCCTCTCTAGACATACTGAATCAGGGCCCAGGGATCAGTCTGTTTTAAAGCTTCTCCCAAGTATCTATTCAGCCACTTTCATCCAGGCACTGGCTGTGGGGAATCACAGAGGTCAGGACTGAGGATATTTTAATCACGACTCTAAGATGCCATTGCCAAGAAAAGTGTCCACTCTTGTATCAGGCACTGGAGAAGAAATTAGCAGTGTTTTGACTTTGGAAGCGCTATCTATATGAAGGAAGTTTGTGACTTTCTCTCTCCATTTTCTAATTTTACTTTCATAATATGTATGCTAATATTCTGAATGTTGACCTTTCCATCGAGTTCTAATAATTCTGGAGACAGAGGTATCAGGTTCCCTATTACATGCTCTGGATGTTGAAAAGTGCTATAAAAAAAGAGATTATGATAAAGAAGAGAAAGTAAGTAGATAAGCTTTCATCATTTTGTATTAGAAAGAATTTTCTGAATGTATTAAGAGCAGCTCCATTCTTTTTTGAAAAGGTTATCAGTTCACATCCAAATGATAAACTATCATGCCGTTATTAAGGCATGCTTGTGAAGACTTTTAATGAGATCTGACTGTGTTACAGAATTTACCAGGTGACCGAAAAATATGCAGGAGTATCGGAGGCACAGGAAAAAAACATTTATTTTCAGATGTTTCACATGTACTAGTATAGGACTCAGAGGAGACTGTTTCTCTCCAAATCCTGAGCAAGCCAATATGGAGGAAGCTTTCCCTTTATACCCTTTGGTTTCTTTGTCTCCCAAATATGGGATGGGACTTCCAGACCTTTCATGGACTTGCAAAAAGCCCCGTGTGTTTTCTCAATTTTACACAAAATTTGTGTGTTGGGGTGAGGGCCGTAAGACCACATCTAAAGGCCTGGCCTGGCACCAGTGCTGATAACTCCATCTGGGGGTTGTGTATTGTTCATGGTTTATGGCCTCTCTAAAATGGGAGCAGTACTTAGGTAAACAGGTCTTGCAGGACCAGATAATTAAAGAAGGGGCAGTGACTAGACTATAGGCTAACAAGAATGTGCATTAGGTTACTGACACAGATTCAGGGTGCTAGACCCCCAAAAATGTCTCATTTTCTCCATCAATTGTATAAAACGTTTGCCTCCTGATTTCTTCTTATTGCATTATATCATAATCATTTTCCGTGCAGTTCTAATTCTCCATATACTGTATGTTGGTGTGCACATGACATGCATGCATATGCATATACACAATTTGTATATGAATGAGTCAAAGTATTAGCATATTATGAATGGTTGGATTACAGACAATTTTTGTGGAGAGTGGCTATAGCCTTCAGACAGGATCAAGCCTCAGACTGACTTGTGGCAAAGCCCCATACAAGTACCAGCTTGAGGGCAAAGCTCTCCCAGCACAATTATAACCAAAAGGCTATGGTTGTAAGCTTGACCTCATAGTCTGACCTTGTAGTCCTACGTAGCTAAGGGATGTGGGCTGAGGGGGATGCAGCAGGTGCTGCCTAAACAAAGCTTGATAGAGTTCAGAGAATGGCAATAACAGGAAAGAAGAAGACTTGAAATTTACAAGAACATTGTAAACATCTTGCCCTTGTTTTGCTTTGTGTGATCTGACTATAAAATAAAGATTGTGCTTACAGGCAGGGTCACTGTTTCCTCATCTGGGCACAGTGGTCCACCTGGCCCCATCTATATTCTCTTGTCTGTTTTCTTTAACCCTTCACTGCCCCTCCTCAAGTTCACCACTGGCCATGCTGAGTGTGGTTCAATTTTAACTTTTTTCTTTTTTGTGTTTTTCAACTTTTCTATAAATACATATAAATTAAAGAATTTCAAAAGAATATACACTTTAGAAAGTGTAATACTGTTTGAATTTTTTTAAAGACATTGAAGCAAAGAAAGCATACAGTAGCTTATACTCACAAAAGTAAAGGATGAACCTTCAAATAATAGAGAAAGTTTCCAGAAGGAATTAAGAAGGGCCTTTCATTTATTGATTTGTAATTGGAATTTATCTGCTTAAATTAGCCTCCTAATTACTCTCTTCTAGTAATTTTCTACTATTTCTAAAAGAATGTAGTACTTTTATAAACAGGGAAAACCCTATTAAAACAACTTTAAAGCCCAGCCTTGCATTAGAAGGAACTGTTTTTACACTATATATTGCTACTAGAGATGCAAAACATAGCTGCCTTTGCTCCGACTATTATTGTTTCTCCTGCTATGGTTCTTACATTTTGCTTTTTCTTTATCAGGGACTCCCTCTCTTTAGGATCTTGGCACAATTTTACTGGGTCCACTCCAGAATAAAAATCTTTGTCCTACATTTAATATTATACATCCTCATCAACAGTCTCTTAAGAGGATGAGTTGCTAACCCATTACTTTGAGAGGTTAAATGAATAGTTCTTGTTTCTAATGACCAACCATCAGCCTCAATACATCTACCCTTGGCACACCCAATTAGCTATCTGCTTAGGGTTCTACCACTGGAAGGCCTTCAGTATGCCCAGATTCACACTGAGTGCTCCAGGTAAGGCACAGCTTATGGGAAATGGACCAGATATGGTTTCTTCATCATTGTCCTTATCACCACCACCTCGATCAACATCATCTGTTTTGCATATTGCTACATCCCAAGTGCCAAGAATAGTGTATGACCATAAGAGGGGCTCAAAAATATTTGAGTGAATGAGTGAATAAAACACAGGGAGATATGAAACTGAAAATAAATGTGTTTTCTTTACAAAGTGTGTTTACATGATTTCATGCAATGATTCACCTGCCAAGTCAGATTCACTAATGAGAACTACCTCCCACCTATTTTCATGAAAGCAGTGGATACAGACTAAGATTTGAGGAACTAGCTTTATAATGTCATTCATTTATCTTCCCAGCAAGTACTTTTTAAGTGCCTACTCTGGCACTTACCAACTAATTAGGGGGAAAAAGGACATCAGGAAGAAGACAAATAATCAGGATAGGCTGATTGGGATGTAAAAATAGGACACGTTGTAGATATTCTAACTGTCTAGAAAAGAAAGTGATTAATTGATAAATAAAGATATTTGGCATGATTTTCTGCAGGAAATGAAATTTAAATGAGTCTCACAAAAAATGATGGGACTCAGATAAGCAGAAAAGGAAAAAAAAGAAATTTCATCTGGGAGCATGGAATAAGTAAAGATTTAAAATCAGATATTTGTACATTCTGTTCAGGAATCTATAAGAGAAGTATAAGGAGAAAAGTTTGAAATTATAGAGGGCAGTGAGGCTGTGTAAATTTTGCTTTAATTTTCATTTTGTTTGTGTTTTATAAATATGAAAGATTTCAAACATAAAAAATGTACGAAAAGTTACATAACAGATATTTATGTGTCCACCAGACTTTAAACAGATGCTAAAGTCTGATATGTGTGCTTGGTTCTTGGACATTGTTTAATTGCATGATTTTGAATTTGTATTCTATGGGTCTGGCCTGGGCTTTTCAAGCTCGAAACAGGCAGCAGGTTGAAGGAATAATGCAACACCATGGGATCAACATGAGGTGTTTTCTTGACCTCATGAAATATTCAGAGATTGGGGAGGTAGGCAAAAGGGAATATAGTAATTTTCCCAGTAAATAAATTTAAACATTTTAACATTCTTAAATACTGATGTATTATGGAGGTAAATGAAAGATTGATGTAAACTTTTAATTAAAATAAAAAAGACAAAAAATAAAATAAAAAAAGATAGAAAAATTTCACCTGCTGCATCCACTCAAGGGCTCCATTCCCAGAATCCATGCCAAGTGGGAGCTCCTCCCTCCCCACAAGAATACACATTTTTCTCTCTTTTGCATTAAAAATGCTTCTATTAAGAAAATAGGAGGTGCTCACTTTCAGACCACAGGAGTCCACTGAAGTTTACATAATATGGGACTTGACATTTTAAGAACTTAAATTATATTGTTTGTGACTTAGATTAATCATTGTCAATTAATCCACTAAGGCAGAATGAGCAGAAACCATGTGACCTTTTGGAGTTTTCATCCAGGAGCAAATACAGATTGCCTCCACTGAATTTACACTAATAAAAGGGAAACATGCAAATTGACCATCACTCTGCTATGCCCACCCGCCAATCAGAGCAAGTATGCAAATTAACCCAACTAAGATGGTGGCCACCACGGAGCTGGAGCGAGCAGGAGGCTTGGGTTTCCCATGGCAATGGAGGAAGCTGAGCTTCCTGCCTGCCCTGGCTTGCCCTGGCCTCTGCTCAAGGCTACAAAGTTTCAATTATAGAAGATAAATAAATCCCAGATACCTGCTTCCAGCCAGCCCTGGCCTATGCTTGGGTCGCCAGGGGTGTGTGGCCCACCTGCAAACCACCACAGGCCCCTTGCCCAGGCTGCTCCACGGCCCAAGGGAACCCCCACCCTGATCCGGGACACCCTTCAGGGCAAACCAGCTGGCCCTCACCCGTGCACCAGGCCTTTATCCTATCTAATAAAAGAGTAATATGCAAATTGACTGTCACTCCAACACACAAGATAGCTGCCCCCATGTGGTCAAAGATGGCTGCCTCCATGTGGACACAAAATGGCCACCACAAGATGGCCAGCAGGAGAGGGCAGTTGGGAGGGACCAGGTCTGCAAGGGAGGGCAATTGTGGGCGATCAGGCCAGCAGGGGAGGGCAGTTGGGGGTGACCAGGCCTGCAGGGGAGGGAAGTTGGGGGTGACCAGGCTTGCAGTGAAGGGCAGTTGGGAGTGACCAGGTCAGCAGGGGAGGGCAGTTAGGGGTGACCAGGCCTGTAGGGGAGGGCAGTTAGGGGAAATTGGGCTGGCAGGGGAGCAGTTAGGCATCAATCAGGCTGGCAGGGGAGTGGTTAGGGGGTGATCAGGCTGGCAGGCAGAAGCGGTTAGGGGCAATCAGGAAGGCAGGCAGGTAAGCAGTTGGGAGCCAGTGGTCCTGGATTGTGAGAGGGATGTCCGACTGCCCGTTTAGGCCCGATCCTACTGGGATCGGGCCTAAACGGGCAGTCGGACATTCCTCAAGGGGTCCCAGATTGGAGAGGGTGCAGGCTGGGCTGAGGGACACCCCCCCATGCACGAATTTCGTGCACTGGGCCTCTAGTAAAATATAAAAGAATGGCCCTAACTGGTTTGGCTCAGTGGATAGAGTGTCAGCCTGCAGACTGAAGGGTACCAGGTTCGATTCCAGTCAAGGGCATGTACCTTGGTCGTGGGCACATCCCCAGTAGGGGGTGTGCAGGAGACAGCTGATAGATGTTTCTCTCTTATTGATGTTTCTAACTCTCCCTCTCCCTTCCTCTCTGTAAAAAATCAATAAAATATATTTTAAAAATATATATAAAAGAATGGCAGAAGATAAAAAAAGAATGCTGCATTTTTATTATGTCATGAGTCATGTGTGTTCAGTTTATTAGTTACTTACATGAAGTTTCAAGTAAGGGGTGGTGACCACTGGTCTTCTTCTTTTGGAAGGAGCGCTCAAATTTCCAGGATGATGTGAAGGTCAAGGAGCTGCTCTGATTGCTCCATTCTGAGTTAACTTGCACGTGGCAGCAGGCAAGTGAGCTTGAATCCCTGACTTTTCCCTGTCCATAGTGTCCTCCAGGCCCTGATGTCAACCATGCAAAATAGATTGTACAGTGACAAAAGACAGTCACAGAGTTTATTAATGATGGGGTCCTCATCAGAATCAGTGGGAAAAGAGGAACCCCAGAAGTTATCCAACTCTTATTCTTTGATTTATAGGGATCATCATGTAATGTGTATGATTATGAGATCTGGAACCTGAGTTCACAGACCCAGCTCTGCCACTTACTCTGTGTATTAATATGTCCTTTGTAAAATGAAAATACTTTATCCCCTAGAGGATTGCTACAAGAAGTAGATAACTTAATACATAGTATGTATTCAGATTGGCTCTTGACATTATTTGCTCAACTTGTGCTATTGTTATTATATATTTATACTAGAGGCCTGGTGCACAAATTCGTGCCTGGGTGGGGTCCCTTGGTCTGGCCAGTGATTAGGGCCAATCGGGCCCGTCTTGCCCAGTCCCTATCAGGACCAATCGGGGCCAGCTAGCTGGGGGGAGGGACCACGGGAGTTCACTGACCACCAGGGGGCAGCTCCTGCATTGAGCATCTGCCTCCTGGAGGTCAGTGTGCATCACAGCAACCAATCGACCAGTTGTTCGGTTGTTCAGCCGTTTGGTCGTTCAGTTAGGCTTTTGTATAGAGAGAAAAAACCAAGCACCCTTCCTTCTAGTCTGTATTTCTTGTTTTGAATCCTCTCAGATTACTGCCCAGTACCATCCCTAGAAGTCTCATTACATTGTCTACTTCCATGCCCAAACTAGGGCTAAACCTCCATCTCCCCATATTTCTGAGTTTTTGTAACATGTTGGGGTGGTCCAACAGTGTAGGCTATCTTCTTTGGTGCCCTTATCATCCTTCCTTGCAATAACTCTAATAGTAGTAATTGGTTTCCTCCTGAGTGTGTAAAACATATGTAGAAGATTTATACCTTGAAATATTAACGTTGTTCTTCTGAGCATTTTCTATTATACTGACGCACCCTAGTCAACATTAAAACAGCAATAAAGGTTTAAACAAATTGCCAACCACAGTGTCAGATGCAGTCTGCCTTTGAAGAGATATTCTTCCAGGGCTGTTTTTTGTTTGTTTTATTTTATTTTATTTTATTTTATTTTATTTTATTTTATTTTATTTTACCTCTGGGATGATCCAGTGGAGAGGAGAAAGAGAAGGTGGAGGAACAATCTTTAAGTAAATAAAGGAGTAGGATGACTTGAATGGATGAGGAAAAAAGAGCCTGTTGCCACACTGTACTGGGAACAGAGAGGATGCCATGTCTTAGATGTAGCTCATACTCATTTATTGTATATCTCCCATCATGTAACAATCCTGGATACTTATAAGCACCATCTGCCCCTTGATAGAAGAAAAAAGTATATGTCATGCCTAAAGGGAAAAATCTGCATCTCATTAAGGTGATACTAAACTGAATTAGTAGGGAACTTTTCTGTGAGAAGAAGACACATATTAAGCTTCTGTGATAAAATTTATATAAAAATGGAAGAGCCCCAAAGTTTATCATCTTCTTAAAGAAACTAGTTTGTGTTAAACAGATCTCTGTAAATTTCACAGTTGTGTCTATTTTGAGGTACAGCACAGTTTTTCCCAGGGATCAGGTTTTGCTCAAATTTGAACCTAATAATTTCATCATGTTATATGTCATTATTTTGCCCCCAAACAGGAAGTTCCTACATCAGGCTGAAAGTAACAGAGAAAAGTCAGGCCTGATCATGCAGACTTTGGAATCATCATACACAACAAATACTTGAAGCCACGAGAAAAACTGAAACCCTGCAGGAGAGAGTAAAAGGGGAGAAAAGCAGATGATCAAGGACAACGCCACAGGAATTGCTAAGTGTACTTGCATGAGAACAAGATGGAGAAGCTCTCCTAGGAGAGGGGGTAATTAGCTGAAGATGTAGAGAACCAGAAAGCGTTGAAAAGAGGGATTGGCCAACTGACTTCATTGTTTCAAGTGGGCCGGGGGCGGTGGGGGGAGAATTGGGGGCTGAGAAAAAAACTTCTGGATTTACCTACTAGGAATCTGCTGGTGATATTCAAAGAAGCAGTTTCAATAAAGTTCTGGCAGGAGATACCTAATCAGGAGAAGCTGTGGAGAGTGAGACCATTCTGGTTCCAGGGAGCAGTGAAACAGCTCTGGGCGCAGGTCCATGAGCTCTATTCAAATCCTCCTCCCCATCTCCTGAGCAACAGGTACTGAGGCCGTTGCCCAGATTTATTCAGTCCAGCTTCTCTCCTGAGCCAGCCTTCACCGGAGAAATCAGCACATTGAGATTTCCTGGAGAGGAATTTGACATTCGTTGTGGGGTCATAAGGCCAGGTAGAGAACATAAGGCAGGATTTTTAAAAGACAAGAACACAGGGTTTCTATGAAAACAAGCTTGTTTTATAACAAGTTTGTGACTTATAACAAATTACTTAACTTCCTTGAATCTCAGTTTTCTCATTTGCAAAATAGAAGTAGTAATACCTACTTGACAAAATTATTGAAAAGGATTTAATGGGACTATTGGATTTAAATGAAGTCCTTGGCATATATGCATATGTAGGCACAGTATATCAGTATATCACATCAATTTTATGACATCTTTCTGTCCTCCTCTTAAACATACAGAATCCAAAATTTTAGTCTGGAAAGTCACTGAATCTTGGCCTCAAATTAATAAACCCAATTTGAACAAGAGATAAAGGGGAAACATGATGTTCCCCTTACTACCATGAATGAATAAATGTATAGTGGTTCCTTTGCCTTCCTGAGCCCAGAAAGTTTATAGGAATATGAAGATTGTATTTAGTCTTCCAGACTTTCATTTATTGAGACACAGAAAAGATGAACCTTAACCTCAATGAACTTTCCTAAGAGATATTGCAATCATATTCAAATCTGTTCCATTTGTACATCTCATCAAATCACTTGAAATTGAATAGAGACCCTTCAAAATGTGAGCTAACTCATTTTCACAATAATTAAAAAATACGAAGTGCTTGACATCACTCTAGAAGGAACTTCTGTGGCTTATCACAAACCTTTTCTCTCTAGATTCATACAACATCTATAATAATAAAAGGGTAATATGCTAATTAGACCAGACGTCTTCCAGATGTCATTCTGGACATCCTTCCTGATGAAGCCAGGGCCCAAGGGAAGCCAGCCAGCCTGGGTCCCGGGTGCCTGCCGGCAACCAGAGGAAGAAAGCCTGGGTCCTGGGTGCTGGAGGGAAGCCAGTGCAGGCAGCGGCGGGGGGGGGGGGGGGGGGGGGGGGAAAGGCCTACTATTGTACGAATTTTGTGCATTGGACCTCTAGTGATATAAATAAAAGACATTTCTTTTAAAGAAAGTGACTTTATTTAATTGATAATAGGATGTTAGATGGTGTTTTTATTATAGTGTAAAGATCTGGTTATTTGGAGTATCTTTTGCATTCCTATAAATGAAGAATGAAATAATACATTATTTACAACAATTTTAAAAATACCTTTCATTGGACAGAAAGAGACTTTGCATGGGGATGGGCACATGATGCATTGTGCAGGTAATTTTTTATTGAGTTGCACACTTAAAAACTGTACCCAAATAAATTAAATTTAAAGTAAATAAATAAATATTTCTTTACCCAAACTCATTCTTCACACAGACTGCCATTTCAGGAGAGAATTAGAGAAAACATTTTATGAAGAATCATAAAAAATATGTCTTCTTTTTTACTCCATGATTTTTCCCTGTAATAGAAATTAAAGGGAAATTAGGAACACATGGGTTGATTTAGTTCCTTTGGTGTAAGAATCATAAAATACAACTAGCGCTTTCTGGTTGAACATTGGTGACAATAGATTAAAATAGACACACTGATCATACTTACCAAGCACTTCTCAAGTCCTTATATCTTTATAACATATATTCTTACAGCCTCAGGAGTAGACAAGAATTGCTCAAAAAGCTGTTTGAGTGAAATGAGCCTGACATAAAGTCAAGGACTCTCAGAGTTAGACACAAGCATTGGCCCTCATGAACTCCTCCACCTGGGCATGCTGAAAGCTATTTAATTCAACATGCTCCAAATTGAACTCAACAGGCCCCTTCACCTCTTCACAACCTATTTTAATTCTGAATGGTCATAGCCCCACCTCTTCATCCTGGTTGAGAACCTGAGATTTGGCATTTTCTCTCCCCCATCTTTCTTCACAATCAACAATTTCTTAACTCCAGACAGGAAGGACACTACTTCCCAAGTCCAGGCACACAACCTCTGTCAACTGGATCCTGAAAATGACTTCTCAACCCATCTCCTGTTCTTCTCCCACTTCTTTCTTCCTTACTGATGCCTAGTTTCTTCAGTCTCACTCATGAGACTCAAAATCGTCCTGTTGCACCTCATCCCTCAGAAGGCCATATTGAAGGCCATATTCCTTAGAATAATAAAAAATACCCTCTGACTTGAATCCTCAACAAGAATCTTACCTTTGCTGCACTTGGTCATTCTGAACCCTTGAAGTTTATCTTGGATGTGACAGGCTCCTCCACAGCATTGTACATTTATATCTACTGCCCTTACTAACTGAATGAGCTCCCTCAACCTGCCTGCCAATAAAATCCGCTTGTTCTTTAAAACGCTCTCTTCAGATGTGCTTCCCTAAGAAGCCACTTCTTTGCTCAGAGAGGCACTCTTTTCTCTCCCTGAACTGCATCCATTATACATGTTGTAACTTGACTTGTCTGTATTCCTCATTAGAGAGATGAGAAGCTCCTTGAGGGCTTCATGTTCATCACAGGGTGTGGCATATGGTTAAATATTTGATCATTGCCTTCTGGACGAATGAATGAATCTGGGCTAACGTTTTCCCTTGTCAAATGAGATAACTTAGCTCCAGAGAGGTTAAACAACTTACCCAAGGACACATAGCTGTATAATAGAAGGGGCAATAAAAACAGAAGCCGGGTGCTTCCAGATTGCAGCCTAGTTATTACTCTGTGCATCCAGCTGCTTTCATACCAGTTACAACCATATTCGATGGCAATAACTTTCCCTGAGTTTCTATCTGTTTTAGCAGACTTTTATTTTGGGCTTGTTTTGCTTTTTCAGTGCCAATAGCACCCCTCATATATTCCCAGTGCTGTAGTTAGAATGGTGCTGGGCCCAATCCCTGACTTCAGAAGACAAGTGACCCAGGGCTGCCCACGAGAGGGCTGTGTTCTCCTGGGAGAATCAGAGACATGAGTGTCAGTTCAGGGCTTCATAGAACTCGGGAGCAGGCAAAGCTCACTTTCCACTGGGTTTATGAAGCTAAAGTGAGAGAAGAGGCTCTTGAGGAAAAAGTCCAAAGAGAGAAGAAACACAGAGCTGAGATTTTTGATGACTTTGAACACCTCCACCCAGCCATTCCTCATGGAGGGAAGGGGGTTGTCATTTTTCAACTTGACTAAGCTGCACTCACATCTCCCAGAATCCCTTTCACACGTGTTTCTGGTTAGAGTGGAACACCAATGACGTTCTGCGTGGGATTCCGGAGGCATGAGCGAAGGCAGTTATATTGTTCTTGGGGCCAAAAGGGTCAGGCAGGGGCACCTGCTGCAGCACATGCGTGCTGTCACTCATCTACAGACTTGCCTTTGTTTTCATGGGGAAGCAGTCAGGTTTGCATGGGCTCCACTTTCCCTCAGAAACTCCTACAGATTCACACAGCTCCTGGCACACATGAATATTTAACTTTGTGACAAAGGGCACCAGCTCCCCTCTGCCCACTAGGTCTGCAGGTGGTGAAAGAGTGACATAGATTCGGGGTCATCCTCATGTTCACAGCGTCAGTTTGTCATTACTCTTCCCACTTTATACCCAGCTTCACTACCTGACAGCCTGCTCTGCAGCAGAAACAAAGACAACAGTCTTATGGAAACTTGCTAGCCAGCCTCTACGATTGCATAGGTCAAATTCTCATAGTAAGTTCCTTAGTGTGTGCGTGACCCGGAATCTATGTCACTCTTTCACCACCTGCAGACTTAGTGGGCAGAGGGAAGCTGGCACCCTTTGTGTGCCAGGACTTGATTAATTGAGCTCTTCTCTAGTTGAACACTGATAGATATGCAGTACCATCTCCAGATGTTCCCATTATATAAACCAATATGTTCTCTTTAATGTGTAAGCCAGTGTGCGTTTGGATTCCACCATTTGCTGCTAAAAAAGACTAAAATGCAGGATTATCATATTTTGACTAAACAACTTGATGCCCCAAGGGCAGAAACTGTGCTTCCCTCACCCTTAAATCCCCAACATTCAGCAAACTGCCAGGTACAAAGTAGGCACCTGACAAATATTTGCTGAATAAACCAACAAATGGCTACAGAATCGGAATGCTCTCCTGGGGACCTAGAGTTAAAGCCTCACACAATGTGAATCATGTGGAAGATGAAAGCAGGAGGCCAGGGAACTCCAGGCCTCTGGATAAAGCCATGGAGATCCTGGGTCTGGGGAGCAGCTGAGCCTTCCATCTGGCAACCGAGGGGAAGAGGCAGCACATGCCAGACATCTCACATTCACCACCAGCACAACAGGTGTCCCGGGGCCAGCCAGCCCTCGCACGGAAGTCAGCTTCCTGTCACTCCAGACCAGGATTTGCTACATGTGCATAACAGAAGTGGCACAGGAAGACATTTTTTAAATAGAAAATTTGAACGCATATCGGGTTCCTAGAAAAGGAAGTTTCTAAGAAAGGTGATTTCACAATAAGAAACCCCATGATTCATCTAAAGAATTTAAGTATGAGGTAAAAGATAAATGCTAACCATTTTCTTGCCTGCCTAGAACACTTTAATAGATCCAAAGGAAGTAAGTGGCTGGGAAGCCAGAGAAAAATTTCTGAGCAGATATTTTCTGAATGGTTTGACTGATATTCAGCACAAGTGACTCAGGCCATGAACCAGTTTAATTCCAAGTACAAACCTTCACAGGGAAAAAAACAATAACACCATATACACATTGAATCAAAATGGTGGGGGTAAGGTAGGCTCATAATAGCCCTCAAAGATATCTAGGTCTTAATCCTGGAACATATTACTTTATATTGAAAAAGTGTTTTTTTATAGGTGATTTTTTTAAAAGATCTTGAGATGGGAAGAGTATTCTGGTTTGTCCAGGTGGGCCCTACATGCAATCCTGAATGTCTTTAGGAGAGGCAGACAGAAACAGATTTGACTACAGAGAAGAGGTGATATGAAGAACCAGAGAGAGGTGGGAAATTTTGCTCTTAATGATGGAGCAAAGGGGCCATGAGCCAAGGAATGCAGGCAGGTGCATGGTGGGAAAGTTAAAGAGATTCTTCCCTGGAGAGGACCTTGGTTTCAGTCTCATAAAACTGAATGCAGGACTTCTGACCTCTAGAACTGTAAGAGAATTATTGTGTGTTATTTTAAGGCACCAAGTTTGTGGTAATTATACCTAAGATGGTCTCCACTTAGGCATCTTGAATACAACTTTCTTTTCCTCTCAGCTAGAGGGAGCCAACGCTATATATCAATGGCTCAGAACTGATGCAAAAATCCAATTTACATTTCTTGTCTGACCATCTGGATTAAGAGAGTGTGAAGTCAGATGTCTGGATTCAAATCTTAGCTCTGTTTCTACTTTCTAGTTATTGTACCTCGGACACATTATTTATCCTCTCTGTGCTTCAGATTCTCTATTGTAAAATGGGAATAATAACAGTGACCAACTACCTAATAGAAAATTGTGGGAAACGATTGAACAGACATTTCTTAAGAGAGTATATCCAAAAGGTAAAAAAGAAAGGAAAAAAATGTCACACTGTGGAGGATATTTTTCTCTGGCAAAACTTTGCTATCCAGGCAGTTTTTGCCTGGGGAGAAGGAAGTTGTCCCACCCTGTCAGAAAACCTCTCACCCCACCCTGTGGTAGATATCCTGAGGCTAATTAATACTGAGTGTCAATGGAACTGCAGGCAGAGGCAGATCTCTGGAAGTTTTGAGTCTTTGCCTGATCTAATCCCAGGCCCAAGGCTAGGAAAAGCAAACCTGGTGTACATCTTGGTCCTTTCCAAGGCACCCAGCCCCAGCAGAGGGAGCCACAAACTGTGGATTGCTGATAGCTCCAAACAAGGGTACTCAGGGCCAGTCACAAACAGTGTCTGACATTATCCTGCACTGGAGATTGGGAGGTATAGCAGATTTACCTAATACACAGACACAAACCCAAACAGGTAGCCAAAGTGGAGAGAAAAAAAATAAACTCCAAATGAAAGAGCAAGAGAATTCCCCAGAAGAAGAGCTAAATGGAACAGAGATAAGAAATTTATCAGACATAGAGTTCAGAATAATGATGGAAAAGATACTCAACAGCATGATAAAAGATATAGTAACTATGAAGAATGACGTAGAACTAATAAAGAACACAGTGGAAGGAATACACAGATTAGGAGAAGCCAAGGATTGGATCAGTGAATTAGAAAACAGGGTAGAAAAAATCACTCAGAGAATCAAAAAGAAAAACAATTAAAAAACAGGAGGACAGCTTAAGGGAGCTATGGGACAACATGACACTTAACAATATTTGCATAATAAGAATGCCAGAAGAGGCAGAAAGAGATAGAGAAGGTGTTTGAAGAAATAATGACAGAAATCTTCCTAACCTGGTGAAGAAAAAAGGACACACAAGCTCAGGAAGCACAGGGAATCACAAGCAAGAAGAACCCAAACAGGCCCACACCCAAAAACATCATAATTAAAATGTCAAAACTTAAAGACAAAGAGAGAATCTTAAAGTCAGCAAGAGAAAAACAATTTGTTACCTAAAAAGGGGCTTCCATTAGGCTGTCAGATGATTTCTCATCAGAAACTCTACAGGCCAGAAGGGAATGGCATGAAATACTCAAGGTAATGAAAAGCAAGGATCTGAAACCAAGATTACTATATCCAGCAAGGCTACTATTCAAAATAGATGATGAAATAAAGAGCTTCCCAGACCAAAAAAAAAAAAAAAAAAAAAAAGTAAAGGAGTTTATCACCACCAAACCAGCACTACAAGGAATGCTAAAGGGACTGCTGTAATGAGAAGAGAAATAGAGAGAGAAACACAGGCATACAGAATTAAAATGTCAATAAATAAGTACCTAACAATAATAACCTTAAATGTAAATGGATTAAATTCTCCCATCAAAAAGACATAGGGTAGCTAATGGATATAAAAAGATGACCCAACTTATGTTTATGGATATATCTCCTAGGACAAAGGAAACTAAGAAGAAAATAAACAAATGAAACTACATTAAAATAAAAAGCTTCTGCACAGCAAAAGAAAACATCAACAAAATGAAAAGGGAACCCACTGTATGGGAGAACATATTTGGCAATGATATATCTGATAAAGGTTTACTATCCAAAATAGATAAGGAACTCATACAACTTACAAAAGGAAGACAAACAACCCAATTAAAAAATGGGCAAAGGACCTAAATAGACATTTTTCCAAAGCAGACATACAGATGGCCAAGAGACATATGAAAAAAATGCTCAAAGTCCCTGATCATCAGAAAGATGCAAATTAAAATGACAATGAGGTATCACCTAACACCTGTCAGAATGGCTACCATCAACAAATCAGCAAATGACAAGTGCTGGGAAGGATGTGGAGAAAAGGGAAGCTTAGTATACTGCTGGTAGGAATGCAGACTGGTGCAGCAACTGTGGAAAAGAGTATAGAGGTTCCTCAAAAACTTAAATATGGAACTTCCATTTGACTCAGTGATCCCATTTCTAGGAATATATTCTAAGAGACCCAATCAGAAAGAATGAATGTATGCACTCCTAGGTTCATAGCAGCACAATTTACAATAGCTAAGATCTGGAACAGCCCAAGTGCCCATCAGTAGATGAGTGGATAAAAAAGTTGTGGTACATTTACACCATGGAATATGATGCAGCAGTAAAAAAGAAGAATCTCTTACCTTTTGAGACAGCATAGAGGGACCTGGAGAGTATTATACTAAGTGAAATAAGCCAGACAGATAAAGACAAGTATCACATGATCTCACTCATATGTGGAACAAAATAGATCCAGAGACATAGACACATGGGACAGACTGGGGAATCTCAGAGGGAAGGTGGGGGAGGGTGGGTGGGTGGGAAGTGATCAACCAAAGAACTTGTATGCACATTTGCATAACTCATGGACACTGACAATAGGGTGGTGAAGGCCTGGGGTGGGGGTGGAGGCAGGCTAGAAGGGGTCATGGCGGGGGGGGGGGGGGGGGAATTGGGGACATATGTAATACTTTCAATAATAAAGATTTAAATATAATAATAATAATAGTAAAGCTTAAAACTCTTTCAATCCAATTCTAACCTCATTTGACAGAATAAGATGAGACTCATAAGACCAATGAGAATCCCTAAAATCTGCCTTCTTTTCTTCTGGGAGAATGTTTTACTTTTAGCAGATTCTTAGCAAGGACAGGTTATTTGACTTTTAACGATGTGTTTGTGAGTGATTATTAATATTTACTTAATTCTCTCAGTTAAGTAAATTTTATTAATTCTCTTCAAATGCCAAGATCCAGAGTATGTGGTTGTCCAGAGGTTAAATCCCTAGAGTCACAGGGAGCTCTGCTCTGCCTGTAGTTTCCCGATTCCTGCCACTTCCTTCTTCCTGTCTAGATTGTATATATCTCATCTGAAGTCAGGTCCTTAGTGGATAAGATCAAGGCACAGGCACAAATCACAAAGAATAATTTCTCTCTCCTCACAAACATTTTCTTTATCTGAAACATGCCAAGGAGGAAAGCCTATTAAAGCCTACAGGTGTTTGGGTTTTTAAATATTTTTAAAAGTACATTCTAAAAATTAAAAACAGAATTCTACGCACTATAAATGGGAATGGAGTTAAATAACTGGGGTTTATTTTCATATGAACTTAGCGAACAAAAGAAAGTAATATGTTCACTAAAACACATTCATTCAACTGAGACACTCAGCTAGGAGCTGACCCTCAAAAATTTTGAGGGTCAGCATGTGAGGGTTTTTTTTGCAACTTCAGGGAAAATCAATTAGAGCTGAAGTGAACGTTGGGGCAAATATCCGGCCACTAACCTCTTCACTGATCCCAATTCAGGTGTCAGACAAGTGAATTAAACTGCTTAGAGGGCTTTTCATATATAACATTAATAGTTTTTGTTTTTTAATATATTTTTATTGATTTTAGAGGGGAAGGGAGAGGGAGAGAGAAAGATAGACGTATCAATGATGAGAAAGAATCATTGATCGGCTGCCTCCAGCATGTGTCCTAACTGAGGATCGAACCGTGACCTCCTGGTTTATAGGTCGATGCTCAACCACTGAGCCACGATGGCTGGGCTAGTAACATTAATAGTTTTAAAGGGACTCAATCATCATCTTTATTACATCTACCCAGATTAAGTGGGGTCAACTAGAGAACAAAGACCTTTTTAGCTGCCCACCCTTCCCCCAAAATGAACACCTTTCTCCCTCTGACGTTTACACAGCCTGTGGTTCTTAGCAGACCACCTGCTCTGAAAGACCTAGAAGCAACGTAGTCTAAATATTTGAGATGCTGTTAATAATCGCCTGGGCCTGACAGACACTGACAGCAGCTTTATCTTGCCGGAGATTCCAGCACAGCTGAGCACCAGGCCATTCCTAGTTTACAAACCGTGGGGGTTGGGGGGAGCGGTCAAAGGGCAAGCTGATCCCTAAGATGACCTTCCTTCTAGTCTTTTTGATCTATTGGTTCCCCACCCCATCTAGTTTTGTTCTTGTTTTAATTTGATGAGGCAGATCTTCCTAGGAAGATGTAAAAAGGTGCATGGGGTAAACAATAATAAACAGTGTTCCTATCTTCAGCTTTTCTCTAAATGACCTGATATGGCATTATGACTACAATGATAAAACCTGGAGACCTAGCTTATCAGTTCACCATGACATTCTCTGGGAAGGGTGGGTCAACCAGCATTTTATTAGAGCAGGCTGACTAATAAACAAAGAAGAGATAAGACAAAGTAATACTATTCCCTCAGCTCTCAAATCATCAAAGGAGTTTTTAAAAATGCAAGGCAAATCTCTATCTTGAATGAAAAACTACTCAGGGGATAGGAAATGAGGAAGAATCTATTATACCAAAGGAAAGGCCTCCACAGACCTGGGGCAATTATGTTGTTTTTTTAATATGAGCTGTTGATTAATGACTTGGGAAAAGGAATGTTTAGGGAGTTAGAGACTTGTAATTTTATTTCCTTCAGAGAGAAGAAAATGCAGAAAGAGAGAAAACCTCCCAAGTAATTAGAATAGCAAGATTTGAGTTTGGGGAAAAGAAAGGAAGTAAAATTAATTGAAAGGATCTTATAGAAAGAGATGGAAGTATGTAAAATAAAAAAGTCTTCATAGAGATGTGAGCAATAACTAACAGTTACTGAGGGTTAACTGTGTGCTGGGAGCTTCCCATGCTAATGCTACTGGTAACAGGGCAGGCACTACCATATATTCCATCGATTTTAAAACAAACACACTTTCAGATAGACTTTATATATATATTTAAATTTAATGCACATGTATATTATATATATATGTGTGTGTGTGTGTGTGTGTATATATATATATATATATGTATAGCACAGAGATATCACATATACAGGTAGGTCACACACACACACACACACACACACACACACACTCATACACACATAAAACATTTTAACACAGGATTGATGTCACCTTACATTCACCATAAACCAGAGGGCAGACATGATGTAATTCTATCATTGTCTGTGAATGTGCAAACTCATATTACTGTCACTTCGGTTGACATATGGGCATCATTGGCACTGCATATGTTGGGTTTAATTGCTGTTTAAAACCCTTTACACCAGGACCCAGTATTTAAAAATTATTTTACAAGCAGAAAGGCATAAAAACTGAGCAAGGAAGTGGATTAAATATGATATCAGTAAAGCAAGTATTCATCACAGGAAGAAAAAGGCCTTGATTCCATATTTTCTTATATACCAACAACCAAAAGTTTCATGGGACCCAAGAAAATAAAGCTACCAACAAATTAATGAAGTTGTGCTTCATTTATTACTAAGATTTATGCAAAATAATTGCCTATTGCATGCCAAGCAGTACAAATGAAGGGAGGTCAAATAAGCAAATTTCCAAAATTGTTTACAGACATTTCCAAACTTGGAGAGCCTGGTTTGACAGATTTGTACCTGGTTAGCAGTGTTGTTTTTTTATTTTCTTACTGGCACATAAAACTATGGTACACCTTTCTCTAATGTTACTTAAAGTTGGTTAACCAGGGTATTACCACATCTTTTCTACGGGTAAGAATACAGAGGTTCAGATAAGTTAAATTACTTGCCCCAAAGTCCACAGAGACATCCTTTAAAATGAGGTCAGTTTGATTCCAGAACTTAGAGGTCTTAACTATTATGATTAACTACTTCCCCAAACAAGAAGATTGGTACAATCCTTCGAAAAATTAAATCAGATAACGGCACTTTAAAAAAAAATTTTTTTTTTCATCTCACTCAGAGTAAAAACCAAAAAGTGTTTACAAGGACCTACTAGACCTGACAGAATCTTGGGCCCTCCCCCATTACCTCTCTGTCGCCTCCCCTCCCATACCCCTCACTCCCTCAGCTCCAGCTCCACCAACGGTTTGCTTTTCCCTTACCACATTGGCAAGCTTGCTCCCACTTCAAGTATGCTCCTACCTCAGGGCCTTTGCACTTGCTCTTCTCACTACCTGGACACATCCCCACCACATCTCCACTTGACTCACTCTGCTCCCTTCATTGTCTGCTCAGATGACACCATGTCAGTGAGGCCCTCACTGACTCCCCTCCCTGCATAAAATCACAGCACTGCCTCATCCCAGGCCCTCACTATCTCCTTTAACATGTTTTATTTTTCCATAGCTTATTACCGTATGAAATATTAGGTACACTTTTGTTCATTTGCTTATTGCTTACAACAATGCAAGTCAGCTTCAGAGGGCAGTGCTTTGTTGTGTCCATTTCTGTATCTGTATAGATGGTGGGTACTCAATAAATGAATGAAAAGCTAAATGAATCACCTTCTGACAGTGTCAGTATGCTAATTTTTCTTCTGTTCTGTCCATGCAGAAAATTATTATAAATTGACATCTGTGGATTATTTTTATAAGTAAGTAATTCTGTTTTCTCTCCTTTGGGGAGCTTAATAAAGAGTGACACTTTCGTAGTAGTGTTTTCAAATGCAGATTCCAAAGCCAGGCCACCTGGACTTTAGTGCTGGCTTCTACCACTTGCCTATGTGGCATCATGAAAACACTCAACTCCTCTAAGTCTTGGTTTGCTCATTTATAAAATGGGTATGATAATAGTACAAGGCTTACTTGAGAGAGTTCTTATAAGTATTAAATGAAACAATACAGGTACAAGGTCTGACACATGTTAAGTATTAAATAAAATATTTATTTTGATTGACAAACTAGTTTGAACTTACCTATTGGAAACCATTAGGATGGTTTTCAACTGGGAGAAATACACACACAAACACTACCCTGCCTGGGACATTTGGCAAATGCTAGAGATGTTTTTTGGTTATCGCAGCTGGGTATGGGAGCAGGATTCTACTAGCATCTGGGAGGTAAAAAGGCAGGGATGCTGCTGAACATCTTAAAATGAAGAGGGAGAGGGCACTACAATGAATTATGGAGCCCAAATTGTCAATGATGTCATTACTAAGAAATGCTGATAGACAGAGAGCATTTGTTTCAGCATAGAGCTCCAACACCCCAAGGGAAAATAATTTCAAGGGGAATTTTTTTTAAAGCCTCCACCACTCCTTCTGTCATACCTTTAAAATCAGCCTAGAGATGAGAATCCACACCCACATTGCCCTGCTCTTGAGGCCTGGCCTTAAATCTTTTCTTGTGTTGCCTTTATAATTCATGGACAAACATGCGGGTTCTCCTGTCCAGACCTCTGGGCTCCCAGACTAATAATCCCTGGAGATTTCTGTGTTGGCCATTTCAGTTCTACATCAGACCACTAGAGGGTACAGCAACATCAATCATTCAGCATTTGGGTATCATCCATCGTTTTCAGTAATATAAATCTTAACAAAATGCTACATTATTCCTGGTCCCTATAATAAAAACTACCCAGAATATATTTATTATTAAACACCTCCACAAGTACACAATTTAAAGGCTGATTCAAGCATTTCACTCTAATTGTCATCCCCCACAAACTGTAAAGTATGCTAGTAATTTAATTCAATGTCCCATGTTAAATGGAAACCTAATAAGTGACCATTGATGACATTGACAAAAACATTAGAATATTATGATATTACAACATTTTATGACTCTATTTGTAAAACTTTTTTTATTAAGTCCTTATTATGCTGTGCGTTAAATTATATCAGATAGATAGATATAACCTGATCCACCAGGAATTAAGCAAAATTAATCAGAAATTGGAACTCCCAATTAAAATACATAGCATTATTTTGGTAAGCTCTAAAACAAACCCAAACCAAAGTATTAATGTTTATTATCCTAAAAATATTACATTAGGAAGAACCAGAATGACTGAAAAATATTATGGAATCACTAAACATTTAGCAATATCTCAATTTCACACACTCGGGTTTGAACAGAGGCAGTAAGGAAAAGTGATAGGGAACTTTGGAGGGAAAAGATTAAAGAATTAAAGGACAGTGGCCAGCTGTTTTTCCCTTTCAACTAAAGTTAACAAAAGTGTGGGTACAAATGTTGAGTAATCCCTAAACTTGTTCTTGTGATATCCCAAATTGTCCATAATTATCTCTAAAAAGATTGCAAAAGTTTGTGAAAAAATATTTAAAATTTTCTTTAACTCACACACACACATGCACATACAAACATAATGAACAAAAAAGATGTATATTTTGACATGGACTTAAAGGGCTATGTGGTGCTGTCAAATTCAATACATGAGAATATAGATCTATCATTCAGAAATGTTTTAAGTATCACACTAGAAAGCGTGAGCCTTAAATAAGTCAGTCAGAGAAAGACAAATACCATATGATTTCACTTATATGTGTAATCTAAAGAACAAAATAAATGAACAAACAAAATTGAAACAGATTCATAGACACAGGGAGTGAATAGATGGTTGCCGGAGGGGAAGAGTTTGGGGGGGCTGGGTGCAAAGGTGAAGGGATTAAAAAGTACAAATTGGTAATTACAAAATAGTCACAGGATGTAAAGTACAGCACATGGAATATAGTCAACTAGAGGCCCAGCGCACGATTCAATCGTGCGGGTAGGGTCCCTAGGCCTAGCCTCCTGCGATCAGGGCCATCTTCTGCCTGTTCACCAGTCCCCAGGCCCAATGCTGCCTCCGCCGCCGCCACTGAGCTGCCAGGCTGTTGGGATCACCAGCTCATCCCCAGCCGCTGCCGCTGCTGCTGGGGCTTGAGGCGCTGACGAAGGGGAGCACGGCAGGGGATCCGGGTGCGGACAACCGGCTCCCCGCCTCTGATGGCAGCGGAGCTGGGTGTCCAGGGTGTCCGAGGCAGCCCCCCTCAGCGGCCGCCAATCCAGCCGTTGAGAGGCGGGGGGGGGGGGGGGGGGGGGCGGGAGTCCCGCGCCTCTCAATGGCCGGATATGCCACCCCGAGTCCCGCCCCCCAGCCTCCCACCGCCCAATCGTGGGCATAGCGGAGTGATGGTTATTTGCATATTGCCTTTTTATTATGAAGGATAATATTGTGATAAATATGTATGGTGCCAGGTGGTACTTGAAATATCAGAGGGAACACTTTATAAAGTATATTAGAGGCCCGGTGCATGAAAATTCATGCACTGGAGGGGGGATCCCTCAGCCCCACCTGCCCCCTCTCACAGTCCGGGAGCCCTCAAGGGTGGGAGGCGACCTGGTGATCAGGGGAAGGCAATGCCCCCATCACACCTCTGCTGCTGCCACTGCCGGCCCTGGTTACCTGAGCCTCAGGCGGCCCTGGGCAGCTGGGAAGCCACCATCGGAGGCTTGCTTGCACCTTGGACCAGCCCTGGGGAGCTGGGGGGCTAAGGGGACTAGGGTACTCCAGAGGCATGTGCGCAGAGCTGCCAGACCCGCCTGGGGGTGGGCCCGACCATGCCGCACGCCTGCCACCTCAGTAGGGCTGAGGGGACTGGGTGCTGCCATCTTGTGGCTGTGGGCACCACCATCTTTGAGGTCATAGCAGTCAATTAGCATATTCCATCCTTATTAGAGAGGATGAATGTCTAACCACTATGCTGTGCACCGGAAACAAATACAAAATAATATTAGACGTAAACTGCAATTGAAAAATAAATAAATAGATACATAAACAAATAAATAAAAGTTGTTTTCAAGAAAACATAAGGTTTTAGGAGACTGCATAGAATAGTGGTTAACTACATAAGTCTGGTATCACACTATCTAGGTTTGAAAACTATCCCTACAAGTTAATAGTTTTGGAGTTCTGGGAAAATTATTTTACATCTTTATACTTCAACTGTAAAATGGCTCTAAGTGTTTTATATAGTTTACCTCCTAGGGTGATATGGGGATGACATGAGTATGAGTAAATATACAGTGTAGGGCAAAAGTAGGTTTCCAGTTGTTTGTATGGAAAATAATACAATGATTAATAAGTAATGCAGGAATAGGTTTCATGTATGCACAACTGTAAACCTACTTTTGCCCCACACTGTAAGTATAGCACGTAGAACTGTGTCTGGCACATATTAACTCTATATTAAGCGTTTTCTATTATAATTATTATTTCCTATAAAAATGCCATACTTCTTCCAATTCCAACTGGACATTCCCTCTCTAAAGTATCACTAATCATATTTTCTTCAAGAAAAGCAACAGACTGAACATACTGGACTTCATGGACCTTGAGAAATATAAAAAAGTTGGCTCAATTCTGAGCTAACCCTTCACAGTACAGGCAGCCTCTCATTCTCTTCTTTTCCTTTTCATTCCTCCATTATATGCCCACTCCACCTTTTTTATCTCCCAGCACAGACCTAAGCGCAAGGTGCAAATGAGGGAGAGAGAAGCATTGACCATTCTTTTTTCTTTTTCCATTGAACCACCAACCCTTAAGCCAGGCATAAAGATAATTAGAATCTATAACAGAAAAAGCCTCTTAAAACCTCATAAGGCACCCTTTGGAAAGGTCAAGTGAATTAGTGGCACCAGTACTTTTTCCCTTTTACCAGGTTCTAGAAAGAGTCACTGGATGCTGAACTTATTTATTTATTTATTTATTTATTTATTTATTTATTTTTTTGCTCCTGTGACAACTAGTTATAATTAACTTGTGAGGAGACCAGATGCAAGAAGGAATATTTCCAGGCAGTGGGGAATTCAGGGAAGGAAAGATGTATGACAAACCTTGAATCAAAATCTTGTCATCATGTCAGCCAGGCAACAGTTAATGTCCTGTCGCCATGGAAACAAGATCTCTATGCCACAGTAAATGGCTTCCAGGGGCACAGAACACACCTCACCCTGCACTTCATTCAACTTCAATCCATTTCATTTCATTCAGAAAAATCCTCTTTGAGGAGGTCAGTCCAAAATCCTAAATATACAAAAATGTCAGATGCTCAATATATTAAGGTGTAATTCTGTGAGTGAAAACTTACTAACTCATGTCATGATTGGCCTTATCACATCAATGATATTATTTCATCATAATAACACTGAGCTGCCCCAAAACAAAAATTTTAAATATGCGTAAAACTGAGAAGAGCTACCACAATATTTATATTAATATTATTCCTATAGATTTCCTTCTCTTCACATCTAGCTCAAAGAGCCTCTTTAGTTGAAAAATTTATTTTAAATATATCTTTACATCATAGAACATAGTGTTAAAGTGACCAGACTCTAGAAACAGATGGACTGGTTTTTTACCCTGGCCTTATTCTATAACCTTATTTTATAATCTTAGTCTAGATCCCTAATTCTCCATGCCTCAGTTTCCTCATTTGTGAAATAAGGATGATGTAGTCCCCACCTCATGGGATCATTGTGAGATTTAAGTGAGTTAATCTACACAAAGTATTCAGTGCTTGCATATTACACGCACTAGATAGGTGCTTGTCATAATAAAAATAATTATTTTATTATAAATTACTAGAGGTCCGATGCATGAAATTCATGCGTTTGGGGGGGGGGGGGTGTCCCTCAGCCCAGCCTGCACCCTCTCCAATCTGGGACCCCACCGGGATCGGGCTTAAACAGGCAGTCGGACATCCCTCTCACAATCCAGGACTGCTGGCTCCCAACTGCTCGCCTGCCTGCCTGCCTGATTGCCCCTAACTGCTTCTGCCTGCCAGCCTGATCACCCCCTAACCACTCCCTAACTGCCCTCCCCTGCCAGCCTGGTCACCCCCAACTGCCCTCCCCTGCAGGCCTGGTCACCCCTAACTGTCCTCCCTTGCAGGCCATCTTGTGGTGGCCATCTTGTGTCCACATGGGGGTAGCCATCTTGTGTGTTGGAGTGATGGTCAATTTGCATATTACCTCTTTATTATACAGGATAATTATTTGATGAAAAAAATTTCATATTATCTTTAGTTGCTCAGTTTTACTTTAATTAATTTTGAAAAATCCTATTTGCAGTGCTTTAAGTACTAAAAAGTTATACATACATTGTATGCAATGGCCAAGTGAGTAAACAGAACAGTAAAAGAAGTGAAAAATGAATTCACTTGGGAGGATTTTCTATTTTCCTTCATTTCTTGTTTCTTGGGCTCTGTGGGAAGCATCTTGCAACATCCAATGACTGTTCTGAACTACCCCTAGCCGAAACCGGTTTGGCTCAGTGGATAGAGCATCAGCCTGTGGACTGAAAGGTCCCGGGTTCGATTCCGGTCAAGGGCATGTACCTTGGTTGTGAGCGCATCCCCAGTAGGGGGTGTGCAGGAGGCAGATGATTGATGTTTCTATCTCATCGATGTTTCTAGCTCTCTGTCCCTCTCCCTTCTTCTCTGTAAAATAATCAATAAAATATATATTTTTTTAAAAAGAACTACCCCTATGAATGAAGGAAAGAACAAACGGTTTTCTGACCAACCAGCAGCCACGCCCATTCATTCTAATTGTGGGACTGCATCGGAAATTACTTAGCAACCACTTGAGTAAATGATGGGGAAGGCTCTGCAGAGCAGTTTTGTAATTGTAATCAAGCAAACAGCATTAAAGACTTTCTCCTGACCATATTTCCTGAGCTCTGCTTATCTGAAAGTCATCAGAACAAACAGGTGCATGAAAGAAAACAGGGACATACTCCCCAGATCACTGATGCCAAGAAACACGTGGTCTCAAAGGCAGAATGCCTGACATCCTTTGGCTCATAGGAAGACAAATGCAATATTTCATAATGTGATGCTTGAGATTGTAAATCTTTACCAAGACATAGGGTTTGTGTCTTGTACAAGCATGTCTAAACCCTGATTGGACTGCTACTTAAATATTTCTTCTCTGTGTACCCGGTGACATGGCTCTGGCCCAGTCCTACCATCTGCATCTAATCTTCTAAGAGCCTAGAGTCAGAAGGATCTGAGCAGTTGTGTTCAGCCTCCCAGCGGTTTTTCCTACAGATGGTCACAGGCTGCAGCATGAACATATAGAGTGGTAAATTCCAGCTCCCCTTGAGGCATTTCGTCTATTCCATACACATTTATAAAGCACCTACCGTGCTACATATGTTGGTTTTGTGTTAGGAATACAAAATTAAATACAATGAAGTCCTTGCTTTCAAGAAGCACATTATCTTCTGGAAGAGAGAGGTTTGAGAAAACCCATAATGACAAAATAATGAGAAATATTTCTGTAGGAAGAAGTACAGCATGCTATGTGAGTATATCATAATAGTTATAACAGTTAACATTTATTTCTCATCAAGCACTGTTCTAAAATTCTACATGTATTGACTTTTTCATTCTTGTGACAGGCTTGGAAGTAAATTGAGGTGCTGAGAATTTAAATCACTTACTCAGAGTCACATAGTAAGTGTTACAGCCAGTTTAAGAGAAACATGTAGCCAAGCCTGAGAGAATTAAGAAGACTTCTTGGAGGAAGGGTGGCGGGATATGAGTGATACCTGAGAGATGCAAGGTAGAAGAAAGGACATCTTAGGCAGAGGGCAAAATATGTGACCATACCACCCTTCCACCCAGCAACAGGACCTCTGCTCTCATGCCCCTCCCCATGGTGTGGTTTCTATAGGGCTAAGGGGTCATGCCCACTTCTTCTAGTCTAGACCACGCTCTGGAAATCAGAACCCCAGAAGTCCTTGCCCTAGTGGCTCCAGGCCCCCTTGCCAGATCTGTGTGGCTTCTGTTATCCTCATCCTCCCAAGGGTGAGCAAAGCTTCTGGAGTGCTTGCTGCTAGGGAATGGCCATTCGCAGGGGGTGTGGATGGTGCCTGGAGTGCAGACTGGGGTGTCCATACACCCACATGTCAGGCAGGACAGATCAAGGGGCGGGAAGGGAAGGCAGGTGGGCTGGGTGGTGGGAAAGCTCCTTGTGCTGTGACACTGTGATGTGCAATTCTGAGGCGTCTGAAACCTTAACGTCTATGCCTAGCTTTTTAGGAAGTTATAAAGGTATTTTTGTCAAAAGAGGAGGATAGCTCAATGTACACATTTTAAGAAATTAGAAACATGACCTGTGGCCTCCTTTTGTTCTCAAGCCTACAAATATCCCAGGTGCACCTACCATGTGTGAGGGATGAAGATGTGAGAGGGCACAGCTTGCTTGGGAAACTAAAAGTAGCTTCACAAAGAGTATGAGGCAAAGGGTTCAGGCAAAGCACTTGCCTTCCTAGTGATCTGAACTTAATTCTGAAGGCAGCACAGATCATTAAGGACTTGAAGCTGGAGAATAAGCCAGCATTGAGTTTGGAGAGCACACATCACATGTGTCAATCTGCTCTGTCCCCAAAAGAAACCCAGAGTGATATTTTTATTCTCTCTTCTTCCCTTTGCCTCTATCCAGAAGCAAGAATGAAAAGGACTGGTGATATCTATTATAGCTGTAGGAGTCCAAATAGTAAAGCCTAGTGCAATTAGAAGAGCAAACATCTGGGAGAAAAAAATAGCAACCTGATGTTCTTATCTGGCCTGCTCAACTGGGAAGAGCTTGAAATCACAGACCCAGAGAAGCCAGGCAGCCAAGCCAAGCTCAAGAGCCCACAGACATGGACAGGATGTCTGAGAATGAATGGGTCAAGGCAATGGCTCAGTGCTATGTAGTTAATCAAAGAGCTAACACAGAGTAATGCGCAAGAGACACATGTCTTTGGACTAAGGTTTGGTTCACCTCCACGCCTTGTAACCCCCTTGGGTGCAGCAGAAGGCTCTCAGTTGTTGGTTGACTTCCCAGAGCAAGGCCAATGGGCCAGGCGTTCAGATCTACAGGGTGGGTATCTCGTAGCATCGACCATGCATGACTGCATCTAACCATAATTGATGGATATTAGACAAACAGAATACCCCTTCAGTAGGTCCCTGTACTAGATATTTATCCAATTTGGTTGTCAAGAATAACCTGACTTCTTCACAGGAAATTATCCTTCCACTACTGTTTGGGATTTGGGGGGGAAACATAAACTCTAGGTGAGCCACCCATCCACAGGGCAGATCTTTTGATTCCATCCCACCTTACAGCCAGGTGTTAGTGATAAGCTCAACCTATCAAACACTCACCCCAAGACTTTAAACTGTGAGTCAGTGAAGCGAGACTACAATAACAATCGGGGTGCGGCTTATTGCAGCAGCAGCCTCCGGGGTGTCAAAGAACAGTGCTGTGAAGGCAGCAGCTGCCCCGAGAGAATGCCCTTTGAGGTGAGATACTGCCCACTCTTTTCTCAAGCCTCCTGTGAGCTCCCTTCATCCCGTCAATAAATCCCCAAGTGTTCCCACAAAATCAACAGGCTTTCCTTCTGACATGTGCACCTTTTGCCCCCAGACCAGCAAGTTAATTTGAACCCTGGACCTTGTTGCTCAAAATTATTTGGGAAGACAGGGATTTTCACATAATCACAATGTAAACTGGCAAAGTGCATTTAACATGAAGGTACATTGTTTCTATGCTCTTTCCTCCAATTCCAGGTGTGCTCATTGTTACAGCCCCACTTGGCTAGTGTCTTACTCTGGGACACCCGTCCCCAAAGGAAGAGGAGTTACTTTATGTTTTCCTGGGGTTCTGAGAGTCCTGATACTGTGGTGAAGAGTGAGGGGATGCTGACAGGGAAGTCAGTCTGCGGAGGCAGAGAGGGAACCCTGCACATGGGAATGCGTACAAGCTTGAGCCAGGAGTGCAGATGGCGGGAGAGAAGTCAATGCATGGGGGCCTGGGCCTCAGCTACTGGCTCCGATCACATTTGGGTAGATAGATTTTCATTAAAACTGTCATTTTGAAAATTAGAAAAGCATACAAACACATATGCAGCTAAACAGATGTTCCTATTCCTCCTCCTCTTCCTTCTACAGTACTCAAAGGAAACACATGTCTGTGTTGTCCTAAGTCCAGTTACTAATTAGCACGTTTCAGTAGCATATTTCACGGAGGATAGGGAGGATTTCAAAGGGATTCCTTCCTTTTAAGTTGAGACAGCTGGTGCTAATTACCAAGCAGGAAAAGAATGTTCAAACAGATCATTGAGGAGCCACGGGTGGAACAGAAGACTGGAGGGTCTTTTGGTCCCATTCTAGAAGGAATCTCCAGTGGTTGGAAGGGGCTGCATTTTATCTACATCTTCACCTTACCCGCAAGAAGCAGCTGTCCAGTTTCATCACCCTGCAAGTGGGCGGGAAACACAGTCCAAAAACATGAACCCAAAGGTCATTGCACCTCATGCATGTAAATTTCACAGAAATGCAGTTGGAGCTCTTGTAGTAAACCACTCCTCTCTTGGTCAAAGATGCACAGCAAAATAAAAGCTAAGCATGGCCTTTTGCCTTTTATTTTTTAATATATTTTATTGATTTTTTACAGAGAGGAAGGGAGAGGGATAGAGAGCTAGAAACATTGATGAGAGAGAAACATCCATCAGCTGCCTCCTGCACACCTCCTCCTGGGGATGTGCCCGCAACCAAGGTACATGCCCTTGACCGGAATCGAACCTGGGACCCTTCAGTCCCCAGGCCGACGCTCTATCCACTGAGCCAAACCGGTTTCGGCGGCCTTTTGCCTTTTAAACAAACCCAGGGGATTATCAATTCAAAGTTCATCTTTATAATTCATTATTGCTATGACATGAGGGCAATCCAGACACCCCTTACCTAGTATGCTTGGTAAGGAAAAAAATCTTGACTCTAATTCGAAGAATCTAATGGAAAGAACACTAGACCAGAGGTCAAGAAATTTCTGATACAAACTAATTATGAGACTTTGGGAAATTGATTTAGTTTTTCTGAACCTCAGGTTTTCATTTGTAAAGGGGGAATACTGGGACCTTCCACATAGGGCTGTTTGTGAAAGTTGTAGAATATTACTGCAGTACAATGCATATTTAATGTGAATTTCTAGATAAAGTTAAAATTATTGGGCATCTTGAGAATGTGATCCCCAGCAAAACAAACAAACAAAAAACAAAGCAGTCCCCGTCCGTTGGAAGTATATGACCACCTTGCAAAGGGAGTTGATTGTCCTGGATTCTTAGCCTACCTAGAGACTATGGAAAGTTTGCAGGAACTTTGGAACTAGCTTCACAATTTGGAACAATTATACAAACACGTAAAAGTTTTGAAATCACACTGCCTGATTTCAAATTCTGCTCTACCACTTCCCACCTGTGTGACCCTAAACTAATCCCTTGACCCCAGCCATAAAATAAGGGTAAGAGTAACGACAACAACCCACTGATGGCTTCATTGTGAGCACTGACTGAAAGGTAGTATAGGCACAGGGCTTGATGGATTGTAACTTTCATCTCAAATACTATCAGCCTTCTTATTACAAAGAGGATGTTAATATTATAATGACAGAGCTGATTAACAAGGTCATTTTACTTTATTTTTATTTTAATGACTATTAACTAACATGTATGTAGGTGATTACATTATTCAGCTTTTATTTATGTTGATTCATTTAATTCTCATAATAACCCTCTGAGACAAGCCAGTGAGTAGCAGAGTTGGGATAAACCCAGGCCAAAGCCTTGCTTTCAATCACTACATAAATAAACGTGGGCCAGTGATCAAGGTTGAGGGGAAACTTAAGAGTGAACTGCTTGTTGCAGTGGTAGTTTGTACAGCCGGATTTGAATGGAAATGGGGTGCATGCTTGCTGGGCTAAATGTCCCCCCTACACATCATGGGGGCAGATCTGTTCTGCGGCTTTGGTGTTATAAAGTAGTCATACCTCGACTGATTCAAAGCACTGCCATTTGTTCTTTTCTCTCCATTATTTCCATTTTCATGAACTTGAAAACATGAAAAATAAAGGAAGTGTTCCCTTATTTCAAATATTCTACTTTTAAAGACAAAATTAACAACTCAGAATAATGGCAAGATACATTTGATGAGTCAAATACCATTGAAAACCCACTTAGCACCCACATTCACTGCCTGTCTGAAAAGTTCCAAGTTCTATCATTTTTAACAAAGCTCAAAGATTTCACTCAGCTCTTTTTTATATCAAAGAAAAGGAAATGTCTGAGTCATTGTGAGTGCTTTTTATAAAGCACCTACTTTTTAGGAACAGTTCCAGACTCATGCCCTGCACACCAACAAACTCAGCGAAAGCTTGTTGATTGCTTAAGTGCTGAAGGACAGTGTCTGGTTATATGCATGCTACTTCCCTAGGTGGGAAATGTAGCAATTTTTATGCATAGGCTTCTTTGAACCTGGGAGGGCATACCTAGAAGATGATTATTTAGTGGCTGGCGATGCAGGCTGTAGTTTAAATATAAGACAGAGAAGGAACAAGTCCTGTTTAAGAAGACATACAGGAAGCCTGAGAGTGACGCCAGGAGAGACCGTGAAAAACAAGATTGCCTAACAACGCCTGGGGTCATTTAAAGAACAGAATACCCCTGAGCACTCTGAGGTCATCATGCCAGCTTGTCCAAAAACCTGCTCTCTTCCTTTTTGCTGGCTCTCCGGCAGATTCCGGTTCTAGTCATGCCCATTGCTTGCCAACCAAGTTGCTACATCCTGCATCTGTGCTCTTATTTACGCTTGGCTTCCTCTCCAACTTTTCTTCCGTCCCTAATAATCTGATTCTTATAATTTGCAGATACCTGACCAAAACTCATATGCTAACTCCTAGTGTTTTTTCTTTTTTCTTTTTGCGCTCCATAGACCTTTACACATTGGATCAGTACTGTATTCTCTTGGAATTAAGTTCTTGCTATTTAATTATTCACCAAGCCTTTCACACTTACATTATTTTCTCACTAAACTGTTTGCGAATCGGGCCCATGATTCCCACGTCTTCTCTGTTTGCCAGTAGATTGCTCCTGTGCAATGCAGTGCACCCAGTATATATTCCATTGCTGTAGTAAAGTGTCCATACCCCACTGCCTTCAATTTGCCTGTGTCATTAAGATAGCTCCATGAAAGAGGTATAATTAGTTCTTAGTATTGTGGAAAAGCTACAGAACCATCACTATCGACTCTGCCAAAATCTACAGATAACATCTGCTCAATTCTAGAAACAGGTGGAAAGCTGCATGTTCACAGTTAGCGTGTGGAAGGCCAGTTAACGGAGTGGTTGTGAACATATTTTTGGAAGCCCAACTCTCCATCCTCTGCTACTTTATAGTTGGTTGAGCTAATTAACCTCTTTAACCTCAGCTTTCTCTTCTATAGAATGAAGATAATCATAGTATTCATCTCATAGAGTTTTTATAAAGAAGAGAATACAGATAGCACAGCACTTGGAACAGAGAAAACCCTCAGTAAATACATGCTATAATATCATGATTTATATTATCAATTAAGAATTCAAATATGTTTTAAAGGCACAATGGATTATTGGTAATAATATACAATGTATCCAATTGTGAGGTTTAACTTTAGAAATACATATATTGAGTGTTTACATTAATTATAATTAATAGTCCTAATCTTATATATATATGTTATTAAAGCCAACACCTGGCACATTGGTCGGGCAGCTTTACTTATAATCAGCCCATCATGGAGATAAAAATAATGCCATGCCACAATGTGGCAACTGTAAAACATATATATATGTTTAAATTGATTTCAGAGAGGAAGGGAGAGAGAGAGATAGATAGAAACATCAATGATGAGAGAGAATCATTGATCAGCTTCCTCCTGCACACCCCCAGCTGGGGATCAAGCCCGCAACCCAGGCATGTGCCCTGCCTGGGAATTGAACCATGACCTCCTGGTTCATAGGTCGATGCTCAACCTATGAGCCACACCACAGGGCAATAGTCCTTAATCTTGGAAGCAGTGATGCATCCAGTATCACCATGGATCATTCACACATAGGTTAGAATTCCAGCTTTCCCACCCACTGTTAAATGGCAAAGGACAAGTTGTCTAATTTCTTGAAACTTTTTTTCTCATCAGACATAAGGAAAAAGGTAATTCCTACCTTGTAAGGTGATTACAATTGGGTGTAAATCCTTTAGCAGTCAGTGAATGACAGCCTTCATGATTTCTGAGCCCTCTATTTTTCTGATTAGCCTAAGGAATAGCAGTTGTGCAATTTAAAAATAAATCTGTATCAGAAAGCTACACATTAGGACACTTCACAGAGTTTTGTTTCTTTATCTCCCCAGCGCCATTCTCTCAGAACTAAGAGGTGAGTATTTCTTTGAGAATAATCATGTGGGAGAGTGTGGAGTAGGCAATTTGGGGACTCATTTCTATAGTATTGGCAGGATGTGGGTTGTCATCACAGGCTGGGTATTGTCTTGCTTCCTGTACTTTTACAGTTACCACAGTGTGGCATGGCATTATTTTTATCTCCATGATAGGCTGATTATAAGGTAAAGATGCTGACCAATGTGCCAGGTGTCATTATTTTTTTAAAAAAGAAATAGAAATAGGGAGGGAAAACAAGGGGCCACCAAGCAGCAAACACTTCAAGCCCCACCACAAATAGACCAGATGTTGCTAGACTGTATTTTGTTTGGACAAGTTCTGCTTTATCTTCTCTGGGATCAAGTGAGGAATTCAACCAAAGCCTGCCCAGGGCAATAAAGTGGACAATTATTTAGCAACATCTGAAACTGGGGGTAGTTCCTCTTTTTTTTTTTCTCCACTGAGGTAGCAATGAGAAGGTAAGAGGAGACATACAAAGAATTATAAAAAGACCAAACTAAAATTCTAGGTCACTCAATTCATTTTTTCCCTACATAAAGTATAGAATCAGAGACATTCATTCATTGCTCCAGCCTGCACCAGAAACTGAAAAACTCAGGGATATAACTATGACTAGGACAAACACATAAGTATAAACATAGTCCTTGACCTCAAGAGACATATATTCTAGAAGTTTAACAAATAAAAAGAAAAAAGAGAGAGAGAGAGAGAAAAATAACATATTTACAAATTTAAATAATAACTTTGAGCTTTAAAAAACAAAAAAGATGGGAGAACACAAGGGAAGGGTACTTATTGCTGACACGGGCACCTGGAGGAGTTGTCACTTAGCTGAGATCTGAAGGACAGAAAGAGGGATGAATGTTTTAGGCTGAGGGAACAGGATATGCATAGACCTGAAGGCCAGAGGGAACTGAGTATGATAAAGGGCCTAAGGGAAGAAGTCACTAAAGCAGAGTGAGTACTGGGGAGAGTGGCAAGGTGAAGGTGGAAACATAGCCAAGAGTCAGCTCATGCAGGGCCTTTAGGTCATGACTCCTCTTGTTAACAGAATAGGAAACCATTTTAGAAGGAGAAGGACATAGCATGATTTAGACAATCTAGCATAACAATCAGAGGATAAGCTCATGAGACAGATTAGTGAGGTTCAGATCTTGGCTCAATCATGTGTTAGATGGGTAGCCTTAAGTAAGTTACTTTGTCTCCTCATCTGCAAAGAGCAATAATAAGAGTATTTACTCTCATTGTTTTGAGGTTTAAATGTATTATTTTCTGGGAAACCCATAGAACAGTGACTAAGACATAGTAAGTACTCAATAAAAGTTAGTTACACACATAACACCTTCACACACACACACACACACACACACACACACACACACACACAATGGAATGAATGTTTGTTTCTGCCAGAATTCATATGTAAAAATCCTAATTCCCACTGTGATGATATGAGGTGGTGGGTCCTTCAGGAAGTAATCAGGTCATGGTGGAGCCCTCATGAATGGACTTACTGCCCTCATAAAAAGAACCCCAGAGAGCTCTCTTTCCCTTTCTACCAAGTGAAGATTGAAATGAGAAGATAAAAGCCTACACCCAGAAGAGGGTCCTCACCAGAACCCAATTTATTTTGTTGATGAGCCTCCCGCCTATGGCATTTTCTTATTGCAGTCCAAACTGACTAAGACAATATGGAAAATAATTTTCAATTTTTAAGGTTATTTTTCTTTTTGTGTGGACAAAGAATAGAGCACAAGAAAAAGGAAGATGACACATTTGGGAGAGTGTCTGTAGCAGTAGAGACTAGAAATACTGAAGGCCTGAAATAGGAGGGCAGGGGTATAGATGGTGAGAAGGAAATAGATCAAGATAGAGTCTGGGCACGAACAAATTGGATTTCCTGATAAAAGTTATGAAAATGAGGAGAAGGTAGATCAAGAGTGGATTTTAGCCAACAGGGGTCAACAACCCAATTGTCCATTAATGGATTAATGGACAAACTGTGATATATACATATGATGGAATATTATCTAGTCATAAAAAAGAATAAATTCTGAAACATCCTACAGCAGAGGTGAACCTGCAAATATTATCTTAAGTGAAAGAAGCCAAACACAAAAAAATCACATACAATATGATTGCATGTATGTAAATTATACAGAATAAGTAAATCCATACAAACAGAAAACATATTGATAGTTGCCAGGAGCTCAGAAGAGATATAAAATTTAAAACACTGGAAATGTATGCTATAACTAAGGAGAGAATTTAGGTAAAAGTCAAACAAAGGTCTAGGGAAAGCTCTGAGAAATGTCAACATTTATGAACAGAGCCCAAAATTAAAAAAAAAAAATCTTGGAAGTCAAGAGGTAAGCATGCTTCAAATAGGTAGAGAATTGGCTTTGACAAATATTGCTGAGAAGCCACGTAAGAAGAGTGGGGAAGCAGTCAATTGGATTTGGTAACCTGACAGCTGTTGCTGACCTTACCAGGTAGAAGAGGTATAGAAGCACATCGACTGGGTTGAACAGTGGCATAAAGACAAGGAGGTAGACGTAGTTTGTTTGGGTACTCAGGAATTTGGTTATAAAGGAGAACAGAAAAATAGGGCAGAATTGAAACAGGTTATATGAAAAAAAAACAAGTATGAGAAGAGGGGAAATATTAGAGCATGTTTGTATGATGATGGGGATGATTCTATGAACAGTGAGATGTGACTGCTGAAGGAAAGCATGAACAGATCATGAAGCAAAGTCTTTGACAGCACAAGAGGTAATGGGATCTAGAGCAAAAGGGGAGAAACATCCCTTCCTGTAGGAGGAGGAACAGTCTCTTCATTGTGGAGGAAGGAGAATTTGGATGCAGATGCGCCAAGCTGGCAGGTTTTGTGGTGGGAAGTTGAGTGAGTTCATTGCCAATGACTTCTAATTTCTCAATGAAGAATGAGTCTGGGTCATCAGTAGGAGGAGGATGTGTGGGAGTTTTGAGGAAAAAGGAGATGATATGGTACAGTCATTTCATAAAGATGAAGAAAATTAATAGGAATCCTGAGCAACCCTAAGTGCCTGCTTGAGGTTTTTGAATTCTGTATTAGTCAGCTTGGCTTTGTGATTGTCCCCAACAAAGTTTCTTCTTGGGTTTGAGGAAGGGAAAAGCTGGGAAGAGTCCTGCAACCTTAGAATAGCCTTCATGATTCACCCTGGGCTTATCCTATTTCACTTCCTGCTCATTGGCTAGCAGGCACTGAAGGAAGTTCAGTAAGCCCATCTGTTAAATATAGAAGGGGAGAAACATCAGCATCTAGATATTTTGTGCCTCCACAGCTGCCAGGGGTAGTAAGAAGGTTATGACCAAATCCTTGGCCCCAACTAGCCAGGGGTAGTAGCAAGGTTATGTCCAAATCCTTGGCCCCAACTAGCCAGTGAATCCAGAAACAGTCTTGTACCACGCTTGCACTGCTCATTGGAAAGGGTTGCCATGGAAATCCCCATATTAGAAAGACCAAGGTGTTTCAGAAGCTAGAATGCAGCATCCTAAATTCAGTGTGAGATATATCTGAATTAAAAGATAAATGCTAGAATGAATGGAAATAAATTCAATTGTTTATTTCCAAGTATTCTGCCATCCAAGTCTAAATTGTATAAAAATAAGTTTCAAGTAAGTGGGGTCCAAATTAATTACAGGATAAAGGGAAATGAGAAAGAATAAAACCTATAGATCCTTCTGAAATCACTAAAATAAAAAGTAGGATAAGAAAGGATAGATTTTCATGATGTCAGAAAAGGCTTTCATACAGGTTAATAAAGAGGGGAAATTGTAATAACTGACTCTGTCATTGTCCTCTGTGCTGTCCTTTGGGAGTTTTCCTGTCTTTGTCTTTCTTCACATCATTTAGCAAGGCTCACATGTCCTCCCTGCTCCTTACCATCTGTCTACACCTACTTCTCCTTCAGGAATACACTGTCTTTTACTCTTCATGCTTCAGGTGTCTGTTTAACACTCTTTAGGAAGATATTCCTATATGCCATTCAGCCTTTTAGGACTCTGCCTTTTATGGAGTGTCTTTCCTTGAGAAAACCTACTACTGTTATAATTATGTTGAGGGGGAAGGGGGGTCATTGTTTCATAGCTGCCTATTTCTGCTAACTACCATATGTCCTAGTGCACAGAGGCAAGTACATAATTGTGGAAGGAAAGAAAAAGAGAGAAGTAGGGAAAAGGAATTAAAAAAAAGGAGGAAGAACAACAGGAAAGAAGGGATATCCCTTAACCTTCAAAGGTTTTCTCCTTTCTTTGAATTCATAGGAAATTGTTTCTGTGCCCTGAATTTAATACTCAAATGTATACTACTCTTATACTTCTCTTGTATTTCCCAATGTGCAAATATTGCACACATAGTAAATATTTAAATGTACAAGGCTCATACCATTTATATTTAAGAAAACAAGGAATACTATATGCTAAGAGTGGTATCAAACATGCTTGATAATTTATCATGAATCTTTTAGGGTTTTATCCTATCTAATAAAAGAGTAATATGCAAATTAACCATCACTCCACTACACCCACAAGCCATGCCCACAAGCCAATCAGGAGAGGGTATGCAAATTAACCCAACCAAGATGGCTGCGGCCACGGAGAGAGCAGGAGGGAGGCTTGGGTTTCCCCAGTGATGGAGGAAGCCAAGCTTCTGCAGCCCTGGCCTGCTTTGACCTCCACTTAAGGCTACAAAGTTTCAATTATAGAAGGTAAATAAATCCCAACCGAAATGGCTGCCACCACAGAGCGAGCAAAAGGCTTGGCTCTGCTCCAGGCTACAAAGTTTCAATTGTAGAAGATAAATAAATCCCAGATACCAGGGCCTCCGCTTGGGTCACCAGGGGGGCGTGGCCGGCCTGCAAACCACCATAGGCCCCTCGCCCAGGCTGCCCCATGCCCCAAGGGAACCCCCACCCTGATCCGGGACACCCTTCAGGGAAAACCAGCTGGCCCCAACCCATGTACCAGGCCTCTATCCTATCTAATAAAAAAGTAATATGCAGATTGACCATCACTCCAACACACAAGATGGCTGCCCCCATGTGGTCAAAGATCCTGCCCCCATGTGGACACAAGATGGCCACCACAAGATGGCCAGCAGGGGAGGGCAGTTGGGGGCGATCAAGCCTGCAGGGGAGGGCAGTTAGGGGTGACCAGACTGGCAGAGGAGGGAAGTTGGGGGCAAATAGACTGGCAGGGGAGCAGTTAGACATCAATCAGGCTGGCAGGGGAGTGGTTAGGGGATGATCAGGCTGGCAGGCAGAAGCAGTTAGGGGCAATCAGGAAGGCAGGCAGGCGAGCAGTTGGGAGCCAGCAGTCCTGGATTGTGAGAGGGATGTCTGACTGCCCGTTTAGGCCCGATCCCACCAGGATCGGGTCTAACCGGGCAGTCGGACATCCCTTGAGGGGTCCCAGATTGGAGAGGGTGCAGGCTGGGCTGAGGGACCCCCCACCCCGTGCACGAATTTTGTGCATCGGGCCTCTAGTATAAAATATTCTTGAATGTACCCTCCCATGGAATAATGTAATTCTTAAATGTCTCAATTGCCATGTAACAGTAGCAGTACTTGATTCTCTACCCTTATTATTACTCATTCTCTGTTTCACATTTTAAGCTCTAGTAATTCTAAACAATCCGTAGCTCCTCAGAGGTGCTTCCTTTCCTCTGACGGCCACATTTTCTCCCCAGGACCAAATTCTACTCACTCAAGACTCAGTAAATCTCTCCCGCCTCTCAGGAAGCCCTCCAGCATTCCCACCACAGCCTCTGTTCTACCTGAATTACTGCTTGTGTCTCCAGTTCACTGCAGGACTGTGTCCTGTCATCTTTGCATTCTCAGGGTTTAGTGCATGGGTTGAAATCCGCGCTCAATCGACATCTGTGGAACTGAGCTATTGTTCATTATGAAGTGACACCCTTCATGATTTCATAGACTTCACTCAGCTTTTCTGAATATTCTTTCTAGTTCAATTATTTAATTTATAAGGTGACCACATTATGAGATAGGCACAATATCTACCAGACACGGATTTTTCACATAAAATCATTTTTTAAAAATTGTATCTTGGTTATACAAGCCTGTCTCAGATATTTTACAAAATTGTTTATTCCTGTACAAATTTCTTTCAAGAATGGCATACTGATGTTATCTACAAGAAAAAAAATGGTATTAAGAGGACATCTTAAAGATAAGAATACATACTTTTAGTACAAGGTAAGGCTGAAATATTTTCTTACCACTTTTCTTTTTCTTCCTCAATCCAGTTTTTTGTCTTACCATTTTTCCTTCTTTTGTTCTTCTCCACATCCCCTATGTTTTCCAATTTCCAGTGACATGGATAGTAACTTTGCTGACTCCTTTTCTAGCATGAGGACTTAGGCAGCAGGGAGTATAGACTGAGAATGTGGGTGAGTATTTTCAGGTTCTAAATGACATCAAATCAGAAAACAATTGCATCCAGATAAATCTCGGACCCATCTGACACCATACATAGTTATAGAATAGAATTGACTATAATATTGGAATATTATTTGACAATAAAAAGTAATGCTACAATATAGATGAAACTTAAGTACCTCATACCAAGTGCAAGAAGTCAGTCACAAAAGGCCACATATTGTATGAGTCTATGAAATGTCCAGAATAGGCAAATCAGGAGTGGGGGCTGGGGGAGTATGGGGAGTGACTGCTAATGGGTATGAAGTTTCTTTTTGGGGGTAATACAAATGTTCTAAAATTGATCATGATAATGGTTGCACAATTCTGTGAAGATACTAAAAAACGTTGAATTGTATGCTTTAAATGGGTAAATTGTAGGATGTGTGGACCATGTGTCAATAAAGTTGCTTAAAATATAAAAAAATAAAGAAAATAATTGCATTTGTAAAACTGAAGAGAGGCTTCCTTCATCTTTTAATAACCCCTATGCTATCCTTAGTACCAAATGCAAAAAAATAAAAATAAAAATAATGAGGGAAAGTATTATAGGGCAGGGGGAAAATAATACCAAGAGGGTTTTCTGCTGGGCAATATTATCAGCCTGAAGGAAGAGAGAACTGAACTTCAGTTGACAGTGCTGACCCCACAAAGGAAGGGATGGGAAAAGGCAATAAAGACATCTGGCAATGCCAACTGAGGATCTAGCAAGAGGGCAGAGTGCCCTCCCTCTGTTTGGGTTGTACAGGCGGAGCCATTTCTGGGGGAGGGAACATCCTCAGGGAAACTGTCTATGACTCAGTGACTCCGCCAGCAATGATGTGTGGGCAAAGCAAAGGATTTTTTAAATAAAGACTACCCAGTAAAGAAAATGACTACCCGGAACGTGGTGGTGACAGCAGCACTTACTGGCACCTACAATAAGAAAAATTCATTCACCTTTTCAAGAGTTCTTTATGAGGCAGCTACTGTGCATAACTCATAGTCCTTAAATAAGCATCCTCTTCCACGTTCTCATAACCTCATATTTAAAGTGTTCCTAAATGATCTCCTTGTCTCTAGTCTCTCATATTCTAATATTTCCTACACATAAATTCTTTCTCCTACACAAGAATGGTTTTAAGCACAAGTTTTAGAACTAGATTTCCTGGATTCAAATCCTGTCTCCGCATCTTGTTAGCCTTGTGACCTTAGGGAAGTTAACTAAATTCTCTGAGCTCCTGTATCAGTCAGATTGGGTGAAGTGGCAGAGACAAGTGTCCCCCAAACTGTCATAGTTATTTAACAATAACCTTTCTTGCTTGTATTTATGTCCATCATATGTCCAAGGCTGTTCTCTGCAACCTCCTCATTCTGTGGCCAAAGCTAAAAGTGCAGCCTCATCCGGGTCCTGCCAGCCAGTGGCACAAGGAAGTCATGCAGTGGTATCAAAGCTTGTGCAGAGTCCTCATCTACCAAATTACCTCCTCGCACTTTCCTCCTTAATGGCATACTCACTTCCCTCTCAAATGCAAATGTTCAGCCCAACAAAACCAAAATATCCTTTGCTGTCTTCTGCCCAATAGTTGTTTGATATTTCATATGCAGTTGGCTCAATTGATACAGAGTTATGGACCCACCTCGAGGAAACAGCTCTTTCCACAAAAAATAAAATGTTCAGTTTGTAAAATGGAACTAAGACATTAAGCTCTTATTGTTATCTTAAGACTGAATAGGTAATCTCCAACAAAGGAACATGGAGGAAAATGTAGAGGAAAAACTTCATAAAATCCTACATATTCTCAATGAATATGCCCACACATCTTTACAAATTCTCACATTTTCAAATATCTTTATAGCATTTCATCGATTCCATAAAATATAGCAAAGCATAACACCATGCAAGTTATGCATTTGTGAAAATGATGAATAAAAAACTAGCAATGTACATAAAAGAATGACAGCTGGTAAATTACTCAGGCTAGACTAATTGTTATAACAACAACACACAAAAAAAACCCCCAAACTCAGTGGCTTAACACAATAAAATTTGTTGCTTGTTCTCATCACAGTCCAGTGGGTGTTGGTGGTGAGAGGTAAGACAAGAGTCTATCACAGGTTAATATGGATTGGTGGAGAAAAGCGTGTGGCGCTAGGAGCCAGGCTCCTCCATGTTGCCACTTCACTCCACCCAGCTGTGAGACAGGGAAGGAAGTTAGAGGATCCCACTTTAGAGGGCTTTATGGCATAGGCCTATAGAAGGTGTCCATCACTTCCACTATGTTCATTGACCACAGCTCAGACACAAGTCTTTAGCTAATATCTAACTGCAAAGGATGCTGGGAAATACAATCTAGCTGTGTACCAAAAGGAAGGCAGTTTGGAAAAAAACTAGCCAACTTGTACCACAGTGACCTAGGCTCATTTTCCAGCTCAGTGACTTGATCCAGTAAATCAGCCTTAAAGGCAATGATTCAAATACATGAATTTACAAAATTACATGCTCTATACATTTGGCCTCATGTCAACATATCTCTGGAAATGATGGTCTGTTTTGCTATGGTAAAGCACTGTTCTGATAGAAATTACTGAATCATTATGTGAAACTACAGAGTATGGTCACTGCATTAGACTACTTAGAAGCTAACAGGCAGAAGAGAATGCTCATTCAAGGAATAAACACACAGACACAAAGCACATGATGCTATGCTTTGCACAGACACACAAACTCCTCTCAAAGAGGTTGACGTAATAGAGAAAAAAGAATAGGAAGGATATGTACACAGGAACTTGAACCAAATCAAATGTTTTGGGATACACTTGACTACCTGCCCTGAGAAGATGCATTCATAAGATTTGCCTACCCTCACAGACAATAATTGTTAGAAAATCTTCAGGCTCATGATGGGTGACATCATGCAGGGCAAATGAAGATCATTTCCTTCTACAATGATTGGTACTTCACTTTGGTTTATACCCCCAGCTGCCTGGGCCTTGGTGTAAGTAACCAGATATCGTACGTTTGAGACAGGCTTTCCATTTGCATCACTAGGCAGTGAGTGCAGCCAACAGGAAGCGCAATGATTCAGTTAGCATGTTTTAATAGAAATCAATACCAACACAAGGAAAACTTCCTGGAATGGCTGTGCTATGCTCTGATGGACTATTTTCATGGTCCCTGCCAATGACAACCATTATCAAGAATCCACTATTAACTTTAACAGTGACTCATGTAGCACTTTCAAGGAGGCAAATAAAGTATTTGGACTGGTGACAATTTTAAATTAGAAAAAAATAAAAGTTTACTTCTTTTGGTCTCTATTAAGTTTCAGTCTTGGACTCAAGTTCAATTCCAGTTTGAGCTTCCATTGAACAGAGATAATTATCACCCTCGTCCCTCTCCTGCCCATCCTTCTCCACCCTTCTTTTCCACTCTCACCCCAGATTAGGTGTAGTGAAGTAGAGAATAATTGTGATAGTTAATATTAATTGAGTATCTTCCAGGTTCAGAGCCATTTTAGTCCAAGGGTCAGCATATTTTATCTATAAAGGATCAAATAATAAATATTTTAGGCTTTGTGAGCCATTCGCCTTGATCGTGACTACTCAGTTCTGCTAATGTAATGCAGACACGTAGATAATGCAGAATGAATGAGTGCCCCTGTGTCCCAGTAAAACTTCATTTACAAAACAAGCAACAGGCCAAATGTGAACTACAGGCCATAGTGTATGGACTTGGTTCTAGACTTTACATGTGTCATTTATCTCCACTGAGGAAGGGGTTACTATTATTTAAAGGTGAGGCTGACACCCCGCAACGTTTCGCCTCTAGTAATGAGTGAAGCTATGTTTAATGCCAAAGGCAGGTCTAACACCAAAGCAACCTATACTTTTCTGATTTTGCATCGACTGCCTGACTGAAGAAAGGAGCCAGGCAGGCTAGCGACTAGCAGAAACTACATCCCTGGGCCTAATTATTTACAAACACAGTTGCTAGTTGGAAGAGTTGTATAACTCTTCTCTCTTGGTGATCCAGTGTTGACCTGACCAAATTTTTTATGATGCAAGGTATGTAAGGAGTCAGATACCACTGTCAGGTCGTGTAAACTCCTAAAGTAAGCTTGCTTCCCATGCCCCTGGAGCTTCCAATCCAACATAACAGGTCAAAATTGGGTCAAATTTGCAGGGCATTTGAGAATTATTTGTTATCTCACAAATATCATATTTATAACATCCATATTTTTAATGCCTACCATAAGGATGGGGAGTAAGGGTGTCTATATCCCCAGCACCTGACATATAGAAAGTCTTCAAGAAATATTTGTGCCATGTCTTCATGGTTTATTGATATAATAAAATTATTTATTATATATTATACTCATTTTAATTTTACTTTATATAATGTTATAATTATTTACAAACTAGAGGCCCGATGCACAAAAATTTGTGCAATAGTAGGCCTTCCTGGTAGGGGAGAGTGAGGGTTAAGGGGAGAGATCAACCAAAAGACTTGGACACAGACACCAACACCAGGAGGGTGAGAGCATTAGCGGGGCGGGGGGGGGGGGGAAGAGGTGGGGGACAGTGGGGAGATAAGGACACATATGTAATATCTTAATCAATAAAGAAAGGAAAGAAAAAAGAGAGTAAGTCTTCCTTCCCCCGGCTGCTGGCACCGGCTTCCCTCTGGCACCCGGGACTGAGCTGCTTCCCTTCTCCTGCCGCCCACAGGCAGCCGGGACCTGGGCTGGGTTCTCTCGGGCCCCGGGCTGGCTTCTCTCGGGCCCCTGCTTTGTCAGGAAGGATGTCCGGAATGACTTCCGGAAGACATCGGTCTAATTAGCATATTACCCTTTTATTATTATAGATAATTATATATCATATATAAATAAATAAAATGTATTTATTATTAGTGGAATAAAAGTAAGATATTATTCCTTCTCTCTGTAAGCTGACATTTTAACACAAAAGAAGAGAAATATACACAAATGTTACAGTCTGCACTTCATTATTGCCTAGAATCAAAAATAATTAGCTCTGGTCGGTGTCCGTGTGGCTCAGTTGGTTGAGCATCTTCCCCTGCACTGAAAGGTTGGCAGTACGATTCTTGGTCAGGGCACATACCCAGGTTGCAGGTCTGATCCCTGGTTGATGTTTCTCTTTTACATGTCTCTCTCTCTCTCTCTCTCTCTCTATCTATCTATCTATCTATCTCTCTATCTCTATCTCTCTCTCCCCCTCTTCCCTCCCTCCCTCTTCCTCCCTCTCTCTCTAAAAATCAATAAAAACATATTTTTAAAAAATAAAAAAGGAATTGAAAAATGCTACAGTTGTTCAGAGAACAGAGAGCTTAACTCTCTTTTCTGCAGGCACATCTTCATAGAAGAGATGACATCGAAGTTGGCTCTTGGAACATGAGCAGGATTAGAAAGGTGAGCAAAGCCAAGGATATGGAAAAATGTGAGATGTCTTATTATAAGCTGCTTGGTTTGATTAGAGAAGGCATTGAGCAAGAGAGGGGGAATAATAAATGATAAGACTAGAAAAGTAGGTTGGGAGAAAGTATGAATTGAATGATAATATAAAAGTTTTGAAATAAAAACTGATGATGGGACATGTATTTCCAAAGAGAAAAATTCTCAAAGTTTTTTTTTATTTTCTCCACAAAGCAGAATTATTTTCCTAATTCAAAGGGAAATTGACAGGGGGAAAAATGATGCTGAATTGAAATAAAGTAGAAAAATTGTAGTCTTAAGGCAGAGTAAATAATGTCACTAAGCAATCATCTGTAAAGTTATTTGCTAGATGTGTAAATCTGCAGCTATTCTAATTTAACTTATATTTCAGGAGGTGCTATTACTTCACAAGGTAGGAACTGAATCAATTCTTTCCCACTGTTGTATTCTTAGCACCTAGCATGGTGCCTGGTATGTGGCAGATGCCCAATAAATATTTAAAGAACAAATGAATAAAGTAATACTGTTCTTCATATTCATAAAGATACGCATCTTACCCTTATTTCCTGGTTTGGGTAAATATATGTCAGCTATTGAAAGGCAACTAGAAAAATCATAAATTAAAGTCCTATTTAAATACATAATAAAACAACAGGTATTACTCAGGTAAATAAAGACCCTTGCCTTGATTTTAGTGTTGACTGAAAAAAGAATCAATTAAACCTGGGTTCTTATTTTAAAATCAAAACCTTTTGAAAAAAGCCATATCTGAGAGACCCATAGAGTTCATTATTTTCTGATGACTAAAATGACTTTAACATAGAAAGAATCCATTATTTAAATCAAAATAAAGACCGTTGGCCTCGACTGCTCTTCCACCAGACCAGCATGGAGTGCCTGATCTACTCTGCTCCAGAGTGACCTCTTCAAGTATGATCATTTTTTTAGCCCTTTGTAATGTCAGGTTAATGGGTCATTTTAAATTAAGCTATTTGCAAAATCTTACTAACAATAGCCTAGCAAGAGTATTACAGCAATATAAGGTAAACAGGCCTGTGGTCTATAGGGTTTTGATGGAAATTCCTATGTCTGTGTAGGCTAATCTTGGGGGTCTAGACTGAGGGAAATAACTCCCAACATTTCCTAATCACTGAAGCTAAAGCATGTTTTCTGTGCCAAGTAGGCAAAACATAATCCTTAGAGACACTCATGCCTCAGAGTCAGATGATGAAACCCCCAGATGGTGGCTTGTTACTTCCATACGGCACAGGCAAGTGTCCAATGTCGGCCAGGAATGAAACTGAAGCTTGAGAATGGTCGAGAGCAGTGCAACTTTCACAATAAATGGGGGATGGGGATGCGGGGGGTGGGGGTGTCTCTCTCTCTCTCTCTCTTTCTTTTTTGGCATTAACTATAGTTGTGTAATTAACAAAACATTTCTTGGAAGTAGTGTTACACTGGTGGTGGATGTCCTCCCACTGCAACGACTAGCTCCTGAGGTTATTCCAGGGGCTCTGTCTGAGGAGTGTGGCTTCCAAAAGTGGAGGTGGAAATTAAATGGCATTCACGTAGCAAAGCTGTAGGGATAATTAGTAATTCGACACACAGTCGGTCAGGGCAAGGTCAACAGGAGAAGGAACGTAGCATCATATGATAAGCATTTAATGGGCTGTATGAAATGAGTGGGTGGTCAAGGCTCAGCCCTAGCAGGTACCGGTTCCCACACTCCCAGGCTCGGAATAGGGCCTGGAGTTCATCTGCACACAAAGAGCCACACATACAGTTCTGGCTCCTTTATACCAGGGGCTGGAGCACCTTCTGGACAAATACAGTCATTCAAGGAAGCTACAACTGTGTGACATTTTAAATGCACTGACCTAACTAAATTATACCAGTTGGGATAATTTTTCAACTTGAATAGCTATGCCATTTCTTTGCCACAACATTGCGGCAAAGGGACTGACTGGGCAGAGTCATGCCAGCCCTGGAGAAAATGAGATGTTTGGAGAGAAGAAGGGTGGGAAGGCTTTGCGTTGAAGTTTAACTAGCAAGAAAAATTAAAAACGCTCTTCTGTTCATGAAAAGGGCTTCAGAATAGCCTGACACTGTGGCAGTTCACAAGGCTGTTGGGTGGAGTTCAGTCATCTCTAATTATGAAGTTTTCATCCTTCCTCTCCCTCCAACTAGATTCATGAAGGTTATGCCAAACCTTTCTTTAACATGTTAGATCCCTCTTCTGTGATTAGTGTAAATAAATTAAACAAGCAGAGAAACGCAAACATTTATATCATGTTGTGCTAAGAATTGCTAATAACTTTTTTCAACACTAATGCATTATAGATATTTAATTCAGCCAACATTTGTTACAGGCCTACTATGTGCTCTTCTAGAAAGCACTCACTCTATACCTAGGCTCCATCTAAAGAGACGCCAAGCATAAATCAACACATAGATATTTTTCAAATTCCTTACAACAGCAGTGACCAAACTTTTCTTGTAAAAATACAGATAGTAAATACTTTTGGCTTCATGGGCCATACGTTAATCTCTGTCACAACTACTCAGCTCTGCCGATGTAGCCTGAAAGCAACCATGGGGAGCACATCAATGAACGGGTGTGACTGTTTGTCAATAAATTTTATTTTAAAAAGAGGTAGCATGCCTATGGACTGTAACTTGCCTACTCCTGTTCTAAAACATACAAAGTCTCGCCCTAACTGGTTTGGCTCAGTGGATAGAGCGTCGGCCTGCGGACTGAAGGGTCCCAGTTTTGATTCCGGTCAGGGGCATGTACCTTGGTTGTGGGCACATCTCCAGTGGGGAGTGTGCAGGAGGCAGCTGATCGATGTTTCTCTCTCATCAACGTTTCTAACTCTCTATCCCTCTCCCTTCCTCTGTGTAAAAAATCAATAAAATATATTTAAAAATAAAAATAAAATAATAAAAATAAAACATATAAAGTCTCCTGAACATCATACTGGGAAAGAAAAGAAGAAATAGCCAAAGTTCATGATTTTTTTTTTTTGGTGAAACTACTATCAAACTTCTTTCAGTCATGACTGTGAAGACATGAATTAATCCCTTTAACCAAATGCAAAAGCAGCTTTACTATCAGGGTATTTTATTAATTCATGATTTATGTTTCATCTACTTTCAAAAAGAATATAAGGTGGCTGTCATTGGGAATATATACATACAGGCTAACCTACATGGTATGATTAAAGAGACTTCCCCAACCAATGCAATTCTAAGTAAGTAGAATTACATGTCATCAATGAGAAATTCATTGGAGACAATGGCATGCCTTCCTCTCACACTCACTTACAATGGTCTATGCCATGCTTGAGAGACAAAGTCAACAAGAAGAGAGGGCTCCTCAGGAAATGACCAAAGCATATCACTAACCAGCAAAGAAGACACTCTTTGGAATAGGATATGAGCAAAATTTAGAGTTAATATCAAATCTTGGCATTATTCATCACTAACGGGGAAAAAACAGGGAAGAATAAGAACACTAACCTTTTTTTTTTTTTTTTTTTTTTTTAGAAATTACTATATGTCAGCATGGTATTAAGTTCTTTAAAATGGGATATTTGTTCAATCTCTTCAATGCTCCAAGCAAGTGTGTTTAACCACATATTCTAGGGTGGGGGGGGGGGGAGAAAAAGAAAACATTTTCCCAAATTTACATAACTAGTAGCTTTTGGAGTTAGAATTTGGACCCAGCTCTCTCTCTTTCCAAACTGTATGCCTTTCTGTTACACGACACTGTCTCTTAAACACAAAATACCAGCATTTTTCCCATCTCAATTCAAAATTCTCTTACTTCCTCCTAATTCCTTTTACTTATAATATGCTCTTATCCTCTACTCATTGTTAAATCAAATCATAATCAGCATGACTTTAAACAAAACCCAGTCTTATGATTAGTATATAGTCTCTCAAGTTTGAGGTTACTGGGCCACCAGTGATCTATGAATAAGCCATATGTAAAAAATGATATAAAAAAATTATATCCGCCTTCTTTCTCACTCAGTTAACAGCAGCTGGCTTCCAAATAGTTCATAACACTCATGAATTTTGCTACGAATCACACCTGATGGTATAATAATAATAGTAAGAAGAAGAAGAATAGGTAACATTTACTTCATACTAATTATGTGCCAGCTAATGTCATCATTGAGAGTCCTTTGATAATCCTATGAGGTGCATACTATTATATCTCCATTTTATGAAAACTGTCTCTCACTAAGAGTTAGAATAATTTGCTCAGGATCACATAACTAATAAGTGGCTGAGCTGGAATTCAAATCCACATCTTCTTAATTTATTTTCAGCTCAGACCTTAGAGAAAAATGGCAAGGCTATTCTTCCTGCAGGTCAGTGACAAGACCCATAGTGAGGGACTACCTTCTTTTCTTTCACTTCCTGAACACATAGTTGAGCCCCAGGGAAGGAGCTTGAGGAAGAGTAAACAGCTCTCTCATTCCAGCCTACTCATTCTTCCTGCTATCTCAGTAAGCCCTGCAGAGACTGGGGGCTGAAAGCAGGAAGAAGAAGGAGGAGGAGGAGGAGACATTTTTAATGAGAAATAGAAATAGCTTAGTAATAAAGTCCTTTTGAAATTTTTCTTTAGAGAACTTGAATTTATATATGTCTTTGAATACTCTACTTGCCAGAACCTTTTACTCACATACAGACAGAATTTGTACAAAACATAAAAGAAAGTAAGATTTCTTTCCCTCTTTTTTATTTCCCAACAGCCAGCTACCCAGAGCACCCTATAAGTTTTCCAATGTCATAAACCTAGGAGTCCACAACTTTATATTAATTATCAGAAAGCCCACATTCTATATGCACTTACCTAAAACTATGAGTCAAATGACCAGCTGTGCATTTTATTACCAAGTAGAAACACTCTGGTTTCTCTGACATTGTTACACATAAACTGTCTTTTTAGTCTTTCCTTACAACAGTGTATAATAATGAATTTCTTTGCCTATATGGAATCAAGATATGATTCTTAAACAACAAAGACTGTAATTGTATTAGCAGCACAATGAGTCACCCTATCACATATATCCTGAATAAATGTGAGATGCATCTGTTGAAATAGAATCCGTGGGCTCCCTTTAATGGGCCAAATGTCTCCAAGGACAGAATAATGGGAGGAAGTGATCCAGCTGCTCAGACTACAAATCTTTTGTCCTTGAAAGAAAAATCAGGAAAGCATCATGTTAAAAAATAAATGCACGCACTTTACCTTGGGAAAAGATTAACAAAGCTTAGCTAGAACACTGATCATCTGACTGCTTACATTTCTATTTATTCCTGGCAGGAAGTCTGGCAGGATGAATTTTCCTCCCTGGTGTGCTTCTCAAACTATAATTTTCAAACTTTTCCAAGGCCTCTTCAGGAAGGCAACAGATCATATAATCTACCTGTTCTACCCACTCGCCTTGCTACAGCGAAAGAAACCTTACTAAATCAATGGAAAGAAGAGTGTTGTTGCTGATAAAGGGAAGATACATACAAAATGTTCCTTGGTGTCAAAAACAAATATACAGCATAAAAATATTGTATAACATGGGGACATCTCAGCAGCCTAAATCTGCTAAGGGCATTTCTCAATGACCTTGGGTGATCTTCAAATGCTATTGGATTAGAGCAAGGCTACTTTGTAAGAGGAACAAGGATATTCCTCATGAAAGAAAGTTGGCCTAGAGGTTGGGGGAGAGAAAAATGGTACCTATTCTAAAGTTGGTAGGGAGCTTGCACCATAGTTGCTTCACGTGTTCTGGGGTTGACCACCCCTTCCTGTCACTGTCACTGCCGCCAATCTCACTGATTTAGGATGATAGGGCCACCCTCTTGAATCTCGGGGAAGACCATGACATTGCTTGCCCTGGGAGGGAACTGAAAAACACAAGTGACTCATTAGAAAAGCTATGCCTCACAGGTCACTCATCTTCTCATTCTGAGGGGGTCAGGCTCAATTTTGTTTTCTATTCGGCCAAAAACAGTAGAGAAAAGAGCTCCCAACCCTGCTAGGGAAAGGAAGTCACAGGGCAGCACTGAAGATGACAGAGTAGCTCTGGCAAAGTCTGTGACAACTGATGAATGTGCACAGAGGTGCCTACTTTGTTGCCAGCAGCAGAAAAAACACCAGGCAAGCTAAGCAGCTCAGAGCAATGGCAGGCAACAAGAGTGGGCAAGGGGTCAAAGCAAACTTCTGCTCAGGACATCTGAGGCATCTCACTTTCCTTATGGTGAGCAAAGATGGGGTGGGGAATGAGTAACGGATCACTTAGGGATTGTGCTGTTAAAATTTCCTGGGGACATAGAGGGAATTTTGTTTAAGAAGGAAGATCATTATAATCAGCATCATAATGAATATTTACTGGGCATTTGTTTTGGCCCAGGCACTGTACTAAGCCCTTTGCATGCATTATCTCTTCAATCCCCATAAAAACTCTCTATGGTAGATACTGCAGTTCCCTAGAGAAGTATACTAGTAGCTATATTACAAACGAGGAAAGCAAGTCCCTTAGGAAGTTAAGAATCTTGCCCAAGATAACATAGCTGGCACATGGCAGAGTGAAGACTGGTCCTCAGGTCTGTTTTACTTCAAAGCTGGACTCAGTGAACAATGCTGAAGTTCCCCAGCAGCCCTGCTTTTGATCTCTACTGAAGATTTTCATGTACATTCATATTTGTACATTATTCATGCAACAAAGATTTATGAGACCCTGCTATATGCCAGGCCCAGTGCTCAGCGTCGGGAAACATTTATGTACAAAAATCAGCAGAATCCCATTTTGGAGCATTCAGGCTAGTAGAGGAGATAAGCATTAATCAAATGGTTGTATAAATAAATGCAAAATTACAGTTGTAATAAATTTTGTGTAAAATTTTAAAGCAGATAGCAGGGGCATTTGCTTTGTCTGAGTGTTTTCTACAAAAGGGACCATGTGTTGACTATGAAGGAATCAGTAGAAAATAACTAGATTAAAGATGGTGTTGAGAAAGGCATTCCATCTTATACTAAAGCCCTGTGGGGAAAGGGAACAGGACTCTTTGGAGGAAATGAAAAGGGAAGAGGATATTTCCGTGACTACAGAAAGAGAGCGATAAAGGGTTTATGAAAGATTTTTAAAAAGGAGAATCTTGCATGTGTTTCAATGCTAATAGGAAGAATTCAGTAATAATAATAGCTAACATACATCATTTTGGTCATATGCAAGACAATGTTCTAAATGTTTTACATATATTTATTCATTTAATCTTTCTTATAAGCCTCTGGGGACAAAGTACTCTTATTATTCTCATTTTAAAGATAAAGAAATGGAAGCACAGAGTTTAAGTAACTGCTCAGATAGTTAGTGTCAGAGCTCCAGGGTCTTTGATCTTAACCAACATGGAATCCTACCTCTATATCTTATAAAGAAGAAGATGAATGTATTAGAGACAGTTTAATTAATAGGTTAAGGTGGTAGTACTTAAATACCAGTGCACACGAGAATCAATAAGTGTTCTCATTAAAACTCAGATTCCCATGCCCTATCTACCCCCTGGTTGCTGAATGAATAGGTCTTGCTTTTTTCACATTCAGTCCAGATGATTCTGATGCAAGTGCTCCAGGGACAAAGCTTAAAGAAATACTGCTTTGCTTTAACAACTGGAAGGATGGGTACAGATGTAGTGGATTAGTATGTTTGGTAGAGGAGCTTGAGGGAGTTTCCCTCCAATGGCTTCTATTCTGTGAAGGATAAAATAGCACAGAGCACACACAAATAGTACAAAACAAACCTGGATGTCATCTGAAAGGCTCAGCAAGTAGGAAATGACTGAGAACAACCCACCCGTGGCTTTGAGAACCACCGTCCCAGAGGATTGCTCCATCACTTGTCCACTCTTGCTCCAAGAGTGGCTTAAAAAGGCTTTATGTCTATTCCTCAAGCAATTGCAGAAAGGAGTGTCTATCCTAAAAGAGCAATAGGAAGGCCAGGTGATGGAGGGAAGATTAGATGAAAAGTGGAGATAAAAGAAGTCTGCCAAGGATACTGCAAGCTAGAAGTCCTATAAGAGGGGACCAATAAGATACAAAAGATGAAAATATGTATTAATATCTAAAAGGGAGGTGAACAGGAGCCTTGGTTTATTTACAGCATCCTTGTTTAAAACTTCTTTTATCCCAGAATTATTTCCCAGAACTTCCTACCAGGCTCCCAGAACACTGAGATTCACATCTGAAAAATCAACAGGGAACATCTGTGGTCTTCAACTTACACAGCTAATGGCCTTTCCTCAACTCTTACATCACCAGAGAACACAAGCCAACACATGCTGTAAGGATGTACTGGCTGTAGGGAAAACATTCATTATCAGGGAAAATTGCCCAACACTTAAGCATTCAGCTATGAAGAAAGACAATTCTACTTAATGGAAATATCAAACGTTGACTTGTCTTAGTTCTTTCCTGGGTCTTTCTCATTGCCTATTTCCGTCACTCTCAAGTAGCAAATCTACAACTGGAGTCTGATATGAAGTTCAGGGAACTCTCAACTATCTATGTATTTAGCAATTTGTAATCCACATCTAACCCAAATGCTTCATTTAGCTCACAATTTCCACTGCCTCCTCCATAAATAACTTCCCTGGCAACTTTAACTGAGGAAAGATACCTGCCTTGAGTTTAACTCTGTCTCCTTTCAGCCTGGTGCCATGAACTAAAATCATCAACCTTCTGTTTAGAAGAGAAGTACGATTTCTGGTCTCCAGTTTCAAATGTATAGAACTTGGAAGTCACAATTCAATCCTAACAAGTAAAATGCTAAAAAAAAAAAATTTTTAAAATCAAAAATTCTTCTTGGATCGGTAAGAAAAGGGAGGGCACAGGGCAAACTACTGCCCAGTTGGAGAGACAGGCAGGGGAATGCAGGGAGTCACCGCCTGCAGGAGCAGACCCTGGAGCGGAATCCACCACGGGAACCAGTGTCAGGGCAGAAAAACCTGAACTGCAATGGACAGATTGCTGGAGGTTCAGTGTGGACAACGCTGAGAGTTAAAAACTCCAGAGGGAGCCCGAGCCGGTTTGGCTCAGTGGATAGAGTGTCGGCCTGCAGACTGAAGGGTCTCAGGTTCGATTCCTGTCAAGGGCATGTACCTTGGTTGCGGGCACATCCCCAGTAGGGTGTGTGCAGGAGGCAGATGATCGATGTGATGATCGATGTTTCTCTCTCATCGATGTTTCTAACTCTCTCTCCCTCTCCCTTCCTCTCTGTAAAAAAATCAATAAAATATATTAAAAAATAAAAATAAAAACTCGAGGGACCCAGGCATAGGGGGCTCCCCACACCACCATCGTGAGAAGTGAAAGAGGCACCTCCTACCCCAGGAACATGTACTGAGCACAAAATGTAGCATCCCCGTCTCCAGCTCCTCATGAGTTTGGGGGAAGAGGGTATAATTCACTGATTACATTGAACTGGAAACAGAACCTCCCTAGGTAACCAGGGAAAAATGTCCATGAACTCAGGCCAAGCCAAAGCTGCCATTCCTGGCCTCGTGGGCAGCCAGCCCACCCTTTCGGAAATGCCGCAGACAGGACTCTGTTGTGTTTCTTCAGTGAAGAAGCCCCTGAAGGTCACAGTGACTCCTGCCCTGCCACCACCAGAATAGCCAGAGCTCAGTCATCTGTGCCCCTCATCCGGTCAAGGGGAATAGTCAGAGGTTCCTATTTAAACAAGCAGTGCTGATGAAAAAATAGGACAAAGAGGAAAATTACAGGATAGTCCAAAGGGTGATGGAAAATCATGTAAAAATACATATACATAATACATAAAGCAAATGCACATATAATACAAATATATACCTACTACATAACACAGATAATCTATTATAAATATATATGCATACATGCAAGTGCATGTATATGTGTGTAGATATGTGGGTGTGAATATTTATAGGTAGTATATATAGGTATATGTACAGACATATGTATGTAAAACATTGCCCTCCCTTCCACCTAACACATACTGGCTTTAATTTCACAGTGCTTCAGAGCATAACAAAAGGACACAAGAGAATTAAAATTAAAAACACAGAGCAGGATTTAGTAGAATGGGTGGTTGTTGTCGAAACTTTATTTGGAAGGCCAGGCTTAAAAGTTGATCCAGCCATGGTAGATGGGTGCCTGAGGAAAGAAATAATTTGGCAATAGCTGCCAACATCCTTCCATCACCAAACACACAAGTTCAACAACCCACGCTGTTCCCTTATTCTTCCTCCAAATAGGAAGAAACACTTCTGGGAAGACATCTGCTTTAGCTCCCACATGCCCTCAGAACTCGCTGAACAGCCTAGGACCTGCCTGCTGGGAGGAGACAGGGTGGGAGGGACATGCTTGGGACCACTTGGGTGGCAGGCAGCTCCTTCCATGCCCACGGGCACCTGGCTTTTGAAGTTCAGGAAACTTCATCCATGGCACAATGATTTTTCACACACTTTGATTCTCCAAGATGTTAAGAGCTAAGCAAAGGATACACTGCCCTCCACAAAGGAAAAAGGGGACTCAAGGAAGGAGATATAGATGCATTTTCCTGTCACCACAAATACTCCCCTAATGATCAGAGCACTCTGGAGCAAGCTACTGTAGGCCTACAACTAAAATATATATATATTTGCTTTCTTTATGATAATAACTAGCGTACCTGTTGCAGGAAAAATCCTGCAATAGGATTTCCTGCTGCACTCTACCCCGCCTCCGCTCCTCCCTTGTCGCCCGCCCCGCCTTCTCCGCCAGCCCGCCTGCTTTTCCTTTCGCCCCCGGCCCTGCCTTCGCTCCTCCCTTCTCCTCCCCCTGCTTGCTTGCTTCTTCGAAGCTTTACTCCCTTCTGCAGCTCTTGGCTTCTTTCAACGCTGTCTTGATATGCAAATTAGCCGCCATCTTTGTTGGGGTAATTTGCATAGTCATCCTGATTGGTCAGTGAGCGTGGCTTGGCTGATGGGCATGGCTTGGGTGTAGCGAAGGTGCGGTCAATTTGCATATTTGTCTATTATTAGATAGGATACCACTAACGGAAGTGTGTTTGTGAGGAGTCAGTCTCCTTAGATAATTGCAAAGATCCTTTTTCACACTAGAGAACAGCCTTGCCTGTCCCAAAGCAAACATGACAAGCACACTGTGGTTTTCTGCCAGCTGTTTTTGTTATTTTCTGTCTCAGCTGAGCCCAACCTGACTTCTGTCTTTATTGGTTGGACTGTTTGTCCTAAAGGTTAGAACTTGCATTTAACTAAAGGTAAAAATCACCATTGCAAATCGCTGGTATTTAAGCAATTCTAAATAAAGGGCTTCTCCCGTGGGGTTGTGCGTTAGGTGCTCAACAGGACAGAACTGAAGCCAGCTGAACACAGAGAACATTAAGGCCCTTTGCTACTGGAATGTTTGTAAACGCCTGTCAGGCATGTGATACTCTCGGCAGCGGCCTGCATTTCCCTTTCCAGACATCACACTCATTCCTTCATATCAGGGGCTCTTCTCCAGTCACATCAAGCTTCTTCTTGCCTTCTGTTCACCATGTACTTATTGCCTCACTGGCTCTTTTTGTCCTCTCGTTACCCTCATTACTGTGCTACTAACCAGTGTGAAGAACCTAGCTCCTTGCAAGCCTGAGGATGTAGACCACTGGATTTTTCCTCATCTGACTTCCACTGTACTCTCTCTTGTATACAAATAATTAACCCTTCGAGCAATTCTGTTCCCCAGTTATCAGTACCATACAACCAACTGATTCCCTAAAATACAGTAAACCATACTATACAAGCAGTTGCTTCTTCAAATATATGTAAATAAATATGTCATCAAAAATATAGGTAGTATTTAAAAAAAACACATTAATGAATAAAGGGAGGCCAGGGCGGGAGTGAAATTTTAGATAGGTGACCAAGGAAGACATCCTCAAGCTGGATACATTTGAAATGACAAAGGGAGCCAGCCATACAAAGGGCTGGGAGGGGGAATGTAGAGAAATCCAGATAGCAAATCAAAAAGGCCTGAGGCGAAACTAGCCAATGCTCCTGAGAGGAACACAAAGAAAGCCAGTACATCATGGAGAGAGTGATAATGATGAGCTCAGAAAAGAAGGCAGTGGGAGATTGTGTGGGTCCAGGTTGGCTGGATAAGGAGTTTGGGGGTCATTCTAAAACAATGGAAAACCTCTGGAGGGATTAAATCCCAAGGAAGGGGTTTTAATGGTTTATGTTTTTAACAGATCTCTCTGTGCTGTGGAGAATAGACTACCGAAGGTAAGACCAGAGCCTCGCAGCTGACCCTTTGAGATTCCAGGTGAATGTCCCAGGACGGTAGCCTTGAAGATGAGAAGTGGCCCAATTGGGAACATCTTCTGAGATAGAGTTGATAAGATTTGGTGTTGGATTGAATACAGGTTCTGAGAAAAGTAGGTCAATCAAGAATCATGGCTAGATTTTGGGCCTAAGCAATTGGACGTCATGTGGCCCTTATGCACCAATGTTACTCTTTCATCTGTCAATAAACTTCATTGTTATTTATCAATTATTGAATACCTAGTTTGTATTGTGTATGTTTTAGCCATTATTTGTAATTGCAACGTAGGCTTGGAAGTAGGTATTGTGACCAGCATTTAACAGATAAAGAAAATGAGCCTCAAGAGGTTGACTGACTTGCCCAAAACCACACAGCTAAGGTATGTTTCAAATAACACCCAATGTGACTCCAAACACTATATACTGCTCCATCCAGTTACAACGCTCTTTACTGCCGACTGACTGCTAGATGCTGTTAGCACTAAAGTCTCTCTTTCCACTGTGTAGACATAGGAAAGAGACTGTACAGAAAGACATAGAAGTGAACTTACTTCTATCTACATGGTGGGATTACATAAGTTTTTTTATTTTTGTACCTATTTCTTGGAAGTATTTTTTGTTTTTATTTCTTTTTTTTTTGTTTTGTTATATTTTCCATAAGGAAAGTTGAGGAATCTAAAGCCAGGTCTGGAGACAACCAAATATAAATTCCAGCTCTATGCCTTAATAGTCCTATATCCTTCAGCAAGTTTCTCAGCTGCTAAATTGTCTACAAAGTGGGTATAATAATATTTACCCTGGAGTTGTATAAGGATTAAATGATAAATGTAGAAAACATTTAACACAATATCAGGCAAATAGCAAACCCTCAATAAATAAATGGAACCTATTTCAGTGGCAGTTTTCAAAAGTGGGCATCACAATACAAACAAACAATGATTCAAGTCAGTATTTTATTCCCTGTCGTTTATTTCTACCTCAGTAGATGAGGCAACTCAGACAAAAGAGAAAGTGACATGCCTAATAGCATGGTAAATTAGAGCCAGCACAAGAATTCTCACTGCCCAATTCCCTGAACACATCCACTAAATCACCAGGTGTCGTGGACAGCATGCGTTTTTTAAATTGCCACCCAGTAAATTGCTTCTGAACTCTGGAGGCATCCAAACCATAGCTGCTTTAGACTGGCCATTCAAATGAATAGACTATCAAGGCAAGTAATCAGGCTCAGAAAAGAGTTCTGCATCAGATTTCTACCAAGAATACACACTGCTGAAAAATCCATTGCCAGCAGGAAAATTGTCAATGTGACCTTAAGAGATATTTTCACCTGGGAGATCTTCAATCTGATAATTTGTGTGTCTTAAAAGAAATACATTTTGTAATTTACTGTACCAAGTCACAAAACATAAAGAAGTCTGAAATCTGCAACATAGAGATCACTTCTCCTGAAGGTTATTATAATTCCTTGAGGTAAATACTAATGGGAAGCAGTTCTGATTAATTATCCAAATCCACCTGAAGAATTGAGTAAAAATTATAGATTTCTCCAAATCCAAATTCTCAGAGACTTTGATCCAGTAGATCTGATGTAGAGTCTAGATTAAATATTTTTAAAAAGCTGACCATTAGCAACTATGGAAATGCAAATCAAAGTCAGAATGAAATACCATATCACATCCAGAGAGCTATACTCAAAAAGACAAGTGCTAGTAAAGATATGGAGAAATTAGAATTTCCATGCACTGATAGTAAAAATGTAAAATTGTACCGAAGCTTTGGAAAACAGTCTGACAATTCCTCAAAAGTTTAAAAACAGAGTTACCAAATGACTTAGTAATTCTACTGCTTGGTACAAACTTTAAAAATTGAAAACACATGCCCAGACAAAATCTTGTGTATGAATATTCATAGCAGCATCCTATGTAATAAAAGAGTAATATGCAAATTGACCATCACTCCAACACACAAAATGGCCACCCCCATGTGGACACAAGATGGCCGCCACAAGATGGCCAGCAGGGGAGGGCAGTTGGGAGGGACCAGGCCTGAAAGGGAGGGCAGTTAGGGGTGACAGGGCCAGCAGAGGAGGGCAGTTGGGGGGAACCAGGCCTGCAGGGGAGGGCAGTTGGGGGAAGGGGACCAGGCCAGCAGGGGAGGGCAGTTGGGGGTGACCAGGCTTGCAGGGGAGGGCAGTTGGGGGTGACCAGGCCTGCAGGGAGGGCAAGTGGGGGCAACCAGGCTGGCAGGGAGGGTAGGTGGGGGCAACCAGCCCTGCAGGGGAGGGCAGTTGGGGGTACCAGGCCTGCAGGGGAGGGCAGTTGGGGGCGACCAGGCCGGTAGGGAAGGGCAATTAGGGTGACCAGGCTGGCAAAGGAGGGCAGTTAGGGGTGACTAGGCTGGCAGGGGAGGGCAGTTAGGGACGACCAGGCTGGCAGGGAAGACCAATTAGGAACAATCAAGCTGGCAGGGGAGCAGTTAGGCGTTGATCAGGCTGGCAGGGGAGTGCTTAGGGGGTGATCAGGCTGGCAGGCAGAAGCGGTTAGGGGCAATCAGGCAGGCAGGCAGGCGAGCGGTTGGGAGCCAGCAGTCCTGGATTGTGAGAGGGATGTCTGACTACCTGTTTAAGCCCGATCCCATCAATGGGCAATCAGACATCCCTCGAGGGATCCCAGATTGGAGAGGGTGCAGGCTGGGCGGAGGGACACATACACCACCACCTACCTCCCCCCCACCATGCACGAATTTCATGCACCGGGCCTTTAGTTATTCATAATAGCCCAAAACTAGAAACAATCCAAATGTCCATCAAACAATGAATTGATTAATAAAATGTTGTCTATCTATACAATAGAATGTCATTTGCCTATTAAAAGTAAGGAAGTACTGAGACATGCTGTCCCATGATGAATCTTGTAAACATTGTGCTAAGTGAAAGAAGCCTGTCACAAAAGACCACTTATTATATGATTCCATTTATATGAAGTGGCCAGAATAGGCAAATATATAGAGACAGAAAGAAAATTAGTGGTTGCCTAAAATTGGGGGTCAGGAAGTGGGGGTGGGGTAATGCACTTCTAATGAGCACAAAGTTTTTTGAGAGCCTAATAAAAATATTCTAAAATTGCTTGCTATGGCTGCACAACTCCATGAATGTGCTAAGTGCAATGAATGGTACAGTTTAAATGAGTGGATTGTATGGCATATGAGTTATCCTATATAAATATGCAAATTGACCCTAATGGCAGAATGACCAGTTGCTATGATGTGCACTGACCACCAGAAGGGCAGATGCTCAATGCAGGAACTGCCCCCTGGTGGTCAGTGTGCTTCCACAGGGGGAGTGCCACTCAGCCAGAAGCCAGTTCATGGCTGGCCAGCGCAGCAGTGGTGGTGGGAGCCTCTCCCGCCTCTGTGGCAGCACTAAGGATGTCCGATTAACGGCTTAGGCCCACAGTGTTAGTTGGACACCCCCAAGGGCTCCCAGGCTGCCAGAGGGTTGTCTGACTGCCAGCTCCCTAGGGGATCAGGCCTAAGTTGGCAGGGTCCCAGACTGCGAGAGGGTGCAGGCTGGGCTGAGGGACCCCCCTTCCCCTGAGTGCATGAATTTTTGTGCATCGGACCTCTAGTAACTCAATAAAGCTGTTATACCTTCTTAGGGGTTGCCCAGATGGTTTTGATGTATAGACAGGTTTGAACATCACTGTTCTAAGTCCTGGGTAGTCAAGATGTGGTCCATGAACCAGTGGTATCTACATGACCTGAAAGCTAGTTAGAAATGCAGGATCTCCGTGTTGGGGTGGAACTTGCTATTCTGCATTTTAATGTGAACCCTAGTTGCCTGAAGTGCACATTAAAGTTTGAGAAGCACTGCTCTAATGTACTATTTACTAGTAGAACCTTTTCAGAACATGCCTACTCAGTCCCAAATAATCAGACCAAAGGTTTTGACCTCCTTAATGCCTAAACTGAAGGAGCAGGAGAACATCAAGGGTTTGCTCAATTATGGGGAAATTCACTAAAACACTTGTGGAAAGCCCCAAAGAGAAGACCTTCATAAATAAATCTCCTCAGTATGCCATAGGAGTTTTAAGTAGTGTTGCCAGAATCTCATTGGAGAACATAAAAGTGTTTCTGATTTTAATGCTGAGGGGAAGAGAATTATGTTACCCTGAGAGTCAAGCACAGTTCAGGTAGAGAGGGTTTAGGTAGTTAGCGATGAAAGGAAGGTGCATGTTAGCACAATCAGACATGTAACATAATTCCTTTTTTCATTGTTTTTGTTTGTCTTATGGCTCAATGAAAAATGTGTGACTTTTTTACACTGTCACAAATGAACTGTGACTTTTCTTTCACAATATACCTGGGTCATCTCATAGGGTTTATCATACCTCCAACAGTTGTATTCCTTTTATTTATTATTTATTATTTTTTTCAGCTTTATTGAAGACATTATGCTAAGTGAAATAAGCCAGACCAAGAAAGACAAATACTACATGATCTCACTTATATGTGGAATCTAAAAACATCAAAAGCATAGAACCAGAGAGCAAGGTGCATTTTTTAAAATTTAGTTCTGCATCACTGAGATTTTGTGTTGCCCCCTAAGGGCAATATTTTCAAGTAGAAAGGCACAGCACATTCACTTGCCACTTCAATTAACACTGCAGGGTCAATGTAACTCAAATGTACCCACACAAAATTGTAAAAGCCACAAAACATCATAATACAGGATCATTTTTATGTTCTTATTCTATTCTTGATGGCTGTGTTGTACAGTCATTAGATGGACAATTGATAGACAACTTAGTTTGAATCTCAGGAATACTGTATAGTATCTTTATCATTCTGTGCAGGCTACTTAAGCATTTTAAGCCTCAGTGTCCTTTCTTTAAATTGATATAATCTATCTATATAAAACCCTAATATGCAAATCAACCGAATGGCAGAACAACTAGCAGAACAACTGGTCACTATGACACGCACTGACCACCAGGGGACTGATGCTCAACACTGGAGCTGCCCCCAGCCTGCAGGCCCTGATGGTCAGAGAAGGGTGGGGCCAGCGAGTGGGCAGCACCAGGCCAACCAAGGTTGTGAGCGGGTCCCTACCCTGATCACCCTGCCAGTTGCCCCACAGATAGGCCCTGATTGCTGGCCAGACCTAGGGACTCTACTGTACAGAAATTTCATGCACTGGGCCTCTAGTAGCTTTATAAAATTGTTGTAAGGAAAAGATGGCATAAAGCATATAATGTACTTAATACAGTTCTTAGAATATAGTAAGTTCTTAGTGTTAGTGATCATCATCATGATCATCATCAAGATTCTATAAAGGGGATATCAGCAGTGTTTGACAGTATATGTGCTTTTAAACCATTCTATAATCTGACTGTGATTTAGTTTAAAAAGATGAAATGTATTTACTGTAAAAGTTGACAATCCATAAGGCAAAATGGGTTCAAATACAGAGCTAGGGGACATCAAATGAGATGTCTAATAGCCCAAGTAAAAGACATTTACCAGGAAAGAGAATACTTGGCCTATATCCATCTCCTATGTCAGTTGGACAATAAGTTGTCAATAAACATACCTGTTAAGGGTTGATGGGTTGAATTGTGTTCCCCTCGAAATTCATATGTCAAAGTCCTAACCCCTACTACCTTCAGAAAGTGAGCTTATTTTGATATGTCACTGCAGATGTAATTAGTTAGGTTAAGAGGAGGTCATACTGGAGTAGGATGTGCCCCTTTCTTATACAAAGGGAACTTTGGACACAGACACCACACATAAAGACAACACTATGTGAAAATGAAGGCAAAATCCTGGGTGATGCTTCTACAAGCCAAAGAATGCCAAAGAGTGGCAGTAAAACTCTAGAAGCTAGGCGAGAGGCATGGAATGATTCTCCCTCACAGCCTTCAAAAGGAGCCAACTCAGCCAACACCTGATCTTGGACCTCTAGGCTCCAGATCTGAAAGACAATAAATGTCTGTTGTGTAAGGCATCTAGTTGGTGGGGTTGTGCTTTGGCAACTCTTGGAAGCTAATACCGAGCTAAATAAGTGGCTTGGTAGCAAATCTTGTAGGCCAGGGGGTCTACATATTTAGCATAATTTCAAATCATGTGGAGTGCTCCTTAAAACATATATAGCTGGGTCTCACCCCCAGAGCTTCCAATTCAGAATACCTAGGGTATGGTTGGAGAATTTATGTATCTTATAGGTTGTCAGAGAAAAGAGATCCCCCTGAGATTTTTTGTTTGTTTGTTTGTTTATTTGGGGGGTGTCAAAATCTGGCCAGCAGCTGGAGAACACAAGTTCTAGAGTCCTACCTCCTCACAAAATATCCATGTTTTATCCACCTTGCCCTCCCCATACCCCATTCCTATAACAAATTGAGGACACAGTTTTATTTTTTAATCAATGGAAAATATTGTTTTTGACCATAATAATGGGTCCAGCTGCATTAAATCAATCAAGATTTGGAACTGCTACTCCAGATTATTAAAAAAGAATTTGCAAAAGTGTTTCTTAAAACTTAGAAACTGAAGTTTAAAACTTTAAGATGCACCAGAATTACATAGGATGTCTAGGACCCATACTAGATCTACTGAAGCAGAATTTCTAGGGGTGAGGCCAAGGCAATTGAATTTTTAATTGCCCTTTCAGGTAATTCTGATGAACACCAAAGTTTTAAAAATACTGAGTTTGTCTTAGGCTATCCCATAATCCACTCAACTTTATTCTCATGTATAAATGAACTTGTCTTCATAGCAATGTATGGCTCTGAGGTATATGGAAATGGACATGAATAAGCCTTGGACTCAGTCTGACTTGGGTTCATGTCCTATTTCTGCCCATAAAAAGCTGGATGATTTGGGATAGTTATACTTTATTCATCTTAGAGTTATAGTTTATTCATCTATCCAATAGAGCCAGCCATACTCTTTCTCAAATTAGTTAACAATTAGCACCAACATAAATACATGCTTTTTTAAAAAAATAACAAATCATTATTAGAAATAAAAGACATTATCTGTAATGTTCCTGGGAACTGCATCTATGATCATTAATTCTTTTTATTTTAATTTTTTTATTATTGATTTCAGAGAGGAAGGGAGAGAGAGATAGAAACATCAATGATGAGAGAGAATCATTGATTGGCTGTCTTCTGCACACTCCCTACTGGTGATTGAGCCTGGGCATGGGCCCTTGACTGGAATCGAACCCGGGACCCTTCAGTCCGCAGGCCAACACTCTATCCACTGAGCCAAACCAGCTAGGGATGATCATTAATTCTTAAGATAGTATCAATAAATAACAACAGAATCCCTTACTATAGTCACAAAGTTTTGCAGACACTAATTAACAGGCTATCCCAAGTATCCAACAATACTTAGCATATAGTAGGCACAAGTAAATATTAATTTATTGCAACAAAGTAATACCTTTTAGCATAGGTGTTAAAAACTCAGAATTTGGAACCAGAGTGTCTGAGTTCAATTCTTGGCTTTGCTACTTAACCTCTCTAATACTACATTTTCTCATTTATAGCATGGTAATAATAGAAACTACAATCACAGAGATTCCCAGATGTATTCACTGAGTTGGTATATGTAATCTATAATAATAAAAGTATAATATGCTAATTAGAACAGAAGCCCTTCTGGATGAAGCCGGGGCTTCGAGGGAAGCCCAGGTCCCAGGTGTCAGAGGGAAGCCATTACTGGCAACCGGAGGAAGGAAGGCCTACTCTTGAGCGAATTTCGTGCATCAGGCCTCTAGTATAATATTAAAATGCTACCTGGCACTACATAAGAGCTTGCTTTATTCTTCTTATTCATATTAATATTATTATTGAGCATGTAACTACTAAGAGGACACTAATAAGAGGTTGTGATGAGAAACAGAAAAATCATTTTAAGAAAAATGACTTTTGAACTGTTCTCATAAAGAGAAATAAAAATCAACCTTGTATTATCTCACACTAAAAATTTTTCAGTCATTATAGTAACCTGCTAAGAAAAGTGATTAAGAAATTAAGGCCTCTAACAAGTCTGATTTATATTGATGATCATCACTGGTAACTTGTGCCTCACATTGCTTTTAAAAATAATCAAAATAATGAAGGTCAGGGAGCAAGAAAGATTAAGACTGTCTTTTGTGGCCAAGTAACCACCATGTTCTTTATTATTCATTTTGAATATGAGCTGGATCTATGTGACATATGGATGAATATTCAAAAAGTTACCTTAATATCCAGATTTCTTCAAGCACAGCAGAGGCCTGGTTTAAATACTACTCATTACAGCATGGTTTGGGAAATATTACAAGTTCTCCCAAATATGAGGGCCATTTGGATTCTCCTGGATTAAATAAGAAAATATTTGGAAAACATCTTACTACACCAGGCACATGAAGAATATTCAATAAAAATTAATTGATTCTGAAGAAAAATCATACAACAGGGAAAATTTCCACCTATGTTAAGAACTAAGCAATCCTATATAATAAAGAGGTAATATGCAAATTGACTGTCATGCCCTGACACAAGATGGCTGCCCCCATGTGGTCACAAGATGGCCGGCCAGGGAGGGCAGTTGGGGGAGATCAGGCCAGCAAGGGAGGGCAGTTAGGGGCAACCAGGCTGGGAGGGGAGGGTAGTTGGGGGCGACTGGGTCAGCAGGGGAGGGCAGTTGGGGGCAATGGGGATGGCAGGCGAGCAGTTAGGCATTGACCAGGCTGGCAGGGGAGTGGTTAGGGGGTGATCAAGCTGACAGGCAAAAGAGGTTAGGGGCAATCAGGCAGGCAGGCAGGCAGGCGAGCTGTTAGGAGCCAGCAGTCCCGGATTGTGAGAGGAATGTCCGACTGCTGGTTTAGGCCTGATCCTAGGGACATCCCCTAAGGGGTCCCAGATTGGAGAGAGTGCAGGCTGGGCTGAGGGACACCACCCCCCTCAGTGCACGAATTTCATGCACCAGGCTTCTAGTATAACATAAATAAATGCAGCACAGGGTGTAAAAAAATTAGTAAGAAGGGAACAGAAAGGAGGTTCATGGGTAATGTCATTGATTTTCCAGCTTTGCCTAGATCACCCTCTGTAGGGAAAAGGGGTTGTGGAAAAATCCCAGATTTTGCTCAGTTTATGGCTTTTATCCAGGAAGCTACACAAGAGCCATGGCAGATGAACCCTGAACCTGAGCTGAGTAAACGAATGATCTCAGGGGAGTTGTGTGGGCTTCCTCTGTCCACCAGCTGAAAATGAGGGCCCTACTGAACCCAACTGACTTGGCTTTGGTTCCTGGTTCTGTCATTCACTCTATACCGTGTTGGGTGAATTCACCTCTCAAACTTTCTATCTCCCTATCACTAACTACCTCAAAGGGTGTTCATTCATTCAGCACATAGTTTGTGAGTGCTCAGGTTGTGCTGGGTGATGTTTGTGGCCCTGGGAATACAGTGGTGTACAAAGTAGACAAAAATCTATCCCTTTGTTAGAACACAACATGGAATTGATGTGCTAGCTGGGGAGACAGTGCCAGAGCCGCCTGCACGCAGTCTGCACCTGTTGCAGAACCCTTCCTTGTATCGGGCCCCACTTAAAGCTAGCAACCTTGAAGGGGAGGTAGCCCACTCAAATCAGGTACGTATTGCCCCCAGTACTTCCTGGGATGTCACCTTCTCAGTTGTAGAAATGGAGAACCTAACCTTAGAAGGGATACCTTGACATGTCTCACACCATTGCACACCTAGAGTTTCATTGAGGTGGGAGCCCCTGACTCTGTGGGATTTATTTCCTACCTCTTAGCACCGTGGTTGGCAAACTGCGGCTCGCGAGCCACATGCGGCTCTTTGGCCCCTTGAGTGTGGCTCTTCCACAAAATACCACGGCCTGGGCGAGTCTATTTTGAAGAAGTGGCGTTAGAAGAAGTTTAAGTTTAAAAAATTTGGCTCTCAAAAGAAATTTCAATCGTTGTACTGTTGATATTTGGCTCTGTCGACTAATGAGTTTGCTGACCACTGTCTTAGCAGGCAAATAAATGTCTTACCAAATGGCAAGAAGAGTTGCTACTTCCTCCTCACTGGATCCAATCAGGAGAATATCATTAATATAATGGACCAGTGTGAGTCTCGTGGAAGAGATGGGACTGGATTGTGACCCTGGGATGAGTATTTAATGATACATGTGGAAAAAAAAAGGTGTTTAACACAGTTCAAGGCCAGAGCAAATCCTTGACAAATGTTACCTGTTGTTCCTCTGCTGTTTCATCGATCCTATAAATCAGGATGCCGGGCAGGGCCAGCGGCAGCAGCTCAGAAAAGCTCCTCTTGGAATTGGTCTCTTTTCTACAAACCGCTCCGGTTTTTCTTCTCCTTATTAGCCATCAAATTGTGTTTCACAAAAGTATGAATGAACGTTTTACGCTGCACCCCAATAAATATTTCTCAAATTAAAGAACCACTTAATTGCATCTCAGCAATGCTCCCTGGTGACCGCACCATTAGGCTTAATGAATAATTCATCAGCTTCCTGGGGTGTGTTGCCTGGTCTTAAAGGACAAGAAGAAATAAAGCTGCGTTTGCCTTCCAGGCCTCACTTTTTCCTCATTGCAAGCACACGTGCGCAGCTGCCCAGCAGGGCGAGGGATGCCTTAGGAGAGCAGGGGAAGGTGTGGGTCACCCACACCGGGTCAGGCCCAGCCGGGACCTGCCCCCACCCCACCTTGTCCTGGCACCGGAAGGTTGTTTGGAGGCCTCTGCCTGCCCAGGACGCTTGAACAGCAGCTGCCTCTCAGGCGTTGCCCTTTAACCCGTGCCTCGCAGAATGAAAAACAGACCTCAGGCTGCCGGCGAGCTGCAGGGGCACTTTGCTCAATGAGCTTCAGGTGAACGGAGGGCAGCTTGGATCCTCGGGGTCGCCAGCGGGACCTGCAGAAGCCTCCTTTCTCCAGGGGAGCTCTGGGGGCGGGGAAGGGGCGATGGTGAAAGAATTTTCTTTTTCTGCAATCTTTCATCTATCCCAGAACATCGCCCACGGCAGCAGCTCGAATCGGAGGCATATGTCCATCTGATTTATTGCTTTCTAACGGTTTCCATTAAAGGCTAAGAAAATCCTTTCACTGTGACTCCCCCCGCCCCCTGCCACCCCCGCCCCCGATTCCAGAGAGGGAGCCCTTAGAACTTGTGTGTAAGACCTTAAATGTACCCCAGATGGAGGAGAGGGCATGGACTCTGGCTCTTCACACCAGACCCCGCCTGCTCCTTCCTATTAAAGGCATAATAGCTGTCATTTGTCCAGCCAACTGTGTATCTACAAAGGTTCTTTTATCTAATACCCATGAGGTAAATACTATTAGTATCACCATTTTACAGATGGCAACACTGAGGCTTGTAGAGCGAGGTAAGCCGACTGCTCCAAAGCAACAAGGCTGGGTTTGAAACTCGGGTCATCTAATTCCAGAACCAGCATTCTCCGGTTTTCATATTCTTCCAGCCCATGAATCCCTTTCTTTGACTGATATTTACTCTCAATTCTTTCTTTTCTTTTTCAATTTTAACCCTGATGTGTGATTTGACCTACATTAATAACAAGCCCTGGGTCTTTATTTGCTCTCGTGAAAAGAATAGTGAATGCATGAGAATCTGTAACCTTAGTTCTTTAACCCTTTTAAGTTTTTCTTGCTTTTTGAAGCTTTTCTTGGAGCTATTTGCAATATGACAGCACAAAAAGCAATATGGTCTGGAGTGCCAAGAAAATTAGTAGAATCACATGCAAGAACTGGTGCTTTAGGGTGGTATCCAGGCATACCTCAGAGATGCTGTGGGTTCCGTTCCAGATCATCGCAATTAAGGGAATTTCACAGTAAAGTGAATGACATGACATTTTTGCTTTTCCAGTACATATCAAAGGCATGTTCACACCACACTGCAGTCTAATATCTGTGAAATAGTATTATGTCTTAAAAAAACAATGTACATACTTTAATTTAAAAATTCTTTATTGCTAAAAAAGGCTACCTGTCACCCGAGCCTCCAGCAAGTCATGAGGCTTTGGCCAGTGGAGACGTGGATGTGGATGAAAGTGCAGTGCCTGTGAAACACAATAAAGTGAGGTCTGCTCTGGTGGAAACCTCTGAACCTGAGGTCAGACCCCGGGTTTCGGTGCTGCCTCTGGTACCTGCCATCTGGTCACTGCAGGGATGCCACTTAACTCTCTGAACTCAGTTCCTTATCAAGAAAGTGAGGAATCCATAAACCCCCACAAGCGCTCTTTTGAGGATTACATGTGGCATGATGTGTCTGTGTAACTCTTCCTCCTGCTGCCTTTCATCAGAGCTGTGCAACCAAGGGAAGGAGGTGGCAGTGTGAGGGCTGAGGCACTAGGACAGATAAAGCTGCTGCTGCTGCTGCTGGGAAGAAGAGCAGAACAGCTTTTCTCCCTTCTTCTGGGACCCTCCAAGGAGGCCCCCTCTTTTCACAGGACCAGCCCTAGGAGCTCCCAGCTGGTCCTTCCTTCCCCGCTCTTCTGAAAGGCCAGATCACACGTTGGTTACTACAGTTTCAAAACTCAGCACTAAATTATAACCTAACACTCTCATTTCCTCAACACAGGCAGCCTACAAATGAACAAGAGAAAATGCCCATTGTCAGTTCATCAGTGACATGAAAAGAAAGAAAATGTGCTCCCTGGTTGAGCAGAAAAGCCAGATTGGGGGGTTCCCATGCATTTCCATCAGTATCCCAGAACATAATTAGAAAGGAGGCACACAATGGAATCATGGCTTCGTGGGTTAGTTTGTTGTAGGTAGGTTAAAAAAAAAAAAAAAAAAAAAAAAAGCAAGGGGAAAGAAAAAAATAAAAACAATTAAAACTTCTGGAAATGATTATAGCCAAAGAGGATGAATAGAGCTCTCCTCAGTTTCTCTGGGAACAACTTTGACCTTTGTGTCTTCATCGCACTCCCAGTCTCTGCAGGAGAGTCATTGTGTTGTCCTGAAAATCAATACTGAGCATCCGGCCCTCTTTCCCCTTTCAGCCTGTGGACGTCAACAACTTGTGTGGCAGCCCCTCGAAAGCATCATCTCCCCCTCTCTGTCACTCTTCTTCCTCTCTAAATTTCACTTTTCTCACTATTGCAAATCTTCCCCATGTTATAATTATACTGTTGTGGGGTCTGTTTCAAATATGAAGACATTTCAAGACTTATCAGAGCCCTCCACACCTATAGCCAGACTTTCTCATGTCCTTTCTCTTTTGAACACAGTTGCCTTTTTATTTTATTTTTTTTATTTTTTAATATATTTCTTTTATTGATTTCAGAGAGGAAGGGAGAGGGAGAGAGAGAGAGAAACATCAATGATAAGAGAAAATCATTGATTGGCTGCCTCTTGCACGCCCCCCACTGGGGATCGAGCCCACAACCTAGGCATGTGCCCTTGGCCAGAATTGAACCTGGGACCCTTCAGCCCACAGACCAACGCTCTATCCACTGAGCCAAACCGGCTAGGGCCACGGTTGCCTTTTCAAATGGAGCAATGAAGAGAAACAAAGCTGGCAATTTGTGACACTAAATACAACCAAAGCAGGACAAGACCGAGTAGGGATGTGGGAGAGAAAGCCTAAGGCCACCTGTTTGAAATAGATTAGTGAGGTTTAAAAAAAAATCCCCAAGTCTCCATTCAACCTCCAGGAAAATGGTGCATTTTCCAATTCCCTACTCCCACGCTTTACCCTGAAAACAGAGAATTAAAGCAGGGGTCCTCAAACTTTTTAAACAGGGGGCCAGTTCACTGTCCCTCAGACCGTTGGAGGGCCGGACTATAGTTTAAAAAAAACTATGAACAAATTCCTATGCACACTGCACATATCTTATTTTGAAGTAAAAAAACAAAACGGCAAAAACACCCGCGTGTGGCCCGCGGGCCGTAGTTTGAGGATGCCTGAATTAAAGAAAGAATGACTTGAGAGTAGATGGGGCAGAGAAAGGTAGGGCTTGCGTGGTGGGCCACACTCTTTTAGACAGTCAGAGAGTGGAAGAAGCAACAGCTGCAGGGCCTGTGTCTGCTAAAGAACCTCCCTGATGACCTGGACTAGAGATGTTATTTTATAGGGGGTGCCCAACCTTCCTGAGACAGGACATTATCTACTCTTTTAGGACAGTAGCCATCCACACCACAGTCATGGTACTTCCTGAGCAAAAGGCAAAACAAATAAGTTGACCAAAGACCTTCCAAATTGGTAAATATAACTATACTAGAGGCCCAGTGCACAAAATTCATACATGGGGGAGGGTGTCCTTCAGCTTGGCCTGCACCCTCTCCAATCTGGGACCCCTCTCACAAACCAGGACTGCTGGTTCCTAACCGTTCACCTGCCTGCCTGCCTGATTGCCCCTAACTGCTTCTGCCTGCCAGTCTGATCGCCCCCTAACCACTCCCCTGCCGGCCTGATTGACACCTAACTGCTCCCCTGCCAGCCCGATCACCCCCAACTGCCCTCCTCTGCCAGCCTGATCTCACCCCCAACTGCCCTCCCCTGCAGGCCTGGTCACACCCAACTGCCCTCCCCTGCAGGCCTGGTCGCACCCAACTGCCCTCCTCTGCCAGCCATCTTGTGGTGACCATCTTGTGGTGGCCATCTTGTGGTGGCCATCTTATGATGATGTCACAGCAGCTATCTTGTGACGATGTTACGCGATGCCACCTAGGCTCTTATTATATAGGATTAATAGATTATATGATACATCTTATATAAATACATTTAATGAGAATTAAATGATTTTATTAGGAAATTTAAAAAATTGAGACTTTCCTAAAAACAGCTTAAACATATATGTACTGTACCCATAGTTGTAATTCCTGCTGCTCCCTTTAGGTATGTGCCTGCCTGTGTGCGCATGCATGCGCGCGCGCACACACACACACACACACACACACACACACTTATACAAAGAGGCTTGCTGTGTGTGTATTTTGAAATGCATTGTCTGATCATTATCCTGATCATTTCAGTCATGTCCTCCTGGAGAAAACTCTAATCCCTAAGAAGGTCCTTATTGGTGAACCTGTAATGCCTGGCTGGTGGGGAAGATGACCATACTACATTAAGGTTATACTGACTATAAGCAGACTGGCCTAATCTTATAATCCCACCATGTTGACCATGGCATTGGGACTTATTGTTGCCTGAAGTCTAAATGAATACAAACTATTAACTGTCCATTTCTCTGACCCAAAGATTCCACTTTTAGAATAACAATTTTTGTAACAGCACTGTTTTCAGCATGAACATTGAAAACCTAAATGTTCATCAGTAGGAGATTGGTTAAGTAATTTGATATTCCCATTAAAAACATGATGCCCCGCTGGTGTGGCTCAGTGGTTGGTCATCAACTTAGGCACCAAGAGGTTATTGGTTTGTTCCCAGACAGGGCACATGCCTGTGTTTCAGGCTCGCTACCCAGTAGGGGACGTGCAGGAGGCAGCTGATCAATGTTGATGTTTCTCTCTTATCGATGTTTCTATCTCTCTCTCCTTCTCTCTCCCTTATCTCTAAAATCAATAAAAACACATTTAAAAAACATGATATAGGTCCATATGTATTGACATTTAAAGGTGTTCACAAATATAGTTTAAGGAGAAATGGGAGTGACAGACAATACATACATCATGATTGGATTTTGTTTTACATAAATATATCTTTTGTATATAACCATATAAACATCCAGGTTATGAATAGGAAAAAAAAATCTACAACAAAATATTAATAGGGTTATATATGTATGGTGTGATTATACCTAATATTATTTTAATTCCAAACACCTGCATTTCCTGATAATTTTTTTTCAATGAGAAAAATATCCTATCTAATAAAGAGGAATATGCTAATTGACTGTCATGCCCTTGCAAAGATGGCGGCACCCACAGCCAATAAGGAGGAATATGCTAATTGACTGCCACACCCTCAAAGATGGTGGCACCCACCACCACAAGCCCAGTCCCCTCAGCCCTGCCAGGGTGGCAGGCATGCAGCACAGCTGAGCCCGCCCCTAGGTGGGTCTGCTGCTCTGCGTGCCTGCCTCCAGAGTCCCCAAGTACCCTCAGCCCCCAGCCGCCCAGGGCCGGCCCGAGGTGCAGGCAAGCCTTGGATGGCAGCTGCCCAGCCACCCAGGGCCGCCCGAGGCTCAGGTAACCAGGGCCAGCCAAGGCTTGCGCTACTGGCAGTGGCAGCAGCAGAGGTGTGATGGGGGCATTGCCTTCCCCTGATCGCCGTGTCGCCTCCCACCCGTGAGGGCTCCCAGACTGTGAGAGGGGGCAGGCAGGGCTAAGGGACCCTCTCTCCAGTGCATGAATTTCCTGCACCAGGCCTCTAGTTATTGTATAATCAAAAGACATAATAAAAGTATTTTAACTAAATTATGCTAGGAGGAGCTTCCTTATTTACCCAGTCCTTCTTCTCTAAGTACATGGGACTAGTTCTGAGAAGGTGGCCAGTCCTACCCCAGCATGAGCACAGCAGGCTAGCAATGGCTGTGAGAGATGTAGAAGCAGAAGAACCTGCAGCTGCTTCACAGAGGCCCTGCAAGCTTCAGTGACAGGGTGAGCAGCCGAGAGCCACACTGTGTGACACTGGGTTCCAATGGGCTACTAGAAACCCTGCATTTGGCATAAGGGGGAATGACAACTGTTCCCTGTTACTTTGATGTTATGTTTGATTCCAAAATGTAAATGCAGAATCTAGAAGAAAATAGGAAGGAAAGTTTACCTTGAATTTACTAGGCTTAGATTGACACCACTTGGGATATTTTGTTAGAAATAAGTCCAACTGTAGGAAACTACAAAAATTGATATACAAACTGAAAGTTGTCTGAGTATTGTACTTGATTTACATAAGCTGAGGTTGCCAACTGAGGGATTCTTCTCCACCCAAGGAATTATTGGCATTTCATGGCCTATCTCTCTTCCAAGTCTTGCTGGCCAGCCTTTACTACACTATGCTGATCACCCTGGCAGGCTACACACTTATTGGTCTAATTTCACAGCAAAATAGGCCTCACTCAGGCCACTGTACTTTTCTGGGTCCCTCCTTTAGTTCATGTGACCTTATATAACCCCTTATTATAATTGCAAGACCTTTACATCTGCCCTTTATTTGATATGAAAAGAAATGGTTTTGGAGTAGAATGTCACTATCCTGAAGAATTTTTCTATTATCCTTTTAAAAACTCTTTCCAATTCCCGCCCCCCACATACACACACACATTTTTCAACATATATGTGTCTGTCCAATAACTAGAAACAAACATCTTGATCTTTGCTGTCCACTTGAAATCAGGAAAGGCAAGAACAAAAGAAATCTCTGCATCCCAGCACAATCTTGCATTATTAACATCCTCTATTCCTACCATCTCTTCCAGATGCACACTCTAAATAAGAAAGAAAGGAAAAAAAAGGCATTCTCCAGCCCATTCCCGTGGAGTGTGAGAAAGAGGAGAGCTCAAGTTAAAGGAGAATATATAGGATGGCTGGTGATTCCTTCACAGACCTTTGAAAAACATTTCACTCTAAGAGGTTAGCTCCAACTAGTTCAGGGGGGAAAGATGTGGTACAGACTGCAGAAATCATTGGAAGCAGCCAAAACAGAATTTAGACATAGGTAAACTTTAACTTGAATAATGCTTTTGAAAATTTTAATTCCTCTGAGTGCCTAGAGGTTTGTATATCTTTTATATCAGATTAGCCATTTCACCCTGGAAGAGGAAAAACAGACATAAAGGAGTCACCTTATATGAAAAATGCAGCATTTTAAGCCTCCTCCTGACTCCAGGGGATCCCTTGATAGCCTGCAGAAGACTTATTATACTAAGGCCCATTGGCCTCCGGTTTAACTACAGGGTTCTACAGAATGCAAATTAAATTTCAACATCCATCCTATAGGAAATCTCCTGCAACATGGGAATCTGGGCTGCACATTTCATTGATGGAATACTAGTGTTTTTTTCATTTGGCAGTGATATGCCAGATGAATGTGAGCCAAGAGGGACCACTTAGGACCCTCTAGGACTGATCACTTTGCAGTGTAATTGCTTGTTTACTTGGCTGCCTGCACATTAGAATGTAATCTCCATTTGGCCAAGGACGCTGTTGTTTTTCTGTTATATTCTCAGCCTCCAAATGTTATTAAGTGTTTGATGAATAAGGAAATAATTTTCCTTAGAAAGTTCAAAATTCAAGGTGGTGAGAAGCTGCACTCAGGGGACAGCAGTGCAAAATATTTCCCATAGGGGCCCTCCAAGATGACAGGGATCACCACAGGCATCGTGGCCTTTTAAGAAGTTCTCTGATTCCAGTGCACCTGGCATAGATGGGGACCAGGATCTGCCAAATTTTTAGCCATTAGGTTTAAGGCATAAAGCCAGAGATATTTTTTTAAAAGGAAATAAGCCATTGAATGTACACTACCAAGAGGAACCCCTAATGTAAACTATGGACTTTGAATAATGATGTGTCAATGTAGGTTCATCATTGGTAACAAATGTACCACTCTGGTGGTGGTGGTGGTGGTGGTTGATAATGGGGGACACTTTGCATTAGTGATTACAGGGAGTCTATGGGAAACCTTTCTACCTTTTGCGCAATTTTACTGTGAACCTAAAATTTTTCTAGAAAATAGAGTCTATTTAAGAAAAAAAACAAAAAGCAGAAAACAAGCAGCAAAGTAGAAAAAGGTAAAGAGAGGACACAAACCATCAGGAAGAAGAAGGAACATGAGAGACCATGTACAATCAGGTCCTGTCATTCCATCTCAGTGCCCTCAGATCACAGGCTGATAAACCTGTCCCAAGGCCTTCATCATGTTCATATACAGGCTGAGAGCCCTGACCTGCATTTACATTAGTATTATTGCTCATACAGCACAAGTGTTAGGTGTTATTGGGTATTTTCTTACGCAAAGAGAAAAGGCAATTTGGACTATTCTAGTTAAATTCTTTATTCCCATGCCTACCATGATGAGATGTTCTTTTTTATTAAATTACTAGAGGCCCGGTGCATGGATTCGTGCACCGGTGAGGACCCTCAGCCTGGCCTGCACCCTCTCACAATCCGGGACCCCTTGGGAGATGTAGTAGTGCTGGAAGCAGCAGGCGGCTGGGAAGGAGCCCGAGCCTGGGCCAGGCGCCTGCTGCCAACACACGGTAACACTGCCGCGGAGGCAGGAGGGGCTTGTGCTGTGAGCCCAGCATCTGGCACCCAATGGTCAGCTGAGCGGCAACCCCACTGTGGGAGCACACTGACCACCAGGGGGCAGCTCCTGCATTGAGCATCTGCTCCCTGGTGGTCAGTACATGTCATAGCGACCAGTTGTTCAGTCGTTCAGTCGCTTGGGCTTTAATACAAAGATTTTTTATTTTTCAATTACAGTTGACATATGATATTATATTAGTTTCAGGTGTATACCCCAGGAATTAGACTTTATATAACTTACTAAGTGATCATGCTGATAAATCTAGTACCCATCTGACATCATACATAGTTATTAGAATACTAGAGGCCCAGCGTATGAAATTCGTGCACGGGTATGGTCCCTAGGCCTGGCCTGTGATCAGGACCATCTTCCCCAGCTGCCTGGAGCCAGCCCTGCCCCCCACCGAAACCTACCCCCAGTTCCCTGTTCACTATCGGGTGATCGGTGCCTGACGGCCAGGGGAAGAGACTGAGAGGTCGGCTGTTCCCGCCCGCTCATTGACCCTGCCCCTGCAGCAGGTGGCCATCAGGCGATCAGAGGCTGCCGGCCGGGGAAAGGGACCAAGGAGTGGTCAGTGTGCCTCATAGTGACTAGACCAGCGGTAATTCTGGTCATTCTGCCATTAGAATCAATTTGCATATTACCCTTTTATTATATAGGATAGAGGCCTGGTGCACAAGTGGGCACCGGCTGTACTGCCCTGAAGGGGGCCCCCAATCAGAGTGGAGGTCCCCACTGGGGGGCGGGGCCGGCCTGGGCAAGGGACCTCCGGGGGTTTGCAGGCTGGCCACACCCCCGATTGGGGGGGGGGAGGTCCCTGCTGGGGGCGGGGCCTACCTGGGTGAGGGGCTGCCTGGGTTTGCAGGCCGGCCACACCCCCGATCAGGGTGGAGGTCCCCGCTGAGGGGCAGGGCTGGCCTGGGCAAGGGGCCGCCAGGGGTTTGCAGGCTGGCCATGCCCCTGGTTTTGACAGGAAGGATGTCCGGAATGATGCCCGGAAGATGTCCAGTCTATTGGACTAATTAGCATATTAGCCTTTTATTAGTGTAGATTATTGACTGTACTCCCTATGCTGTACTTTTTATCCCCATGAACATTTTGTCACAACCAATTTGTACTTCTTTATCCCTTCACCTTTCTCACCCATCCCTTCAACCCTCCTCCCATCTGGCAACCATAAATCTGATCTCTTTATCTCTGAGTCTGTTTTTATCCTGCTTCTTCATTTATTATGGTTTTTTAGATTCATTTGTTGATAGGTATGTATTTATTGCCATTTTATTGTTCATACTTTTAATCTTTCTTTTTTCTTCTTAAAGAAACCCCTTTAACAGTTCATGTAATACTGCTTTGGTGGTGAGCTCCTCTGGCTTTTCTTTGTCTGCGAAGTCTTTGCATGACATTTGATTCTAAATGATAGCTTTGTTGTATAGAATAATCTTGATTGTAGGTCCTTGCTATTCATCACTTTGAATATTTTTTGCAAATCCCTTCTGGCCTGCAAAGTTTCTGTTGAGAAATCAGCTGACAGACTTATGGGAGTTCTCTTGTAGGTAACTAACTGCTTTTCTTTTGCTACTTTTAAGATTTTCTCTTTGGCCCTAGCTGGGTGGCTCAATTGGTTGAAGCATCATCCTGTACACCAAAAAAGTTGCAGGTTCAATTTCCAGTCAGGGCATATATCTATGCTGTGGGTTTGATCCCTGGTCAGGGCACATACAGGAGGCAGCCAATCGACATTTCTCTCTCTCCCTCTCTCTCTCAAATCAATAAAAATATGTCCTCAGGTGAGGATTTAAAATAATTTATTTCTTTGTCTTAACCATTTTAATTTTAATTATGATGTGTCTTGGTGTGGGGCTCTTTGGATTCATCTTGTTTAGGACTCGTTGCACTTCCTGAACTTGTATGTTTATTTCCTTCACTAGTTTAGGAAAGGTTTTTGTCATTATTTTTTTAATTTTATTCTCTCTCTTCTCCTTCCAGTACACCCATGATGTGAATGTTGATATGCTTTAAGTTGTCCTAGACTCAAACTTTCTAATGCCGCGACCCTTTAATACAGTTCCTCATGTTGTGGTGACCCCCAACCATAAAATTATTTTCGTTGCTACTTCATAACTGTAATTTTGCTACTGTTATGAATTGTAATGTAAATATGTGTGTTTTCTGATGGTCTTAGGCGACCCTGCTAGCGGTTCTCAACCTGTGGGTCACGACCCACAGGTTGAGAACCGCTGCTGTAGAGCCTAAGACCATCGGAAAACACAGATATTTACATTACAATTCATAACAGTAGCAAAATTACAGTTATGAAGTAGCAACGAAAATAATTTTATGGTTGGGGGTCACCACAACATGAGGAACTGTATTAAAGGGTTGCGGCATTAGAAAGGTTGAGAACCACTGTCCTAGAGGATCCTTAAGACTATCCTCATTTTTTTGTATTCTTTTTTCTTTTTGCTGTTCTGATTGAGTATTTTTTGCTTCCTTATATTTTAAATCATTGATTTGATTTTGGGCTTCATCTACTCTAGTGTTGATTCCCTATAAATTATTCTTCTTTTTAGTTAGTGTATCCTTCATTTCTGACTCATTCTTTTTTATGGTTTCTATGTTCTTTTTTTATGTTGTTGAAGTTCTCTCTAAGTTCAAATACTCGTCCCTTAAATTCATTGAGCATCCTTGCAATCAGTGTTTTGAACTCTGCATTTAGTAGATTGTCTCCATTCTGTTTAGTTCTTTTTCTGGAGTTTTGTTCTGTTCTTTCCTTTGGGATGTGTTTCTTTGTTGCCTCACTTTGGCAGCCTCTCTCTGTTGGTTCCTATGTATTAGGTAGAGTTGTTATGTCACCTGAGCTTGGTAGAGTAGCCTTTTGTAGTAGGTGTCCTGTAGGGTCCAGCAGCATAGCCCTCCCAGTCACCCAAGTTGGGTACTCCAATTGTTCACCCTCTACCCCATGTGGGCTGTATCCATCCTCCTGTTGTAGTTGAGCCTTGATTGCTATTAACATGGCAATGGGAGGGATTTACCCGCCAGGGTGATCCTTGTGCAGACTCTGCACAGCTGATCCTCCAATGTGCAAAACACCAAGCACATTGGAGGATCAGCTGTGCAGAGTCCACCCCACAGAGCAGGACTTACTTCAGTGGGAATCTCGTGCCCACTAAGTCATCCCCTTGAGTGTGCTGCTTTTTGGGTGGTGCTTTAATGTGGGTCTGAAACTGTCCACCAGGTACACTGGTTCTGAGACTGCCCAGGAGGTGCAGGCCAAGGTCAGCCACTGCCTGTGTTCTTCTCAGGGCCACCCTACATGAGCTACAAAGCAATCTGCAGATGGATGCTACTTGTGCTAGGCTTGGAAGTGCCCAGGAGAGGCCAAGCTGTGAGCCACAGCTTGCTGCTGCTAGTGCCAGGCCTGGGATCATTTAGCAAGAGTTATAGGGCATGCTTAGGCCAGATGCTACTTATTCAAGAGATTTTAGAAAAGTCTAAAGTGCAAGCCAAGACCAGCCCCATCTGTATGGAAAAGGCACTGGAAACATCTTGGATGGGCCTGAAAGTTTGCTGGGGCACAGTCTCAGGGAACCACCAGAGTGGAGTGAACAGTAATAGCCAGGTTGATGGAGTCTCAGATATTGTACCCACCTGCTGTCTCTGTGCGGGGAGGGCTCATCAAAGGAATAATAGCCTCTACCAGCACTTTTCTCTCAAAGAAAGCTGCCCCAGCTTTCATCCTGATGCCTGATTCCAAATATTCCTGGTGCCTTTTGAGCTGATGCCCAGTACTGGAGTTCAGAAAGATTAAGACAGAGTAAATCCATGTGTAAGCCCTGTAAGAGGAACTTCCTGGGACTCCAGCAGCCTGTGTCTCATGCAGCCCCATTCCACTGTTTTTTTATAGCCAGAAGTTATGAGGACTTCTTTTCCCAGCACTGGAACCCTGGGCTTGGGGGCCTGGCGTGAGGCTGGGACCCCTCGTTCCTCAGGGGATCCTCCGCAGCTGAGATGTTCTTCCTGGTTTTTACCTGCCACACATTTTGTGTGGGACCAGCCCATTCCACATTTCTGCCCCCTCCTACCAGTCTTGATGTGGCCTCTTCTTTAAATCTCCAGTTGTAGGATTCTAGTCAGCTAGATTTCAGGCTATTTCAGGGGTTTATAAGCTATAATTACGGAATTTTATCTGTATTTTTCTTTATGTTTTTTGCTATTAATTCTCATTTATGAATATCTTCTGTATACTAAAAATAAATTTTTACATAGTTCTAGTATTTATGTTTTTAATTCACCTGAGTTTATGGTGTGAGGTAGAAGTCTGATTTTCTTTCCAAATGGGGAGCCAATTTATTGAACAACCCATCCTTTCAACCATGATCTAAACACCAGAGCCATAATATACCAAATTTGTATGTGAGATAATGTATATTTTTAACCTCTATGCTATTTCATTGATCAACTTATTTACTTCTGCACCAACAACACGTTATTTCAGTTAACACAACTTCATTTTGTTTTTCATCAGGTGCTATAAGCAAGCCCTTGCTCTGTAATTTCTTTACAAAATTGCCTTGGCTATTTTTATTCTTGCACATTTACCTCATACAAATTTCAGAATAATTTTGCTGTTTTGATTAGGATTGCATTGAATTTGTAGATTATTTGGAGAAGTGACATTTTAAAATACTGGGTATTTTTCCATCTTTTCATGGTTAATCCTTCCATTTATTTCATTGTTGTTGTTTGTTTGTTTGTTTGTTTTTTATATATTTCAGTAAAGGTTTGCACTTTTGTCCACAAAAGCCTTATGGAGAAATTGTATATTACTTTAACTTTTAAATGAGATTTTTTTCTATTATATTTTCTAATGGAATATTACTGGTGCATAAGCAAGTGTTTTTTACATAGTATTTTTAAGTAAATGTACTAAGATACTTTTTCTATTTTCCTGATATTGCCAGTACTGGTGAAATAGATGAACAAAATATGCCAATTAATAGTATTCTACAAAATTACCTGTGGAGAATTCATGAAAACATCTGAAGTGTTACATAATGAATTCAGTGTAAAATGAGTCTCTGTTAAAGCTTCCCCCGCACCCAAACATCATATCTCAATTGCAGGAACCACTGTGACTCTTGTCTGGCCCTTCTATTCATCATCTCTCCTCTCCTCCTCTCCTAGATCAGCTGTTCCATTAATTCAGTAAGAAACTGTTCCTTTTTTCCGATGAACAAAACAAGAGAGAAAGCTTACATTGTCCTTTCCCATCCTAACAACGTCCAAGTGCTGGCTGCATCTTTCGTGGAATTTTAAAAAGAGTGAGGGGGGAGAATCAGAGATATATAAGAGTTTAAAGATCCACTCATCTTCAGAATAATGAAAACCAACCCTGGTGACTGGTATTGAGCACACACTAAGTGCCAGGCCTTAGTCTGCATCATATGTCCCCCAACGTAAAGTAGGGACTATTATTATCTCCACTGTGGAGAAAAGGAAACATAAGCCCCTCATAGGATAAAAGACTTTTCAAGCTACATTACTAGTGATTTTCACTAGGAATTAACCCCAGCAGTCTGACTCCAGCCCCTGTTCTTAGCCCTTACTCTACCCCAGTAACAGAGTGGGAAGAGGATGGTGCAAAATAATAGCAAATATTCTGACACATCTATACATATCTGCACACTGCTCAGCACAGTTTTAGCCATAACTTATGCCCATTTTTTAAGCTAACTGCAAGACAGAAAATACAGTCCTCAGCTACATGGAAGCACAAATTTGGGGTTATGGTTCAAAAATGTTCCTGGTCCCATGACTACCGAGAAAGAAAAACAAATGGGAGTGTGGTATTTTACCACATCCACCTTCTGCAGGGTTCTGTGAACTTCAGGCTGTGTGATCCTGGGCATTAATTGCTCTTTATCTCAGTTACCTCAATGGTAGAATAGTGATAATAACAGGACTGCTAGGGTTGCTGAAAGAATTAAATGAGTACACATATGCTGCTCAGTAGAGGGGCTGACACATTCTAAGCACCAGGTGAGGGTTCCCATCATCCTCAGATATTTCATAACTCAGGATAACCAGCTCAAGTTTACTCTTATTCCAATATCTCAAACTGGTTTCCAGTTGGGGGAGTTTTAGAAATCCAGTTATTCAGGTTTTTCACAAGCTTTTCGCAGCTTTCTGACCTTTATTTAGGACCTATACACTTTTCAAAGATAGTGTGATGTATGTGTTTCTAAAATGATATTTGCTTTGCTTCATTTCCCCCTCCTCTCACTGAAAGCCACTTAAAATTCATCTACTGTGAATCTTTCAGGGAAATAAACACTTTTTAAAGGTTTTTCCTTTGAAGTGGAACATGATGTTTTTGCCAAGTACAAATCTTCAACAGGATAAGCATCCATTCTCCTGAGCCTGGGACTTTGCTACCATCTCCTAAGACTCTGCACCTGCCTCCCGGGAGCGGGCCTCACCTTCATGGTAGCCTGCCGCATTTCAGCCAGTTTGTCTCATTTCAGCCAGTGCACTGCTGGTTCTCACCTGTGCAGTCTAGACCAGCCCTGCTGTGACTGACTCCGCCAAATCATTGCTGAAGAAAGCCTCAGAAGGAGGAACAGGAAGCCTATTCAGGGATCCAGTGTCCCTGATACAGATCTGTCCTTCTGCATTGCCCGGCTGATCCTTCACCCACCTTCTATTCTCCCACTCCCTGGGGACTTATCTTGACTCTGACTCTTTGACTTTGGGTGCCCTTGAGCTTATCCTCTCTCATAGAAGTACACTCTCATTTCAAGGCCCAGCTTGCTCCATGACTAACCCCAGCCTGCCCCTCCTGCCTGCCCCTCCTGCCTGCCACCTGAGTTTACCTTTGACTTTGGACAATTGTCCTTGGCTCCAAACCCGAAGTAATGACTTTAACCACCTGTGCTCCAGAACTAACATATTCCATCTTTTCCTCTCTATGTCCCTGTGAAACCCATTGGCATTCCAGCCTAGGAAACTCACTGAATAAGGAGGCTTGGGAAGATTTTTCATCTCTACCAGGATGTGACTGAAGTGTGAGGCATTGCCAAGCCAGAGAAAACGCATTCAGAGGGCTGCTTACTCTTTTTCTGCATAATCTTGGTACATTAGAGTTTCTAAAATCAAAGTATGCAAATTTCTGTATTATCCTAAGGAAAGAAACTAAAATATTTTGTGCCCATTAGTGAGTGGTTTCATCTAATTTCTGGGCCACCATAATCAGACATGACTTGAATCTCTTTACTTATCATCCTCCAGGCTTGCCCTGCCCCCATTCTAGCATCTCCTTGTCTGGACTCTCCACTAGACCATGAACTCCTTGAGGACAGAGCCATGTGGCCCATGTCTAGGCCATTATAAATACTAATAAAAAGCATTTAGTATAACCAAGGCTTCATTGTTACATGCTTTATATAAATTAACTCATTTAATCCTCACAAAATCTTATGAGATAGAAATTACTATTATATCTAGTTTGTAAATGTAGAAACTGGGGCACAGAAAGGTTAAGTGACCTTCCCAAGCACACACAGCTAGAGTGGCAGAGCGGGGATTTAAACCCAGATAGACTAGCTCCCGGTCCATGTTGTTAACTACTACATTATATTGCCTTGTTTGAATGGCTATGTAGGTTATTATGTTTATGGCTGTCCTTACTATCACTGGTCACAGACAAAATAATAATGTAAAAAGCATGGAGATTATAATTAAATATCTATGAGGTATCAGAGTAGAGCTCTCTATTCAATATACAAATGTTTTCTATGGGAATCAAACCTGGATGTTTATCTAACCAATACTTTTTTTCCATTGCAATCAATAAAAATATTATTTAACTAGAGGCCCGGTGCATGAAATTCATGCACTGTGTGTGTGGGGCATCCCTCAGCCAAGCCTGTGCCCTCTTGCAGTCCGGGACCCCTTGGAGGATGTCCGCCTGCCAGCTTCGGCCCACTCTCTGCGGGGATCGGGCCAAAGCTGGCACTCAGACATCCTTCTCGCAGTCCGGGCCTCTCACAGTCCAGGACTCCTTGCTCCTTACCACCCACCTTCCCCAGAGGTGGCAGAGGCTCCTGCCACCACTGATGCACTCACCAGCCGTGAGCCTGGCTTCTGGCTGAGGAGGGGAGCGCCGCTCAACCAGAAACTTAGTTTGCTGCTCCTTAGCACTTACCCCGCCCCCCGCCCACTAGTGGGGGGGCGATTGGAAGTCGGGCCAGCCCGGGGGAGGGGCTGTGGGAGGTTGAGGTGCCACACCGCCGCCTCTCCTGCTGCCTCTGCGGAAGCGGGGGCGCCGGGACCACCATGGCTGGCCTGACGGCACAGGCTCACTGGCCCCACCTCCCACCCACTGGTCATTCTGGAAGGTTATTCCGCTGTCTGATCTAATTAGCATATTAGCTCTTTATCATATAGGATTTTCTATATCTAAACAGCAATTATTTGCAACATTTCGGTATATTTTTTCCCTGTTTTAATTTTATTTATTTATTTATTTTTATTGTTTAAAGTATTACATATATTAGTACATATATCTCCTTTTTTTTCCCCCATTGACCTTCCTCCAGCCTCCCCTACCCCCTGTTGCATGCCCTCATCCCAACCCCCCAGTGTCTTGTGTCCATTGGTGTGCTTATATGCATGCATACAAGTCCTTTGGTTGATCTATTTCCCTCCCTCCCCAAAACTCCCCAGCCTTCCCGCTGTAATTTGACAGTCTGTTCGGTGCTTTACTGCCTCTATATCTATCTTTTTATTCATCAGGTTACATCTACACAATGGAATACTATGCTGCTATAAAAAAGAAGGAATTCTTACCATTTGCAGCAGCATGGATGGACCTGGAGAGCATTATGCTAAGTGAAATAAGCCAGGCAATGAAAGAAAAATACCACATGATCTCACTCATTTATGGAAAATAAAGAACATTTTTTCCTGTTTTTAAATAGAGTATTAAATTTGCTATGGAAAATGTATTTAAAGCTATGCAATCATTTATGTGTTATGTATAGTAATGGGGAAGGGGAATACAAAAGGATTGTATTTCTCTCTCCCCAGCTTCTCTGAGGACTAACTATGCCTAAGGTCTGGGTCCTTTAAGGCTGAGGTTTTGAACCCTACCCCAAATAAGATACCCAAGGGATTCTGATTGAGCTTGGAAACTACTACTTATAAAAAAAATTACTCCTGCCAACAAAGACACATCCACCCCCTGCACTGTGCACTTACATATCCCCAACTTCCCTCCTCCCTCCCATGCACACATTAACTATGCTCTGGATACACTGTCATTCTGGTCTAGCTGGTTTGCTGTGTACTTTTTCCTCATTCACTCCTGTTTCAATACCCTCTAAACATCAACCCTCATACCTTCTGTCCAATTCAGATCTATATACTGAACTGACTGCTCATCAGACGTTTTTACGTGGATGTTTTACAGGCATTTCAAAGTCAATATATCTAAGACAGAACAAATGAGCTTCCCCTTCAAATGTGTTCCTTCTGAGAGTAAATGGAGCACCACCACCACCAGGTACTCTAAATAGAAACCTAGAAATCATGTTAATCATCCTCAGCCTCACGTCTTATACATACCCAATGATTCACAAAACCCAACAATTCTGTTAAGTATCTTAAAGCTCCATTCCAACTCCCTCCAACTCTGTAATCCAAGCCACTCTCTCATCTAAGCCTCCTGACAGAAATCGCTCTTCCTTTCTTTCAATTCTCCAACCTATTCTAACCCCCAGAGTCAAAAGGAAAATCTGACTATATCATTTCTCAGCTTGAATCCTTTCAAAGCCTTCCAAATGCTTTTGGAGAAAGGACAAAATCCTTCTTGTAGCTCATAAGACCCTAGGTGGTTCTGCTCCCACCCACTTCTGCAACTTTATCTCATAGCCCCCTTTCCCTGGCTTTCCAACCTCTGTACATAGGAGCTGTTCATGAATTCCTTGAATGTGCCAAGTCTTTTCCCAAAGCTTTTAGGCCTTTGCAAATGCATTCCCTTTGTCCAGAACGCTCTCTTCCCCATTTACTATCCAGTTAAGCCCACATTGATCTTTTGGACCTCCACTTAAATGTCATTTCAGTGGGGAAGCTGGGCTTGACCCACTCCTGCAGGCAAATCAGGTTCTTCCACTAAACATGTTCACAATTTACTTTTCCTTCACTACCCTTTGGTGCATAGTGTATTTTCTTTTGAAATCCTTTTACACTTTATTATTTTTACATTTGCTTTGTTCTGTCACTTCTGATTGACTATGAGTTCCTTGAGTCAAAGATCAACCTTGTTCACTATTCTGTTAACAGTGACTAGCGCAAATCCTTGAATGAATGAATGAATGAATGCACAAACTACTGCTATTCTAGAGGATAATAACAATAGACACTTGAGGCATACTTTTTTCATTTTATCCCAATAACAATTCTGTGAGAAGTTATTATTGTCACCCTTTTACAGGTGAGGAAGTTAATGTTCACAGGAGTAAGGTAACTTGTCCAGGCAGTACAGGGCAATTCTTCCAGGATAAAGGAGCATTGGAATCAATCCAAGTATTTTTAAAATGATTTATCTATTTTTTAATATACCTTTACTGATTTCAAAGAGGAAGGGAGAGAGAGATAGAAACATCAATGAGAGAGAATCATTGGTCAGCTGCCTCCTGTACACCCCCCAGTGGGCATGTGCCCTGACCAGGAATCAGACCATGACCTCCTGGTTCATAAGTCGAAACTCAACCACTTAGCCATGCCAGCCCAGTCACTCTAAGTTTTAAAGAATAAATAGTTGCCTACTAAAAATATTTCTAGTTGCTTTGTCCTTTGTGAAAGCTAAAAAGTATTAACATCTTTTTGGTATTTCAAATGAGTTCTTCAGGATGACCAAACTAGTTACTACCAATTTCCATTTAGAACAAAGCCCAATAAAACCTTTAGGGAAAGTCCAGATACATAAAAAGCATTCCACATTCACTGAAATGGCAAAAATACAGAGAAAGGAGCTGGATGAATTAAAGCAAATTAGGTAGAAAAAAGAAGTTGGTGTGATAAAGTCAGGAACAAAGAAAATGGATGAGATAAAGGAAGAAAGAGAAGGAGAGATAAGTACAAGGACATGGGGAAACAAAGAGAGAAAAACAGACAGACCTCTTAAGTCCTTGAGAGAGTCCAGAAGAGAAAGAAGCAAGAAAAATGCTGTTTTTCTTTAAAAAAAAATAGTGGTGTTTCGGAAGACCCAAGCATTGAGTAGAAATAGCCAGAGCATCTGGTGACCACCTGGGTTGTTCATGCCAAGATTTTAGAGAATTTTGGTGAATTATGTTCAAAATAACATTTCCTATTTGCTCCTAATATATTTGTGTTTGAATATGGGTGAAAGTAAGAGGAAGTTAGAGGAATGTCTTAGGCCAAAATATGTACTATGCCCCCCTGGCAAGGACTGAATGGAAAACCGGAAGAACCTCCAACCCGATGCATTATCCCACTCACCACTCACCACTCACCGCCAAACTGGATTTGCTCTTTCACTCCTCCCTCAAGGTCCAATACTTTACATTTTAGCCTTTTAGTATTAATCTACGACATAGTTTTTCTGGCATTATGTTTGTATAAATAGAAAAATTTTGTAGTCTTTCAAAGTTAAGGGGATACAATTTCTGTTTTATGCATTATACACAAGGAAATATAAATTGAGGGTAAGTGAAAAATAGCATCAGGTTTGCAAGATATTTTTCAAGAAAATCTAGATTTTTAATATTGTTTCAAAACCCAAAGGGGGGGAGAAAACGTAAGATTCAAAGGTGCATAATTGAGGACGCCGTCCCTGTGCACCCTTAGTGCCCAAGCTGTGAACCTGGACCAGCAGCAGCAGCAGCACCTGGGTATTTGTTAGAAATTCAAAATCACTGGCCCCACCTCAGACCTACTCAATCAGAGACACTGAGGTTGGAGACCAGCAGTCTGTTTTCTAACAAGCCCCGCCCTTTAAAATTTGAAAATAATTGCCTAATGCTATGAAGTGGGAAGCTTGGTTGGGAGGCTGGGGGAGTAGATAAGGAAGTGTGTGTTGGTGTGTTTTCACCGTTAAAAATGAGGATCATATTAGGTGAAAACGTGAAATTGCCAATAGTCAATCACTTTTGACCTATATAAAATGTAAAAATATGATTTAATCTAACATGTGTATTTTTAAGTATTATGAGGATAGGATAATTACTGTGAAAAAGCCTTGTGCAGAGAGTGGATATCAAAGTTCAAAAAATTATCCTCTCTACTTTTTTTTCCTCATGCTCTAAAACGTACTGATTGGGGCCACTATTCTCAGAAAAAAGCTATAAAGTAATTAGCAGATATGCCTTCCAGTGCCCAGCTTGGACCAATGGCAGGCAGCTCACCCCACACGCACCAGAAGGAGTTGTGTTGTTAGATAAAGAGTGCACCACCAGCTCCCAATCCTTCTAAAACAACTCGTTGCCACTCTCCAATACCTAAAATATCAGAAGTTTGCCTCCACATACCTCTGGGTAAAAATAGCAACTAGGTTTACTCTCATGTCCTGCTTCTTTCAGGCATATACCTTACCCTTCCAAAATGTTCTTTTCTCCCAGCTACTTACCTGAAGTTAAATTCTTGTAAAATACAGGGTGCCCCAAAACAATGTATACACACTTTGAATGATTATAAAATCAATGTTTATTAACATACAGTTCATTTTCAAAATTTAAAAGAATCTACTAGTGTGTATATATATTTTTTGGAACACTCTGTAAGGGGCTTCTAGAAAGAGAAAGAAATGAGCACCGGGCTCAAAAAAACAATTCTGAAGCCAGCCATGAACATACAATTAAGACTCTTGGTTGATGTCAGTGCAAATCAAGAGTGAGTCCCAGGTTTCTCTTATCTTGCAGGGTTTGTCTGTGGTGCAATAAGCTGTGTTGTTGAAGATGGCCTAGAAAAAAAGGAGCACACTTTCTAACCAAACTAGGTTAACTAGATGAGTAATTGAACCTAGGTGATTAAGGTAAATGTACCTTACAACCTTTGATAGCTTCAAATGAAAAATCTGGAGATGAAGTTGGAGGAGGAGAAAGAAAAGAGAGGAATGGGAACAAAATTTTTTTCTGGATGTATATAATCTCTTTCCAAATTAAAGTGTTTAAAGGATCAGAATTCTGTCCTATGCATCTTTTTTTAAAAATATATTTTATTGATTTTTTACAGAGAGGAAGGGAGAGGGATAGAGAATTAGAAACATCTATCAGCTGCCTCCTGCACACACCCCACCAGGGATGTGCCTGCAACCAAGGTACATGCCCTTGACTGGAATCAAACCTGGTACCCTTCAGTCCGCAGGCCAAAGCTCTATCCACTGAGCCAAACTGGTTAGGGTGCATCTTTTTTTTTTTTTTTTAAATGCTATTTTATTGATGTTAGAGAGAGAGGAAGGGAGAAGGAGAGAAACATCAATGATGAGATTCATTGATAGGCTGCCTCCTGCACGCCCCCTATTGGGGATTGAGCCCGCAACCGGGGCATGTGCCCCTGAGCGGAATTGAACCTGGGACCCTTCAGTCCACAGGCAGATGTTCTATCCACTGAGCAAAACCAGCCAGGGCTGTCTTATGCATCTTTAAATAATGCTCTCTCCTACACCAGGGAGAAAGGGACAGTCAATAAATAGTCAATACTCATGAATGACTGCAGAGACAGAAAAAAATAAAGGATCTATAGATTTCCATTTAGTAGATGGTTGGCAGGATGTACTAGTACACTTTATTAGGTGTCTCAGTTAGGGAAGACTTGCTATGGACTGAATGTTTGTGCCCCTTCTTGCCCCCCCAAAAATGTATATGTTGAAACCCTAATTCCCAATGTGATGGTATTTGAAGATGAGACCTTTGGGACATAATTAGGTTATGAAAATGGAGCCCTTATAAATAGAATTAGTGTCTTTAGAGTAACCAGAGTTCTTCCTCTCTTCTCTGCCATATAAGGATACTACAATAAGATGACTATTTGTAGACCAGGAAGAGGGTCTGTACTAGAACCTGGCCATATTGACACCTTGGTCTTGGACTTGCAGTCTCTAAAACTGTGAGAAATCATGTTTCTTGTTTAAGCCATCCAATCTGTGGTATCTTGTTATTATAGCAGCCCAAATTGGCTAAGATAAGACTCTTTAGCCATTCACATTTTAAAATAATATTTCCCATCCTTACAATCTGCCCCCAAAGCACCTGATCATGTCGGAAATAGTCCAAATGTTTAAGGAATCACATCCCATGTGGAATATTATTGCCTTGCTTTATGTTGGCTCTCACTTGTTGGGAAAATGAATCTGTCCTTCTCTGTTCATTACCAGAGCTCACAGCCAGATGGATAACCTTACAGCTCAAAAGTGAGGCTACAGTACACTTGGGGAGTTTGTAGTTATGTATTTTCTTCCTAATGACAATCTCTAGTTCGCCTTCTAGTCCAAGCCATTTGACCTTAATCTTTCAGATCTACCACTTGATAGCGAAGGGCAGAGCCATTTTGTAACCAAATTGGGTGTGGTATAAGCACTACGGCTTACAAAGAACATGACAATCCTGAGATAACTGGAACTAGGTACAGGCAATATATTATGCATTCTGTTCCTTCTTCATTATTCGTGCACACCCTCTATTGCACAGGCAATTTTGTTTTGAATGCATATGTATATCTGATTATAAGGCGGTGGGGGACGGAACTAGTTGTCATTTGCTGTGAACCAAAAGATACCTATGTCTGGTCAGTTTTCCTTGTCACCTAAGTATTAAAGCTATATTCTTGTCTAAATAAAAATTTAAAAAAAACTTCTATTAACTATAAAAACTTATGAGTATTTAAAATTTTTCTTTTCAACCTGGCCTTTCTGACCTAGTCAAATAAAATGTTAAAAAATATTAAAAAGTGGTTAACTTAAAGTAACATAAGATCCATCTCTTCTCCATCCCCCTCGCATACACACACACACACACACACACACACACACACACACACACACACACAGTCCTTTTTTTCTCCTAAGGGCACTCAGTGGCTTCTTTTCTTCATTTCACCTCACTCTTCTTACAGACAGGCCCCTACAGAACTGTTAGCCCAAATCACAGCTCAGGAGATCTTGTCAGGAGGTTCAAGAGAGCACCTTCTCTCCCAGCTCTCATCAACACACCCTTCATTCTCCCTGCTTATGTCAAATTCATTAACAATGTAGCCCTTAGCACTTCCCAAGTCTTCCTCCTGTATTAGTTTGCCAGGGCTGCCATAAAAAAGTACCATGGCACTAGCTAGTTTGACTCAGTGGTTAAAGGACTGAAGGGTCACAGGTTCAATTTCATTCAAAGGCATGTACCTTGATTGCAGGCTCAATACTCTCATATCTATGTTTCTCTCTCTCTGTCTCTACCCCTCCCTTCCACTCTCTCTAAAAATCAATGGAAAAAAATATCCTGAGGTGAGAATTAACAAAAAATAAATAAATAAACAAACAAAAAAACATGGTGGCTTAAACAGCAATTTATTTCCTCACATTCTGGAGTCTGGAAGTCCAAGGTCAAGATGTCAGCCTGGTTGGTTCCTTTTGAGGGCATCTTTTTTTGCATGTTCTTCACATGGTCTTCTTCTGTGTGTCTGCTCCAAATTTCCTCTCCTGATAAGGACACCTTGTCATATTGGATGAGGAGGGACACTAACGATCTTATTTAAGCTTAATTACCTCTTTAAAGACCTACCTCCAAATACAGTCACTTTCTGAGTTTCTGGGGATTAGGATTTTAAGATATGAATTTATGAGTAGCACAATTCAGCCCACAATACCCCCTTATGGAAAGGAAGAGGGTAAATGGGAAGATGAAGAATACATAACTGATTTCCTTCAGTAAAACTGAATGGGGGCAGGGGAGAACTGTTTTCTCCACTTACTTGACTTAGGAAAATAAAATAATGTTCTGGGACTTTGAACAGCACAAAGGAGAGAGGAAACAGAGTGCAGGGCCATGTACTCACTGGACACTAGAAGCACTGAATCTTGGGCCCAGGAACTTTCCAAGGGCCTATAAAAATGTCTGCAAGGTAAAAATGTAATGATTTTCAAATATGAAAGTAAAATTGTAATCAATAAATGTTTAAAAGCCTATAAAACTTAACATTCTGTCAGCTAGTCAACTGCAAGACAACCTGTCATATCACTCATTCATTCATTCACTGAGCCTCCTAAGTGCCAGTGACTGTTCCAGATGCTGGGGATCTAGAAATGAACACAGAAGACAAAATTTCCTATCACCAAGTAGTTCACATACTGATGCATGAGAGGGGAAACAGAAAAGAAAACATACACATTAGAAACTAGAAGCCCGCTGCACGAAGTTTTGTGCAATAGACCTTCCTTCACCTGGCTGCCGGCACCAGTTATCTGCCAGCAGCAGTTTTCCTCTGGCCACCCGCCAATCAGAGCACCTCCCGCCAGCGCGATTGGCCACCCCGAGAGGAACTCCGATCGGGAGGGGCTCCGATCGGTGGGTGGCCAGAGGAAAACTGCTGCTGGCGGAAAACTGGTGCTGGCAGCCACGCAATCAGCCACCCCGAGTTCCGCCACCCGCGCCTTCCGCCGGCTCCATCCGTCCTCCTGCAGTGCCGGCCATTGGGGCCTGCGGGAGGAACGGGGGGGGGGGGGGGGGGCAGGGACTCGTGGAGGGGGGGCGGGGACCTGCTCATCCTGTGAGCCCAATTGGCTACCCCAAGTCCCGCCCCCAGCCTGCCGCCGGCCCAATCGTGGGCGGAGCGGAGTGATGGTTATTTGCATACTTCCCTTTTATTAGGTAGGATAGTGACTGCTATGGAGAAAACTAAAGCAGAGAAAGTGAATGCAGAGAGCCAGAGAAAGGGGACTTGCATTTAAATAGGTCTTTAGGAAAGGCTGAGTAAAGTTTTCAAGGAAGTCTGAGAATTCATCACCCAAAATTTTGGGGGGAATAGTTTTAAGGGGAGGCTAAAGCAGAAGCAGAAGTAAGCCACCGTGCCTGAGAACCCTCTCGGAGGCCAATGTGGCTGTATCAGAATGCATGAAGGCAGGAAGCCAACAGACATGAAATCACTATCTCAATGAGATATCTGAAGCTCTGTGTTTATTGCAGCATTATTCTCAATAGTCAAGTGGAGATGGAAGAGAACATAGAAGGATAAATGGTGATGAAAAAATTTTAATTAAAAAGAAAAGAATTGCCGAAACCGGTTTGGCTCAGTGGATAGAGCGTCAAGCTGCGGACTCAAGGGTCCCAGGTTCGATTCCGGTCAAGGGCATGTACCTTGGTTGCGGGCACATCCCCAGTAGGGGGTGTGCAAGAGGCAGCTGATCGATGTTTCTCTCTCATCGATGTTTCTAACTCTCTATCCCTCTCTCTTCCTCGCTGTAAAAAATCAATAAAATATATATTTTTTAAAAAATCGTTTAAAACAAAAAAAAAAAAAAAAGAAGAAAAGAATTGACTGGGAAAGGGCATATGGAAACTTTCTGGATGATTACACTATTTTATGTCTTAATAAAGATTTGTGCTACATAAGTGTAAAAAAATAGACATGTAAACGACCTAAGTGTTCATTGGCAAATGAAAACGAATAGATAAAAAATGTGAGATATATATAGGATGCACACACACCCACACACATACAACACACAAAATGGAGTATCATTCAGCCATGAAAAAGAAGAAGTAAATCTTAAAATTTGGGACCAGATCAGTTGGACTTTGAGGGCATTATGCCTAATATCTAAAATACCTTGAAATGGCCAAAGGATGAAGAAAGGCCAGTGTAGAGAAGCAATGTCGATTGGAGTATAAGAATAAAAGGCAGTGGAGAGTTTGCTGATGCTTTAGAATAGAAGAGAACCTGAGATTTTAATAAATTGGATAGATCTTGCACAATTTTGCAAGTCTGAGAGCAAAATGAATAAAGGTTGACCTTGCATCAATAAGTAAAATACTTTTTAGATTAGATTATGATGGCTCACGGCTTTGTGGGGTGTGCAATTATTAAATGTAATATAATCACCCCCAAATTAGTAGTTTATAATAATAACAAAATTTATTTTGTTCATGAAACTTCAATTTGGACAGGGCTTGGCACGAACATGGTGTCAGCTGTGAAAATTCAAAGACTAAGGGCTGGAATCATTGCAGTCTTTCTTCCCCACATGTCTGAGAGGGTTGATGCTGGAAGAGTCAGAGGGTTAGTACCACTGGACTTGAGTGATATTGTGTTTATCCTATCTAATAATAGACAAATATGCAAATTGACCATACCTCCGACACACCCACAAGCCACGCCCACCATCCAATCAGAGCGAGTATGCAAATTAACCCAAACCAAGATGGCTACAGCCATAGAGAGCAAGGTTTCCTAGGTAACAGAGGAAGCCAAGCTTTCCGCCTGCCCTTGCCAGGCCTAAGCCTCCACTCAAGCTACAAAGTTTCAATTATAGAAGGTAAACAAATTCAAACAGAAATGGCGGCAGAATGGAGATTGAGAGAACAGGCCAGGGTTGCCCCTGGCAACAGGGGAAGCAAAGCTTTCCTCACACCCTGGCCGGGCCCACCCGCTTAAGGCAACAAAGTTTCAATTATAACCCCAACAGAAATGGCTGCCGGCCTCGGAGAGAGCCCCAGGCTTGGCTCCGCTCCAGGCTACAAAGTTTCAATTGTAGAAGGAAAATAAATTCCAGATACCAGGGCCTCCACTTGGGTTGCCAGGGGGCGTGGTCAGCCTGCAAACCACCACAGGCCCCTCGCTCAGGCTGCCCCACACCCCAAGGGAACCCCCACCTGATCTGGAACGCCCTTCAGGGCAAACCAGCTGGCCCCCACCCCTGCACCAGGCCTCTATCCTATCTAATAAAAGAGTAATATGCAGATTGATCATCACTGCAACACACAATATAGCTGCCCCCATGTGGTCAAAGATCCTGCCCCCATGTGGACACAAGATGGCCACCACAAGATGGCCAGCAGGAGAGGGCAGTTGGGAGGCACCCGGCCTGCAAGGGAGGGCAGTTGAGAAGGACCCCTGCAAGGGAGGGCAGTTGAGAGAGACCAGGCCTGCAAGGGAGGGCAGTTGGAGGTGATCAACCCTGCAGGAGAGGGCAGTTAGGGGTGACCAGGCCGGCAGAGGAAGGAAGTTGGGGGCAAACAGGCTGGCAGCAAAGTGGTCAGGGGGTGATCAGGCTGGCAGGCAGAAGCGGTTAGGGGCAATCAGGAAGGCAGGCAGGCAAGCAGTTGGGAACCAGCAGTCCTGGATTGTGAGAGGGATGTCCGACTGCCCGTTTAGGCCCAATCCCGGTGATCGGGCCTAAACGGGCAGTCGGACATCCCTCAAGGGGTCCCATATTGGAGAGGGTACAGGCTGGGCTGAGGGACAACCCCCCTCCGTGCACGAATTTCGTGCACCGGGCCTCTAGTTTTACTATATTTTCCTTTGCTCGGAGAAATGGGGGGGGGGGGGGGGGCGGGTCTTTGGTTATGTTAATGAGGTGATTTTTGTAAAGCACCTAAGCAAAGCAACCTTATTAGAGGACTGGAATTTCCAGTCCAGCCCAGGACTTCCAGGGAGGGGAGAGGGGCTAGAGATTGAGTTCAATCACTATTGCGCATATTCATTCAGTCGTGCCTATGTAATAAAGCATCCATAAAAAACTGAAAGAACAGGTTTTGAGAACTCCTGATGGTGAACACATAGAGATTCGGGAAAAGTAGAGTGTAGGGAAGCTCTGAGCTCCTTCCTACATATCTGCCCTATGCATCTCTGTCATCTGGTTATTTCTGAGTTATACATCCTTTTACAATAAACCAGTAATCTAGTAAATAAAATGTTTTCTTAAGTGATGTAAGGGAGTCATTAGAACCTCCAGTTTACAGCAGGTTAGTCTGAAACAGAGGTGACAACCTGGGCTTGTAATTAGCATCAAAGTTGGGACAATCTTGTAGAACTGAACCCTTAACTGGTGGAATCTGATAGCATCTCTGGGTAGACACTGTCAGCTTTGAGTTGAATTGTAGCACACCCAGTTGTTGTTGCAGAATTGCTGGGTGTGGAAAAAACTCCACACACTTTGGAAATGGTGATCAGAATCTTAGCTTTTGTATGTCCTCTGGACTCTGGACATGGTCTCTCCAGCATGGCAGTTTCAGGGTTACTGACTTCTCACACATTAGCTTGGGACTCCCACAGAGAGTGAATGTCCTGAGAGATAGAGGAAGCCTGGTAGACGCTGAATCACCATTTATGATCTAGTCTCAGAAGGCGTGCAACATAACTTCTGCTGCTTTCTATTAGAAGTTAGTCACTAAAGCCAGCCTATATTCAAAGGGAAGCGGATTAGACTTCACAGGTAGGTAGGAAAAGCCTCAAATAATTTGTGTACATGCTTTAAAACCACTACACACGTGTTCTACTTACAGCTTTTTAGCTACCGAGAGTGTACTTGCATAGGCCTCTGACCCCAATCAGCCAGGCTCTCTGAGCAGGCCCCTTTCATAGGGGTGATGGCCTGCTAAGCCTCTTTGCTGGAGAAGAGACTGGACCATAGATAAAGTTTTGGCAGGGGAATAGAGGAAGAGGTCCTCCTATTTGTGCCCACAGATGATAAATAGGGATAATTAAATCTTAAACCATTTGCTGTTATTTGTGATGATGTAGAGGTGGTCTGATTGAGAAGATGAATAGAGAGCTTGGCTGGGTAATCAAGCGATATTTAAAACTATTGACTTCTGGCCAAAACCGGTTTGGCTCAGTGGATAGAGCGTCGGCCTGCGGACTCAGGGGTCCCAGGTTCGATTCTGGTCAGGGGCATGTACCTTGGTTGCGGGCACATCCCCAGTAGGGGGTGTGCAGGAGGCAGCTGATCGATGTTTCTCTCTCATCGATGTTTCTGACTCTCTATTCCCTCTCTCTTCCTCTCTGTAAAAAATCAATAAAATATATTAAAAAAAAACAAAAACTATTGACTTCTGGGCATCTTCACCTAGATATCCAATCAATACCTTGAACTCAATATATCCAAGGCTGAACTCAACTCTATCCTTCTTCAACTCTGCCCCCTTGTATTTCCTATTTTTATTTCCCTACCCAGCACCTACTCCTATTGCTCAAATTAGAAATCTGATTACCAAGTGATATCCTCTCCCTCTCTTCCACTAGCTATGTTCAATTAAGTAGAAGTCCACCTCCTAAATATGTCCCAAATTTATCTCTTCCTCTCTTTCCCCATTGGTTCTGCCTTAATTCAATCTTCAACATCTCCCGTTCACAGTAACTGGTTATCTTGTCTCTCCTCTTATCATTTCATCTTCCAAATGGTCAATTATTACATTTCTAAAGCAGATTTAATAGGACATTGTCTTGGGTAAAACAGTGCTTCCTTATTATAATAATGGCATTACTTATAGGATAAAGTTTCTAGTTTTCTGCAGCATATGAAAGGTCAGGTTTCATTTTTCATCCACATGTGCACCCAATACTCCAACCACTCCATCCTTCTCGCCTTTCTGCGAACACACTGTGTCCTCTCATGCCTCTGTAACTTTGAGAATGGTTTTTCTTCCTGAAAAGTCCTTTACCCCTTGGATCATCAGCTCAAATCCTCCATTTTCAAATCCTAGCTTCAATGTCACCTCTATTGTAAAATCTTCACTCTGCATTCATAGCATCTTATACTCACTTTTTAAAAGAAATTATACCATAAGGGTAATATGCTAATTAGACCGGATGTCTTCCGGACATCATTCCAGTCATCCTTCCTGACAAAGCCGGGGCCGGAAGGAAGCCAGCCTGGGTCCCGGGTGCCTCTGAGTGGCTGGAGGAGGGAAGCAGCCCAGGTCCGAGAAGCCTGCAGGCAGTCGGAGGAGGGAAGCAGCCTAGGTCCCGGGTGCCAAAGGAAAGCTAGTGCTGGCAGCCAGGGGAAGGAAGGTCTACTCTTGCATGAATTTTAATGCATTTGGCCTCTAGTCTATATATATATAAAAGCTTAAGCGACCAAACAACTGAAAGACCAGTTGGCAGGTCGCTATGACGGGCACTGACCATCAGGGGACAGATGCTCAATGCACAGGATCGGGCTTCCTCCTGTCTAGATCGGGCCTTTAGGAATTGGGCTGAAACCGGCTATCCGACATCCCCCAGCATCCCAGATTGAGAGAGGGGAGGCCAGGCCAAGGTACCCCACCAGTGCATGAATCTGTGCACCAGGCCTCTAGTTATTTCATAATTAACAATTTCCATAAAACCTATAAGTTCCTTAAGCATTAAAATCATGACCTTGTCCATTTTGACATCTCACCTGTGTTTGGCACAGAAAATACAATCAATAAATAATATGTTTTAAACTAATGAATGAGTGAATTCGGATTCGGATTTTTTAAGCTTGCACAAACTTTATACTTCCTTGTGACTTTCACTGACCTATACCCAAATAATTAATTTCCTTATGCAGGTAATGTTTATGGTGCCATTCCAGAGGAGACCCAGAAAGGGATTTAGAGCATATTTATTCCAATCCTATCAACTTTCAGATAAGGAAGGCAAAGCACAGAGAAGAAGGAAAGAAACAATATATTGATCCAGCCACATTCACATATAGATCACATTTAGTATTCATGTCAAACATGTAATTCAGGTGTTGTTAATTTTCAGTCAAGAAAATACTTTTCAGAGAGGTTAACTACTTCCTCTGTTACACAATATATAGGGCTTCTAACCCTGTCTCATTTGTTGTTCCTTCCAGTATACCCTAATATCTTTTACTTGTTTTTCCTTCTCATTTATTACTAAGATATAATAATGACCTCCATTACTAAAACCACATTAAATTTTCTTATCAGTTCTACTCTATTTTTTAATGTATTAGAGGTAAATATTTGAGTAAAGGTATAATATCTGCAAAGAAAGGGAACATGGGAGTGAATCACCAGAGATATGATAGTAGAGAGGAGAGATCACAGGCCTTGGAATCAAGTGTTCATGAAATCAATATCTAATTCTACATTTGATTTGGTATCACCCTGACCAAATACATAAAAGTGAAAGAATAAGTATACCTCATCCTAGCCAGTTTTGCTCAGTGGATAGAGCATCGGCCTGCGGACTAAAGAGTCCTGGTTTTGATTCTGGTCAAGGCCACAAACCTTGGTTGCAGGCTTGATCCCTGGCATGCGGGGCGAGTGTGGGAGGCAACCAATCAATGTGTCTCTCTTGCATTGATGTTTCTCTGTCTGTCTCTCCCCTTCTCATCTACTCTCTCTAAAAATCAATGGGAAAATATCCTTGGGTAAGGATTAACAACAACAAAGAATAAGTATATCTCAGGAGACTATGATGAATATGAACTGTGATTACTTTTATAGGTACCTAGTACCTCCTATAGTGGTTACATGAACTCTAGTTTCTTCATTCCTTCTTGAAATCTTATAACATACAACCTTAAGATGTTTCATATCTAATGGACTCAATAAGATAGATTAAAACATATTTCTCATTATATATATTTTTCATATTGATCCTCTATGTAGGACTGCTTTTAAAAATGAATCAGGAAGAACCATGCTTTCTCAAAGAAGTTTGACCTATATCGTGATCATTTATGATAGAAGAAAGAAGCAGCAAAACAAACTATCCTTGTTGGATAATTAGATAAAACATACAAGAGCCAGATTTAAACAAGCTTAGAACATTGAAGAAATCATAGTCTTTTGTGAGAAGAAATAAAAGAGGGATGGATGGATGGATGGATGGATGGATGGATGGATGGATGGATGGACGGACGGACTGAAGGATGTAACACCAGATAACGTAAGCCGTAACTAAGTGATTCTACTTAAGAAAGAGTTACTTCTCTACCTGAGACTTGCCCAGATAAGTAAGCCACATGAATTGTGTAGCAGGCATCCACCCACAAAGATTCACAGAAAAGAGAAGTGGTCAGTAACTTAGAAATTACCAGTACCAGAAAGATGCTCCTCAACACTCTGTCAAAAATTAGCCAGTTCCTTTAACAACAGGAGTACTGTAAAGCTTCATAATTCTAGCTAACAACTGAGTCACTAAAAATATATAGAATTTTCCAGAGCTTATGTATTGTATTTTCAAATAAGTGCCTTGTCATTTTTATCACATAATGTTACCAGTTTTTTTTTCTTGTTCAAAATGAAATTTTTATTTAAGAGCTATTCAATTATAACCACTAAATGTATATGGTAGTTAAAATCAAATGTCCATATTAAAACTTGTGGCCAGTCACAACATGAACTAGAATTAACATAAAAATGTTCACCAGAAGCAACTTGCCATGAGAGACTGTTCTAGCAAACACCTGAATAGAATTCTTATTATTACTGTTCTGTAAAAATATTAAGCTCTCGTGTATAAATGTCCTAATATATATCCAAAGGACTGTGTTTCTATATCTATTTATAAATTCATGGTTTTATGATGTTGAAATAAAAATAAAGTTTGTATGCCTAACCTCATTTCTTTAAATAGGCATTCATTCTACTTATCGTCAGCTTCTAAAGTACTAAATTTATGACATAAACCTTTGTGGTGCTGCCTTCTTCAGAATGGTTAATGGATTTGCTGTTTCTTACAGAATTTTTGAAGTCAATTCATAATGGATCAACACATAGAAATGTTACCAGTGTTCATTGCAGCCATCTTTCATGCTACATGCTCATGCAAGGTTAACATCTTTAAGTGGAAGACGGAGAAGAGTATGGAGAGAGTCCCTCAGCGTCTTTCCTGTTAACCAAAAGGAGAAGAGATGAGCATTTATGAATACCAAGGTTTAGTCACCAGGAAAACAAGTTTTTGTAGATCTGAACAAAGAGGCATGGCCACTCAAACCGGAGGGTCAGATAGAGAACTGCCCCTCCGTGGGCTTCTCATTGCACACTGAGGGAAGGGACCAACTTGGTATATAGAAGCCTTTTTGCTTCATTTTTATATTTCTTGTTTTCTTTTCCTCATTTTCCTTTGCATATATTTCTCTCCTCATTTTTTTCCTCTTTATCTCCTCGGTTGTTATTCTTTTCTCCCTCCTTCCTTCACCCCCGCCCCCCCCCCCCCCCCCCGGCACCCTTTTAAAATTTCACCAGCAATTTTTCTTACCTGTTAAATTGTGTTTCGGGGTACTCACAACTGTAGACCTACTTTTGCCCCACCCTGTATAAATGTGTCAAATAATAATTTTTTAAAAGCTGAGAAGTCCAGATTCCACAAATAGTGCAGAGTGAATCTTTTCCAAGGTTGAGAGCTTCATGTAATCTACACCATAATGGTCGTGGAGAAGGCCCTGTAACCCCCACTTAAACTGAAACATAAAGAGGGTATTTGTCCGTTGATTTATGGGCCCCCATTCCAGATCTCCAGATGCCCTTTCCTATGTTCTTTCTATTGCAAAAGGATAATACCTTCATGCATTACTTTCCAATGACCTCAGAACATAGAAAAGAATAATGGCAAAGAAAACGTGAACCAGAAGTGCAAATAGTAATCTCAGCTTTCCAGTCCAGTAGAGCCAAGGAATTTTACTGCAGGACATAGTGATCGTTACCCCAGTCAGGAGGAAACTGTTGGACTGAAACAAATGAAAGAGATTGAGAAATGCTCTGGTGAAATCAGTGACATTTCACCTTATCCAAAGATTAACTCAGTGAATGGTGTAACTGAAAGAATGCGATTTAAAGACAATGCCTTGCAAATACTGAAACTCAATGTTTTTCAAAGAGATTAATGTTAATAGCATGAGGGTAAAACCTGTTTCTGATTAACAGCAAAAAAGCTTTATCTGGGAGATCCTCTTGATTAGATAGGCCATTCCATGCAAAATGTCATAATGACAATCAGAAAGGCATCCTTCAAATACACAATGAAAGGTTTTAAAAGAAATTGGTTTCCCTACAGAGACTAGGGAACAATTGCAATTTAGTCCTTGTGTGAAAAGGTGCAGCCTGAGGAAATGATGGTGTGTCTTAGAGGGGTTCAAAAAAATTGAACAAAAATGAGAGACTATGTTGCTGCTTCAATTTTCATCACCTCCATAGCTACTCATCCTCTTTCCTACTCCTCACAGTCATGAACAATCTGGAACCCACCACAGAAGAGAAAACAGTCATCACCCCAAAGACTGTACCAGTCAAGCCTGGCCTGGAATTAATTTCAGGTCAATAAGGCATGCATGGGAGGAAGTGGATATACTTCCCTAACCTTCAAAATTCACAGTCATCACTTAAAATAGAGATGATTTTATCAGCAAAATTAGAAAATACTTAATGTTCATCAATGGGGCTGGATGGATGGAAGGTCAGACAAAGGCCCAAAGGAAAGGAAGATTATAAAGTGAGAAAGAAAAAGGCTTGGTAATGAAAATATTAGTAATATATAATATTAAAGTTCAAAGAAATAAATATGTTGGTTGTATTATAAACTTAAATGATGAAAATGAAGAATATTTGTTCAAATGGAAAGACATAATGGATGATAAAAATTTATGTGGGTTTTTTTTTTTTTTTTTAGTTGGAATTACAGGCAGTTTCAAAATTGAAACTAGTTAATGTTCCAAAGGTAATTTGAAAGGTGCTTATTTGGAGTGTAGAATATATGTTGCCATGGAAACATTGAAAACTCTAAATTAGGTTTCTTGGTTACCTGTGAAGTTGATTTAAACCAAATATGTAGCAAAGTAATATTTATATTTTGAATTAGTAGAAAATAAAACTGTTGCGTTAGAACAGAATTGGTTACTGGGAGATGAAAAGTTAGGAAAATAATTGTATGCAACTCCTGATAAAGGGCTTCTGGGAGGTATCAAAGAATTTAGAATTTGATTGTACCAGATTATTATTTAGGTCCACTTTCACTTTCTTCTCTAGCTACATTAGTTTCCTTAATGATCACATCTAGTTTATGCTAAGATTTCCCAACTATATAACTCTAGCTTAGACCTCTCTGCTAAACTGCAGTCAAGTATACTCAATGCTTTCTTGACCTTAAACTTAACATGTCTCAAACTGGATTTCTGATCACCCTATCCCACCCCACCACCAAACCTGACCCACCTTCCATTTTCCTCATCTCAGTTAATGGCAACTTTATTCTTCAATTTCTCCCTCCTCTTTTCTCTCATTACCTAAATCCAATCCTTTAGTATGTCCTCTTTATTGCCCCAGTTCTTCCCTATCAGAAGCAGCATTAATTGACTGTGAAGCTGGAAAGATATGCAGGAGGTAGATAATGACAGGACTTATAAGTCAGGTTAAAAGGTGGACTTTATCTTCAAAGTCATGAAGTTCCACAGTTGCAGTTTCAGCAGGTTTGAGTTGCAGGGAAAGCATTGTTAACTGCTGGAGATAGAGACCAGACAGAATACTTTTGGCTGTTTTTTTCTTTCCATTTGTAAAAAAAAAAAAAAAATGTATCTCTGTGATGGATGATAAGAGTAAGTAAGAACAGAGCATTTGTGAAATAAGTATTTATTCTTTCAGGTATTCAAGTTATTTGTTTTTTCAATTTATTCAACTAATATATGAACGCTTACTCTGTGCCAGCTGGCATTGTTCTAGCAGGGTAAGGCATTTTTGCAATACCTTTGCATTACATCCAGAATTGTACTTTCATTTCTCATTTTCTCTAGTTCATGACACCATGACCTCTTAGCTATATTACTGCAACTTACTCCTAACTGGTCACCCTGCCTTACTCTTACCCTCAAAAGTCCCTATCAGCACAGCAGCCAGAAAGATTGTGTGAAATCATTAGTTAGCTCATGTCTCCCCTCCACTCAGAAACGACTCCCATCTCACTCAGAGTAAAGTCTAAAGTTTACATTGCTCTGTGCCCCATCCCCAACCCCTTCAAGTTTATCTTCTACTCTGCTTCTCTTGCTCATGTAACTCCAGTCTTACCGGCCTATTCCTCTTCCTTGAGCACTCAGTTCTGAGGCTCCCTTAGAGTCTAACCTTGCTGTTCCCCACTGCCTGAATGTTCGCTACATAACCACACAAGGAACCCCGCACCTTGTCTCTACTGGGTCTTTGCTGAGAGGTCTTCCATGGCCATCATATCTTTTTAAAAATTCCCACCTCCCCTGCCACCCTTTGCATGTCCCATCTCTCTCTTTTTTTGCTTTCTTAATCATTATTAACATTTAACAAACTATACATTTTACTTATTTGTTCATTGTCTATCTCTCCCATTCTAGAATGTAAGCTCCATGAGGGAAATGACTTTGTCCTGGTACCTAGAACGATGCCAGCAGGCATAGAGTAGGCGTTCATATATTTGTTGAATAAATTGAAAAAAAAACCAAATAACTTGAATGCTTGAAAAAATAAATATTTATTTTGCAAGTGCTCTGTTCTTGCTTACTCTTATCCATCACAGAGATACTTTTTCTATATATAAATATAAAGGAGGGGAAAAAAGCATTTTCTTTGGTCTCTTTAGCTCCAGCAGTTAACAATGCTTTCCCTGCAACTCAAACCTGCTGAAACTGCAACTGTGGAACTTCATGACTTTAAAGATAAAGTCCACCTTTTAACCTGACTTGTAAGTCCTGTCATTGTCTACCTCTTGCATATCTTCCCAGCTTCACAGTCAATTAATGCTGCTTCTGATAGGGAAGAACTGGGGCAACAAAGAGATTGTGAACCAGGGATGACTCCTTTGATCAATGGCTGATGCTGCTGGATCCGGGGAGCTTGGTCCCTATTAGAGGTGGCCACCTGCTACTCTTATGTATGAGGTGGTCCCTAAGTTGTCATTCATCACTCACAGAGTGCCTATGCCTTCTAAGGCTACAGTGCAGTTGCTTTATCTACGCCTTTTACCTTGAATTAAATGTTATAGAAAACCGCACTACAAAAATGTTTTTCAAGTGAAGCTGTTCTACTTAAGATAATGGGGCTTTGAGGTGTCGAGGTCCAGCCCTGAGCACTCAGCTCCCTTATCGCTGGCATGGCCCAGGAGGCCCCTGAGGGCCCTGTGAGCAACGACTGCCACTGAGGTTCCAAGACAGCCTGACAGTTCACCCACACAAGGGAAGAAAGCCTTTCAAAACAGCCACTTTATTGGTTATTTACAAAGATTGCCTAAGAAACTGAAATGCACTTTGCTGTCCTCTCCTCCTCTGTTTAGTGTGTGACAAATAGCAACATTTCCAAATGGCAGGAAACGACAGAACGAGAAATATGTCAGCGTGTGCGTCTGCATGGTGCAGGAGACGGAACATTAGGCGGGTTTTCGCCCGATGATTGGCTCCCGGAGGAGTAATTAGGATTTGGCGCACTTCTTACTGGCCTTACCTCAGCTTCTCTGGCCCGGATTCTGAGAAAAGGTTTGTTGTTTCAGTTTGAAAATTGCATTTTAGACCAACTCTTCAGAGTGCACGTAGGGACAAATGGTATGAGTGTCTAGCAAGCGATGTTTGTATTCACATCCTGTCTCTGTCCATGGCAGGTTTATTTTTCAGAAGCCTAATAAAAAGAGATATTAAAAATTGAAAGTGGAGTTTTTACTGCCAGAAGATATGATTTTTATTTTTAGAGGCTCTCGTGGTTCTTTGTCATGCCATTTGAGAATGGGTAAGATTCTTTTCAAATTGAGAAATAAAACCCTATCTAATTTTGAAGACTCAATTTGAGCCCAACAAAATCAACCTGAAGTATGAGTCCACTTTGGAGAAGGGCTATTGCCAATGCAACTCTAATAATATCTCTGCCTTGCAATGAAACACATATATATGTCCATGAATAAGTCTATTTTTTAACATTCAGCACTGTTCTCCCCACCCACCACCGCCTTACAACAAAAAAACAGCTCCCAGGGGTCCAGGAAATCTATTAGAAAGAACTGGTTAGGCATTCTTGACTTCAACTTATAACTTTGGAAGAACTAAAACAATGAGCAGTTATTTATAGGATACTGTTATATTTAGCTTATTTCAAGACAGAGCAAATGGCAGTAATGATTTTGAAGAGTCCTTCAATGAATCTGGAACTACTAAAGGATAAATGTCTACCTATAGCTATATCGCATAGCACCCCTCTCTCATACACACAAACAGCTACAGTGTATGCATGCCACCTGTGGGAACCACGCCAGAGAAGCCTGGTCGTCAAGGCCAATTAAAGCACAGAGGCCTGGTTGTCAATACACCGGACTGTCCAAGGCCACTCTGCGCCTAGGCTAAGACACCATACACAGCTGCAAGACCACAGTGATCTCACGGTACGCTGTGCCCTTCTGTGACCCAAATGGTTGATGTCACTGTTGACAACTAGTCTTATAGGTTATTGACCAGCTAGTGTAAGAAGCAAAGAGCAGCTGGGCAGAAGGAGTGTGAAGAAGACGAAGCTGGAGAGATGGAGCTGAGAGCTGGTACTGCTACGATGTGAGACTAAGAGCTCATAGAGAGCTCAGATATAGCTACCATGTTAACCAGCCAGTGTGGTGGGCAGGGCAGACAGGAGAAGCTGCTGAGCCAGAGAGCTTAGGTACCGCTACGATGTGAGGCGGTGAGTCTAGGGGGCAGCGTGCGGCTGCTCAGATAAGAGCTGTGGCTACAGAGACTGATGCTGCTTTTGTGGGAAAAATGTATCTGTTCACCAGCCGGCGTCCACTGCCTGCCTGTATGGGCTTTGCTGTGAAGGACTGCTTTGCCTGTATAGGACTGTTGTGCCACTGGCTTCTACAATAAAGCCTCACTCTCATACACCCACAGCTTCTCATGGGTTCTCCATCTAAGGCCCAGCGTCCTAAGAGGTCCCCAGGCAGAGGGGCTAGGACCCAACACCTGTAAGTAGTGAGCAGAGGATAAAGGAGGAACTTGGGCTAAGTTCCCACAGTTAGTACAGCAGGCAGGGCTGGAGAAGGAAACTGCCCTGTGAAATCGGGAAGAATTTAGAAGGACACATGGACTCAGAGCAGCTCAGTAGTGCTGAGCAGGGCTCCTGCTGGCTCTGACATCACCACACACACATACATCATGCACACAACACACACATACAAACACATTACACACACATACACACCACACACATCAAGAGACACTACACATATATATATACCACATGCAACCCCCCCAACACACATTATATACACATACTCCCCTCACATGCACACATACCACTAACATACACAAGTCACATGTAAATATATACTACAAGCATATCATATACAAATGGATACATATACACATTTACATATACACCATTCATTCCACACACCTGTAACACACACAATGCACATGAACACATAACACTTGCAAACACACACCAAGTACATACATACACACTAAGTATAAATTCACCACACACATGCAAATACATCAAATGCAAATACATCAAATGCAAATACATATCCTAAGTGCAAACATACACACACATCACAATATATACACTGACACACATATGCACACCCACAACACACATACTTACCAGGGGTGGAATAATCCCAAAGCTCTCTTTTTTTCTACCCTGCCACTACATTACACATTTTGAAAGCCTTTTCTCATTAACCCATAGAATTGTTATCCTGTAGGTCAGACTACTAATCTACTCGTAACAAAATGACTGAGTCTAGTATGGAACCATGCAGTTTCAGAGTGATCTGAGAAATGAACCCAGAGCCATCTTGATTATGGAATTTAAGGCTCATTCTGGAGCCTTAAGTTGCAGACAGGTTAAGTTCCTGAGTTGCTCTGTAAAAACATAGCTTTCCAAGACTGTTCTGAAATGTCGATGGAATTCAACAAGACAATCACAACTTTTTCCTGGTGGCATGTACAAGAGAAAAACAACGGGAAATCTGAGAGAAAAATGCACAGAAAGAGAAGAAGGAAGAAAAACAGAGAAGGAGAGAGAAAGAAAATGTAAAGGAAGATTCATTTCATCTCAAAAGAATTGCAAGGGAAACACAAGACTCCGCATATCTACACACCCTAAAATGATGGCTTCAGGAAGCAGAATGTGGACCAGGTCAGATACCTTGATAGCACATTTAGCAAAAGCTCCTTCTTTCTCCTGTAGTATTTATCTAGCCCAGAGTGACACAGCCTCAAAAATCAGGCCTCTCAGGGGAGGAACTGAGAGGCTGTTTTCTAGATGCTGTAAGAATAAGCATGTCAAACTCGCGGCCCATGGGCCGCATGCGGCCCAAAACAACCATTTTTGTGGCCCAGCCAATATAACGGTATGTAAGAAACATTTTAATAAAAATTTCATAACTTAATTTTTACAATATCCTTTTATACATAACTAGAGGCCCAGTGCATGATTCAATCATGCACCTGGTGCACCAGCGGGCTGTCCGCCGGTGCCCCAGGCCTTCCGAAAGCCTCCGGCGCTGCGGAGGCTTTCGAAAGGCCTTGCGCCGGAGCAGACAGGCGGCCAGGTCCCCCGCTTTGGCCTTTGATCGCGGGGGACCTGTCCGGCTGGCTGTCCGCCGGCGCCCCAGGCCTTCCGAAAGCCTCCGGCGCTGCGGAGGCTTTCGAAAGGCCTTGCGCCGGAGCAGACAGGCGGCCAGGTCCCCCGCTTTGGCCTTTGATCGCGGGGGACCTGTCCGGCTGGCTGTCCGCAGGCGCCCCAGGCCTTCCGAAAGCCTCCGGCAGCCATGGTACAGACGCTGAGCTCGCGGCGCCAGAGGCGCCGCGAGCTCAGCGTCCTTCTGGCCCAATCAGCTACCCCGGCCACCCTGAGTCCCGCCCCCTGCGCCTCCTGCTGGCCCAATCGTGGGCGTAGCGGAGTGATGGTAATTTACATATTACCATTTTATTATGTAGGATTATTAATAATGAACTACAATGTTTGCTAATGACTGATTACTATAATCATGTTGCATTCATTTCCCTTACGTGCCTTACCCGCAGGTGCACCATTTCTCTCCACTAATACTAGCAGCGAATATTTCAGCAGCCAATTGCCACGTCATTAGTCTTGAATTGACTTGTTTGGTGTGCGCAACAGGAAATATTTCGCTTTTGGAGAACAAGAAAAATAGGTTATTTGCATTACACTTATTAATTTGTGCAGTTATTCAGTGTCTGGTAAGTTAATGTTCAGGAAAAATATTAATTTTATTAACATGTCCTATTATTTTATGTTAACGATTACTCATTTATTTCAGCACTTTGTATTCAGCATGTCTTTATTGAAATAAACCTATATTTCTATGAAAATTTAAGCTTTTGGGTTTTTTTTGTGGCCCACATAAACTAAACCTTGTTTATTTGGCCCGTGTCCGCCTTTGAGTTTGACATGCTTGCTGTAGAAGAAAGGTATGTAAAGTGCTGCCAGAGGTCATAGTGCAACACCATCTCCTGCTCCTTTGTCCAACACAAAAGTTTCCACTTCTCCCACAGGCCTCAGACATAGAGAAGGTGAGCTGGGTGACAAGGGTCCCATCTCCCAGAAGCACTGCCCTCTCAGGGATTTCGTGATTTGAGCGCCTTTTCCAGCTCTGCAGGTCATTTGACCTTTAAATGCTTTCATAGCATAGAAGAAAACTTGTTTTCAGTTCCAAAATAGCCAGTACTCTTCATAGATTCATGTAAATAAGGTGAGCCTGTGATGATAGTTCCATGTTTATGCATTTTTCCAGGAGCCAGGGAAAAAAAAATACCATAGGGGAAACAGTATTTACAAATGATGAAAATGCATGCGCACGCACACCTGCAGAGATGCAGAGAGCAGACTCAGCCCTGTGGTGGTGGCGTCCTGTCAGTGAACAAGAACTGAAAGCCAGAAAGGTGAACTCACCTTCAGAACTGATAAGAGTCATTGTTTAGCTTTCCTTTATTCTTTGTTTTGATCTAAGGCTGCCTCTCCTATCACTTTCTCCCTTGACACAGTCTCTCATTGTCAACTATAGAGGCTAAAGAAACTTGTTCTTTCCACGTAAGAGCAATATTCTCCCCTCCTTTTGTCTTTTTTAGGAAATTAGTAGCTCATGTTTCATTAAGTGGAGTGTTTTACCTTATCTTTTTCCTATAAGAGAAGTGGGAATTTCAAAGCCATAATTTAGAATTATTCTGTCCACTTTATCTTGAATGGATTCTGTTCTCATGGAAATCTTTATCTCTAGACCTTACTAAAGATTATATTCAGACTCACCTACAGACCCACAATTGTGCTCTCTTAGGAGCTGAGGTCTTTAGAAACATAATGAAATGTGACAGGCTTTTGAATTGGGCTCTAGAAACTGTTTCTTTTATGTCCAAGTGGATTCCTTGCCATTTTAGAAGCCAGTCTCTACATTGTTTTATAGAAGGACCTGAGAAACTCTGGGTTTTCTAAACAGAATGATACTTTCACATTGTTCCAGAACAGACTTACAGAGATTTGTTGCTTTTTAAAATATTTATTTGAAACTTGAGGTCTAAAAATAACATCTAGTCATCAGATGGAAGCTTCCATTTAGCCCTTTATCACACAAGTACCAAGAGTGAGGATGAAGACTAATGATGGAGGTTGTGACGGCTTTTTACTGTGCAATTCAGTTTCAAGAAAATTTACATGGTCAAAAGCTGGGTGACATTCTTCCAGAATGTCAGTTCTAGAAGAATGTCACCCAGCTTTTGGCCATGTAAATTTTCTTGACCAGTTCCCCCATCAAGTTTTTTTGTTTGTTTGTTTTGTTTTGTTTTGTTTTTGTTTTTGTCTTTTGTTCATCCTCATCCCAGGATATTTTTTCCACTGATTTTTAGAGAGAGCAAACGGGAAGGAGGGAGGGGGACAGAGAGAGAGAAATATCAATGTGAGAGAGACATATCAATTGGTTGCCTCCCACATGAGCGACTGGGTCTGAGGATCAAATCTGAAACCTAAGTAAGTTCCCTAGACCTGGAATCAAACACTGGGACCTTTGGTCTATGGGCCACGCTCTAACCACTGAGAACACCAGCCAGTGCCCAGTCAAGTCTTTGATGACTGGCATCTCTTTGGATTGGTTGGAACCAATGCTATACTACTGCTTAAATAGATTACCATCTAGTCCAATTCCTTATTTTAAAAGTAAGTCAGATCTCAAAGAAGACTATGTTATGTCATTTGAATTCCACTTCAATACCCTTTCACTAACTTATGTAGTCATCTATATATAATAACTAGAGGCCCAGTGCACGAAATTTGTGCAGGGGGGGAGGGGTGTCCCTCAGCCCAGCCTGCACCCTCTCCAATCTGGGACCCCTCGAGGGATGTCCGACTGCTTGTTTAGGCCCGATCCTACCTGGATCGGGCCTAAACAAGGTAGAATCGGGCCTAAACGGGCAGTCGGACAGCCCTCTCACAATCCAGGACTGCTGGCTCCCAACTGCTTGCCTGCCTGCCTTCCTGATTGCCCCTAACCGCTTCTGCCTGCCAGCCTGATCACCCCCTAACCACTCCCCTGCCAGCCTGATTGATGCCTAACTGCAACCCTGCCAGCCTGTTTGCCCTTAACTGCCCTCCCCTGCAGGCCTGGTCACCCCTAACTGCCCTCCCCTGCAGGCCTGGTCCCCCCCAACTGCCCTCCCCTGCAGGCTTGGTCCCCCCAACTGCTCTCCCCTGCAGGCCTGGGTTCCCCCTAACTGCCCTTCCCTGCAGGCCCAGTCGCCCCCAACTTCCCTCCTCTGCCGGCCTGGTCATCCCTAACTGCCCTCCCCTGCTGACCTGATTGCCCACAACTGCCCTCCCTTGCAGGCCTGGTCCCTCCCAACTGCCCTCCCCTGCTGGCTATCTTGTGGTGGCCATCTTGTGTCCACATGAGGGCAGTCATCTTTGACCACATGGGGGCAGCCATCTTGTGTGTTGGAGTGATGGTCAATTTGCATATTATTCCTTTATTAGATAGGATTAGATAGGATAGAGGCCTGGTGCACAGGTGGGGGCCAGCTGGTTTGCCCTGAAGGGTGTCCCGGATCAGGGTGGGGGTTCCCTTGGGTCATGGGGCGGCCTGGGTGAGGGGCCTGTGGTGGTTTGCAGGCTGTCCATGCCCCCCAGTGACCCAAGAGGAGGCCTTGGTATTTGGGATTTATTTATCTTCTATAATTGAAACTTTGTAGCCTTAAGCGGAGGCTAAGGCAGGCCAGGGCTGTGGAAACTTGGCTTCCTCCATCACCAAGGGCAACTCAAGCCTCCTGCTCTCTCCAACTCCGTGGCTGCCACCATTTTTGTTGGTATTTATTTATCTTCTATAATTGAAACTTTGTAGCCTTAAGTGGAGGCCAGAGCAGGCCAGGGCAGGCGGAAAGCTTGGCTTCCTTTATTGCCGGGGAAACCCAAGCCTCCTGCTCTCTCTGTGGCCGCAGCCATCTTGGTTGGGTTAATTTGCATACTCGCTCCTGATTGGATGGTGGGCGTGGTTTTTGGGTGTAGTGGAGGCATGGTCAATTTGCATATTACTCTTTTATTAGATAAGATAAACTGTATTCTAACAACACTTCACTGTTTCGATAACTGAAAGCAGACTTACAGTTCAGCATACAAGCTCAATTATTCTACAGCATTTAATAGTTTTCGAAAAATACATAGATTGTTACAGCTTAGTACGCACACATATCTCTTCTCTGACCATTACATGATAGAAACAAAGCTCAGAAGGATTCATCCAGGAGCAGTAGAAAGAAAATGAAATTTGCCAGGTTCTATGGATTCTAGTCCTGGTTGTCACCAATAATTTTGTGACTTTGGGCAAGTCTAAAAGATAGGTGCTTAATTTGAGATTCTCAGTTGAGTGGTTGGACTAGGTGTTGATTGAGATACCTTTCAACACTGAGATTCTTTTATTTCCTAATCTGTTTACCAGAAATTAGTATAATGTACTCTTCTTACTGACCCTTTCAAGAATCACAGATGGCCACAGCAGAGTTTACCTACAAAGTAGCTCTGATTTCTGGTAAGCCATTGTAGCAAAGGCTGTTAGCCATCCACTAATGTCCACTTGCTTCTTCTTTCTGGTATTAAAATGCCCCACCCAGATTTTCACAGGGTTTAAGACAAGTCCTGGCCTCTTTTGCAACTGCGCTCTGTGACTAAGTTCTGACTAATGACATGTGAGCCAGAAGTGGTGTGTATAATTTCCAGGTTTCACCCTTAACTAAGAGGGCTGTGCCCCCTACTTCCTCTTTGCCCTGTCTCGTTGTCTGGGGAGAGTGGTTATAGCTAACCCATGTTGGACACGGAGATGGAAGCTATGTGCTAAATATACCAGGGTTAACATACCAGCCCTGCATTGCCTACTTCCAGACAGACAGATAAGTGAAAAGTAAATTCTCACTGCACTGTGAGTATCTTTGTTTTAATAGCCACCAGTGAATGCTGCCATGGAATAAAATGAATCCTAGTGTTACTGGAGAAAGTAGAGGGGCAGATTTTCCCAATGCTCGTGGGAGTGGGGTTCTTGGGAAACGGCTGCAATAAGCATTTTCAGAAGCCCCCACAGGAGATGTGGTAGAAGACTTATATGGGTGGAGTTATAGTTCTCGGTTTGCAAAGTCCCCTGCCCCTAACCCGGTCCTGAAGAAGGTGAAGCTGTGGTTCTAGTAGAGCCAAAAGCAGGGCCAGGGTCCGGAGCTTCCATTTCATGTTGCAGCAGGGTCCAGTCCAGCATCAGACTAATTAAAGTCCATTAGTTCATTGTGTGGAGCCCATATGGCTGTGAGCCACATGGGCAAATGCAGGGGAGTCCACCCTCTGCAACAGGAGTCAGGCGCAAACAGCAAGCAAGAGAGCCAGGAGAGGCAACTCCCTTTGTCTAGTTTAAATATTCAGGCTCCGCGTTCTTGCAGGGGCCACAACTATTTTGGCCGCTGATCGCTTCCATGTGTGACTGACAGATAAGCATCTTTCCATGTCACCCAGACCTTACTGGGCACATGTCTGTTGTCCAGTCCCTTCCCCCGTCCACCAATGGGAAACAGAGAGGGTTAAATGACAGCTTTCTAGCAAAGCTGTACAAATAGCATGCCTATGTTATTAGTTTTTCCTATACTCCTTTACTGTTAAATAATAACCAGGTTATTTAATGGTATCACTAGCAGGATGCTTCAGCCTTGGATTCCATTCTGTAGTAACCTAGCTTATACATTATGGTTCCATTTACAAAAGTTAAAAATTAAAGATAGTCTTAATTATAAACTAAGACATCTCGAGTTTCATAGTTTATAAGACCTGCTGATTACTAAGGCCAAAGATGTTTTAATCTAACATATCCTATGAGATAATGATAAAATGAGGTCTTATCCTTAACATATTATAGTCAATATACTTTTCAAAATTCCAAGTTCAATAAATAGTCTCACACTACAGAAACATAGTATAAACATACTATAAAAAAATAAATGCTACTGCCATCAGGAATGAAGTAATCAGTATTGGGTTGGGTTATAATGGCCACCAAATTGTCTTTAGAAAAGTGTTTCTTCAAATAAAAGATGTTTATGAATCCTGAAATCTCAGGAACCCAAGGACTAGAGGTCACTAACCTTTCTGCTAGTGTACTAAAAGAATTATTTACAAAGATTTCACTTTACTGGTCATTTACTGCCACATCTCGACTTCAACACTGGGCTAATTCGTAAATCATTATGTCTGTATGTAAAACCAAGGACTGATATTGAACCAGCATTTACTAGTAGCTTGAGAATAAAAAACAAGCCACAATTTGGTCACAGTAATAGTGCCAGATATTACAGACTGGTTCACTCAACACCCCTTCAAATCTCCTTCTAGCATTTCTTCTTGTAGAATAAAGGTTGGAAAGTTAGAACACACATTTCGCAGAGGGTTCTGCATGGGACCGTTTCTTCTAAGTCCACGCACATTCTATAAACTACCTGATACCTTATACTCAATCTCTTTCTCTTTACACTGGCTAACCTCCATCTATTTCTGTAACTAAGAATTCTGACTGCTACAGTGATATTTAATTATCTGCCTCTTTAAGGAGTGAAGATATGAGGAGCTTCATAAAAAATATTGTTTTGGCTACCTTCTTATCATTGAAATTTTTACCATTAATTATTTTGTTAAGGGAAAGAGAAGGAGGCACCAGTCTGGAGGCTAGGGCTTGGGAGCTGTGAGTGCTAATCAGAAGTGTTAAACAGCTACCTTCTTATTCCAGACTGACTCAACAAGCCATCTGCGAAGACAAGTAGTCATTTTCACACTGGTCTCAAAGAGAACGTCAGTGCCGCGAGACTACTGAGTGCAACTGAGCTTCAGATGGGTATTTTGATCATGTATTAAACTTCTAGAGGTTAAAGGATTAAGCAACAGGGGCCACAGTCATTGGAAACCCTGTTGATAGATGAGCTGTTAAACCTGCTTCATGTAGTTTTATGGTTCTCAGCATGTGGTCCCACAACAATATCAGCATCACCTGGAAACGTCTTGAAAAATACAAATTTTTGCACATGTACTCACATGCCAGACCTACTGAATCAGAAACTCAGGGTCAGCCCCAGCATCTGTTTTAGCAAAACCTCCAGGCGATTCTGATGGAAGCTCAGGTTTGAGGACCACTGCTGTATGTTGTTCACCCCAGTTGAGGTTGAATGGAGTTTAAGTTAGGGTAAGAAAAGATAATTGAAAAAACAGGTCTAGGATTTAAAAAGAAGTGCATGTTAGAAGTAGAATGTAAATGTAAATCTTTTCCCATATAAAATGGAAAAAGCATTAGTAAAAAGAGCATTGTCCTGGGAATCTAAATCATTGGGTTTGAATTTTTAACAAATAACTAAGTAACTTTGAACTAATCACTTAATTTTTCTGGGATTCCATTTTCTCATTTGTAAAATGAAGAAATGGGATAACATGTTCTCCAAAAGTCACAATTCTGTTTTCTATCAGTTCTGAACAAAATTAACACCACTATCCTTGTTAGCATCATATTGCTTCTTGAATATCATGTTCTTTCTGGGTAAACCCAGAAACCTAATTTTCCAACATTCTGTTTTTCTACTTAGGAGCAATACTGGAAGAAAATTACTAAAAGATACACGTCGTTCTCTACCCCAAGTCAGAAGTCTAGGAGTACACTCCAGCTTAATTCAGGACAGGTAAAATCCCCTGGATTGCTGAAAGGCCAATGTAACATTTAAAATTTATTGGGAATTTACCAATATGCTAGAAATATGTACAAATTACTTATACGTGTCTTGTATATTATTGATGATTTTGATCACATATGAAATTTGAATATTAAAAACTAGATTTTCACCCTCCTGGACACTGTGTGTTAATTAAATCTACTTCCAAAATTAAAGAATTGAGACTCACTGTCATTTAGCTAAGACTCAGGCAGGTAGTGATTACACTTGGGAAAACCACAAAACCACACCTCTTAACAATGTAGAGACACTGAAACATTGAGAGGAGATTGTGTCTACTTTGTGAATGTGGGAACTAGAAAGGAAAAAAGTCATCTGTGTAATGAAGTTTATATGCATGAAGGAAAGGAGGGCCATGCCTACCTATGCAGCAACAAGGGCCCAGAACTAATCTACACTAATAAAAGAGAAACATGCAAATTAACCATCACTCTGCTATATCCACAAGCCATTCCCACCAGCCAATCAGGAGCGAGTATGCAAATTAACCCAACCAAGATGGCGGCCGGTCATGGAGCTGGAGCAAGCAGGAGGCTTGGGTTGCCCCCGGCAATGGAGGAAGCCAAGCTCCTGCCCTGGCCGGCCCTGGCCTCAGCTCAAGGCTACAAAGTTTCAATTATGGAAGATAAATAAATCCTAGATACTTGCTTCCAGCCGGCCTTGGCCTCCGCTCAAGGAGGCGCAGAAAAAAAAACAAAACAAAAAAGAAAAAAAGAAAAAAAGGAGGGGCTGGGACCTTGGGTTGCCGGGGGGTGATCAGGCCAGGATGGGACGGCAGGGGCTGTTGGGGGTAAGCAGACCAGCAGGGGGGCTAGTTGGGGGTGAGCAGGCCATCAGTGGCGGTCAGTTGGAGGTGATCAGGACAGCGGGGAGGGGGCAGTTTGGAGAGAGCAGGGGGGCAGGTGGGGGTGAGCAGGCCAGTGGCGGGGGGCAGTTGGGGGCAAGCAGGCTGGAAGTCAGAGTGGTTAGAGGCAATCAGGCAGGTAGGCAGGCAGGTGAGCAGCTGGAGCCTGCCGGATTGTGAGAGGGATGTCCGACTGCTGGTTTAGGCCCGATCCCTGTAAACCGGCAGTAGGACATCCTTAGAGGGGTCCCAGATTGGAGAGGGTGCAGGCCAGGCTGAGGAACACCCCTTCCCCTCCCCCCCGTGCATGAATTTTGTGCACCGGGCCACTAGTTGGTTAATAAATTTGCTAAAGATGAAAATGCAAACACATCACAAGGCTATAAAGTAATAAATTAATATAGAATGCCAGAGGAAAGTACAGCAAAAATGTGTCCCTTAAGGCTGAGACTATATCTTTCTTCCTACCATCTATCTTGGCAGATAGGAGGTGCTTAGTAGATATTTGAGATTGATTGAATGAATAAAGATTGTGAATGGGAATATTTTAATTTGTACATAATCACAAAAAATCCACAAAATTTAGCTGTGTGTTTCAAGCAGAAACAAGTTGCTTTATTTTTTTTTAATATATTTTTATTGATTTCAGAGAGGAAAGAAGAGGGAGAGAGAGACAGAAACATCAATGATCAGAATCATTGACAGGCTGCCTCCTGCACATACCCCACTGGGGATCGAGCCCGCAACCACGCATGTGCCCTTGACCGGAATCGAACCTGGGACCCTTCAGTCCGCAGGCCGACGCTCCATCCACCAAGCCAAACTGGCTAGGGCAAGTTGCTTTATTTTTAATGACCCTAAAATATAGTATCTTCTTTCAAAGTTTTGCAAGGCCAAGGGAGTGGGAATGAATATTCATGCAATCTTTATTATGTTGAACCTTATGAAATTATAGAGATTCACTGGTTTTGGCCTATAAAAATGTCAAATTCAAATGGTCTGACCTAATTATTATTATTATCATCATCATTATTTTGTCTAGCAGACATTATCCACATTTAAAAAACTGACTAGCACTATCTTTGTAAACACTGAGTCACAAAAAGTTAAGCCTGGCATTTGAAGAGATAGAGCCAGTATATGTTATGAAGACTTGTGACCGCCCATTATCTATAGGGATTATTTTAGAGTATAAATCTTCTTATTAAAAAATAAATTAAACTGTGTTGTTCCAGAGCTATTAGAAGAAAACACTAGAAAAGAGTCTTAAAATAAGTTTTAAAATTAGATAGTGGTCATGGTTGCACAACTCAGTAAATGTACTAAAAAACACTAAATTGTACACTTTAAAAAGGTGAATTTTATGATATATCTATCATGCTATATAATAAAAGGCTAACATGCAAATTGCCCCCTCAGGAATTCGACCGACCGGGAATTCGACCTACTTGCTATGATGTGCGCTGACCACCAGGGGGCAGTGTGGAATGAAGGAAGGCCCCGGCCAGTGGCTGGCAGCTGGCAGCCAGGGGAAAGAAGGCCCCAATCAGCCCTGATCACTGGCCAGGCCTAGGGACCCTACTTGTGTATGAATTTTGTGCACTGGGCCTCTAGTATCTCAATAAAGATGCTTTTAAAACTGGAAAAGACTAGAGCTACAGAGAGTGGAAATACAAATGCACTATATGGATCATTCTGCAGCTCAGAGGAGGAGGAGGAGGGAAAGAGGAGGAGCAAGAAGAGGGGTGTATTACTGCCAAACCTCAGACATCTGCCTGGTTGCTAGCCAACCTTCGCAGTATCATCTTTGGGAAGATTGCATGTTACAGCTCACACCCTTGCCAAGTCATGAAAGTAAATATACATGCAATATTAATAGGCTCTAGTATTTTCAGTGCGATTCTTGAATTCTGGAAAGGGATCCCCTGAACATTCCTAAATTAAAGCATGGTGGGAACTGTTGTCTTTGCAAAATATCATTTCAGTCTTTGTAGGAGGATCTTTCTCAAATCCACTTGTCCAGTGAATCTCATATGGCTGGTTCTAGGACATAGAATGAATGTAGAGAATTACCTATTAGTCATGATTCTTGACCTGGGAGGAGAAAAGGTCAAGAATCCCAGATGAAAGGCCAAACACTCATTCAATCTCAAATATCTACTAAGTACCTCCTATCTGCCAAGATAGATGGTAGGAAGAAAGATATAGTCTCAGCCTTAAGGGACACATTTTTGCTGTACTTTCCTCTGGCATTCTATATTAATTTATTACTTTATAGCCTTGTGATGTGTTTGCATTTTCCAGATACACAGACTCAATTTTACGTAAAACATCAAGGGCACAAGAGCCTTGAATTCCTTCCATGGACCCCCTATCAGAAATCCTTGGTCTATGTTCTGTATAGCATGTCTGCATTGAATTCTATTTGAGTATTTTAATAAAACTTAAAATTGAAAAATAAATACTAGAATCTTAGAAAGCCTCTAAAGAGGTCGTCCCTTTTATTTACCAAAACAAATACTTTAATTTCTTGTCTAGAACCTACAACAGCTGCTAAGAGGATGCAAATGTGCTGGACAATAGGAGAAAGAACCCAATAATTATAATTATTTTATGTTTTAACTAGAGGCCTGGTGCACAACATTCGGGCACAGGGGGAGGGCAGTGTCCCTCAGCCCAGCCTGCACCTTCTCCAACCTGGGACCCCTTGGGGGATGTCCAACTGCGGGATCGGGCCTAAACTGGCAGTCAGACATCCCTCTCACAATCCATGACCACTGGCTCCTTACCATTCACCTGCCTGCTTGCCTAATGCCCCCAACTGCCCTTCCCTGCCAGCCTGGTCACCCCCAACTGTGCTCCCCAGCAGGCCAGTTTGCCCCCAACTGCCCTTCCCTGCCAACCTGGTTGCCCCCAAATGCCCTCCCCTGCCAGCGTGATCACCCCTAACTGCCTCTGCCTCAGCCCCCACCACGATGGCTTTGTCTGGAGGAAGTCAGACATACGGAAGATGGCCGGTCAACCTGGTCTAATTAGCATATTACCCTTTTATTAGTATAGATAGATTATATACGATAGGATTGCTTAAATGGGGGGGGGGGGGAGGAGGGAGCCTTTTTCAGCAGGAGGAGATGCTCTTGGCAGACAAATCCATAACCCCTATATCTGGACTGATAGCCAGCCATATGCACTATGCTGCCAAACCAGTTATTAAAAAATTGAACCACTTTCTTACACCAAACAGCTGTTGCCCTTAAAACCCCTCCTCAGCCCTCACCTTAGGTACTGCCTTCGCAGTTCACCCAGATTAGGTTCTGATTGGTTGGTTTCTATGCCAGTCAGCATCAAAAGCTCTGCCTCCTAGGCAGCCATTGGCTCCTCGCAGTTCACCCAGATTTGGTTCTGATTGGGCGGTTTCTATGCCAGTCAGTGTCAAAAGCTCTGCCTCTTAGGCAGCCATTGGCTCCTCTGGGAAATCCAGAATGGCCCCACCTTCACGTCAGCTCCAGTCCTTCAGTCACACCTCCAGTGTGCTACCGGGTGTATCTCTGGCCACTCTGAGAAGCGGCACCTCAAGTCTGTGCTGGTGGCAATTTTGAATTCTCATCCCTGACCTAACCTTCTTACAGTGCGAGCTCCATGAAGGCAAGCATTTGTCTTGTTCATTCTTAGTTCACTCATAGACTTTACCTGTGTCTATGCATCTATGCTAGCACCGTATGGTGACCAGTCGAACGGTCATTTTGGTTGTCACAGTCACTGCCATATATATATATATATATATTAGAGGCCCGGTGCACGAAATTCGTGCACGTGGGGGGGGGGGGTTGTCCCTCAGCCCAGCCTGCACACTCTCCAATCTGGGACCCCTCAAGGGATGTCTGACTGTCGGTATAGGCCAGATCCTACTGGGCAGTTGGACATCTCTCTCACAACCCAGGACTGCTGGCTCCCAACTGCTTGCCTGCTTGCCTTCCTGATTGCCCCTAACCACTTCTGCCTGCCAGCCTGATCACCCCCTAACCACTCCCCTGACAGCCTGATTGATGCCTAACTGCTCCCCTGCCAGCCTGTTTGCCCCTAACTGCCCTCCCCTGAAGTCCTGGTCACTCCTAACTGCCCTCCCCTGAAGTCCTGGTCACCCCTAACTGCCCTCCCCTGCTGGCCTGATCGCCCACAACTGCCCTCCCTTGCAGACATGGTCCCTCCCAACTCCCCTCCCCTGCTGGCCATCTTGTGGCAGCCATCTTGTGTCCACATGGGGGCAGCCATCTTGTGTGTTGGAGTGATGGTCAATTTGCACATTACTCTTTTATTAGATAGGATATTAAAAAAAAGAAGCCAAAGGCAATATATATATATATATATATATATATATATATATATTGCCTTTGGCTTTTTTTTTTTCACTTTTTGTCACATATAATATTATTCAATTCCCAGTGCTTCTTTGGCATTACATTATACCCCAATACCTTCAAAGAGCTCACTATCAGTGTAGAAAACAATACTGACAAATATAAGGCAATGAGAAAATGAAAGAACAATTTGTAGTAAGTATTCACCTTCAACACAGGGCTGCATTTGAACATCAAGAAGACAAAAATTATGACTACAAAAGAAATACCTGACTTTAACATAAACAATGAATATGTTAGAAGTGTTGAAATGTTACTTACCTTGGTTCAGTTATCAACTTAAAGTGGCACTGCAGCCAGGAAATAAAGAGAAGTCTGAGAATCAGAAGGGCAGCAATGGAAAAATTAGACAGATCTTCAATAGCCAAGATGTGTCATTAGATACCAAGGCTAAGGTCATCCACACACTTGTATTTCCAATTACTATGAATAGTTGGATAGAGAAGAAGATTGACAGAAAAAAATATTGACTCCCTTGAAATATGGTGTTAGAGGAGAGTCTATGGGTACCTAGACACTGGGAAAACAAATAAGTGGGTCCTAGAGCAAATTAAGCTTAAAACATGGCGGCAAAAATGACAAAACTGAAGCTGTCCTATTGTGGGGACCTCATGAGAAGGCAGGGTTCTTTGGAAAAGACAATAATGCTAGAGAAAAGGGAAGGCAGCAAGAAAAGAGGAAAACCAAATATGAGACTCCATAAAAGAAGCCATAAGCCTGAATCTACAGAAGCTGAGCAGGACTGTTGAGGACAGGACATTGTGGATAACACTCATTTGCCAGGGGTCAGAGCTGATAACATACACATTCACAATCATAACCCATAAAAATAAAAATGTTTCAAATAAAGAGAGAAGTGTTTTGTGTTCTACCATCTGAGTGGCCTATACTAAAACCTAAGGACTTTATGAATGCTGCACTTAAATAGCAAATTTCTGGGTTGGGGGGGTGGCATGTCAATAGCCACCACTAAGCATGTATTTCCTGGCACTTTACATAACTCCGTGCTATATAATATGTACCTTAAAATTTAAGAAGTCATGGTCTTTCTACATAAGTCACTTACAATCCATGTTTATGTTCTCCAACTGAAGAGAGAGAAAATGTTGCTTTTCTTTTTCTACATGGAAGTTCCAACAGGAAGTGTAAAAGGAGAAATCTGTTCTTGCAAGATTCTCAACCAAAACAGAAACATTTCCATTAAAAACATAGCAAATAGGACTGTTCTCCTGAGATGTCTAACCTAATTAATGAGATGAAAACATCTTTCAGATATTGCTTTGCTCATGTGTTTGGAGATGATTAAAAAAAAAACATTGAATGTATTTCTCCTTTGCTATCTATGGAACACAGGCTGTGTCACTTGAGGTAAAAGGAGGCTGACAAAAAATAAATTTGCAGGTCATTTAAAAAGAGAGCACGGCTGGAAGGAAAATAAAGGAGCCCAGACAAATTCTCAGGCACCTCACCTATCCTCCTGTTAGTTATATTAGCATCAAATGGTTTTTATCTTTAAACCAAGCTGCAGTAAGATTAAATGGGATTTATGTATAAGAATGCATAAAGTTAGTTTAATCAAACAGGATATTTTCTTGAAGGGTTTTTGTGTGTGATAACAACCAAATCCTGGAACATAGTCAATCAATGATGTTGCATGAAGGAGTGGCCCTTTGAATCCAGCACACACTTTGCTCATAGCTGCAAACAGCTAGACCCACATTAGCATATTAGATATTATATTGTCACATGCCATGGACAGTGGTCTCGGAATGCATGTGTGTTTTACTTTGCAGCATATAACATGCATATAGAAAAATGCATAAACTGTACATGTACTCTTTGACAATTATTTATACTAACAGTCCAATCCAAGTTAAGAAGTAGAATATCATCAGCCCTCTATTGTGTACCTCTCCCCCAGAGATAACCACCATCTTTACCTATGTTAATCATTTTCTTGCTTTTCTTTATAATTGCTATTACATATTATGCATTACTAAGCAATGGAATTTTGGTTTTATCTGTATTTTAATTTTACACAGAATCATGATGTGGGAATTTTTATGCCATGATTCCTTTATTAACCTTATGATCATGACACTTTCCATGATGTTGTCTGTAATTGTCACTTGTTCATTTACATTACTGTTTTAGTATTCTAATTCATTTTCCATTGTCTTGGGGCCTATACGCAAGCATTTCTTTAGTGTATATTCCTGGAAGTGCTGGGTATCCTACATAATAAAATGGTAATATGTAAATTACCATCACTCCACTACGCCCACGATTGGGCCAGCAGGAGGCGCAGGGGGCGGGACTCAGGGTGGCCGGGGTAGCTGATTGGGCCAGCAGGACGCTGAGCTCGCGGCGCCACTGGCGCCGCGAGCTCAGCGTCTGTGTCATGGCTGCGCCGGAGGCTTTCGGAAGGCCTGGTGCACCGGCGGACAGCCAGCCCGCTGGTGCACCAGGTGCATGATTAAATCATGCACTGGGCCTCTAGTTATGGTATATGTATCTTTAGTTTTCCTCAATAATGCCAAGCTTTCTTTCAATGCGATTTTATATCCTAACTAGTGGCCCGGTGCATGGATTTGTGAACATTGAAAGAAAATTTAACTAGAAGAAATATTTTAATATTGCTATTCACCCTTTCTCTATAATAGAAGTGTCAGCCAAATTCACGATCAACAATGACAGATTGAAACACACGTGTGCGATTGGCGCTAGCAAAAACTTTATATATATCGCGCATGTACGAGTCAACTTAGCCTTTTATATACAGAGAATAAACTTGCTTAATTAGACCTGCTTTCTGATGTAGCTAAACTTTTTCCAGCCCAGTAAAGACCCCAACTTCTCTTTCAGGTAATGGTCAGCAACACAGCAGTAAATAGCAACATGAAGCTGATTATTATTGTAGATCACACAGGGAGAACAAAGGGTAAAATATTTAACTGCAGCAGTGTTTGACTATATTCTACGCAGTGAGAAAACCTGAAGTCACTTTCAAGTCCATCATTTCTTACTTCTTTTCAGTAGGGTCAAGTTTCTAAACTTTCTAACTCTTCATTTTCTGGTTAATGAAAAGAAAATAGGATTCTACAGAGTCTCCTATTTACCTACTCCAGGACTTCTGTGATGATCAAATGAGATAAGGCACAGGAAAACACTTCACAGACATTTGGTTAAAGTGTAAAATGTTTGCACCTGGCTATAAAGCAAGTCATGTTCCTAGGCTGAAGAAACTGTAAGGAGGCTCGTCACTAGGGAGAGGAAGCCAGGCGCTGCTATGTGTCATCATTACCCAATGTCCACAGCGACCATCTCAGGGCTGGGCTCGGCTGTGGGCCACATTTTGTGCCATGGGGTCTTGGCAGCGTTGGCTGCTATTTGGTGGGTTGTCAATTCAGGGAAGTGGCGGGGCCTGTGTCTCACTTGGGGGAAGCTGAGTGTTGGTTTGTGGGCACCAAGTCCATAGTGCCATTTATTGTTAAATGACCTGTCACTAGGGAGAGGAAGCCAGGTGTTGCTACATGATGTCATTACCTGGTGCCCACAGCGACCATTTCAGGGCTGGGCTGGGCTGTGGGCCGCATTTTGCGCCATGGGGTCTCAGCAGCGTTGGCTGTGATTTGGTGGGCTGTTGCTCCAGAATGGTGGCAGGGCCTGTGTCCCACTTGGAGGAAACTGAGTGTTGTTTTGTCAGCGCCAGGTCCATGGTGCCGTTTTTTTGTAAATGGCCAGTGCATGTCACAGCAGCTCGTGTGTTGAGCGTCTGCCCCCTGGTGGTCAGTGTACATCATAGCGACGGTCGGATGGTTAGAGGGAGACTTAGCATTTTAGCCTTTTATATGTATAGATTAGAGGCCCGATGCATGGAATTCGTGCAAGAGTAGGCCTTCCTTCCCCTGGCTGCCAGCAGCTTCCCTCTGGCACCTGGGACACGGGCTTTGTTCAAAGCCTGGGACCTGAGCTTCCCTCCAGCCACCTGCAGGCACCCGGGACCTGGGCTTCCCTCACAGCCCCAGCTTCGACCGGAGGGTCGTCCAGAAGGACATCTGGAAGGACATCCAGTCTAATTAGCATATTATGCTTTTATTATTATAGATTTTTAGCCAATCTGGTCAGTGTGTCATTGTCATTTTAATTTTTTTAATTGCTAATGAAATTGAGCATCTATTTCTGTCTACTGACCTCCATTGTGTTTTAATGTTATAATCATCTCACCACATTTTTTGTATGCCACATTCATATGCAGCAAGAAGCCTAATCATTTTCCAGTCAATTTGGAATAATATCATTGATGTGATTATAAAACTATATATCAACTGTGCTTCAGTTCTCACCAGTCATTGAAACAGCCTGCAAAGGATGGAATGCTTTTTTATTTTATCTATTGCTTGATGTTATAAAGAAAGTTTTTTACAGCCCAGCCTACATCTAGTCCTAAGCTAATCATGGTGAAGTGGTACAAGGATAAAAGATGAAACTTGAACTCTTTCTGCCACAAAAAGAAGCCTGTGTAGTACAGAAACTGAGGCCTTAAGATCCATCAATGCAGGGCATTATGATAGTAGCTGATTGAATTGGTTTCTATTTTCTGAGTGATATTATTACAGACTTCGATACTTAGGGTAACACTAGGATTCTCTCTTCTTCTAAATGAAAGAGCCCCAATGAGTTCAGAGTAAGAAAGATGTAATATGCTATTGTGTTTCTTATAGAGGCATTCATTAACTATTTACCTCATGGGCCCCCAAGGTCAGGGGCAAGCTACACTCTCCCTGATAAAGAGCATTTTCTGAAAGAGTCTCTATCTTGCAGGAATGTAGCCAGCTCTGCGTGACCTTGGCTGTGCAGCACAGAGAACCCCACTGTGCCTAGCGATAATCATTTAATCCTCTTAAATCGTTTGGTTTATTGTCCTAATCTACCTGTTTTCGTTGTCTTTGTATTGTAAGTCAAAAAGAAAATCTTTACAGCAAGTTCTAGAAAATAGTTTAATAAAGGACATCTTAAACTGCTAATTTTGGTGAATATGAACTTAAATGAAACTTTGTTGTTGTTTTTTTCTTTTTCAAATTGCATGCATATACATGCATTTTCTAGTTATTTCTCTATTGTGAAAAAATATTTCCCAAGACCTATTTACAAAATAAATATGCTTCTAAAGTACATAATTATATATAAGTATAAGCCTATTCAAAAATGAATAATTGAACAAACAGCAAAGAAATTCTTCAAAGACACTCATCTTCCTGGGCTTTTTATTTATTTGCCTTTTTTTCCCTGTCCTTTTCAGAGTGAATACAAGACTTACCAGGGAGTACTAAAGTCAATATATAAAGGAAAAATAACTTGTGTGAAATGTGTTGCAGAAGCAGCTAACTAATTGTCACTCAGATAAAAATAAAACCAATTGTTTACCCAAATTGATAAATTCAGTCAGAGCAGTTGTTTCACTTGGCCATGGACATAGGTAAATCTTCAAGAAGCATATTGAAGAAGTAGAATGGCCTCAGGTATGTTAACATATTACTCTTTGTCAGAGGGGACTGCACAGGGCAATTGTCCTAAAAGGGTAACTGCTCCAAGATTTTTTGAAAACATTTCTGGGAAGGAAAGTTCTACTCAATTTTATATCACAATGTATTAAAATATTTTCTTTCTATTGAAATGCATCTTACAACTGAGCCATTGTATTTAATATAATAGCCCTAGTATCTAGCACAGGGGTAAGTACTTAGTAAACACTCATATGTTTGTTGAATACATCAATAAAAACTTTCTGTGGCCTAAAATTTACTTCATTTTGAAGGTTTAATTTGAAAACTATGGTATACTAATTGTTTTTAAATAAAAGCATATACAATTTCCAGTTTAGACAAATTAAAGCTTTGTATCCAAAATGGGCTAAAAGCAGAACAGGAGAATCCCTCATGTTCTTTCTCTCCAACAGCCAGCAAAATCTTCAACAAGCCAATCAGTACATTTTAAAGTATGAAAATAATAACTAAAACCCTGTCTCTCTAGTTTACATAAGGGCAAAAATGCATTTATAATAACATTAATGGAAAATTTAGCTCCCTTCTCCAAATCCAGCATAGTATAATGAAAAGAACATGGACTCCATTCATATTCATTCAACAAATATCTATTGAGAAGCTCCGTCAGGCACTGTGTCAAAAAATAGACCAAATAAAACAGGCAAACACAAAACAGCCCTTGCCAATCTTTTATTTGCTTGGGGGTATTCTTTTCAGGCCTTTGTTCAAATCTCATTTTTACTACTTACATGACTGTACTAATTATTTAAGGTACCAAGTCCTCAACTTTCTCACCTATAAAAAATTAGGGAGTTTTTAACCTAGCTCTCAATTGGTTGCTAGAAGGATGAAATATGGCTGTGCATATATAGTAACTAATGCACAGTTGACCTTAACATCGGTTAGCTCCTCTCATCAGCTCCGCCTTCTCCTGTAAACAACCAGCCAATTAGAGAAAGGTCAAGATATGTATATACTAGTAGTCATGATATCATTTAGTCTTTGAGAAATCCCTCTAAAGCAGGGACAGGTGTCATAATCTACACTTTTTAGTAGAGGAACTGGACTTATAATATCAGATATAATACCTGTGTGTTCAGATTTCTCCTTCTATGTTTTGTTTACTAAATGGCCCATAATGATTGCTTTACCGCTAAGTGTCAGCTTGGGAGTGACATAAAAATGCCACAGAGAACAAAGCTGGAAGCGTAGGTAAATGCCTGTACTTGCCACCTCCAACAACCACATCAAAATTACAACTAAAATACAAAACAACCATCATCCAGAACCGCTGGGAAGCTGGCTGAATACAATTCCTACAACTAGAGAAGTAAAGAAGAAAGCACACTGAGACTGGTAGGAGGTGCAGAGGCGTGGAACGGGCTGGTCTAGCACCCACATGTGTCGCTTTTTTAATCTGGAGGGAGATCCACTCTGCAGAGGCCACCTGGAGGAGCAAGGGGTCACAGCCCCACATCAGACCTCCAGCCAAGGGTCCCAGAGCTGGGAAAAGAAGTCCCTAAGGGAAGTAAGAACTATGGGCTGTAAAAACCAGTGCAGATTAGGGCTCAGTGACACAGAGGCTTCTAGAGACCCAGTCGCTCCTCTTAAAATGCCAGCACCATGAACTGAACTTACAAGGTCCCACTTCCTCTGAACTCCAGCACCAGGGTGAGGCTCTGAGAGACACAGACACATATGAGGAGGAACTGGATTGGCTTTCTTCCAGATGGAGGTTCTCACAGGGATCATTGTTCCTATGCTGGGACCTCCCAGGTCACAGGACTGACTGGCAGCCATTTCTGTTTGCTATACCATGGTGATTCCCTAAGACCTCACCTCCTCCAGTTTATAACACCACCCAAGCTGTGTGCATCGGCTTTTGCATAGAATGGCCTGTCCTTTGTCCTTGCTCAGGCTAAAATCTCTCAAGCTGCAGCTGGGTCAGGAAGCCCCAAACCTATCAATAGAAGGCCCAAGAACTTGCACCAACACCAGCCTGCCTTACTTCATAGCTGGGCCTCATATGGGCACTTCCAAACCGGATACAAAAAGGAGGAATCTGCAGATCTCTCTGTAGCTCATGTTGGGTGGCCCTAGGCAGTGGTTGACTTTGCACCCCCCCTGAAGACTGAAGAGCCAGTGTACCCAGTGGTCGGTGTGAGACCATACCAGATTACAACTCTACACATCTATAAGTGACACACTCAAAGGGCAGACTCAGTGAGCACCCAAAGCCCACTGAAGCAAGTCCTGCTCCATAGGGGTATTTCCTGCACAGAAGCTCTCCTACTGTAGTCGCAGCTGGTCCCCAGAGCTAATTGGCCTGGAGGTCAATTCCTCCCAGTGACACCAAGAGCAATCAAGTGTCAACTACAACAAGATTGTGCTCACAGCCCACAAAGAGTGCACCTAGAGTGCCCAGCTCAGGTGACTGGGGAGGCTGAGTCACTGGGCCCTATAGAACACCTATTGTACAAGGCCACTCTACCAACTTAAGGAGACATAGCAGCTCTACCCAATACATAGAAACAAACACAGGGAAGCAGCCAAAATGCAGAGAGAAAGAAACATGTCACAAATGAAAGAAATGGAAGAAAGCAGACTACTGGGTATAGAGTTCAAAAATCATGGTTATAAAATTATTCAAGAATTTTCTAGAAACCTCCAAAAAAATGGTAAAGGACCAGTCAGAAATTAAACATACACTGATTGAAATAAAGAATAATATACAGGGATTCAACAGTAGAGTAGAGAATTCTGAGAATCAAATCAACGATTTGAAATATGAGGAAGCAGAAAACACCCAACCAGAAGAGAGAAGAAAAAAAAGAATCCAAAAATGTGAATATAGTGTAAGGAGCCTCTGGGACAACTTAAAGCGTACCAACATTTGCATTACGAGGGTGCCAGAAGAAGAGAGAGAGCAAGATATTGAAAATCTATTTGAAGAAATAATGACAGAAAACATCCCCTATCTGGTGAAAGAAATAGACTTACAAGTCCAAGAAGCACAGAGAGTCCCAAACAAGAGGAACCCAAAGATTACCACACCAGGACACATCATAATTAAAATGCCAAGGGCTAAAGATAAAGAGAGAATCTTAAAAACAGCAAGAAAAAAACAGTTAGTTACCTACAAGGGAGTACCCATATGACTGTCAGCTGATTTCTCAACAGAAACTATGCAGGCCAGAAGGGAGTGGCAAGAAATATTCGAAGTGATGAATAGCAAGGACCTACAACCAAGATTACCCAGCAAAGCTATCATTTAGAATTGAAGGTCAGATAAAGACATTCACAGACAAGAAAGAGCTAAAGGAGTTCATCACCACAAAACCAGTATTATATTAAATGCTGAAGAGTATTCTTTAAGAAGAGGAAGAAGAAGAAAAAGAAAAAGATCAAAAATACGAACAACAAAATGAGAGCAAATACATTTTTTATCAACAATTGAATCTAAAAGTCAAAATAAATAAGAAATCTAATGATCAGAATAAACTGGTGAATAAAATAGAATCAGAGGCATGGAAATGGAACAGACTGATGATTCTCAGAGGGAAGGGTGGTAGGGGTGGAAAGAGATTAAACAAAAATCTTATATGCATATATGCATTACTTATGGACACAGACAATAGGGTGGCAAAGGCCTGGGGTGGGGCAGGAACTGGGTGGAGGCGTGCAATGGGGGGGAAAATATAGGGATATCTGTAATAATATCAATGCCACAGAGTCCTCTGGATGTCCAAGAAAAACAAAAAAGGTTGGGGAAGGAGGGCTGACATGAAAGGGGAAGAAGAGACAAAGAGTAATACCTCATACTAACCTTGGATTACTTATGTAACAGTATAAAAGAATAGAGTTAATCTAAAATTCAGTGGAATCAATATTAAAGTCAAGGTTTTATAGCATCTCTTTTTTTTAATTGACCTGACTCATTTGGTGCTACTTTTATTGTTTTTATTATTTGTTTAACACAAATGTTAATGAAAACAAGCTCCTCTCTGTAGCTTGACATAATTAAAGGGAAATATCTGCAGACATTTGGGGAATGATAAAAGTATAACAAGTAATACAATGACAAATTGGAAAAAAATATTTACCAAATATAGAAAATATGAACATTCATAATATATGAAGAGTTAAAGGCATAAAAGAGAAACAACACAAAAAAAAGATAAGAAACTCTAAGAGGCAATTCACAGCAGAACTATATATGATCAAACTATTAAATCTCACTAATTATAATTTAAAACATTAAGATAATATTCACCCCTATCAGATTAATAATATCCACTTTTTCTAAGGATATTTAAAAATGTAAATTCTCTTAGGGTATATTTGGGAATTTAAATTCATGTAAAATTTATGGAGTGCAAGTTAACAAAGTCTATAAATATTTAAAATGCATGTACTCTGGCCAAGCAATTCCACTTCTGAGAATTTATCCTGTGGATGTACATACGCAAACAGATAAACTATAAGTAACAGTTTCTTATAATACTTTTTTAATAGTGAAAAGTTGGAAACATTTTAAATGTTCTTATATAGGGAAATAGTCTTAAAATTATGATTAATCTGTAAGAAGAAATATAGTATCATGTAAGAATTTCTTAAAATAATGTGGATATATGTGTATGACAAGAAAACATACCACAAAATATATTACTAGTATGAATAAAAAGTAAATTATAAAACAAATTGTATATTTTATTCCAATTTTTGCAAAAAAAATCTGTGTATGTGTGTTGATATCTTTGCCATATGTCTAGAAAGAAAGGTTAGAAGATATTAAGTAACTCATGGATAGTAATTTATTGTAAGTAGTAGTTGATGATGAGAATTAAGGGTTGAGGAAGAAAAAAGCATGTTTTAAGTTATATTGCTTGAATTGTTATAATATGCATACACTATTTTATATATATGCATATATATATATAAAGAGAGAGAGAAATTTTCTTCTGTGTGTGTGTGTATGTGTGTGTGTGTGTGTGTGTGTGTGTGTGTGTGTGTGAATTTCTATTCAAAGTAAAGTAAGACTTGGGCAGAGAAAATTTATTTGGATAATGTAAAAATCAAATATCATTTTTCTCAGTTTTCAGTGATTGCTTTGATCTGCATGAGCAGTCGGTGTGATCTATGCCCTTTTATCCTTCCAACGATGACTACATTTGCTAAAATGCAGGTTCAAGTCAATTAATTCAAGTTGACATCATGTGAATGAAATTACCTTCAGTAGTTTTTTCTACTGTTGCAGTAGAATCTGTTATTTCCTGCCACTCCCCCTTAGGTGGAATAACCACTCAATAAAATATTTGTTTTATCAAACCATCTTATGTTTGTATGTCTTGCTTCCTCATCTGTATTTTGCATCTGCCAAGAATCAGCTTCTGGGTCTTCTGTTCTCTCATAGTGCATAGAACCAGGCAAATGAATTAACCTGGTGAAACCTCAATTCATGGACACGTGGACATCTAAGTAATAGCAAGATGTATACCAATGTCTATGTGATCATTATTCCAAAGCAATGAGATCATTCACCAAGTCTTGTCAAAAATTTCAGACTTGGGTCCTGAAGAGCCTGGACTGAGCCTCCTTAACCTAATTTTGCAGCTTTAATTCACTTTAACAATAATAAGACTCTAGATCTAGAATTTGATCCAGGTATCAAGAAAATAATCTTAAACATGAATTCACAACTATATACTGCTTAATAAATCTTCAGTGAACAAAGCATTCTTTGTCTAATATCGTAACATGGGCATAGAGGAAACTGCTAATTCAGTCTTCTCAATGCCAAGAGTAGCAGTAGCATCTGAGAAAGTGGCCATAGTTCTCCTCATGTCTTTGACAGATCAGTCTGAACTTGAATCCTGCTGAGTAATGGGCTGAATCCCACAGCTACCATCACCACCACACACCCTTCCTGCCCCCTACCCTACTTACACTTACACAGATATACACACAGGCATGCACACACACAACCAAAAATTAGAAAATCAAAGCCCAGATCCTAGAAACAGGAGTCCTTGTGTCAGTGGCAAGAGAATTACCCACATGAAAATGGAAACATGTATGCAGCGTCGGGAGTCCATATAGAGGGCTTGTTAAGAAAGGAAAAGGACACAGCTTAATGCCTCCTACATCATTGTTTCCTTTTGATGACAAAGTTTAATGCCACAAAACAGATCCCTGAAATGAAAGTTTTTCATTAGCAAAAGTATTACTTTACATTATGCTCAAATTCCTAAAGGGGACATGCAAGTACCCTAAAATCTGTATTTAAGTCAAGGTAGAACAGACAGGTAACATTAGTCAGGTGAATCAGACACAATTTCATTAAAACATTTAGGCTATCTTTGTATCTATAAATAATATGCTCACACCTTTTTTATTGAAATTAACTTCTCAATCTATCTGTCACTTTCCTGGTTTTGAAAAAATACAAGTTTTTAAAATATTGTAATTTTATTATAACTTAACAATACGAAAACCAACAGCCCAACCTTGCTCATAAGTGGCAACTCACCTCTGACATTAAGGAGAAATTAGAATGGTGTGAACTTTGTCATCTCTCTTGGAAATGGGGTAGAAGGGCCACTACTCACCTCCAGTCTCTTGGAGTCACATGGATATTAAAGGTACAGCAATACCAAATTGCTCCATTTTTCAAGAAAGGCCAGAAAATTAGATTTCTGCTAATTTTAGTGCTGAAGATAATTTTTTTAAAAAATGTAAACATTCTGTAAAGGTGCACAAAAATACATCTTATGGTCTTGCTTAGAATTCCATTGAATATCTACTCTAAAATAATTTTGTATGTATATATATATGTATGGAGGGTGGTGGTGGTGAGCAAATCAATGACATAATGTCATGTGGAGTGAAGAAGTAGAAAAGAATGTTAAATTTTAGTTCTACTAACACTTGAGTTTACACATTCCTTGCCTCTTTTTATTAATTGGAAGAATTTTTAACCTCTCATTATAAATTAATTGAGATCATTTAGAACTCTTATAGTAACTTTCCTCTTTAAGAAATCTATCATGGTGAATTTTATATTCATTTTATTACATTATATAGGACATCATTTTGGTTTATCTAAACTTCTTAAAACCACCAGAACATTACCAAAAAAAAAAAAAAAAATCACTTCCATTAGTGTCAAGCTTAATTGCTTACATGGGAGAAGAGGTCTTTTGATAGTTAATTGTATATGTCAACTTGACTGAGCTAAGGGATGCCCAGATAGCTGGTAAAACATAATTTATGTGTGTGTCTGTGAAAGTGTCTAGAGGAGACATTAGCATTTGAATTAGTAGGCTGAGTAAAGTAGCTCACCCTCACCAGTGGGGGTGGGTAACCCTGTGAGCCAATCCTATCTAATAATAGACAAATATGCAAATTGACCATACCTCCGACACACCCACAAGCCACGCCCATCACCCAATCAGAGTAAGTATGCAAATTAACCCAAACCAAGATGGCTACAGCCACAGAGAGCAAGGTTTCCTAGGTAACAGAGGAAGCCAAGTTTTCCGCCTGCCCTTGCCAGGCCTAAGCCTCCACTCAAGCTATAAAGTTTCAATTATAGAAGGTAAACAAATTCAAACAAATGGTGGCAGAATGGAGCTTGAGAGAGCAGGCCAGGGTTGCCACCAGCAACAGGGGAAGCAAAGCTTTCCGCACACCCTGGCCAGGCCCACCCACTTAAGGCAACAAAGCTTCAATTATAACGCCAACACAAATGGCTACCAGCCTCGGAGGGAGCCCCAGGCTTTGCTCCGCTCCAGGCTACAAAGTTTCAATTTTAGATACCAGGGCCTCCGCTTGCATTGCCAGGGGGCGTGGCCCTCCTGCAAACCACCACAAGTCCCTCGCTCAGGCCGCCCCACGCCCCAAGAGAACCCCCACCTGATCCGGGATGCCCTTCAGGGCAAACCAGCTGGCCCCCACCCCTGTACCAGGCCTCTATCCTATCTAATAAAAGAGTAATATTCAGATTGATCATCACTGCAACACACAATATAGCTGCCCCCATGTGGTCAAAGATCCTGCCTCCATGTGGACACAAGATGGCCACCACAAGATGGCCAGCAGGAGAGGGCAGTTGGGAGGCACCTGGCCTGCAAGGGAGGGCAGTTGAGAAGGACCAGGCCTGCAAGGGAGGGCAGTTGGAGGTGATCAACCCTGCAGGAAAGGGCAGTTAGGGGTAACCAGGCTGGCAGAGGAGGGAAGTTGGGGGCAAACAGGCTGGCAGCAGAGTAGTTAGGGAGTGATCAGGCTGGCAGAAGTGGTTAGGGGCAATCAGGAAGGCAGGCAGGCAAGCAGTTGGGAGCCAGCAGTCCTGGATTGTGAGAGGGATGTCCGGTGGGATCGGGCCTAAACGGGCAGTCGGACATCCTTTGAGGGTTCCCATATTGGAGAGGGTACAGGCTGGGCTGAGGGACAACCCCCCTCCGTGCACGAATTTCGTGCACCGGGCCTCTAGTTCCTAATAAGTAAGAAAGAAAATAAATAAATAAATAAATAAATCCTATTGGTTCTATTTCTCTGAAGAATCCTAATACAGATTTTGGTGGTTTGATGAGGTTAGCATTTGAAATGAGACTAAGTAAGGTAGATGGCCCTCCCCAATGTGGGTGGGCATCATCCAATCCATTAAGGGCCTGAGGAAAACAAAAGAAAGAGGATGGAGGAATTTTCCCCTTTTTTCCTTGCTTCACTGCTTGAGCCTGGACATGTCCTCTAATCTTCTGCCTTTGAACATCAGCTACTCTAGTTCTCAGGCCTTCAGATGGGACTGAATTACTTCACCAGCTTCCCTAGGTCTCCAGCTGACAGAGGGCAGATCATGGGGCTTTTCAACCTTCACAATCATGAGCCAATTTCTCATGATGAATCTCCATTATCTCCTACTGGTTCTCTTTCTCTGTAGGACCCTGATTATTGCAAGTACAACCCACTTAACTTCCACTGAACTAAAGTAAAAAATGTTGCAGATCAGATGGGCTCTGTTTGACCAACCCAGAGAGGTTGCTGATTTTTTGTTCCCCAGCTTGCCTTGCTGCATAGAAGACATCAAAATTCCATCTTCATCAATGCTTCACTCCCACCATTTTTTCTAATCCTTAATTAATTTCTGTTTCAAAAGGAGCATGTTTATAGTTCTCCTTTATACAAATGTATTTAAATAAAACCTTATCATTTTCATAAGATAAGAAAACATCATTTTAAACTTCAGTTGGTCCAATAGTTGCCTACACTTGACTGTTGAAAGAACACCTCTAACAAGAATAGTCATGATAGGTAAACACCTAAACTGCTGCCTCACACAACAATTTCAAAACTACAATTAAAAGACAAAATGGACATCATACAGAACCACAGGAAGGCTGGTTGAGTGGAAATTCTACAACTAGAAGGAAAGAGAAAAGCACACTGAGACTCAGAGGAGCTGCAGAAGGCAGAGATACAGAGGCGCACGCACGGAGAAGGTTGGCAACTGAGTACACGGCTGCCTTTCTCAACCAGGAGGGAGACAAAAGCTCCCCACAGCTCTGAACTCCAGTTCCGGGTGAAACTCTGGGCACCCAGACTCATTTGGGGAGAAACTGGACTGTCTGGCAGCAGGCGGAACTCGAGGGCGGCTTTCTTTCAGAGGTGCTTGCAGCGATTACCGTGGAACACTGAGACCCAGGGGCCTCTTAGGGAAGGGCTGATGGGAAGCCATTGCTGTCTGCTCCGCTTTGAGACTCCGCCCCATCCAAGCTGAGCACAGAGGCTTTTGCAAGTCTTATCTCATAAGGGTGTCTCCAGAACAGAAGTTCTCCCAGCGTAGATACAGCTGATCCTCACAGCCAATTGGCCTGGAGATCAATTCCTCCCAGTGACACCAACAACAATCAAGGCTTAACTACAACAAGACTGTGTGCACAGCCCACAAAGGGGTGCACCAAGAGTGTCCACCTCAGGTAACTGGGGAGGCTGAGCCACTGGGCCCTATAGGACACCTAGCACACAAAGCCACTCTATCAACTCAGGGAAGCAGCCAAAATGCAGAAACAAAGAAACAGGTCACAAATGAAAGAAATGGAGGAAAGCAAACGACTGGACATAGAGTTCAAAACCACGGTTATAAGGTTTTTTAAGAATTTTCTAGAAAAGGTCAATAAATATAGCCAGATCCTCAAGGATATGAAAAAGGACCAACTAGAAATTAAGCACACACTGACTGAAATAAAAAATAATATACAGAGATCCAACAGCAGACTAGAGGATCGCAAGAATCAAGTCAAAGATTTGAAATACAAAGAAGTAAAAAAACACCCAACCAGAAAATCAAAAAGTAAAAAGAATCCAAAAATATGAAGATAGTGTAAGGAGCCTCTGGGACAACTTCAAGCGTACCAACATCCGAATTATGGAGGTGCCAGAAGAAGAGAGAGAGCAAGATACTGAAAACCTATTTGAAGAAACAATGACAGAAAACTTCCCCCACCTGGTGAAAGAAATAGACTTACAAGTCCAGGAAGTGCAGAGAACCCCAAATAAAAGGAATCCAAAGAGGACCACACCAAGACACATCATAATTAAAATGCCAAGAGCAAAAGACAAAGAGAGAATATTAAAAGCAGCAAGAGAAAAACAGTTATTTACCTACAAGGGAGCACCTATATGATTGTCAGCTGATTTCTCAACAGAAACTATGCAGGCCAGATGGGAGTGGCAAGAAATATTCAAAGTGATGAATAGCAAGAACCTACAACCAAGATTACTCTACCCAGCAAAGCTATCATTCAGAATTGAAGGGCAGATAAAGAGCTTTACAGGTAAGAAAAAGCTAAAGGATTTCATCACCGCCAAACCAGTATTATATGAAATGCTGAAAGGTATTCTTTAAGAAGAGGAAGAAGAAGAAAAAGGTAAAGATAAAAATTAAGAACAACAAATACATATATATCAACAAGTGAATCTAAAAATCAAGTGAATAAAAAATCTGTTGAACAGAATAATCTGGTGAATATAATAGAATCAGGGGCATAGAAAGGGAGTGGACTGACAATTCTTGGGGGGAAAGGGGTGTGGGGATGCAGGAAGAGACTGGACAAAAATCGTACACCTATGGATGAGGACAGTGGGGGGTGGTTAAGGGCAGAGGGTGGGGTGGGAACCGGGTGGAGGGGAGCTATGGGGGGAAAAAAGAGGAACAACTGTAATAATCTGAACAATAAAGATATATTTTTAAAAAGTAGCCATTTCTAACCACTGGCTATTTAAAAAGTTTTCAAAGTATCTCAAATCAATGACTTGTAATGAGGCTTAAAAACTAGAATTTCTGACAGCCTACAAAGAATAAAAAGGTTTCTTTTCCTGATAATTACCCCATGTCTGTACAATGGTGAAATAGGAAGGGTTTCAATGACTCAGTTTTGTAAAAAAAAAAAAAAAAAAAAATAGACAAGTGAGCACAAGGCAACTAAGAAAGACTACAAACTTCCCTATTTCAGAGAAGCAGAAGTACTGGGAAAAGGAAGCTGACTAAGGCTCATACTATCCAGAGAGGGCTTTCAACATTCTGATCTTCCAAGCCTCTGTTAGCTTTTATATATTGATGAAATTATTTATTAATTTCCAGTATAGCAAACAAACTCTCAGTCACATGCCCTAAAATGGAAAGATGGAGGTGACATGATAAATCAAACGGGAAAGAATCAGTGGAATAGTTTTAAAAGTTCATGTTTGGCTTAGGTAGGAACTTCATGTTTTCATGTAGTAGCATTATATTTCCTTTTCTAATCAAGTTTGGATTAGTTGAAATCAAAATTAGTTTCTGTTTCCTGAGCCACTGAAAGCAGGGGGGTAGGGGTGAGAGGATGGTTTAGAACATTCTTCTGAATAAAGCGATTGCAGCTAAACCCAGGGCAAACCACAAAGCAAAATCTCACATCCAGATAATCTGGAGCTCAGTTTAACACATACTCTGAATAGAAGAAATGCAACATTCATGACTAAGAGAACCCAGCTCAAAAGCAAAAGCAGCACCTTCCTTCACTCCCACCAAGTGAAAATAAACTGGAGAATGGCTAAGCTCCAAAACAATGAGTTGATAATCATCATGGTTTTCATGCCTCTTGTAGAGGAAATGAGATGTCGTCCAATGCCTGCAGATGCCTTTTCAGGAAATTGCTCATCTGTCTAATTACGCTCTTATTTCTTCACAGGTCTGCGGATACATTCAGCTTTGTACATGCATGCCTTGGCTTCCAGAAAGCCTTCTTGTCCTTTATCTGTTGGTCATTTGAAATTTCTGATGTGATGGAATCTCCTTAAATGGAGACTTTTGGAAATTAAAATCTCCATTTTTAGGGGTTTTCATCATCTTGCATTAATCAGTGGCTGAACTTCATTGACACCTTCTCAGAGAATGTCATTTCCTACTGGGAAGTAGTTTTGAAAGAGCATAAATTAAAAGGCCTAAGAGACTATACAAATGGCTTTAAGCCGTGTTACTAGCATAGAGCACCTAACTCCTCACAGACTCCAAGTTTATATGTTCTCAGGCAACCTTGTTCCAGCTTGTTTATTTGTTTTTCCCAGTGGAACGGTCATGTACTTTGGCCTCTGCCCCTTTCATAATACACCACAGAGAACCTGCCCTGTTCTACTCTCCACTGGTTAACCTTGCTTTATTTCCTATCCTTGTATAGTCAGTACAACCCACTTAACTTCCACTCCAAAATTGATCATTTCCTTCCTTCTAAACTAGGTTCGTCATTTCTATCTCAATTGAAGAACAATGTAACAGACATTTATAAAGTCCTATACCAGACCCTGGAGATAGAAACAAAACAAGACCAGGGTATTTTCCCTCAAGGAGCTTGCAATCCAGCAGGAAAAAAAAAACACAAAAAAAACAACAACACAGAATTAACCCCAAACCCTACATCCAACTACAGTTGGAGCAAAAAAACACAACAAGTTATGCCCTAGTCGGATTTTCTCAGTGGTTAGAGTGTTGGCCCACTGACTGAAGGGTCGTGGGTGCTATTCCACTCAGGGGTGTGTGCCTCAGTTACAGGCTTGATCCAAGGCATGTGCAGGAGGCAAGCAATCGATGTGTCTCTCTCATATCAATGTTTTTCTCTCTCTGTCTCTCCCCGTCCCTTCAACTCTCTCTAAAAATCAATGGACAAAAATATCCTCAGGTGAGGATTAAAAAAAACAAACAAGTTATATATAAACAGCATGTTAAATAAGCAAAGAAAAAGCAAACCGTCATTATGCTACCTATTAAAAAATGTTTATTACTTTGAAATGCTTTCATACTTGGCAAGTAATATTATTCAAATATGTGGTCACAGATATGTAGTTAGAGGAGGGTGGTCCTTTGCCACTGACATGTTATATCTAAAATACTTTATGAAATGAAAACTGATATTTATTAAGTTCTATACACACATAATCCTACATAATAAAAGCCCAGCAACTGAACGACGGAATGACCAGAATGACCTGTCGAGCAGTCGCTATGATGCGCACTGACCACCAGGGGGTAGATGCTCAATGCAGGAGCTGCCTCCTGGTGGTCAGTGCGCTACCACAGTGGGAGTGCCACTTGGCTAAACAGTATGAGCGGCTGCTCCCACTGTGAACCCTGGGCCGACTGGCAGGAACCTGGACAGCGATCTTCACCTCCTTGCCCCAGGCTCCTCCTCCTCGCTCCCTGCCACCTCCTCCAGATGCCCGCATGCCACTCAGTGCCACTGCTGGGCTCGCAGAGCTGACCCCAGAGGCTGGGAGGCAGGTTCGTGGCTGCCGCGGGACTGAGGCCTACTTCACTGCCTCTCAGTGCTGTTGTCCCTGGGCTTGGCCCCAACCGGGTCCCCTGGAGAGGCGAGTGCTCTGGCTCCACAGAAGATTCTGTACCAGGGAGCAGCCCCTCAGAGGGCAGGTCCACAGCCACTCAGCTGACCGGGTTGAGCAGCAGTCCCACAGTGAGCCAATCCCTGCAGGCCATGCCCCCACCAGTGCATGATCCGGTGCACAAAAGCCGCTAGTATAATGATAAATGAGGTTAAAAGAGAATGTCATAGTATTCAAGTCTATTGAAGCTAATGACCCACACACAGACCCCCAATACTAATAATAGAGGAAGATGCAAATTGGCCAGGATGCTGTAACGTAACGACTGAACAGCAGGGACCTGAGGCTCCACGGCACCTGGCCGGGGCAAGGGACCTCAGGCCGCACCCCCCTCCTGGTGGGGCTTGATGGGAGACCTCAGGCTGCGCCCCCTGCCCGGCGCCAGGCTGGGGGACCTGAGGCTGCACCCCCTGCCCAGAGGGGCTTGATGGGGGTGGGGCCAGCCGGGTCTGGGTCTCACCCAGTGGGGGTGGCAGGCTGGGTCTGGGTCTCCTGCGTTTTCAAAGCGTGTGCGGGTGGGGGGCAGGGACTTGACTGTAGGTCCTGTGGTGTGCCCCCGACTCTGACAGGAGGGATATTTTCATACACATTTTACTAATTTTCTTTCATCTCTGACACTTCTATTATAGAGAAAGGGCAAATAGCAATATTAAAATATTTCCTCTAATTAATTCCTTTTTAATGTGCACAAATTTCATGCACCGGGCCACCAGTATAGTAATAATAGAATAGGCCTGAAACCTGTCTTATTCTGTTTTACCATCCCCTTAACCCACCTTAAATCAAAACTAGACACTTAGATCTGTTGAAAGGCAATGCAATAGATGTAATTATGAGCCTTCAAGCATATCTCTGGATTTGAGATTTAACATTCCAGTAGTTCCAGCATGCTTTCAGCTATATTTATGCACACCAAAATGCTTGTAAGGAAATCTAAGTTTAATCTATGTGCAACCCTAGCCTGTAGGCTCCTCACATCTGCTGCATTTATAGACTGAGAGAAGATCTAGCCAAGGTCATTTCCATTTCATTCAACAATTATTTGAGCCCAGGAAGTTCTCATTATTTGAACTTGCATTATACCCCATCCCACAATTACATATTTGTTTAGGGAAGCAAAAAGTCACCATGACACAAAAATATTCACCAAGTGGCTGACAGATCTCTTGTAATACTTGTCACCATGTATCCCACCCCACTTATGCCTAGCTTATCTCTCCACCCATCACATCAATACTAACTCTGACTGATAGTGCAGATGTTGTAGACATTTAATCAAACAACGTAGATGCAATGCAATAGATTGTCAAGCAAAATGGCAAACATTGCAAAAGTTGTAGGATTTCATAAGATTGATGAAAGTGATGTCGGAAAACTTCTTAGATCACACGGATACACACACACACACACACAAGAGAGAGAGAGAGAGAGATATCAGAGAAGGACCTATTAAAAGTTAATAAATAGAAAATCAACAAGGACACTAATGTAATAAGCATGGCCAAAAAAAAAACTATCTGAATAAAAAAGGATTAAAAGAGTGCTTTAGGAAAATTGACAAAGCCCTCACTTAAGGCAAAAATAACCTTTATGGTGATAACATTGCAAAAGGTATATATACATTAAGTGGAGATTTCACTATTGCTATCATACAATTGTATTGTAAAATTTAAACCCCCAAAAAATCAGTATTTATCTTTGTTTTCTTAAAGTACTAAGTATAATTTAACTTAAATGTATTTAAATGTAAGAATAAGCAAAGACTCAATCACAGTTCTTTTAATTATTTTTTTAAAATATTTTAAGTGGATTCATTTTCCAGAGCTTTTAAATCTATATGCATTTACTAATTTTCCTTTAATAATGAGAATTCAAATCACTGTTCCAGCCATGGCCCTTGCATTGAAGAAGCTTCTAAAATCCTGCCAGGCTATATCACCCATCAAGTCACAGGTGAGCGTTTATGACATCCACCTGGGCAATGACATTCATCCGAATATTGCACACACATACCCATGGTCAATTAACTTAGGGCTGGTGAAAGGATTTTGCTCTTATTTTAACCTAGGTATTTTCTTCAAATTTATTTTCTCAGGACTAATGAAAGAACATCCACCAAAGAAAAACAACTCTAAATGCTGAATTCTAGATTATGCAACTCAGTTGGCTAAGAATGCTTAGTTGGAGAGGTCAGATACAATGCCATGAGGCACATGCAGGGAGGAGAGGGTCCTGTCCCAAATCACAAAATACAGCTTCCTCCACCCCACATGCCCTGGCCCTCTGACCACGGCAAGTTTGCTGGGGCTCTATAGGCAAAGCACTGCTCTCCACCATACATTGTGAAGCCCTCAATGGCAAACAATTTTATATCATCCTTTTTCTTCTGTGCAAGTAACCTTGTAGAATTAGGAACCCAGAAGTTTTGAAGTCAGGTGGGCTGAGCTTCAAATTCAGCTTTTGTATTTATAAGCTGTGTTATCTGGACAAGTTTCTTATCCTCTCAAAGCTTCAGTTTCAACCTCTGTGATACAGAAATAATAAATCTACCCCATGGAGTTGCAAAGAGACTGACTACAAATGAAACAATGGCTCTGAATGCCCAATAGTGTACAAGCTTTACAGTAGTCACACTTTGAAAAAGAATGTTAGTTCCCACCACTTCCCCCATGTCAAGAAAGATTATGGGGAAGCATAACCCCTCTGGCACCTGGTGGGAAAGGAGGAACTGAAAGGCGATAAAGGGAGTGTAAGAGGAAATGGAGAGGGTGACACAGACTAACTTCCCCAGCACTGCCCCCACTCTCCCATTTCACCCAGGACTGGTCCTAATCATTCTCCACATGAAAATGAAGGAGAAGATATCTGTGTTTCAGACAGAAAGTAGAAATCCAGTGCATCTGACTCAGAAACTACACCAAGTGGCCCAAAAGAGATAATAAATAGAATCACCTGATCTAATTCAGAGGCCTCCGGGTTTAGTCACTCCCAGCTGAGAGGTTCTCTTATTGGAAGGAAATCCACTCTGGCCTACATGTGACAGTTGCTGATCGTTATCTAATCATAGCTTTAAATGTAATTTTTTTCATGAATGAGGGTTTTGGGCAGGGGTCCTCAAACTTTTTAAACAGGGGGCCAGTTCACTGTCCCTAGGATGGTTGGAGGGCCGGACTATAGTTTAAAAAAAAACTATGAACAAATTCCTATGCACACTGCACATATCTTATTTTGAAGTAAAAAAACAAAACGTCAAAAACACCCGCATGTGGCCTGCAGGCCGTAGTTTGAGGATGCCTGGTTTGGGGTTATTTTTTGTTTTTGTTTTTTTGTTTTGTTTTGTTTTGTTTTGTTTTTAATGATATATGAAAGGAGGTCTCTTCCATCACTTTGAAAACAGAGACATTCAACAAAAACTGGTCAATGTTCCTGTTAGTCTTTATCTTCAAGGTCTGAGTTTGTTTTGTGTTTTTTGTGTTTTTTTTTTTGGTCTGAGCATTTTCAATGACAAACAGTCCACAAATATTTCTTAAGCACTGAGAATATTTGCTGTGCCAGGTATTGTGAAGAACTGAGAAGAGGTGGAGGGTGTAGATTCTATTCCCAAGGAACTTGCAACCAGCTAAGGCACACAAACTCCGTGTGAAATAACTGGCCAAGGGGACAAAACGAAAACATCTATATTCAAGTGAGAGTGCACAAGAACACTTCCTGGCTCAGAATGTTGTCATGAAGCTCAAATACAATGATGCACAGAAAGCTCCTACCTGGAACTTGTGTGTTTAACAAATCAATGTCCCCTCTCCCCAGGAGAAATCTAAGTCAGAGCAATGTCAAAGCAAGGCAGCAGGGAGTCACAAGGAGAAGGTTATCAATAGCAAATGCTGCTGAGAGACTTTGACAAAGAAGTCACTGACCTTTTAGAGTATTGTTTCTGGAGTGTGATGAAGATCAAAGTCAGTTAATTATAAGGAGTTAGAAAGAAAAAAAAGGCATATTCAGGAAGCGTAGCCAACAGGTGTAAACAACACATTTGAGAGGCTTGGGAGGGATAAGGAAGAGAGAAAAACCACAGGATCTAGTGATAGCAGTTGTTTTCCTTTGTACACATGGAGCTCTGTTTAAAAGTTTTCTTTAGAAAGGTGGAAATAATATATTCTAGAACCATGCACAGCTCTATTCAGAAGCCAACAGTCAACCACATGGCCTTGTATCTCCAAGAAACCCAAAGGTAGGTGGAGTTAATTCCTTTTTTTTTTTTCCTATTTAATAAAAAAAATTCTAAAATAAACTAGCTTCCCAGGATTTTTCCAAAAAAAATAGCCTTGTTTATTTCATCAGAATTCTACATATAAGGCACAACAAGATAGAGGTTAATTCCTTTTACCTGCAAGAAAGTTAAGGTACTTTTGACTAGAATCTTGCTAATCTCTGTTAATATTATTAAGAGTTAGTTTATACTTTATCAATAAACATTGACTTATTATATCAGCTTTTTATATCCCTTACATCACTGAGTAATTATTATAGGAAATATAAAGATGTTCATGACAGGCCCTTTGCCCTCCAGAGGAATCAACTCAATAGAGACAACAGAAAATGTATAAATAACGTGTGTATAAAGGACACTGACCAATTTAATAAAGATCTACAGATATTAAGAGGAGAAAAGAGAAAGACGTTACTTCTGGACTGGGAGAGCTGACTTTTCTTGGAGGAGAGATGAATTTAAGTTGGCTTTGAAGAAAGCATAAGAGTTTCCAAGGCAGAGCCCAATAGGGGCTGAGGGGAGGTGCAGCTCCATTGCAAGCCAGGCAAGGAGAATAAATGAACAAAACCATAATGAGGACCGTTATGAACAAGAAACCATACCTAATAACCTAAAAAGACAGTTCAACTATCAGTAATACCAAAATTGACTTCACTGAACTCAAGCCCTCTAGGTGGAAGATCCATAGCCCTGGGCCTTTTGGTCTGATTCATCATTATGTTTTTACTCATGCCACTGTTTCCTAACTTCAATATTTCAGCTCTGGGGTCTGTTATTTTCCCATTGTACTCATACTGCAGAAAGAGGAAATAACTCATCCAGCAGTGGGGATTTCTTAGTAGGGTTTTGAAGAGAGATGCTGAGGGTGGCTGACTCTGCCAAAATGTTTCCTTTTTCTCTTGCTGTTTGTCAGATATTGCAGTTGAGCAACCCTGGTGTCATCAACATGCAATCTCATCTAATTTATCTTCCTTCACTCACTCAAACTCAGCCCTTTGCCTTTTTTTTTTTTTTTTCTGGCTCATTTAGAGTTTCACAACCTCTTACCTCTAATTGCTGAGTAAGTTCAAAACACTGTGTATCTGGCATCAGATACCATATTCTCCAAGAAAAAGGGCTCACAGTCACTGAGATGGCTGTGGCTACCTATTATGATATTTTGCTTTGCCATTATTTAATTTTTAAATTTCATTTTAATTTTTCTCACAGATTCAGATACAAACCAATAAATTTTTGTGGCTGTCTTTTCCTCCAAGTCCCTCCCTTCTGAAATACAGATGGCTGAAATAAACATTCACAGAGCTCCTAGTATCAGTCTCTCCAGAGACCCATAAAAATATTCCACACTAATAAACCATTAGTACAAGTACAGGCTATGGAATATGTGGGTCTAATGGGATCCTAAAATTGACTTTTAATCACACAGATAGAGGAAATTAATTTCATTTGTAGGTCAAAAGCTTTTACAGTGTCCTGGAGGCAGGGCCACCATGGTTACTTACTCCACCCAGCTAGCACAGACATTGGGTCTTTATAATTTATCCTGACTTTATAAATCAACCTGACTTCCCTTGGATCAGCCAAGGAAACTTTCCTTTCTCCCCTAATCTCTCCTCTCTTCATCCATCTCAGTAGGAAGAAAAATGGTTTAATTTTTGATAGAGGTTTCTAAAGCAGAATTGCAGATCTGATTGTTAAATATATACTGGTATACATAGTTTGAGCCTAGTGAAAGATATGACTGTGAAAAAGCCTATCTAATAAAAGAGTAATATGCAAATTGACCATGCCTCTACTACACTCACAAGCCACGCCCACCAGCCAATCAGGAACGAGTATGCAAATTAACCCAACCAAGGTGGCTGCGCCCACGGAGAGAGCAGGAAGCTTGGGTTTCCCCAGCAATGGAGGAAGCCAAGCTTTCCGCCTGCCCTGGCCTGCCTTGGCCTCCGCTTAAGGCTACAAAGTTTCAATTATAGAAGATAAATAAATACCAACAAAAATGGTGGCAGCCACGGAGCTGGAGAGAACAGAAGGCTTGAGTTGCTCCTGGTGATGGAGGAAGCCAAGTTTCCGCAGCCCTGGCCTGCCTTGGCCTCTGCTTAAGGCTACAAAGTTTCAATTATAGAAGATAAATAAATCCCAGATACCAGGGCCTCCACTTGGGTCGCCAGGGGGCGTGGCCAGCCTGCAAAGTACCACAGGCCCCTCACCCAGGCCGCCCCATGCCCCAAGGGAACCCCCACCCTGATCTGGAACACCCTTCAGGGCAAACCAGCCAGACCCCACCTATGCACCAGGCCTCTATCCTATCTAATCCTATCTAATAAAAGAATTATATGCAAATTGACCGTCACTCCAACACACAAGATGGCTGCCCCCATGTGGACACAAGATGGCCACCACAAGATGGCCAGCAGGGTAGGGCAGTTGGGAGGGATCAGGCCTACAGGGGAGAGCAGTTGTGAGTGATCAGGCCAGCAGGGGAGGGCAGTTGGGAGGGATCAGGCCTGCAGGGGAGGGCAGTTGTGAGCGATCAGGCCAGCAGGGGAGGGCAGTTGGGAGAGACCAGGCCTGCAAGGGAGGGCAGTTGGGGGCGATCAAGCCTGCAGGGGAGGGCAGTTGGGGGGGACCCAGGGCTGTAGGGGAGAGCAGTTGGGGGGGGAACCAGGCCTGCAGGGGAGGGCAGTTAGGGGTGACCAGGCCTGCAGGGGAGGGCAGTTAGGGGAAAACAGGCTTGCAGGGGAGCAGTTAGGCATCAATCAGGCTGGCAGGGGAGTGGTTAGGGGGTGATCAGGCTGGTAGGCAGAAGCGGTTAGGGGCAATCAGGACGGCAGGCAGGCGAGCAGTTGGGAGCCAGCAGTCCGGGATCGGGCCTAAACGGGCAGTCGGACATCCCTCGAGGGGTCCCAGATTGGAGAGGGTGCAGGCTGGGCTGAGGGACACACACCCCCCCCCATGCACGAATTTCGTGCACCGGGCCTCTAGTGGCTAAATAAATCAAGTAAAAGAAAACAAGGCAGTGTGTGGATGCTTCCAACTGTCTAAAGTTTTTATAGACTCTGCTACTCCATGCCTGTGTCTAGACTCACAAATTTTGGGGAAGAAAGTATTTTCAAAGTTTTCAGTTAAACTAGGAAGGACTATAAATGTGTTAAAAAGTTTCTAGGACTTGCCTCCACATCCCTGAATACAAACTCTATTCTACCTATTATCTTCCCACAAAACCTGAAAAGATCAAATCCTGGGAAGTCACTTGTTGTCTCTGTCAACATACAAAGGAAGCACCTGCTGGAAGATGTTTCCTGCCTGAGGCCATCTTTGCTTCCAAGTTTGCTGCTTGTCCACAAAGCTTGCCATAGCACCTGAAACTTAGTAAATACTCCATGAATCAACAAGTAAAAAGTGCTCATGGTTGGTGAAGTGTTCTCTTATCTGCTCACCTTACCAAAAATCAGCCTTGCTGTAACCACCAATCTATAGTCTCTGAATTCTTGCCATATGCTTCCTTTTAGGCTCCCAGGTATTTCCAACATTTTGAGTTTTAGCCTGGATTTGGCCCACAGGCAGCAACTGGACTAGCAACTTTTATGGCTATTTTGAAATTAGACTACTTGGCTCTTCTTGGTTCTCACAGTCCCAAATTCCAGAGTTACATTGATAGAAATCCATTATAACACAACTAGAGGCCTGGTGCATGAAATTCGTGCATGGGGGGGGGTGTCCCCTCAGCCCAGCCTGCACCCTCTCCAATCTGGGACCCCTCGGAGGATGTCCGACTGCTGGTTTAGGCAAACCGGCAGTTGGACATCCCTCTCACAATCCTGGACTGCTGGCTCCTAATCATCACCTGCCTGCCTGGTCGCCCCTAACTGCCCCCCCCTTGTCAGCCTGATCGCCCCTCACTGCCTCTGTGTGCCAGCCTGATTGCCCCTAACTGCCCCCCCTGCAAACCTGGTCGCCCTTAACTGCCCCCCTGCCAGCCTGGTCACCCCTCACTGCCCCCCTTCCCCCCCGCCAGCCTGGTCACCCCACTCAGCCTGCTGTTCAGTCATTTGGTCATCCTTCACTAACACCCCTGCCGGCCTGGTCGCCCCACACAGCCTGCTTGTGCAGTCTTTTGGTTGTCCCTCACTAAGCCCCCTGCTGGCCTGGTCATAGGCAGCCATCTTGTGAGGGCATGAGGGTTAATTTGCATATTACCTCTTTATTATATAGGATAGTATAAAAGAGTAAAAATGTGGGGAGTTACTAAATGTGATAGCCAGCCTCCAAGGCAGCCTCAGTGACCCCTGTCTCCCAGTCTCCATGCTCTCATCTGATCTCCTCTTCTGGAGGGTAGACTGGGCTTAGAGCTTGCTTCTATCAAATTGAACACTGTAGAATAAGTGATAGTATGTTACTTCCAAGATCTGGTTATAAATGACTGCTGATTCATCTTATAATCTCTCTCTCTCTCGCTTTAAGGTAGGGGTGGGGAAACTTTTTTTCTGCCAAGGGCCATTTGGATATTTATAACATCATTTTCAGGCCATACAAAATTATCAACTTAAAAATTAGCCTGCTATATGGTATATGGTCAAACATTTCATTAATTCACCCCTAATGCCTTGGCAGGGTCAGACCAAATGATTTTGCAGGCCTCAGACGGCCTTTGGGCCAGATGTTCTCCACCCCTGATCTAAGGGAAACCAGTTACCAAGTGGAGCAGTCCCATGGAGAAGCCCATGTGGCGAAGAATTGAGGCCTCTGAGCCAACAGCCAGTGCGAAACTGAGGTCTGCCGACAGCTACCTGTGTGAGCTTAGACGTGGATGCTCCAGCCCATCAAGCCTTGGGATGACTGCAGTGCTGGCCAACAACTTTCCTGCAGCCTCATGAGAGACCCTGAGCCAGAATCACTCAGCTGAGGCAGCCCAGAGCTCTGACCCACAGAAACTATGAGCTAGTAAATGTTTGTTGTTTTAAACTATCAAATGTTATGGTTATTACATAGCAATAGATTGCTAATACATTAAATGAGGGGTCAGCAAACACTTTCTTCAAGGGCCAGATAGTAAATATTTGGGTATTTGCAAGCCATACATTGTCTATTGTACTCCTCAGTTCTGCAATTGTAGCCCCAAAACAGTCAGAGACAATGACTAACTGAATGCATACGGCTCCATTCCTATATAACTTAATTTACAAAAACATTCAGCCAGCTCATGGTCCATAATGTGCCAAGCTCTTCACCAAACCAATGTATTTTCAGTCTTTGCAATTTCTAATGTCTCATTGTCCTTGAGCTACATCCTATTGGGGGACAAGCATGTTAAATTCGGATCATTGAGTTTGTTGTGTAGTATGAAGGGGACACCTTCCCCCATGATTAGTTTTTAATTATTATTAAAAAGTGAGGTTGGAGCTCTGAAAGAAGGAAAATAAGGTATAAGGAAAGTCCCTTCCAGAGTTGGAGAAGAAATAAAAATCCAGACCTTTTCCTCTTTTTTTAATCCCAGGAGAGTTTAGAAGAAGAATAAAGAGAAGCAAGTGAGGAGATCAGCTATCCAAACCTTACCCAAACACTGACACAGAGCCGGGGTGAATGCTTCAGATACATTTAGATAGGCACAAGATTCCTAAAAGCTTCAGAAGTGGTCACCCAATTCCGTGGATAGTTGAAGGCTCAAAGCTTCTAGGAGAATCGCTGAGTCATTTGGACAAAAATAGCACATGATTGATACACGACATTGGTTAATGGAGCCTGAAATAAGGTTTAAAGCCTCCCACAGAGAGGGCACAAAAGATCTTACATGGTCCCCACAGAAGTATTAAGAAGACCATTTAGTCAACAGAGTCAGAGCTGCCTAAGGATGGGACCTCAATGACCAGAGGCAATGGCAGGGTCTAGAGAAGGCAGCAAGGGAAGAGAATCAATTTCCTCTCTGGAAAAGATACTCTTTGCATCATTAATATTTCTTTTCCCCAAAGCACCGTTCGATAGGACATGCCCAAAGGTCAGGGGACCAGCTCTAATACCAGGACATTCAGCAGAGGCCAATAAGCAAAGATGAGTGGAAACAGATCCATGACCAGAAGCTTCTCACAGACTAGCCACCTCTCCCCCATTCCCGAGAAGATATGTGAGCCCCTCTACCTGATAGGCCCATGGGCCATCTTGGGGAAAACAGAGAAAGGGAGAGGAAATCTGGGAGAGCAAATATTAACCCAAAAGAGATTGAGTGACCTCAATACATAACTGTTTAAATCAGAAGAGGTTGAAGTACTTTTACTTGATAAGTTTACACTGTTTTCCCTGCTAGACAGAGGATGGGGGCTCATGAGAAAGTTTATCTCACCTATCTTATTAGTTTTCTGTTGCTGGCACAACAGATTACCACAAACAGCACAAATTTGTTATCTTAAAGTTCTGTGGCTCAGAAATCCAACATGGGTTTACTGGGCTATAATCAAGGTGGAAAATGCCATTTCCTTTCTGACGGCTCTAAGGGAGAATCCCTTTCCTTTCAGTTTCCAGCTCCTGGAAACAGCTGGTGTTCCTGAGCTCCTGGTCCCTTTCCCTTCTTCAGAGCCAGCAATGCAGCATCTCTCTGACCATGTGCCCATTGTCACATCTCTTTCTCATACCCAGGAGAAAAGTTCTCCACTTTTGAGGATTCGTGTGATTTAACTGGACCCACTGGCCATGTAAGGTAACATGTGCATAGGTTACATCTGGACATTTGCGGGGCAAGGATGCAATATTCTGTCTACTACAGCTATGGAAAATAAAGAAAGTATATTCCATTTCAATTTGTACTGTCAGTAAATGTGGGACCCTGATAATAATAATACCCAATACTTAAGTATAATTTATATTCTGCACATATTATTATTTATTAACCTTCCAAATACATACCTTCTACATTACTGGCTAGTTCCTTAAACTTTTCAACTAATCTTGAATTAAATTCTTTAAAGCATAAACTATGTATGTTGGAGGCAGCAACCTCACTCAAAAAATCATCAAGGGCTCTTGCAAACATCCACTTAACCAAAAGCACATTTCAATGTAGAATTCCAAACAGCAGGGTATGAACCCTGTGTAACCAGTAAGAAATAGATGAGACTCTTCAGTGAAAAGGTTTTAAAAACTCCCTGAAGCCCTGGTTTACTTCAATTAAAATCTAACAAACCAGCATACTCCGCCATTAAATTAGGCAACCTAATTAATTATTGAATGGCACCAACCATGTAAATCATAGAGGAGATTCCTGCCAGAATAACACTTGGTGTTAAGAGTAACACTTGCTATAAATGATGTGCACTCTAAATGAACTAACAATATCATTCTTACAAATATCAAAGCGTGAATATTGCTTGAGAGTTTTGTGTTAGCTTTGTTTTGAATGCTTGTGTCTTGTTTGTGGGGCTTTTTGTTTTGTTTTGTCTTGTTTTCAGATGAAGAATATTTAAATTAAAGCTATATTTGAGAACTATCATAGTTATTCTTTCTAGCCATCTCTTATTACTATAATTTTTAGCAAAGATTTTTAATAATCAATTATTGATTCAAAGAAAATACATCTAGGCTGTATATGACTGCCTTATCTCAAATACGTTTTTAAATATATTATTTACCATAAGTTAGACCACTTCCACAAAAGGAAACAACATATCTGGCAATGAACAAATTTAGAAATTCCTTTGGAGAAATTAAATGTTTGGGTTTTACAGTGGTTATGGTTGTCAGTGATGTCATGGGTCATATACAGTGATAGAGTTGCATTTTTCTGAGATTTTTACAGCCATTGAAAATAAGCTCATTTTCATTATAAAATAGTCAGCTTAATGAAATTGCATGAAGGCCTAGGTTTCATGTTTTCTTGAGGACTAAAAGGAATTCTCTTCAGTTTTTTTATAAAGCTTTCTTTGTAGGCAAACTTTTATCCATTCTACAGAAACTACATATCTACAGAAACTTCTCTCAGAAGAGCAAAAGTACTAAAACATTATACTTCTTAATTGTTACCTATATTTCTACAACTTTTCATCTTCTCTTTTGCTCGGTCACCTAAAGACATACAATCAGCAACACTATCAGGTCATTTGAAAAAAACCAGCCACCTATAATCAATAAGGCAGCATTGTGTGGGTGCTTATTGTACATAAGACACCTGTAAGTAGCTAAACCAAACATGGACACAATAAAAGAGGAAGGTTATAAAGGAATGTAAGGAACGTAAAATTAAATGTTGTACAAATGTCAAGGTAAGAAAGATGGTTCAACTGGGTCAGTAAAGGAAAGTTCAATGTGAGGATGTGGTGTTTGGACTGAGCTATGAACAGTCGGGAGGCTACAGTGATTGAGGGGAAGGGTTACGGTCACCAGGTACAGCAATATGAACTCCTAATTTTGCAGAGAAGCAGAAACAACACACAGGTCCCTATCCTTAGCAAAAGGTAACAGATACAGATCTTAATGGCCATGTGGAATAGTGGAAAGAGCATAAGGTTTAGACATAAGAAGGCGTCAGGACTAAGAAGTAAGGTCCAGTCACTATGTGGTCACTTATAATTTTATTACCTTTCTAAGCCTCAGTTTAACACTGTGTAAGCATCGAGAGTAATAAAAAGTTGGCAATGTTGTTTGTATTTGTGAGCAAGAAGCATAGCTCCTAGTGCAATGGTATGTTTGAAATAAATGTTAATTATTTTATTATAAAGTTTCTCCATAGCAAAAGCCTAAGTACTTCCTTATATGTAGATAAATTTCCTCTTTTAAGATTACTCTGCATCTAACTTCTAAATTCTCTTTCTAAAATTAACTCTGGGATCTTGAGACTAGAATAATAGAAATCTCACATGACATTTTTCCAGGAGCAAGATACTGAAAAACTGCTAAATATAGAACCTGCAAAGAAAATAAAAATGGAAAATTATGGACATATAGGAAAATTATGGCTATAAAATTTCAAAGTCACATTGCAAAATGCCAAATGCCGGAATCTCCTATAAAGCTTAATTGTATTTATTTCAAGGAGAAATAGTTTGGAAAGCTGGGTTTGAGAAGTTCCTCACATTTTGGCCTAACTACTTCCAATTATGCTGGAACTTCATTATCAGTCCTGACACTGGAAATGTATCATTATCTAAACAATCATTTCCATTTCACAGAAATCTCAGGACTATTTTGCTAACAATTGAGCCATAACAGTGCTGTTCCCATGGTTACCAAGAGCTCTAATTTCAGTTCCTCAATAAGCATTTTATCATGTAAGAATGTACAATGCTTCAGAATAGGCCACTCTTAGTTCCACATGCTCTTTCTATTATTCCTCCCCAAGTTTCTCACACCCGGTCCCTATTTAAGCTTCCTGTTTTGTTCTTTTTTTATATACTAAAGTTTGTGCGCCCAACCTATATACCGTATTTTCCGGCGTATAAGACGACTGGGCGTATAGAAGATTTTCCTGGGTTAAAAAGTCGTCTTATACGCCGGAAAATATGGTAGTTCTCGTGTTTCTAGCCAATAAATTCAAGGTATTGGAGCAAAGTTAAGAGACAGGACTTGAGCAAAGATGAAAAGAATCAGCTCCTCATCACTCCCCATGGCCCTACATATAGCCCTATAACCACAGCAGAAAGGGAAAGAGCAGCGTGAATCCCAACTCTGGGGTCCTCAGCAATTCCATACTTCCATTTTACATTTTATCTTAGTCTGAATTTCTCAACAACAAAGGAATTTGGTGCTCAAAGCTCTGGAAGAAGCTATCTCTAGAGATTTGGGTCTTAACCAGAGTCCATAGAACGAGCTTCATAGGTTCTCATCTAGTAAAATTATGACAAAATAAACATTTAAATAATAATTTAAAAAATATTTGTACTAAAGTAATAAGACTTTGTGTGATTGTGTTATTTAAAATCTCTCCCACAATTGGAATTGAAAATAAAGCAGAGACTTCTGTTTAAACATGATACTTTGAACATATGTTTTTATCTTCATTCCTTCCCCATATTTCATTAAAATGACAAAAGAGATATCAAAAAAAGGAATGAGGACAGAGAAGAAAATGACAGCATCAAAAATTTGGAACCTATAAACCAACAAATGAGGATGACTGATTAAAAACGGAGAAAGTTAAAAATACACCAACAATATAGTAAGATCAGGAATAAGCTTATTTATATCAAAGAACCCTTGAACGTTCCAAAATCAAAGATCTTTTACCTCTAAAGAGAGAGAAAGCCCTGCCGAGGTGGCTCAGTTGGTTGAGCATCATCCTGTGCACCAAAAGGTCGCAGGTTGGATTCTCCAGTTCAGGGCACATGCCCAGGTTGCAGGTTCAATATCAGCTGGGGTGCATGCAGGAGGCAACTGATCAGTGTTTCTCTCTCACATTGATGTCTCTCTCTCTCTCTCTCTCTCTCTCTCTCTCTCTCTCTCTCTTTCTCTCTCTCTCTCTCTGCCTCTCTCCCTTTCCCTTCCTCTCTTTCTAAAATCACTAAAACATCCTATCTAATAATAGAGTAACATGTAAATTACCATCACTCCGCTACGCCCACGATTGGGCGGCGGGAGGCTGGGGGGCGGGACTTGGGGTGGCCTATCCGGCCATTGAGAGGCACAAATCTGCTGCCACTGAGGGGGGCTACCCTGCTGTTGAGAGGCGCAGGGGGCAGGACTCCCGCCCCCTGTGCTTCTCAACGGCCAGATCCGCGGCCGCTGAGGGGGCCTGCCGGCTGCGCCTCTCAAGGGCAGGGTAGCCAGGTGTCCGCGGCAGCCCCCCTCAGTGGCCGTTGAGAGTCCCGCCCCCTGCGCCTCTCAACAGCAGGGTAGCCCCCCTCAGCGGCCGCGGACCATCAAAAATGGGGGAGCGGGGTGCCTGTCTGCTCCGGCACCAGGCCTTTCAGAAGCCTCCGCCAAGCCGGAGGCTTCTGAAAGGCCTGGTGCACCAGCGGACAGGCACCCAGCTCCACCGTAAAAGCAAAAGCGTGTAGGGGACCCTACACGTGCATGATTCAATCATGCACTGGGCCTCTAGTATTTTATAAAAGAGAGGTAAAGATGTGACTGAAATGGATACATATTTGAAAACCACTTCTATGTTAGAAGGCAAAAGTATTTAGACCCACTCCTTGCCTAGATTCACCTTTCCAATTCACATACTCAGCCAGAGAACTTTCCCTTCTATATTTGAATACTACCCAGCAAAAAACAAACAAACAAACAAAAAAAAACAACCTACTCTTTGGAGGGATTGAAGCTTTCAGCTCTATATCCCACATATGAGTGTAATCACCTGGCTCTTGACATTTTCCACCTGACTTATTTCACTTAGCATAATGTTCTCAAGATCCATCCATGTTGTTGCAAGTGGAAGTATTTAATATTTTCTTATGTCTGAGCAGTATTCCATTGTGTACATGTACCACATTCTCTTTATCCAATAAATATAGGGGTACATATATCTCTACAAATAAATGTTTTCAGAATTTTGGATAGATACCCAGAAGAGGAATTGCTGGGTCATATAATAATTCTATCCTAACCTTTTGTGGAATCTCTGTACTGCTTCCAGCTTTTTTAAATCAGAATATTTCACATGAAAATCTGGACTATCAGACTTCTCTTAAAATACTAGAATATGTTGCATTACTGGGTCTACATTAATACAGGCAACATTCAGTATGCACTCGCCAGGTTACCAAAGGAATATGTCAATCTCTTTTAACGCATGCCTGTCTGGTCTCTATAGCTTTTGAAGTTTCAACACCTCCTATATACATAGCACTAAAGATTCTGTTATGATTGCAAAAAATAACAATATTATAAATATTTCTTGACAATATTATCAGTTACATTGACAATATAAAAATTGCCCATGACTGAAGGTAGGCATTGAAGGGTGAGGTGAAATGAAGGCAAAAGTACAAATGCTAATACCTTCAGCTTTTCAAATTTGAAAATCATGAATTGATAGAATAAAGTATAAATGTTAAAATACATCAGTTAAATTTATAAAAGTCACAAGGGGGAAATTAAAATAATAATTTAACTCTTGGGATGAGGAAAGGGGAAGTGAGAGATTGATTTAAGTGTGGTAGCAGATTGGGCAATTGATGTCAAAATTTGGTAAAACAAAAGCTAGCCATGTAATGATTTTAATTGTTAATATTCTACTAACCCCTAAACAATTAAAAACAGGATAGTTTAAGAGTTTACAATAACTCTCTAGGATTGAACTATGTATGTATGGTGGGGTGTAGCAGGGATTGTTGCTTCTTTTAATAAGAAGCCATTTTTTTTCTCCCACTAATTATTTGGAGTCAGAAGTGAAGATGCCATTAGATTTTTTTTTTAATATATTTTTATTTATTTTAGAGAGGAAGGGAAGAGGGAGAGAGAGATAGAACATCAGTGATGAGAGAGAATCAATCATTGATCGGCTACCTCCTGCATATCCTGCACTGGGGATTGAGCCTACAACCCAGGCATGTGGCCCGACCGGGAATCACAGTGTGAACTCCTCGTTCATGGGTCGACACTCAACAGCTGAGCCACACCGGCCCGGCTGATGCCATACGATTTTTAAAATCAAATAGTTAATATGTTTCTTTTGTTCTATAACATGTAAGTTTTTAAAGTTTTTGACAGGAACATATAATACTTTGATAATGGGTGAAACACAGTTATGTTAAAGTACATATACAAGAATACACAGAACAGTTCGAGATTTTATAAAAATACAGTTACAACAATTAAAATAATGCAGTTGTGCATAACTGACACAATAGTCAGCATACAAATCAATGAAACAAAGAACACTAGCATACATAGAAAACAAAAATTTTAAATATAATTTTTTGTGTAATTTCAGTTTCAACTAAGAGTACAATACAATTCAGTTAGAGCAATTCCAGTGACCACCACAACTACACGTGCTAAAGGATTTCCAAAGGTTGTGGTCCCAAACCAGTTCGCCCATCATTACTATGGAAGAGGTTGCCATTAGAGAGGGAGGATTTGGAGAGGGGCGATGAAGTTGCTCTCGTGCTATGGCATTCGTTCTGGTAAGCATGAGTAAGTGTGTCTTTTTCCTACTAGATGGTGCTGCTTATTTTGCTAAATAAGCATATTTTTATATTAGACACCTGTTTATAGTAGAAACTGAAATGGATTTTTAAAGCCCAATCCAGTGTTATATCAAAGGTCCAAACTTTTATTCAAAATAAATGTTTGTTTCCTCTTCCCAGTGTGGCCCTGAAAATGGCTGTGGAACCTGACAGGAGACCAGGACTTGGTCACGTTCTTCCCTCGCCTCACTCACCCTCCTCCACTATTTTTTTACCTAATACCTTTGACCTGCTCTAGGATCAGGCTTAGCAAAAAGATTTAAGAGAAAAAATCACAGACTTAAGTGGCTTAGAACCTCCCCTGGAAAATTTTTTTAAAGCAAAGGTTGGCTAGAATGACCTGTTTGGTGATAGAATAAGAGAAGCACTGGGGCAGGGCACAAACATGGCCCAGGACACGCAGATAGCAACTAGGTAGAGCTGTGATTTGAACCCAGGGACTCTAGCTCCAGGGTCTTGGTTTTTATTGACTACACTAAAAAATCCCCTTAAAAAATAGACATTGTTTATCAACCACACAAAGGCCTCAATGTCTGGTTACAACTATCCCAGCCACCAAAATTCTTGTGAAGTTCCACTTACTTTCTATACATTTCTCATACAATGAAAGCAGACCTAGAATAGCCTGTTGGAGAATGAAAGTGGCCCAGTTACCCAATCACCCCCAGCTAACAGCCAACCAACTGCCACATGCGAGCAAGTTTAACAGAGACTGGGATAACCATTCATATTAAATCACTGGCCCACAAATGCATGAGTTAAATAAGTAGTTACTGTTGTAAGCCACTGAGATTTTGGATAATCTATAGCAATAGATAATTGATACTCTCTTAAGTCATTATTTCCTTCTGTAGTCATCACAGAAATAATCAAAGAACTTGGTTAATGAGTGGGAGTGATGGTAGAGAGGAGCTGTCCCGAGAGTTGCCACCAGTGGTACCTAGAAGCCAAGGATCTGACTACATCATAGATACAGAATCCACAGGCTGGTTGAAAAGCCTCATGGGAAGGAAAGGCCACCCCAAGGAAGAAAGCTGCATACTCTATTGTGGGTTTTAGATTGGATCATCCATTAGGATATTTAGCCTGTGCTTTTATCCAGACTTAACAGATGGCCAGTTAAATAATCAGTCTCCCATTCAATGCTTATAGGCAAAAATTTAAATTGCATTTTAAGTATCAAACAGTCTGGCAAAATATGGCTTAGATGATGCTCATGGAGCATTAAGTAAATTGGTACAAATAATCTATTTCTCCCACTTTAAAGATTATAAAACTAAAGCACAGAAGGGTTAAATAACATGGGAACAATGTGGTGATATATCACGAACCACAAACAGAATTACAGTCATTGACCTAGAAATCCCAATTTTGTTAATTTATTCTAAGACAGAAGATTTAAAGGCATTTTAATTTTTAACTCTCTACTACACACTGCAGTATCTGGATAGCCGAAAGAGAACATTCTCATTCTCTGTTAACTGATCATAAACCTACCTATAGTGAGAGTACAGGGCAACTTCTAATATCAACTTTTTATATTGTATTGTCCTTCAGTCAATAGTCAGCTTTTAATGAATGAGTGAGAGCCCCATTTCTCCCAATATGCCTCCTTCTTTCTTTTTTTCACCCTTAAACCACCCTGCAAACCCTCCACATGCTAGTACATCCCACAGTTCCTACTCCAATCAGCTGGCATTCTAGAAAAATCAAGGCCATGCAGCCTTTTGTCTCAAGCTCCATCCTGGGAAAAGAGAAGCAAAACCATGTGTAGTCCTCTAAAGAGACAGGCATAGGACTTCACAGTAAAGCATCTACACGTAAACCAAACTGACTCCATGCAAATGTAATTATTCATATGACATAATGAAGATTTATAAAAAGACATCTTTCCCATTACAGGTAAGCACAAAGAGGGTGACAAATACATATAATTGATTTTTTTTTGCAATATTGTTGATAATAAAATTTTGTGAACAACTTAATTCCTCAACCATAAGGGAAATTTAAATAAATTCTAAATACTAATTATTATTCCCTACTAGGTTTCCACATGGCTGACACTTTCTCAATGCTCTTCAAAAAGAGCTTCAGAGATTACTACCCACCACCATCCTCCAACAGTTTCTCATTATCTCCTTTTTTATGTTTTATTTTTATTATAGCTCTTATCACCACTTAAATATATCTTTTTAAGAATTTATCTTTATGTTTATTGTCTGTCTTTGCCAATCAGGATGTAGCCTCCATGAGATCAAGGACCTTATATATTCTGTTAACTATCATATCTCCTGTATGGACAGAATGCGGCATATAATAGGTTCTCAATAAATATTTTTTTAAATCAATAAATTTCAAGTATTCAAATTATAAATATAGTTTGAGGGAAAATATCTTGCTTAAACACAAACAATAAAACTATGATTTTAACAGTGTTAAAACATTTTGCATATGAGTAAAAGAAACAATTATAAGAGATTAATTTACCAAGGCAGAATAATTATGAATAGCATTTTCTTACTTGTATTATTAGTTACATTAATGTCATTAAAAGTGTTTATGAATTTTTAATCAACCAGCTTAATCTTGCTCATATGTACTAAATAACATGAAAGGACATCTTGGATTTCCTGGTGGAAACATTAGTGCACTATGATATAAACCTAACTCTTTGAAATGCTTAGAGACTAATCCTCTTATCTAATAAAAGGGTAATATGCAAATTGACCATCACTCCAACACACAAGATGGCCACCCCCATGTGGTCAAAGATGGCTGCCCCCATGTGGACACAAGATGGCCACCACAAGATGGCCGGCAGGGGAGGGCAGAAGGGAGGGACCAGGCCTGCAGGGGAGGGCAGTTAGGGATGACCAGGCCAACAGAGAAGGGCAGTTGGGGGCAACCAGGCCTGCAGGGGATGGCAGTTGGGGCGACCAGGCCAGCAGGGGAGAGCAGTTAGGGGTGACCAGGCCTTCAGGGGAGGGCAGTTGGGAGGGACTAGGCCTGCAGGGGAGGGCAGTTGGGGGCAACCAGTCCAGCAGGGGAGGGCAATTAAGGGAGACCAGCTGGCAAGGGAGGGCAGTTAGGGGTGACCAGGCCGGGAGGGGAGGGCAATTAGGGGCAATCGAGCCGGCAGGGGAGCAGTTAGGCATTGATCAGGCTGGCAGGGGAGTGGTTAAGGGGTGATCAGACTGGCAGGCAGTAGTTAGGGGCAATCAGGCAGGCAGGCAGGCAAGCGTTTGGGAGCCAGCAGTCCTGGATTGTGAGAGGGATGTCTGACTGCACGTTGGACATTCCTCGAGGGGTCCCAGATTGGAGAGAGTGCAGGCTGGGCTGAGGGACACATACACCCCCTCCCGTGCACAAATTTTGTGCACCGGGCCTCTGGTTTATATATAAGCCTTAAACTTATGTCCTTAACAATTACACAATAAATCTCTTTTAAGACTAACATTTTTCTAAAATGTAAAACATAAGGTCTAAATTAATCATAGAAGAGTTTTTGAGCTTATGCATTGAGGAAATATAAGTATCATCTTGCTCACATGTCTTCAAACTTTTCCATAGGAAGTAATCACTGTTCACAAAAAAATTTGTTTCTGCATAATTGTCCTCACCATGCCAATGAGGAGAAGGATGCAGCCGCACCATTTCTTAAAAATTCAAGCTCCAGGCTGCTGGTGTATGTACCTCCATTGTGACAATTACCTGGTAGCTTTGTCATTACTTATTTACACGTCTGTCTCTCCCATCAGACTAAAAGCTGCTTGAAGGCAGGAGAATAGATATTCATAAATTACTTACTGAATTTTTAAAATTTAGTAGATTATGCCTGAGATTAAAGCACATTAGATATGGAAAGTTTACAGAATATTCGATTTTCAGATATAAAAATATATCATCTACTTACTCTGTGTACTTACTAGTAATTCTCCAGAATTTGAGTCAGTTTACTATTTAAAAATTCACAAAAGATAACAGTAGATTATAACTCAAAAATTTTTTAAGCCAGGGAAGATTTAATTTGAATGTATAGTCAAAGCAGGGACAATTATATCGTTAAAAAAAAATTAAAGAAAGGAAATCTCACCTCTACAGAACATAAATGGCAATACTGTTGCTATAGTTGAAGCTCAGATTTGGTGTGGATATTTCTGGTAGCAAAAGCAAAAAAAAAAAAAAAAGGAAACAGTCATTTATGGCTTTTATTGTCATAAAAATCAATTAGGCAGGGGAAGAAACAAATCGTTATTTAGATCTTAACTCTGAAAGAAATACTTTAGAAGAATATGATATTTAATCATATGAGAACTATTCCTGTGTAGCATCCCCAGAGCAAATATAATAAAGAATTTCATAGATTTGTTTCTCAATTTCTTCCTCCATGAAAGCCCAACGCTAAACACACGCCACAAGGTAACTCTCGCAAAGACAATTCATTTACAATTAAAACCACAACAACATGGTCCAAGGATATAGTTCTCTGTCCTTTAAGCCAGAAGTGAGCAAACTATGAACTCCAGACCAAATCCAACTCATTGCTTATCCTTATAAAGTTTTATTGGGACCCAGCCACAGCCTTTCACTTAGTGTCTATGACCGCTTTTGATGAAAGTTAGATAGCAAAAAACTTGTTGATTTGAGTTGGATTCACACACTAGGCAGAACCATATTAAATTGCTAACTTTCCTTTTTAAACTAAAAAATACCAACTTTATATGGATTCAGTCCAACACTTTAGAAAAAATAAGATTGAACTCTTGTTATGAAAAATCAAAGCGCTAAACAAGTCTTTTACTTGGATGGGTAATAACCCTCATATATAATAGTGGAACAGGAAATATTGTTAATTAGAGCCAGGATATTTCCGAAGAAGGAATTTTAATCTCCCAAAAACATAAAACCAGACCTAACAATATTTTAGTTTTAGAATATTAACATTCCAGTGAAAGAAGGAAAAAATGCCAACCATCCAATTAAAAGCCCAATTTAATGGCAAACTCAGGAATGATAGCTACCCATTTCAACATGATGGTTTCTATCAAATAACTGCTTGGATTTACAATATATGCACTAGTCACACAAAAGGTACCTTGTAGCCCTAGCCAGGTTTGCTCAGTGGTTAGAGCGTCGACTCACAGACTGAAGGGCCCCAGGTTTGATTATGGGCAAGGACACGTACCTTGGTTGCAGACTCGATCCCTGGCCCCAGTCAAGGTGTGTGTGGGAGGCAGCCAATTCTATGTGTCTCTCTCACATTGATATTTCTCTCTTTCTGTCTCTCCCCCTACCTTCCACTCTCTCTAAAAACCAATGGAAAAAATATCCTTGGGTGGGGATTGACAACAACAACAAAAGATACCATTGAACCCATGAAATTATACCAGTGTTGGAGGTATAGTAGATATTCATTACATACAAGTTTAATTAATAGTACATAAAATTGTTGCATGACATTTAAACAAAAAATGTGCATAGATCCATCTGTGCACTGAAAATGATGCAATTGGAAGCATCAGCAGAACACTTCACTAAGTAAAATATCAATAATAAATGTTTATATGAGAATAAGTTCATATATTTCTTAAATGCATAATCAGCATGTTAATTTCCTACTAGATGCACACTGTGCTAGTGACTGTAGAAAAATACATGATTCTGTTACTTTAGGCAAGGAACTTTAAATCTAGCTGGTGAAACACATACTAAAAAGACAGAATGGGAATCCACAAGACAAGTCCAAAAAAGGTGCTAAATGAATAAAATTGGCAATAAGTAAATCATTACCATGTTATATTGAATTTATTCTCCACAAAAATAAAACAGGAAAGAGGTCAAGAGGTCCAGAGTCCAGTCTTGACTGTGACATTTCTTAGCCAGAATGTCAATTGTTTTATTTCACAGTGTTAACTTTGTTTATTTGGTTAGATTACACACTCTTCAGTAACTGAGAGACCTGAAATCATTATTAAACCACCACTGACAACTAGCAGTATTCTTTTGAGCCCTGTGTCTCCATGGGAGAGCTTCTGTGGAAAGTGTTTAACAGATACTGGACTCAATTTGCATTTTAAGGGTTTTGGAAACACTTGAAATATCTAAATATTTAAAACACACCAAGGAGTTATATGCCAGATGTTAGCACATTGGAAGCCACCAAAGCATTAACCTGTGTTTACAGTGATTCAGTTTTGAATGGGCCTCAGAATAAAACCTTCTCCTACAAGAGTATCCTGAGATTTAGAAATCTGCTAAATACCTCCCATTTGCAATTAATTTTCTGTGTAAATCATGATTTTTTATAGCGAGCAAACACATAAAAATACCAAAATAAATGAGATGCTAAGTATTACATGAAATCACAAGTGTCACACAGTAGCTATGCTTCCAAGTTTTTATATTAATAAAAACAACACCATTAGTTAATTTATTTACTATTCTCTAAATGGAAAATGTGATTAGTTTTAAATTATAAAATTATTTTTACTAATAAAATACCATCTGCTTTATATTGTAGAGTTCCATTTAAGCTTTTATTTGAAAGGAGTTATTTCTGTTTTAAAAAATAATCAACTAGAAGAGATGATCTGAAAAGTCTTCCCAATCAAATAGTGTATGATTCTTTGAACAAAACTCTATTTTACAACAGAAATATAAAATAATTACGTTGTGTTCTAAGATTTATACTATCACACACTATACACATCATATATAAGGCAACTGCCAGAACTGCTTGCTAGCTGTAAAATATTTGCTCTTCCCATTTGCTTTTGCACAACACCTGCAATTTAATCAGGATGTTTTTGGGTGTGCCCACACTTCCCTGTCAACATTACAATTTTGGGCAAAGGCCAACCTGTAAGAGATTTTCATCTTGAGACTGTTTCCCTTCTTGCAACATCAGTTGTACTGTTGCCAAAAACATCAACCTCCTAAGGGAACATCACCTTTTACGCATTCCCATCCATTTCTAAACTCAAATAATAAACACTTAGTTCCTACATCTGAATCAAGCAGCTGTTTCTGTCATTTTCCTTAGTAACTCACCTAAAGCAATCCTCACCAAACTCCTGGGTCCATCTTTTTTCGTGTGTTCTCAATACCCTAAGTGCTAAATTATTCCCTCTTTTTAATTTTTGCTTTTTATTTTTCTGTCAAAGATGATTCTCATAAGACTTGAGAATTCTAAAGTAGTCACTCCATCATCCAGAGAGAACTCAACTATCTAATTCCACACAGGCATAGAAAAATCATTTCTGTTTCTACCCACTGTGGTGTTTGAGAATGTTAACTTTCTCAGTACCAACAAAGAGCTTTGTCCTTACTTATATGGGGACTTTGCTAGTTAAGTGTGATCAAACCCAGAAGCCAATTTCCTAGTAAGATGAAATGCTAAAGGAGATAGTTCTAACGGAAATAATCAATTTAAAAATGGCCAAAAGACCTAAATAGATACTTATCCACAGAGGACATACAGAAGGTCAAAAGACACATGAAAAATGCACAAAGTCACTGATCATCAGAGAGATGCAAATTAAAGCAACAATGAGGTATCACGTCATACCTGTCAGAATGGCTACCATCAACAAATCAACAAATGGCAAGTGCTGGTGAGGATGTGAATACTAGTGCACTGCTAGTAGGAATGCAGACAAGTGCAGCTATTATGGAAAACAGTACGGTGTTTCCTCAAAAAATTAAAAATGGAACTGCCATTTGACCTAGTGATCCCATTTCTAGGACTATATTCTAAGAGATCTAAAACACCAGTCAGGAAGAATGTATGCACCTCTATGTTCACAGCAGCGCAATTTACAATAGCTGAGATCTGGAAACAGCCCTAGTACCCCTCAGTAGATGAGTGGATAAAAAAGCTGTGGTACATTTACGTCACGGAATACTATGCAACAGTAAAAAAGAAGGATCTCTTACCCTTTGAGATAGCATGGAGGGACCTGGAGAATATTATGCTAAGCAAAATAAGCCAGTCAGAGAAAGAAAAGTCTCACATGATCTCATTCATATGTGGAATCTAAGGCACAAACTAGATCCTGAGACATAGAAGTGTGGAACAGACTGTCAAATCTCAGAGGGAAGGAGGGGGTGGATGGGTGGGTGGGGAGAGATCAATCAAAGAACTTGTATACATATATGCATAACACATGGCCACAGACAATAGGATGGTGAAGACCTGGGGCGGTTGATGGGGTCAGGTTAAAAGGGGTCAAAGGGGGGAAAGGGGAGATATAAGTAATACTTTCAACAATAAAGCTTTAAAATAAATAAATATTTTTTTTTAAAGGAGACAGTTCCAATCACCAAACAATGACTCAATCTGTTTAAAGAACAAACCTAAACTGAAACAATGCTATTGAAGATAGGCATGGTTTCCTGAGAAAGAAGTTTATGGACAAGAAAGCTATATTTATCTAGATCTTGCTTTGTATTGTGTTAGACACTTTTTTCCATCACTATTGTATTTTTAATATCAGAGCAAACTATGATTGCTCAAATTGCTCACAGAGGTTAAATATGTATACTTTTTCAGAAGTCTTAAGAGGAAAATGCACCTGATAGAACCAATCTGCCAGGATGGTCAACAGGCCTGGCTCAAACTACAGTGGACAGTATTATTCAATCTGGTGAATTATTTAGACTTGAATGTTTTAAAGAGTAAAAATATGTGATAGTTAAATTCTGTCATAAAATAATTATTTGTGTAATATTGAGGAAAAAATATTTTTGCCCGGCTGGTGTGGCTCAGTGGTTGAGCATCAATCTATGAACCAGGATGTCATGGTTCGATTCACGGTCAAGGCACCAGCCCAGGTTGCAGGCTCAATCCCCAGTGTAGGGTGTGCAGGAGGCAGCTGATCAATGATTCTCTCATCATTGGTGTTCCTATCTCTCTCTTCCTCTCTGAAATCAATAAAAATATTTTTTTAAATATTGAGGATAAAAATTTTGTGGGGGTAAACTATCCTGCATTTGTTCTGGTATGCTCAAGTTAATTACATAGATAAAGTACAAATTAGAAGGGAATTTACCTTCAAATATTGAAAATATATTAATAGCCAATGAGATAACAAGTCCTAAGACTAAAGAGTAAAATTGAAACTCGACTGTGGCCTCCAGTACACTTTCCCATATGCATGTATAATCTTTTCTCCTTAGCACATTCCACATAAGTCACTCTAGACTTCCCATTCCTCAACATACCTGGCTCTGTACATACTTAGAGACTTTCTACCTGCCTTTATTTTTGTTCTGAAATGGTTTTCCCCAATTCTTCATAAGACTTAACCACAAGTGCTGGGACTTTTCAAAGCAGGGAGTTGGGAATGTGAATCCCAGGACACAATGAATTAATGTATGTAAATGACTAGAATATAATTAAGTGCGCAACAATTACAGATCATTATTGTTCGGGTTGCCATTGTTACCTTCAGTTCTCAGCTCATACACTACTTCCCCACTCAGACAGGCTTCCTCTGAACATTGAATAAAAAGTTTCTCCTGCTTTCCTTTTCCCCATCACATCACCCTTTCATTTTCTTCCCTGCAGATAAGGATTGCTGAGAGACTTTATAGAAAAGTTAAACTTTGGATGAATGGCTTTTTTTTTTTTTTGATGGTCAAAAATGTTTTTTCTACTTTCCACGGGTAAAATATGTTAAACCTGTCGCAGTGATAGTGATGAAAAGTTGGTACTACTTTTAAATGAGTGGAATGACTGTGGAAGTGGCATTACAGGACAGGTTTGTTGTTTATGGGACAAGGGGCCAGCTTAAGGAAATCTGATTATATATAAGATGCTCTCTTGCCTTCTGAGTAAGTCAAGGCAGTAATATCTCAAGGAGACCATGACCAGTATGAATATTTTATTTCCAAATCTTTGATACTTACATTGAATAATTTATATTAAATCTGTGTGGGGAAGATGAGTTAAAAAGAGGAGAGTCTTGGGAGTGATATTTTAGCCTCATTTTAGGGACTATAATTCTTCACTGTTCCTTACAGGAAAGTTTTCAATTACTACTTTATGAAAATCATAACACGAAAATATGCTATCGGTTGAAGACATAAATCCATTCTAGGAGACACTAGATAAACTCTTGCACAATAGATCTAGTGCATCATTAAATGTAATGTTTACATTTAAGCACACATTTAACCATTAACTTTGGGAAATTGTCCTTCTTAAGGACAAACCAGGAAAGCAATGTCCTTAGGTGCCCATGTAAGAAAAGTCCTGGAGTTGAATTGATGGTTGCTCTGACCACCCCATTCCAACCCTGCTGTTCTGATATTCATTCTTCCCATCCCTTTCTTAGCTAATTCTTCTACTCCCCGCCCCCATCTTCAGACCAAATGAGAAAGAGAGAAAACATTGCCAGTACAAGATGGATTTTGGTCAGAATATTTGGGGAAAATCAGTCCTGTCCTTTTCTCCTCACACTTTTATTTCCAATCTAAAAATCACTGTTAGAGAGGTCAGCAGTCCAGATATCGGTTTCTTTGACTGCTCTTTCCACTGAACACTTTCCTAGTGCCACTCACCAAAACACAGCAACCATCATCAGTGGCAGCCCAACCTTCTCATTGCACAAACGTAAGTTTTACAAACAAAAAGGCTGAAGCTAAGAAATAGTGAACAACTTGAGTTTATTTTAAATCAGTAAAGAAGATGATATCAAAACTCATGCCCATGAGTTTCTTGACTCTTGGATGAAGTGAAGACAAGTTGTCTCATTTCATGCTTTGAAATAACCAAGTATTTATTCTCAAGTTTCCTCATATAAGTGTATATTCTCGAGAACAACCTGACTCTTTCATAATCATTTGGAGTAGAAGAAAGGGAAAGTCCTATAAAGGCGAGTGGGAGGCAATTAAGAGGGAGAGGGATGGGTGGAGTGGGCAGGAGACTAACCGATGGAAGATGCTGCATGCATGGGCTGTGAAGAAACAGTGGGTCCTTGGGCCAACTGCTCTGACTCAGCCCCACGAAATAGATCATTACCACCAACTTTGTCTTGTTGGAGCCACAAATGAATATGCCAGCACACATATACACAGGGTGTCCCCCAAAAAATGTATATACACTTTAACAGCTGATACCTCAATTTTGAAAATGAAATGTATTTTAATAAACACTGCCTTTATAATTATTCAGTGTGTGTATACATTTTGGGGGATACCCTATATATATACGATTTATCAAGCACTCATCATACATATGCCAGCTTTGAATATATTATCTCATCTAACTCTTACAACAACCCTAGAATGTAGGTATCACTATTTTCATTTTAGGACTGGTATAAATAAGGTTTGGAGAAATTAAGCATCTTGCCCAAGATCATATAGCTAACAACATGGAGAAGTCCAGCTATTAATTTGGACCTCCCTAATTCCAAAGACTTAAACATCAATAGGTAAGCCCCACCCCTTTAGGAAAACCAAACCAAACCAAACAAACAAAAAAAACACCTCTATTTCCATAGTAAAAAGTTGCCACTGCATGCTTCTTGAGATCAGAGACTTTTGGATTTGTTTTCATATCTATGTCTTCATAGCAGCCTAGCTAAAATCCTGCCATATGTTAGATGTTCAGTAAACATGTCTTTTATTTCTATGTAAATGTTCACATCAGCAAGGAGTTAACTATGGTGAATAACTGTAGCAGGAGCTGATAGATACGTGGCAGCCATGATCTCTGTCCCTGTCCTCACTGAAATGTCTCCAGGACTGTGGACAAAGGAAGCTACAAGAGGCTGCATCCAGAGCAATCCAAGATGAAGAAACAGGCAGAGAGAGAGTCCACCAAAAAGCCACAGGAAAGGTCAGCTTGCTCTGCCCTACTTTTACCATCAACCATGTGGCATGCACGGTAGTGGGTGTGGGTTGTACCATTATGGGCATCATTTTAGAGAGCTTTGTTGGGCTGCTGAAGGGGCATCACTTTTCATATATTGCCCAGAACTGCCTTGTGTATATATTTTAGTAAATCCTCTCTCAGGCCCCATCTCCCATCCTCACATTCACCATATTCTCCCAAAAGTAACTAGGACCCCTAATTCATAAGAGGAACAGTGAATTTGGAGACTAAAAAACAATCATTGAATTCCTCAACCTCTCTTTATTAAACCTATAGACTTTACATATAATAAATTATAACCACGATAAATTATTCTGTAGTTCCTTACAGACTGTCCTCAACAAGACATTTCAGAAATTAGATTACACACTGGATCTATTTTTTTTCTCCAAGAACAGAATATGGGAGAAGAAATCACTAACAATAACATGACCTTTTCAAACTTTCTTTGAAATGATATTTCCAATTATTAAGTAGTCAAAAAATCCTTATTGAGAACTTACTCTGTACAAATTCCACTAAATGATTTTAGGAATTTAAGGAGTATGAAGAAATGTTCCCTGGCAGTGAGTTTAAAACCTACGTGTAGAGAGAAGAAGCATCACATATCAAGATAAGCAGGAGAAGGAACAGCATGTGCAAACTTCAGGTGAGTAATAAGTGCTACAGAAGATGAGAGAGAAAGCCAACTGATTTTTGCCTCAGGTGGTAAGAAAGGTTTTCATGAAGACAAGACATGATCCAAAACTTGAAGGACTGGTTAGCGGGGAAAAAAAGTAATTATTTATTTACTGCTCTTAATAATTATACTATGCTGTGTTTCTTCCCTGACTATAGATTTTGTTTCTCAAATATCTTCCTCTCAGTTGCCCCTTGAAATCTAGAAGTCATCTGTGACATCCCCCTCACCTCCCACGTCTAATTAGTCAAGGAATCCAGTTGATTTCCCTCACAGGTGAATCTCAAATGCAATTACCTTTCTCCATTTCCATTGCAAGACCACTGCATTAGCCCCCAATCTGTTCTCAGGATTTTAGTCTTGCCTCTCTCCAAACACTTCTCACAGTAGCCAATGTAATCTTTTATTAAACCTAAATAGAATTATTACTTAGCTAAGATCATTCAGTGGCTTCTCATAGTCCTTAGAATAACATAAAATGCTTTATGCTTTTATGTTATTATCCTTAATATGCTTTTCAAATGCTGTGCATGTTTCTGGTCCTCATTGGCTTCTTTAGTCTTGTACTTGACCATTCTCTCCAATAACAAACACCACACCAACAGGACTCTATAGCTGCCAAACAGACCTCATATTTTCTGTCCAAAGTGTTTTTGTAATGTTCTTCCTTTCCATGTTCACATGGATGATTTCTATTCAACCATTTTATCTCAGCTCAGCTCTGTTTCCATAAAAAAAAGTCTTCTCATACCACAATCTAAATTACCAACCCCCTCCCAATTCCTAATAATTCTCTCGAATGCCCTATGTTTGACAATTAGATTTAGAGTTTTCCTTAAAAGCTGTTTCCCCATTAGTCTCTAGGCTCAATGATAACAGGAATCATTTGTATTTTATTCACCACTATATTTCTAGTTTCTAAACAAACAAAAACACACACACAAAAAAAATAAATTACCCAATTTCAACACTTACATTAGTTTCCATTTTTTTCCACCAATGTCAAAGAAAATGTCATGCTCAAAAATTTCTACAAGTTTTCAACATTCAGGGATTACGTATATTTCCTTACTAGTCAATTCCAAAAGCTCTGCCCCTCCTTGTCTCTCAGATCTAAAGAGTTTAAGAATTCCATGCTTCATGTAGCTTGAAAAGCACTTTATTCCACACCTAAACTTAATCAGTGTCTTTTTAAAAATTTATTATTCTTTCTGGTTTTACTTCTCAATTTTTTTTCCCAAATAAGCAGAGATGAATAACAAACCAGGAAATAATCTCCAAGAGAAAGAAAAGTGAAACCACCCAGCCTCAGGTGGGAAGGGAGAGAAAGAATTCATTTCTGTTGGTCAGGGGAGAATGGAGCAAGAGCAGCTCACTCTGGAGGCCAGACCCAACACCAGCCGAGTCTCCTCTTCCCAGGGCTTCAAATATAGTCTCTTCTCGCTTCTAGCCTAACTCTAAATGTTTCATCAAAAACATTCATAGGTTATAGCTATTCCATGGAACAAAAAAAGGCAAGAAAAACCTGTATCTTCTTTTAAAATGTACCCCAAAATTATTTTCAATAAAGTAATAATAGTAAACTGAGTGCTTATAATGAGCCAGCAATTTTGCTAAGTGCTTTAGTTAAAATTAATTAAAGCACTCAGTTCTCCCCATTAAATCCTATGCAGTAGGCACTATTATTATCAGGATTCTAGATAGACTTGCTTAACCTCAGAGAGCTATTAAACAATAAAGCCATTTTTCTGTGAAAAATTTTCTTATTCGCTCTTTACACCCTTGTACATGTTTACCTAGAATAACTGGGTAAATTCTGTAGATATTAATTCATTGGACACTGTGCTGGGCTTTGGAGATTCAAGGATGAATAAATCATTGCTCTTGCTCTCCTAGAGATGATCTATATATATAAAAGGCCAGTGACCGGAATGCCGTAACGACCAGGACGACCAGTCGCTATGATGCCCACTGTGGCCAGTGAAACAGCCCAATCAGGGGGTGGGGCCAGCTGGAGGGAGGGGCTGCAGGCGGTTGGCTGGCTGGCCCCACCCCCAATGGGCTCCCACCACCCCAACCGGCCCGTGGCCCCTCCCCCCAGTCAGCTCCACCCCTGATTGCCCCCCCCCACTCTGATCAAGGGCAGGGCAGGCTGGCCCACTGCCTACAGCCCCTCTCCATGGCCAGCCTTGCCCCAATTGGCCCCCCTACCCCAATTGGCAGCGGGGCCCACTGGCCAATCGCCCTCAGCCCCTCCCCCCAGCCATCCCAGCCCTGATCAGCCCCGATCTGGGGGTGGAGGGGAGGCCAGTAGGCCAACTTCCCAACACCTCCTCCTCCTCCTGACAGGCCCTCCCTGATCTGCCCCGAATTGGAGCCGGGCTGGCCGAATCCCACCTGCACACGAATTCGTGCACTGGGCCTCTAGTAGTTTGATAAAAAGACCAAGTGTTGGATAACATATAAGAATTGGGTTGAGTGGTGTCAGAGCCCCAAAGGGGAATTGGCTTTCTTAGTCTAGAGATGTCTTTTCAGGGAAGGTCATATCTGATTGACAAGTAATATAATCATTAAGTGACATCACAGGTAAATATAAAGCAATGAACATAAATACTTACCACTAAGTAACCCCTTTAAAATTATATAAATAATTTTATATAATAAATAAAGTAAATATTTAACCCCCAAATTTAAAAGCAACAGAATAAAGAGAATCAGAGATGAAGTGAGATGGCAAGACACTGTGCAGGTGCTGACTGGCTGAGCAGAGGGAAGAAGGCTGAAATCTCTTGCCCACAGTGGGAGAATACCAGTGTGAGTTGAGTGGATATGCTCCATACAACACTGAAAAGACTGACACTGGAACCACTAGGCACCTGTAGAAGTCAATGTACAGACTGGAGCTGAGAACAGGATCTGTTAAAAACCATACGGAGCTTTTCAATGCCTCCCACCCCTTCTACAAATCTGTACAACTCTGGACAGAAGACAAAGGTTTACTCCCAGAAAAAAACGGAACCTGAGATGATACTCTTGACTCAAATCCTAAGCACAGCTGAGGTCAGAAGCAAGGTACCATATAGTAGAAGCTGGAGATAAAGTGAAATTAGAGATCTATGTCTTGAGCCCTTTCCCTAGTCTGGCATTCTGGAGTTATCCCCATGGGCAAGAAACTGTAAGATTTTTTTTTTTTCTGGGAAAGCAGAATGATCCATGAGAAAAGACATTTTGGAGGTCTGCAAGGAAAGAGGTGGTCCCAGTTCTATTGAAGGCTGTCAGCCAGCCAGTGCTGCCCTGCCACACAAAGCTTCCAAGGAGCGTTTTAGGGCTCACTCTTAACTACACATGGACAAACAAGAATCTCCAAATATTTGATGAAGCTCTCTAATCTACAGGACAGACCAAAGCAAACAGGAAAAAGCAGGTGAGTAGAATTAGAAATCAATGTAGGGAACAGAAAAAAGCTTTAGGGGAAAAAATAACTTTAATGAATAACTTTAGAAAGATGTGTTGAGGCTATAAATATTTACAAAACAAAATTGGGAAACTAAAAAAAAATGTTATATTTTCAGCACAATGATTTTGTTGTGTTATCCTTTATATCATTTTATGTCTTGAATTATTAAATTATACTTTACTAGAGGCCCAGTGCATGAAAATTCATGCACTGGAGGGGGGGGGGTTCTTCAGCCCTGCCTGACCCCTCTCACAGTCCAGGAGCCCTCAGGGATGGGAGCCAACCTGGCGATCAGGAGAAGGCGATGCCCCCATCACACCTCTGTTGCTGCCACTGCCTGCAGCTCCTCTGCTGGCCCTGGTTACCTGAGCCTCAGGCAGCCCTGGGCAGCTGGGCAGTCGACATCCAAGGCTTGCCTGTGTCTTGGGCTGACCCTCGGCAGCTCGGGGGCTGAGGAGCCTGGGGGACTCCGGAGGCAGGCGTGCGGAGCGGCTGGACCCACCTGGGGGCGGGCCCGGCCATGCCATGCACCTTCTGCCCCAGCAGGGCTGAGGGGACTGGGCACTGCCATCTTGTGGCTGTGGGTGCCGCCATCTTTGAAGGCGCGGCAGTCAATTAGCATATTTCCTCCTTATTAGATAGGATTAAGGTTAATAAAGTATAATTTAATAATTTTTGAAAGTGAGGAAAGCTAACTAGTCCAAAATTAAAAGCTTTATTATTAGTTAAAATATATATTAATCTTCATCAATTTAACAGAACTTATGATAAATGAAGAACACAGACAAACAGTGCTCACAACTCATATGATAAATGAACAAACAAAAATAAAGAAGAGCTCTTGGAACTAAAATTATCGCAGAAAAAAATCAATGGAAGAGTTTTACGATAAAATCAGCCCTGGCAAGGTGGCTCAGTTGGTTGGAAATCATTCCGTACACTAAAAGGTTGTGGGTTTGATTCCCAGTCAGGGCACATACCTAGGTTCCTGGTTCAATCCCAGTCAGGGCATGTATGGAAGTCAATGGATTGATGTTTCTCTCTCATAACTATGTTTCTCTCTTGCTCTTTCTCTCTCCTCCTTCCTCTCTAAAACTCAATATATATATATATATATATATATATATATATATATATATATATCCTTGAGTAAGGGTTAAAAATAAAAAAGTAAGACTCTCCCAGCAAGAAAAACAAGATAAAGAATTGGAAAATTTAAAAGAAAATAATAGAATCAATCCAGAATACTCAAAATGTGAACAATATGAGTTCCCAAAATACAGAAAAAGTTCCAACTACAATCTTATTTTTCTTCTCTTTTTAGCAAAGCTCCTTAATAAGGTTGTCTACATCCACTATTTCCATTTCCTTCCCTCCCCTCTGTCTTAACCCACTCCAATCTGATTTTCACCCATACTACTCCCCTAAAACTGTTCCTATCAAAATCACCAAAAAGAAAGTCATTTGAGTCCTAATCTCACTTTGCTTATCCGCAGCACCTAACAGATGAGAGAATACCCCCTCCTTGGAAAATGTTCTTTGCTTGGCCTGCTTTCCTCCTACCTTTTTGTCCACTTCCTCTCAGTCTGTTCTGCTATTTCTCACTCACCTGCCTGATCTCTAGATGAGGGCAGTACCTCTGAACTCGCCCCTTAGATATCTTCATAATCCATAATCACCTCCTAGGCCAGTGGTTCTCAACCTTTTTAATGCCGCGACCCTTTAATACAGTTCCTCATGTTGTGGTGACCCGCAACCACAAAATTATCTTCGTTGCTACTTCATAACTGTAATTTTGCTACTGTTAATGAATCGTAATGTAAATATCTGTGTTTTCGGATGGTCTTAGGCGACCCTGCTAGTGGTTCTCAACCTGTGGGTCTTGGCCCACAGGTTGAGAACCGCTGCTGTAGAGCCTAAGACCAAGCTGCATGTGGCTCGCTAGCTGCAGTTTGCCGACCACAGTCCTATACTTTTCTTCTTTTCAGTTTCTGGTAACCTTTTTTAGGTTCATGCTAAAACCTTGAGTCATCTTTCTTTCCTATTATCTAAAACTTCAGATCTGGCCTGCCAGCAAATCATGACCCCTCCACCTTCAAAGCATAAAAAGAACTCAACTCATCTCACAATCTTCACTGCCACTATGCCAGTACCAGTCACCATTAGCTCTCTCCTGATTTGTTGCAACAGCTTCCTAAATGAAACCCTTGCTTCTACCTTTGTCCAGCTTCAAACTATCTCAACACACCAGCCAAAGTGATCCCATTAAAGACATGTGAGATCATGTTACTCCTCTGCTCAACCCCCGCCCCCATAATCCGCCTTCCTACCCATGAGGCTTTGACATAATTTGAGCCCTGATTGCCTTTAACATCATCCCTTCCACTCTCCCATTTGCTTCCTTCACTATAGTCAACCTGGATTCCTTACTATTTCTTAAATGCAACTTGATATTTCTTTTGCCTAGAAGTCTTTCTCCCCACAGACCTACCTGGTTAACTCTCTTACTTCCTATAGACTTTACTCAAGCCTCACTCTGTCAGTGAAGCCTGTTCTGGTGACCATATCTAAAATTGCAAATCACACACACACACACACACACACACACACACACACACACACCCCAAATAATAACTTCTTCCCTGGCCTTATTTTTTCCCTTAAGCATTTATTGTTACCCAACATGCTTTTTTATTTGACTTATCTATCTCTACCATTAGAATGTATACTTCACAAGGACAGGATTTTTTAGTCTTCATGTTCATTACTATATCCCAAGAACTTAGAATTCATAAACATAACAAAGACTTTTTTTGGTACATTAAATAACCAATAAAATAGGGAGCATAAACTATCAAAATATAATTAAAGAAAATTTCTTAGAACTTAAGAAGCTGATGGAATAACCACATAGAAAGATACAAGGATGAATTAAATATAGTAGAAACAAGAAGATAGACCCATCCGCTGTTTAGCATCTGTAGACCAATTGGGACCAGTCTCTCTAATGAGCCATCAGGGACAGGTTAAAGATGAGAGGAGCAGAAGGAAGTCAATTGTCCCACACAGAAATCAAGCATATGGTGTTACCCTTGGGAACATCTCCTAACGAGTCTTTCTCTGTAATCTAGTGTGAAACTCTCCAAAAGAGGCTTCTATCTCCTTGACAAATCTATCATCTATTCTACCAACTGCAGCCACAATTATTTCTTGAATATTTAAGTGAACATTTATGATTATTGCAACCACTCATTTCTAAATTACTAAGTGGGAGTAAGTTCCTGTGAGGAAGAAATATTTTTAAATTCTAATTCTTCCAGGCGTGACTTTTCTTCCCTATAAAAACAGTCTTCCTCTTGCCCATACAGAGATTGTTGTTTATGACCTATTCATCTCATTCTGTATGTGAGTATTTCCCCCTGTTCCACACTCAGTGGTTATAGTTTCTTTTCCTTTTATTTCAGCTTGCACACTGCCAACAAGTTTCTCTCTAAAATCCCATTGTAGTCACGTTATTCAATAATAAAAAATCTTCAGGCTTTATTTCTTCTCTGTGGAATAAATATAAGCATGATGTACAGTGTACTTCTAGATCATTATCACTGTTAATCATCTCAACAATCTAGAAAGTATGATCATTGTTTTTATTCTATAGATTAAAGTAGTCAAAGTGGAAAAAATTCCTCAATCAAAATTGAGTCATTTTACTTTATCTCCTTACTTCTATTTAGTCTGTTATCTAAAGCCCTTTAAAATCTACACGCATCACTTCTCTTCTGAAATGTGGTTCTTAAATGAAGGGATTTATGAACCCTACTGGAACCCATCTGCTAACTGTGGGTAAGCTACATGTACATAAGCCCCTAAAAATGTACATAATTTTTTTCTTTTTTATCCTCACCTGAGGATATGCCTTATTGATTTTTGAGAGAAGGAGAAAGAAAGAAAAATCGGTTGCTTCCCATTGGCACCTCAACCAGGGATCAAACCCGAAACATAGGTATGTCCCCTGACCAAGAATCAAACCTAAAGCCTTTTGATATATAGGATGATGCTCCAACCATCTGAGCTACCTGGCTAGGGCTGCATTTATTTTTATATGCTCATTTTTTGGAGGGGAATTCAAAATGTCTAACAAATTCTTAGAAGTATTCATGACCTCAAACAATTGAAGAACACTACTTTACAGGAGCACTCTGCTCTAGGAGATAGGATTATTTCTCTCCACTTTCTGCTCTGCTCCTTCTCTCCCATTGGATGATCTCCACTCACACAAAGCTGACTTTCTCTCTAATGCCAGGCTCACATCTCTCTTCCTCTGTGTAGGCTTTGCAGATGGCTGCAGGTCACAATGGCCAATTTCTCCTCTGAACTGTTAGCACTCATGTCCTATATAACAAATTAAGTAATTAATGGTAGACCACCTGTGGCATTGCTTGAATTTTTGCATATCTGGATATTAAGCAACTATGTTTTATTGTTACTTAGTTTCATCATGTAGATTTTAAGAATCTAGCATCTTATCTCTTCAAACTCTCCATAGACTCTTGTCCAGAGCTCTACACAGCATGTATGTTCAATGAATATTTGTTTATTTGATTTGAAATGAGCATCTTACTTGTCATAAAAATGCAAGGATTATTTTGCTGTTTATTAAATGCTTATAATATGCAAGGACTTACCTTGGAGGTGGGCAGATGGGAGTACTCTCCATCCTTCTAAGGCAATGAGGAAACCATTTGGCCAAGGCTCTATACTCACAATGGGCCTCACAGTGAATTATGGGTGGTCATGTGAAAATGGCTACCCCCACGAGATGTTTAAACAGTATAAAAACAGGAGTTAGTGACCCATTACTTGAGGACAGTAAAGGAAGAAGAGTTAAATATACCAGGAACAGTGTCACTCACATGGGGAAGGTGAAGCCAAAAAACAAATCTCAAAGCACATGCTGGTGAACTCAACAAGTGGACTCCTAAGAGTTTCATTTTAATCCCTGTGACAGTATGTCAACTTGCTGGTAAATTCATCCTAGGATACTGAATACATGTTACCTTCAAGTATTTCAACCCTAGTTGGTGAAACAAGTTAGATACATAAACATAGACCAATAAGATAGTAGATACCATAATGTTAAACAAAAACTATACAAAGACAGACCTTGGCCAGATGGCTCAGTTGGTCGGAGCATCATCCCATGCACCAAAAGTCTGTGGGTTTGATTCCTAGTCAGGGCACCTAGGTTGTGGGTTCAATCCCCAGTCAGGACATGCCTGGGAAGCAACCTATTGACATTTCTCTCAAATCAATGTTTCTCTCTCTCTCTCTCTCTCTCTCTCTCTCTCTCTCTCTCTCTCTCTCCCTCCCTCCCTCCCTGAAAATATATAAAAACACTAGTGGCCCAGTGCACGAAATTCGTGCATGGGGGTGGGGGTGGGGTGGGGTGTTCCTCAGCCCAGCCTGCACCCTCTCCAATCTGGAAACCCTCGAAGGATGTCCTACTGCCAGTTTACAGAGATCAGGCCTAAACCGGCAGTTGGACATCCCTCTCACAATCTGGGACTGCTGGCTCCAGCCACTCACCTGCCTGCTTGCCTGCCTGATTGCCCCTAAGCACTCTGCCTGCTGGCCTGCTCACCCCCAACTGCCCCCTGTGCCAGCCTGTTCAGGCCCAACTACCCCCCCCTGCTGGCCTGCTAGCCCCCACCTTCCCTCCCCATTGGCCTGCTCACTCCAAACTGCCCCCCCCCCCCCCGCTGTCCTGATCACCTCCAACTGACCCCCACTGACGGCCTGCTCACCCCAACTGGCCCCCCTGCTGGTCTGCTTACCCCCAACAGCCCCACCCCCCACAAGCCCGATCACCCACAACTGCTGTCCCATCCTGGCCTGATCACCCCCTGGCAACCCAAGCTCCCAGCCCCTCCTTTTTTTCTTTTTTCTTTCTTTTTTTTTTTTTTTTTTCAGCGCCTCCTTGAGCAGAGGCCAGGGCCAGCTGGAAGCAAGTATATGGGATTTATTTATCTTCTATAATTGAAACTTTGTAGCGTTGAGCGGAGGCCAGGGCCGGCCAGGGCGGGTAGGAAGCTTAACTTCCTCCATCTCCGGGGCAACCCAAGCGTCCTGCTGCTCCAGCTCCGTGGCCGCAAACCATCTTGGTTGGGTTAATTTGCATACTCGCTCCTGATTGGCTGGTGGGTATGGCTTGTGGGTGTAGCGGAGGTATGGTCAATTTTCATGTTTCTCTTTTATTAGTGTAGATATCCTTGGATGAGGATATATAAGGTCAATAATTATCTGAGTACATTTGCTATTCCTTAATTGTTAAAATTCTGGTTTTTAATGATGTTCTGAAAACTTCATTATGAAAACAAACTCCAAAATATGTATTTGGTAAAATTATAACACTTTATTTTCTAGATTATCTGAGAAGAAATTCATCAGAAGCATTTTTGACTATGATTAGCATCCCTTGTATCAAAATGTTTCTAAGATGAAAAACAATGCCAAATCAGCAGAAAACACATTAAATACATAACACAGGCTATTGGTATTAAAGTTCACAGAGAATGGAAATATTCAATGAGCTAATTTAATTATATTTCAGATATTATGAACTTTTAAAAAGTCTCCTGTACAAATAGTTTCATTGTCTTAGAATGGGGAACATAAAATTAGATAAACTAATTTCATTGGAAATGAGTTTTCAAATGCCCTTATATAAATAGGTTTTTAATTTATTATATTTTGAAATCCTTTTTATTTTTATTGTTGAAAGTATTTCAGATGTCTCCTTTTTTCCCCCATTAACCCTCTTTCAGCCCACACCTGCTCCCCCCTGCCCAGGTCTTCACCACACTATTGTCTGTGTTCATGGGTTATGCATATATACATACACCTTCTTTGGTTAATCTCTTCCTTTATTATCTTTTAATAGTTACTTTTTCAGAAAATACTTTAATATTCCAACTAGACTGTTATCAATAACTTTCCTTTGTATAAAAACACCTTTTCTTCTTTTTAGAAAAATTTATTTAAAGAAATAATAAATGTTTACTATAAAAACTTTAACATGGTCCAAAAGCATAAAGTATAAAATAAAATGTATTCCTCACTCCAGCCCCATCTCAACATTACAGCCCAACCACAACTCCATAACAGCAACCAAGGCTACTATTTTTAGAAATTTCTCTATGTAAATACAAACACATATGTGTATACTCTTTTTCCAACATGACTGGGTCATATTTTATATATGCTTTTATAATTTTATTTTCCCATTAATATTTCCTGGTCATCATTCCATGTCAATAAACTTAGAGTTGCCTCACTTCTTTAAATATTCCATTGTTTGAAGAGCCATGATTATTTAATTAGTCCCTATTAATGGACATTTAATTTATTTTCAGTTTTCTCTATTATAAATGACAAAGCAATGGCAATACTGTCGAAATAATATCTGTGCATTTTTACTAGTACACTCTAAGGTAAATTTCAAGAAGTGAGTTTACTGCCTTTAAATGCATTTAAATTTTGATAATGGGGGCAGTTAAACATGTGTGGGTGCAAGGGATATAAGAAGAATCTTTGTACTTTCTCCTTAAATTTCCTATGAATCCAAAACTGCTCTAAAAGGATTAAACCTTAATTTAAAAATAAAAATTAAATATATAGTCCTAGCCAGTTTGGCTCAGGACTGTGGACTGAATAGTCCTGGGTTCAATTCTGGTTAAGGGCATGTATCTCAGTTGCAGGTTTGATCCCCCGCCCTGGGCAGGGTGAGTGAGGGAAGCAACCAATCGATGTGTCTCTCTCATATCGATGTTTTTCTCTCTCTCTGTCTCTGTCTCTTTTCCTCCCTTCCACTCTGTCTAAATGAAAATCAATGGAAAAAATATCATTCTGGTTAGGATTAAAAATAAATAAATAATATAAAAGTTAAATGTATAAATATAAAAAAGCATGTGTTTGGATAATGAAGATGTCCATGTATGTATATATATGACTCATATATATGTGTTTATAGATATTTGTGTTTATATGCATGTATACATAAATTTATACAAACTTATGTTTGTGCTTGCACATGCACACACACACACACACACACACACACACACACACACACGTATGTGTATATACACATCTCTTCTCAGCATCCTGGAGTAGAAAAAATCAAAGTCTTGGAGGCAGGTAGACTTAGCACTAAATTCTAGCTGCCCCTATTCACTGGCTCATCCTCTATTTCTAGGTGATAAAATGGCTATTTATACTAATAATAGAGAAATATGCAAATTGATCAGGACCCCTAATGCAACAACCAAACAGCAGGCTGCATTGGGCGACCAGGCTGGCAGGGGGGGCAGTGAGGGGGGACTAGGTCAGCCTGGTGGGGGGGGGGCAGTTGGGGGCAACCAGGCTGGCAGGGGGGCAATTGGGGGTGAACAGGCCAGCAGGGGGGGGAAGTTGGGGGAGACCAGCCCAGTGGGGGGGGCAGTGAGGGGCGACCAGGCCAGCGGGGGTGGGGGGGCAGTTGGGGGCAACCAGGCTGGCAGGGGGGCAATTGGGGGTGAACAGGCCAGCAGGGGGGGGAAGTTGGGGGAGACCAGCCCAGTGGGGGGGGCAGTGAGGGGCGACCAGGCCAGCGGGGGTGGGGGGGCAGTTGGGGGCAATCAGGCAGGTGGAGGGGAAGTTGGGGACGAACAGGCCAGCAGGGGGGCAGTTAAGAGCGACCTGGCCAGCAGGGGAGGGGGGCAGTTGGGGGTGACCAGGCAGGTGGGGGGGCAGTGAGGGGTGACCAGGCCAACAGGGGGGCAGTTAGGGGTGACCAGGCCAGCAGGGGGCAGTTAGGGGTGACCAGGCCGGCAGCAGGGGGCAGTTGGGGGCTACCAGGCCAGCAGGGGGGCACTTAGGGGCAACCAGGCTGGCAGTGGGGGCAGTTGGGGGCAACCAGGCTGGCAGGCAAAGGCAGTTGGGGGTGATCAGGCTGGCAGGTGGGGCAGTTAGGGGCAATCAGGCCAGCAGGGGAGGGCAGTTACAGGAGATCAGGCCAGCAGGCAGAGGTAGTTAGGGGTGATCATGCCAGCAGAGGGGTAAGTTGGGGGCAACCAGGCCGGCAGGGGGGGCATTGAGGGGTGACCATGCTGGTGTGTGTGTGGGGGGGGGCAGTTGGGGACGACCAGGCAGGTGGGGGGGAAGTTGGGGGCATCCAGGCTGGTGGGGGAGGTAGTGAAGGGCGACCAGGCCAGCGGGGGGGGGGGGGGCAGTTGGGGCAACCAAGCTGGTGCAGGGGCAGTGAGGGGCAATCAGGACAACAGGGGGGGCAGTTAGGGGTGACCAGGCCGGCAGGGGGGCAGCGGGGGGGGGGCAGTTGGGGGCAATCAGGCCAGCGGGGGGGGGGGGCAGTTGGGGGCAACCAGGCTGGCAGGCAGAGGCAGTTGGGGGCAACCAGGCTGGCAGGCAGAGGTGGTTAGGGGTGACCAGGCCAGCAGGGGGGGCAGTTATGGGCGATCAGGCAGGAAGGCAGGTGAGCGGTTAGGAACCAGTGGTCCTGGATTGTGAGAGAGATGTCTGACTGCCGGTTTAGGCCCAACCGGGTCTAAACCGGCAGTCGGACATCCCTCAAGGGGTACCGGATTGGAGAGAGTGCAGGCTGGGCTGAAGGGACTCTGCCCACACCCCATGCATGAATTTTGTGCACCAGGCCTCTAGTTCAATATAATATCTACCTCATAACTTTTCCATAAGGATTAAAAGTAATAAAGTGTTTATGCCCTAGCAAAAGGTCTATCAGGTGGTTCGGTGGTCAATAAATTTTAGCTTCCTTCTTGTATAAACTTGTAACTGGCTCTCACTGAGCTGTGAATTCCTTGAATCAAGGATCAGGCACATTCATCCTTCTGTTCTCAGCACCTGCTGCATACTAAGCTCTCAGTAAATGTGTACTGAATACAATGGAATTACGATGAGAATTATTTAAAACTAAAGTACTAGTTACTAAGAGATTTTTGAAGCATTTTTTTATTTCCTTTCCATTACATCTATAGTCAGTGTAGGAATCTTATTTTGAGGCTATCTGGGATCTTTTCAAAAAGACATCACAGAGAAAAGTTTTCCTTTTTTGTGTTTTTCAAATTTATTTTTGACCTTCTAAGTAAAAGTTATTGCTTTGTGTGGCAACTCTGTTTGGGAATGGCAATTTCTATAACATTTCTTGAGAAAAAAAATTAAGTTTTATAATTCTACTAGAGGCCCAGTGCACGAATTCGAGCACCAGTGGGGTCCCTAGGCCTGGCCTGTGGGATCAGGCCAAAACCGGCTCTCTGACATCCCCCAAGGGGTCCTGGATTGCGAGAGGGCACAGGCCAGGCCAAGGGACCACACCTGTGCATGATCAGGGCCAGGGAGGGACATGGGAGGTTGGCCAGCTGGGGAGGGACCTCAGGAGGGTTCCAGGGCATGTCCGGCCCATCTCGCTAAGTCCCGATCGGCTGGACCCAAACAGCAAGCTAACCTACAGGTCAGAGCGTCTGCCCCCTGGTGGTTAGTGCACATCATAGTGAGTGGTTGAATGGCTTTAGCATATCATTAGCATATTACACTTAGATTGGTTGAATGGCCGACCCGCCAAACAGACACTTAGCATATTAGGCTTTTATTATATAGGATAGAAGTAGAATAAATCAAATTTAACACAGACTAGGTCTTGTAACTAAATAAATATTTTTCTGACTCAGATTTTTACCTTTCCAGTTTACTTATAAGATTTTTTTTCTTACTTATCACTCAAAAATTTATCAATTTTCATCATTAATATTTGTTGTTAACAAATTAGACCTTGCATTCTTTTCCTATTCACGACTCTTTGGTGCATCTGGCTCCCCACTTACTAAGAAAATAGGCAGAAGATGTTATTGAATTATCATGTTTCCCAAATGTAACCTTAATTTCAATTATACGCATGCAAGGACAAAATATAGCCCCAGTAAATGTGAAACATCTGATCATTATAGCTTTGATATTGGCCAGATCACAATCAACTGGAACTTCCTTCTACCTAATTTTAATTCCATTTGAGCATTACCCTTGATAATTTGACCCAGAGCTCTCACAAAGAAACCTTATCTTAGAGTTTACCATTTTGTTAACCTCTTGTGAATAGAAAAGGGAGTATTTCAAATCTCCCACTTGATTATTCCAAGTTATGATGATTTCCTTTGCATGAATTAAGCTTGTCTTACTTGCATTGAACATGACAAATTCATTGTGACCGTTGCAACCTGATGCAATGCGTTCACAGGAAAAAAAAATATCCATGAAGGAGTCTCATTGAGAGCCATCTTCAGCAGACTGTCAGAATGGTGATTTTAAAAACAAAACTACTAAGTAACTGGGAGACTATTTTAAATTGAAATCAAAAGATGAATTAGTCAAGAATCATTTTAAAACCTACATGACACCAACTTACCTGATTAAATAAATTTCAACAGCTTACTCTCATATAATCAGAGAATAAAAATTATTAAAATTAAATCTGGTAATAACTTTTAAAATGTGAGCTAAGCTCAGAGTAATAAAATGGGAAGTTTGAAATACCTTTTCTAATCACATAAGGTTAACAAAATTGCAAACTCTAAGATAATGCTGCTTTGTGAAGAAACCTACATCAAATTATCATGAAATTAAAATTAGGTAGAAGCTTTAGTAACATTTTGGTAAGTCGTTATTAATTGTAGTATATCTCAAAGTTATTATATGTGATTTTAAATGTGACATTTATTTGATCATTAGGATGAGGAAAAGTATTTAAGGCCTGAAGTCCAATCACCAGGAGGATGGTTAATCTCTTTTCTTTCATGGATTTAAAAAAAGTTAAATACAATTTTCTAATTCTACCTTAAATACTTTTTGAAAATAACAGTAGTAAATAAATAAAAAATTTTTAAACCTTTAGGATATAATGTTTAGAGATTCTGAAAACTTCCAATGAAGTTGATATTTAAGTATTATGGTGAAACTCTTTCAACTTTTCACAATTAAAACTAGCTACTCAGTGCGATTCTTGTGACACTAAGACCATAAGCTCCAGCGAGCAGGACCTTGTGTTCTGTTTCTGGCTCTACCCTCAACAACTAGTGTAATGCTAGCTAGTATTACATGCTTAACCAATATTTGTTGAATGGATGAATAATCAGATACATGTCCTAATACTGAGGAATCCCATTAATTCACTAATAATGGCTCCCATTTGTTCAGTTTTTCAAAACTCCCTGAACAAATATCTGTCAATGGCTTCCATGTGCCAGCCTCTGTTCTAGCACTAGGGATGCAGTCATGAACAAAGCCGACGAAAAGAAATCCTTGTCCCTCTGGAGCTTACCTTCTGTCAGGGGAGACAATCAACGCTATAGGCAAGCGAAAGTCCAAAGGAGAGGAGGAGGAGGTGAGATTGAAAGCCTGCCGGCCATTATGTGTGGCTTTTACTCTGAGTGAAAGGAGGAACCATTGGAGGGTTTTGAGCAGAGAAGTGACACCATGCAACTTACATTGTAACAAGATCATTCTGCCTGCTGTGTTGAGAACAGAATGAGGCAGAGCTGGAGCAGAATCAAGGAGACTGCTAAAGAGTCTATTTCGACCATCTAGACAAAAAATTATGATGCTTAAATGTGTTGTTCACCATGTTCCAGGCAGTGTGAGAACTGCTTTATCTATAATAATAAAAGCGTAATATGCTAATTAGACCGGACAGCCGAACGACCTTCTGGATGAAGCCAGGGCTGCGAGGGCTGGGCCCCTTGCACGAATTTCATGCATTGGGCCTCTAGTATATTTAATATTTACATACTCTATGAACCAATCCCCACAAACTTCTGAGGTAAAGGTTATATTGCCATTTTCTAGATCAAGGAACTGAGGCTAACAATGTTTAACTTGCCCAGAGTCACTCAGCTAGCAGGTGGCAGGTGTAGGATTCACACAAAACTGTCCACTTCCCCACTGCTGTGCCACTTCAAGTTTTCATTCAGATTTTTAAATGTTTTGTAATAATTAGCATTGGTATTTCAGAGGTTGTGGTGTAACCCGCTTAGAGATAACATCCTCTCTAATAAAATGGTAATATGCAAATTAACCATCACTCCGCTACATAAGCCACGCCCACCAGCCAATCAGGGCGAGTATGCAAATTAACCCAAACCAAGATGGCTACAGCCACAGAGAGCAAGGTTTCCCAGGTAACAGAGGAAGCCAAGCTTTCCATAGCCGTTTCAGGCCTAAGCCTCCACTCAAGCTACAAAGTTTCAATTATAGAAGGTAAACAAATTCAAACAAATGGCGGCAGAATGGAGCTTGAGAGAGCAGGCCAGGGTTGCCGGTGGCAACAGGGGAAGCAAAGCTTTCCGCACACCCTGGTCGGGCTCACCCACTTAAGGCTACAAAGTTTCAATTGTAGAAGGTGAATTAACTGCCACAGAAATGGCTGCCGCCCCGGAGGGAACAGCAGGCTTGGCTCCGCTCCAGGCTACAAAGTTTCAATTGTAGAAGGAAAATAAATTCCAGATACCAGGGCCTCCTCTTGGGTCGCCAGGGTGCGTGGCCGGCCTGCAAACCACCACAGGCCCCTCGCTCAGGCCACCCCACACCCCAAGGGAACCCCACCCTGATCAGGGACACCCTTCAGGGCAAACCAGCTGGCCCCCACCCCTGTACCAGACCTCTATCTTATCTAATAAAAGAGTAATATGCAGATTGATCATCACTGCAACACACAATATAGCTGCCCCCATGTGGTCAAAGATCCTGCCCCCATGTGGACACAAGATGGCCACCACAAGATGGCCAGCAGGAGAGGGCAGTTGGGAGGCACCCGGCCTGCAAGGGAGGGCAGTTGTGAGGGACCAGGCCTGCAAGGGAGGGCAGTTGAGAGGGACCAGGCTTGAAAGGGAGGGCAGTTGGAGGTGATCAACCCTGAAGGAGGGGGCAGTTAGGGGTGACCAGGCTGGCAGAGGAGGGAAGTTGGGGGCAAACAGGCTGGCAGGGGAGCAGTTAAGCATCAACCAGGCTGGCAGCGGAGTGGTTAGGGGGTGATCAGGCTGGCAGGCAGAAGTGGTTAGGGGCAATCAGGAAGGCAGGCAGGCAAGCAGTTGGGAGCCAGCAGTCCTGGATTGTGAAAGGGATGTCCGACTGCCCGTTTAGGCCCGATCCCACCAGGATCGGGCCTAAACAGGCAGTCGGACATCCCTCCAGGAGTCCCAGATTGGAGAGGGTACAGGCTGGGCTGAGGGACCAGATTTCGTGCACCGGGCTTCTAGTGGAATTAATAATGAGAAACCAACCCAGCCTTCCCCTCTGTCTCAACTTCTCCATAGGTGAACACTCTAACTCAGTGATGGGCAACCTTTTGAGCTTGGTGTGTCAAACTTCGCCAAAAAACTGAGCATAACTCGGGTAGTGTGTCACTTTGAGGAAAAAATTAACTCCAAGACTCTAGTCGCAAATGTTTCATCCTCAGGAGCAGCAAATGTTTCATCCTCGGCATGCGGCCGCGTGTCATCAGAAATGGCTACGCGTGTCATTGCTGACACGCATGTCATAGGTTCTCCATCACTGCTAACTGAACCAACTGACTTATCTCCCAAATATTTCTTGAATTTTTCCAACAGTCTTAGAATTTTAGAATTTAAAGAAAACTTGGCCAACCTGACACTCAGACAGGAGCTTTGTCTACAGCAAGCCTGATATTGTTAGTTCATCTGGTCTCTGACTACTTCCAAGTGACAGATAAGGTTGCTGACTGCACCTGTTCATGTACTCAAGTGAGACACCATTGGGGAATCCCAGAGATTCTTGCAATAAATCTTGCAAAGAGTTGGCCACATTAAAAGTTTGGCTATAAAACTGTAGCATTCACATTATAGAACATTTCCCACAGGCTAGGCCTCTTATTATAAAGAAATCTGGTGCTAATGGAAACTGGGACTTACGGTAGAGTAAAAAAAACAAAATCCTGCTTCTGTTGACACTAGAATGCTAAGATTTCTTGGTTTGAGGTTCCAAATGTAATATTTTTAAATTGCAGTTAATGTTTGTTTTCAACTATAACTCATAAAAGAAGTAACTGTTTGAGGGACAGAAAATAGAACCATGAGTTATAATAGTAGGATCCCAGTGCTGCCTTTACTACCACCCAGATGTGGGTTTCAGGAACTGGCTGACAACCAAATCATATTACACCCTGGACAATTTATCTTATCTGTGGCCTGACAGTAAATTCAATCCCAGGCAATGGGCTAGGATAAAGGGGAGAAGATAAAATCACAACAGATGGGACACTTTGGAAGTTCTGTCTGTTGGCCTAGCACGGTGGGACTTTGTTGGGGGTCCCTGGATGGAGATAAACAAGCCCTCAACTATCAAAACTTTTATCCCAGTTTGATAGAAATACAAGACAAGCTGGCGCAGCATGGCTCGGTTGTTGGAGCATCAATCTGCAGACCAAAGGGTCCTGGGTTCAATTTCCCGTCAAGGGCATGTACCAAGGTTGCAGGTTCATGCGCGGGAGACAACCAATTGATATCTCTCTCTCACACTGATGTTTCTCTTTCTTTACCTCCCTCCCTTCCACTCTCTCTAAAAAAAAGGGGGGGTGGAAATCAATGGAAAAAAAAAAATATCCTCAGGTGAGGATTAACAACAACAAAAAGAAACACAAGACAAAAAGCAAGAGATAAGAGATGTGAAGAGGTTGTTTTTGACTCCCACCTTTTATAGTGCTTCAGACAGTGACTATGGAATAAATTATGGTTATAAAAGACACCTCATTTCTTTAAAGTTCCATCTTGCTTTATTCCCTGGCTCCAATGCCTGGATCCCAAAAGCTTAGAAAGCGCAGTATTAGATCATAATTAACAGGTAAAGTTTAACCTAACAACTTGGAACAATTGTCTCCATCTGAGCCACAAAAAGTGACCTTAGGGAAAGCAAGGCAACTACCAGCTGCCTGAATCTCTTTACATCAAGCATGTCAAACTCAAAGGCTAACACGGGCCAAATAAATGAGGCATGTGGCCCACGGGCCACGAGTTTGACGTGCTTGCTTTACATAGAAGATTAAATTAAAAGCATATCTACTTAGCCCCGGCCAGTGGCTCAGTTAGATGGAGCATTATCCTGTGCACCAAAAGGTCGTGGGTTCAATTCCCAGTCAGGGCACTTACCTAGGCTGTGGGCCCGATATCTGGCTTGTACAGCAGGCAACCAATAGATGTTTCCCTCTCACATCAATGTCTCTCTCTCTCTTTCTCTCTCTCTCTCTCTCTCAAATCAATAAATACATCCTCAGGTGAGGATTTTTTTAAAAAAAAAAAAAGTACATCTGCTTCTATGTAATGGTCTTTTTAACATCATTTTGCACTCTTCCTGTGTGGTAGCATAAGAGTTTTAGGCATACTGAGCAGAACTGAGAGTCCTGACTAGAAGGCTGTTACTAAAATCAAGAGCACCGTATGGTGGCTTCTCACGTTGTTATCACTGAACTGGCGCGTAGCAAGGCTCCGTGCAACTTCATCCCAGGCTGCGGCTTGAGTCATGAGTGAAAACACCGGGGTACGCTCCTTGGCTTGCTCTGAAGCAAGGGCTTCAGCACAGGATGTGCTTCTTCCTTGAGGTGACAGAATACATACTGTGAGGGTTTTTTATTCCTATTGAAAACATCTCGTTTGCTGCCAAACTATATGTAAGGGAAAGAAGCACGGTCTGCCCTCGCAGGCTCCTTGGAGACTGAAACCAGAGAATAGCCGGACGTCCACGCAGTATGAAAAGTCTAAATTAAACAATGGCTTTACAAGAGCACCTTCCCATGTGACTTTGAATCAGAGTAAAGGGAAGTTCACAAAAATCAAAGCAGTAAAAGGATCCTTATTAGGAAAGTACTCATTAACTCAGCAAAGCCACGCTTTAAAAAGAAAATAGATCTGGGAGGAAAATCCCCCTGTCAGTGAAACCAGGGCTTGATCTCTCCTGGCTCATCAAGTAAATAATAATACCCACTGACATTTCTAAAGTACCTTTCAGTGTGCAAAGCGCTTTCTCATACACTATTTCATTTTATCCTCAGAACAGCCTTGTGAGATATTGAGGCACGGTTATGCCCTCTCGTGGGTTAGGAAATGGAGGCCCGTAAGCAGACAGGATTTCCTCAAGGTCACGTCGTTATTCAGAAGCAGGGCCCAAACTGAAATGTTTGCTCTCCAGGCTCCCACTTAGGGTCCCTTCCCTCTGTTGCATCTGCAAAGTTAGTAAGCCATAACTCCTGATTGTCATTTCTAGTTACACGCTAATTGGGGAAATTCTAAAAGTCCCCTCATTACTCAACAGTTTGAAAAAAGATAGGCCAGACTTGGAAAAAAGCAGACTTTCAAGCTGTTTTATATCTATTCCCTGTGACAGTGGCAGATATCCAGGTTACACTCTGAGGACAAACAACATTTAAAAAAAACAACTTTATTTTTTAATTTCATAATAGTAAAATCAAAGGCTAAAACTGCTACATATATTAGAAGCTTTGCCAAAAAAGAGAAGATTCCCTGCTTAATTTATATACTTAAAATACGTTTTCTAAGGTCTCTCTAAACTGAATTAAATACTGTGAATTGACAAGTTGAAAATACTTGAAACTTACTTTTGGTACCTGGAGTTGGGTTTCCTGTTTTTACTAGTAAGTGGGGGACAGCATGAAGCAGAGGACTCTGGTGGGAGGCCAGTGGTGTGCTGGCCAGAGGCTGGGCTTTGAGCCCTGCATACAGCTAAGTGACCTGAACAATCTATTCAACTGCAGAGATTTTTCTATAAAATGGAAGCAACTATCAGTGCTTGTTGGCTTAGTGAACTCGGACGATGCCATGACGAAATACCACAGACTGCTGGCCTGAACAGCAGACATTTACTTGCTCACAGTTCTGGGGTCTGGGAAGTCCAAGATCAAGATGCCAGCAGGGTTGGCTCTTGGTGAGGAGCCTCCTCCTGGCTTGCAGATGATCACCTTCTCACTGTGCGCTCACACAGCCTTTCCTCTGTGTGTGTGAGCAGAGAGAAAGAGAGGGAGCCAGCTCTCCGGGGCCCCTTCTTACCAGGCACTGATCTCATTGTCATGGGGACTCCATCCTCATCACCTCATCTAAGCCTAATTACCTCCCAAGGCCCCACCTCCTAATGCCATCTCATTGGGAGTAGGGCGTCAATGTGGATTTGGGGGTGACAATCATCTAGACCAGTGGTCGGCAAACTGTGGCTAGCGAGCCACATGCGGCTCTTTGGCCCCTTGAGTGTGGCTCTTCCACAAAATACCACGGCCTGGGCGAGTCTATTTTGAAGAAATGGCATTAGAATAAGTTTAAGTTTAAAAAATTTGGCTCTCAAAAGAAATTTCAATCATTGTACTGTTGATATTTGGCTCTGTTGACTAATGAGTTTGCCGACCACTGATCTAGTCCATAGCACTCGGTTTCCACCCTAGTATCAAGGCAGACTGAAAATATAAGACATTTAGAAAGAAAGAATTATTCATTAAGTAGGAGCACAAAATAGTAAAGACCACTGAAGCCCAAATGATACTCATCCCCTCACCTGATGTGTAAACAGCTGCCCTGAGGAGACACCTTCCATAATTCTCTGATTAAAGTAAGCAAATCAGATTCTCTGACTTAGGAACGTAGCATTAGGTTTAACAATTGAGATAGTGAGATGACAGTTGGTTGGGGTGGGAGTGGAGAGACATATTGAGATGTATAGAACCAAAGTCAGGCCTGGATTCATTTAACCAAAAGCTGTGTCCAGGCAGAAGGTAAGGGGCAGCAGCACAGCCACAAGGAAGGTGAAAATAATGAAGCAGAACTGAGCAGAGGGCAGGAAAAGGTAGAATCAGGAGGCCAGTCAGTCAGTGGGAACAGGGAGTAGACTCAGGCACTGATTTTGTAAACCTTTTGTGCCCTGATTGAACTTCTTTCCCAGCCTCCAAATATTTCTAAGCTGCTCTAGCTGCCTTTCGATTCACTCTCTTTTTCCTAAAATAGTCTGAATGGCTTTTCTCTTACAACCAAAAAGCCTTGACTATAATAAATACAAAAATAAATAAATGAATAAAGGAGGCAGGAGATTAATTGAATTAACACAAATCCATGTGAAAAATGCTAAAGAGCAATCTAAAAGCAACACGGGTGAGGGTTGGGAGAAATAGAGTGGACATACAATCCCTGGGGGAGGGGAGGTAGGATTAACTAGAGAACCCACCCAGAAGACAGGAGCTGAGTCAAGTTTGGAAAAAAGGGCAATACTGTGAAAGGTACTTATCCCTAGAAAAATATATGCAAGGAGACATAAAATGCAAACCACTGAAATCGTTTTTAAAATTAATGTAATTTTGAAAGTAGTATTTTCTAACCTAATGAAGATTTTTAAATGATTAGATTGCTTTGGAACTCACATTTTCTTCAACTTTATAAAAGTAATTTTCTATTGTTTTGCTGTTTTCTCAAGTTCAAAATCAAGCCTGTCTTTCGTTTCTGGTTAGTGAACCCAGTCTTTACATGTTTAAGTTCTGTATGTGGGACTTACCCAGATTTCCTGGCTCATGGCTTAATTATGAAAGGGAAGAACTTTACTTAGGATAAACATTAAACCAGTTTTAATGCCATGACTTAAAAATTCAATTTTATATTGGTCATCAATTCTAATATTTGTAAGTGTTAAAATACCTTGATGTAAAAAGATATTTATATGATTTGCTTTAAATTCCAGTGTCAGCTTTAGCCTCAAAAATATTGTAACCCCCACTTATTAGGAATATGTCATAGAGCATTACCTGGAAGAACATGTGAGAGGTTTAGAGCCCTGACCATGTTTGACACAAATGTTATGTGTCACCAGCATGACCAGAGAGTTGTCAAATCAATCAGTAATTACTGGCAAAGTAAGAACAGGTGACTCTAAAGGGAATGATAGAAAATGGATGAGAACAGCTGTTATATGGCAGAGTCTTTCCCTTTAGGAAAACCACACAAAAACATCATAAACTTGGTATCCGGGTGTAGATTGCTGAATGAAAGAGTCATTCTGTGGCACGTAGGATCTAGAGAGGTATGGGAATGCCTACATTCAACTGCTTCAGTGTGTCATACTCATTCATGCTTCTGTGCCTTCTAACATGCTATCATCACTCCTCCATGAAGCATGTTCCCACACATGCATCATCTATATGTATGTGTGAGGGCACACACACGAGCACAAATTATTGCTGTTTCCTATTCCTCAAACTTCAATCCAAATGTCACCTGTACTGGAAAGTTTGTTCTAATTCCCTTTCTTCTGATTTAAATGCCCCACTCTGCTGTGCTCTCATATATCCTGTTTATCCTTCTGTCAACACATCCTATATAATAAAAGCATAATATGCTAAGTGTCCTGCCTATAGGATGACCATTCTTTCAACTGCTCGACCAGTCGCTATGATGCACACTGACCACCAGGGGGAAGATGCTCCCACCAGTAGATTAGCTTGATGCTGGGGTCTGGCCAATCGGGACTGGGCAAGACGCTAAAAATGGTCTCCCCTACAAAGATAGGAGCCTGGATCTATCATAATACTTGACACACAGTAGGTGCCCTATATATGTTTCTTAAATGAACAAATAAATGAACTACTAAGAAGCAGTGGTGGCAGACAGGCTAAGAAAGAAAACAATTTTGAATATTGAAAATAGTGTTTTAGTCAAAAATAAAGACTTTGATATGTGAGTAGGAAAATGGACTATTAATTTTAAATTGTTTTCAGAGCTTAAAACAGATTCTATTTAATACCTGAGTCTCTTAAGAATGTTATAGCCTGCCCTTCAATTCAGCACTTCGATTTAACAAAAGTCAGCTACTACAGTCCAAATTCTTTGATATGATCAATCTAATATGCATGGCAAGCATGCGTGTGCACACACACACACACAACATGTCTTCCTAAAGTGAATTCATTGGATACTCAGCTTACTACCTGGGGCACAAAACACACAAGGTTTCACCTAACAGATGTACAACTGGGGACTTAAAAAATAAATCCTTTCATTTCAGGAAAAAAAAAAATGTCCATTTTAATAGTCCCACAAGTGTGAAATTTTAGCAGATGGTGCTAAATAACTTATCACATCTCTGGAACCTGGCTTATGCCACATCATGTTGGACCGCAGCTGAGCCGCCTGGCCTCCTGATTTAAATGCAACCCAGGCATATCTATGGCATTTCTGTGACAGTGAGCTAGAGGCTTTAATTCATGCTCAAGTTGCTTTTACAACCTGAACTAGAAGTGAGCTAGCAATGACACGTAACATTCTGTCGCTGTCATTAGAAAAAAGTCTTAGTGGAGCAACTGGGAGAAGGAAGCCCTGCTTCTCCATCTTAATGGAGCCCTGGTAGACTCTGGATTTGGATCATGGGCTGGTACTGTGAACGGGGCAGAGGAGGTTGGGAGAGTGTCTCTATACAATTGAAAGCCGGCAGAGAAGAGTCCAAAGGTTACATTGCCTCTAGCAGAGATTAGAATGTAGGGAAAGTTGATGGGCTTTTTAAACCTGGGCTTCTTCATCTATGTACCAGATCATCAGGACATGGCTAGGACACAGCTCATGTCACATGCCACCCACCAGCTGAGTTCAACAACATCCAGCCAAACTGATTTATGTTCGATAGACAGGTCCACTCATCACAAACTTGGAAGTCAGGGCAATGTCAAATTGCGGTAAAAGTTTCTGAAGGCTTGCTTTCAATTTTCAAACCTGTTATTGCAGATGAATAACAAATAGGCCAACACCAGTCTGACAGCCACACTCGGAGTAGCACTGGTCTGAAACTCTTGGAGTCTTTCTCTCTGTTTTTTAGGTTTACTCCAGGACCAAGCAAGGTGGTTGGTGATGATGTGTTGATAGTTTGCTGGCAATTGTCAGTTTATGCTATTTAGTCTGGTGCTGAGAGCAAAAGATAGTTCAACAAGGGGCTGACTTTAAAAGTGGAGTGCTTAGAACCCGGAATGAGCAGGAAAGCAGGCCTGCTGTTTACTGCAGTTGTGGCCTTTTAAATAAACATTACATAGGGAGTTTTTAAGAAGGGAAAAATAAAAAAATGCAAGTCCAGTTTAGAAAGCATCCTTACCAAAATGTACGAAAGCTGCAGGGATTCCGTCAGAGGTAGTAGGAAGTTTACCTCTTTCTTCGTTGTTTGTCCTCCCTTTCTGAGCCTTCAGTTTCCTGAATACAAATGCCACAGATAATAAACATTAATTAACAGGAATTGAATAAATATTTATGGATAAAATAGATTTTCAGTGGGTTTTTGGTCTGTCTTAACTCCCGACTAAAATATGCAGGATAACACAGAAAATGGCCAAAGAAAAAAGCTATCATAGACCCAAAAACTAAAACTGGGAGCCTATCACAAGAATCTATTGCAAGTTTCTATGAAGTCTAACAATGGAGCTGGATTTTAAGAAATTCAAAAGCCTACACCTTGCTTCATCTGTTGAAAGAAATTACCTTAGCCACATAAAAATATAATGAAAAAAATATAGTAGGAGTCCTCTTTGTTCTTCCTCTGATCTTTTTGCTCTCATAGACTATAATCCCACTACTACAGGACATTTTAATGCAACTAAAATCCATCAGCTCTTCACCTCCTTCCATCCTACAACCACTTGGAGACTAATTCCAAGAGAAAAATAGGTGAACACTCTAGAAATAAATGGGTACAGAAAAAATTCTAGACATTTGTTCTTGGTATTGTAGATTTCCAAGTACTCTCTTCTATTCCAAAAGAAGTCCCAAAATTCACAGAAAAGTAGCACCATGAAATGGCTTTCCAGGCGGTTTTGTGAACAAAGAATTTGAGGAAAGGATGCATAATTCCTCCTTGGATGTGCACAGTGGACATACAATTTTGAAATATTCTGCATGAGATAATTATCTTAAAATTTTTATCCATCATTGCCTAAATCCTTTTATCTAGGTAAAAAATGTTCTCCCGTGACTTTTAATATCCTATAAAACAAGTGTATTTCAGAAAGCACATTGAGGAAAGCTTGTTCGGAGGATAGGAGAAGCAGAAAGCAAGGGTCAGACCAGATCCCTTTTGTGTACTCGGCTGCCCTAGATGAATGTCTGGTTGACTGTGAGACATGGGAAAGAAGACATGCCCGTCAATTACCTAATATAATCAAATTGTTCTCCAGTTTAGATCTGAGGAGAGAATTCATCTAGCACCAGAAGTGTCAGTGAGGAAAGCCACAGACCATCCACAAACCCTGTCTGGTCATAAACACTGACTTAAAAAAGAGACTTCTCTCTATTACAGGATGAAAAAAAGAAAAAAGAAAAAACAAGTTTAAGCCCATAAATGAGTACAGAAATAGAAGCAAGCAACATCATCTGGAAGACTCCAAAGGAGATCATGCTCTAGAAATAATTCTATGTGACACTCAATGTTTTAAATTTTAAAATGTCAGTGAAATACACAATTTCAATCAAATTGTAATGTAAAACTTACAAACAGCCTAAATAGATTTAATAGACCTGAAATATTTATCAAAAATAATCAAAAAAATCTCCAGAGTTAACCTATTGTATGATTGTGTTTTCTAAGAAATAGGTACTTGCCACTATATAAACAATTTCAGGATATATTTATAAAAACACAAATCCTTTTCATTTACTTTACAAAGCTGGCATAATCCTGACACTAAAAACCATACAAACCACACACACACACACACACACACACACACACACACACACACACACACAAGCTACTACTACCACTGACAAATATCAGTAATAAGCATGAAACTAAATCTCCTAAATTAAATTCAAATATGTATTAAAAGCATAATCCACCATGAAAAAGTAGGATTTCCTGCGGGCACACAAGGATTGTCGTAGTGCTAATACCCAGTGATTGGCAAAGAGCAGTAAAATTAAAACTCAAATACTTTGTGTGAAGGGTGAGATCATAGGTCCCTCCCTCCTTGTTTCAAAGCAGTATAGTTAGAGTCTCTGTGGCTCTCTCATTCCAAAGTTTTCTTCAGAAAAAAAGAAAGAAGCTGCTTGAAGGTAAAGCTGCTTCTTTGCTGTTTAGAAAAAAATTGATTCACTGAAGTGAAGATGGCCGACTTTCCAGAGAGAGAGAAGTGTCCTTGAGGCGGAGATAGGGGACACTGATTGCTTTACAGTGGAAAAAGGCAGATATCAGCCAGTCAGAGGTAGTGGGGACCAGTGTGTTCCTCAGGGTGGTGCCCCAGGGAGACAGCCAGACTTCAGGGTTGTAGGGAACATGTAGGGAGGCTGGGCCTTCAGCAAGGGACTCTGACCACACCCAGGACTCCTGTACATGAAAGTGAAATAAAAGCAGCAGAGTCGGGAAGAAGCCTCACCAACTGGGACACTCAGAAGTTCTAGGGTAGGTTGATGACTAAAAAAAATGCACCCTCACTGCCTGAACACTTGTTGCAATCCTTCCCCCGTGGCTATGGTGGGGAAGCAAAACCCATGAGAGACCCTCGTTCCATTAAGGGTCAAATTCATTCATTTATTTATAAACATTTATAATGTCAGGTGCTAGAGATAAACAGTCAAATATCAGTCCTCAGAAGCTTACATTCTAGCCTGAGGAGAGAGCAGTAAATGATTAATAAAATGAAAGTTATATAGTGTGTTAGAAGGTGCAAAATGCTATGGAATAAATATGAAGATGTGTTAGAGGTTATAGCAATGTAGTCAAGAAAATATGGTGGTAGCAGTACAGGTGAAAGGAGAGAGAGGGAGGAGAACTAAGAAGAAGAGGGGAGACAGGAATAAATTTATTTTTTGCACAATAATTTTCTGGGCCAAAATGCAATGTCACTGCATTTTTATCAACAGCATGTAATGTGATGTCCTAAAGTTTGTACAGAATTTAGCAACAATTAAAACAACAGAGACTGGATATAGAGAAACTCACCAGGCTGACAATAAACACAAAGCTAAGCAGAGCAGGTATGTAAATATGGAACTTCAAAGGGTGATGGTACATAACCCAGTGTGACTAGAACCGTCGACGAATGGAGTGGAATGACTGACTGCAAATGAAGTTGGAAGAGGAAGCTAGATCCGTTTATGGAGGTTTGTGTATAGCGTGCTAACAAATTCAACCCATTTTGCATAAATTTGTATGATAGTAACTGAGAACAGAACAGAAAAGGTCATGCTATTGGAAATGTAGTTGTTGAGTTTTTAGTAGAAGTAGAATAATGCTGTGCTTTAAAGCCTGAGACAAAGATGTTACTGCAAAATATTGCATATTTACTGTGACTTTGAGCAGTCCAGATCTAGTGTCATCAAAGGAAAACTATTCCCCGGACAGAAGGGACATTACTCTAGGGCCTTTGACTACAGTCTAAGCAAAGCTGACTAGTGCTTTAACTCCTGTCCTAGGGCTGAGCAATGGGGAGATTACCCCGACCTGTGTAATCATAGTACTCTGTGTGTCCATGCTCAAGTTAACTGATAAGAAACATCTCATGTTCATTCTCTTAGTGCGCATTTAGTTTTTTTCAACTAATTCTTTTTTATTAATAGTTTTGCCTGAAAAACCTTACTGGATCATTAAAGGTGCTTAAACCAGAAAAACTCAACAGATGCCTGCATTCAAAGTACACTGTTCAATGGACCAGTTAAATACGCTCCTAGTAAAGAGATAATTCACATCTAAGATGTGCATGAGTTGTACAGATAGTTCTCTTTAAACCCACAGGTCCTTAACTCTAAGGAACACCTCCCAGCTTGCCAACTACTTTGTCCTAAATTTGAGAAGGCTCAGGCAACCAGACACTTTTTCTCTTATGTTTCCAGAATGGGATTAGGATTAACTTGCCCTTCTCAATTGCAGGCCCAACTCGAGGTTCAGGTACACACAGGCTGTCTCCTGTGAGACATGTACACACATCACCTGGCTTCGGCAGTGGTTGTACAGGTGCACTTCCAACATTGGCATGCTCCGCATTCCACTTTTTCATCCAAGCCCAGGTAGCCTCAATATTGTTTTCACTCTTGAACCTGGACATTTTCAATAATCAATTTCATGCTTCAAATAATCTTCCTCTGTCCTTTGACCTAGCCTTCTACTCCCACTTAAAAAAACTGGACATGACAACACCTTTTTTTCTTAATGGAGCTAATTAGGGAATATTTTTTAGGCAAAACAAATCATTAAAACATATAAAGACTGTAGAGATGGCAAATAGTAAGCATTTAGAGAAAACAGTGGCATGAAATGCTGTGTTGCCCATTTGCAGATACAGTTTTAGGGACCCCCACAAAGTGATTAAATTTGTTCATGTTTTACAAAAGTCCTAAGTGATTGGCACCTCTAGGAGATTTTCGTAAAATCCAGAACCATGAAGCGGAAAGAGTCTCCTTATCTGGGCATTAGATGCCTTTGGATTTAGCCCAAAGCTTGCACTGAGTCATCCAAGATCTGCATTTTCTTTCTAAAGAAATCAGCCACATTATTTTTACTTTGGGACTCTGGTGTGAGACATGAATGTAAGAGAGACAAGTCTTTTCCTTTTGTTTTTCATCTCATCATGAAATGAACATTCAGTGTTCTATATTCCCTCCCACCATAAAGGCTAAAAGTTTAAAGAGATCTAGTCATAAATGTGTAACATTTATATTGTTAATTAATGTTTAAATATGTAAATTTATGAATTTTCCAGACCCAGCCTCAATTAAAATTTCTCTTTTCTTTGATATCTTAGAGTGAGTTTTATGTCTTGTAACGAGGAGACTTTCTTTAATTTCCCAGTACTTTTCTCTTTTTTGAAAAGCCCCACCCTCACTCCCATTTCTACCTTCTTTGAAGAAACACTCCTCCCTTACATGGTCCAGGTGAGAGCCACCAATCACGACAACCCAATCCACTGGTCAAAGAGGCTGTTGGTGGCCTGAACTGGACCATCCCTGTGCTTCTACATTTTGGGACTTAAAGGAAAGGGACACTCCCTCTCTGGTGTCAAGGCTTGAGACCTGAGTCTGAGAGCATGGGACCTTGCAGAAAAGGCCTGTGGGAAAACATGCTGACAGCAGCAGAAATAAAAGCTTGAAGAGAGACCTAAACATATCTGAGTCCCTGTTTCCAGGGATCCTGGCGACCCAGCTATATCCTTTTGCCTTGTTCCCATTTTATTTCTGTTACTTGTATGTAGAGAGTCTTAATTAATATAGACCATTTCATTAAGGATGGAATAAAGAAATAAAACCTCAGCCCAGTATTGTGTATTTGATTAAGATCTCTAGCAAAAAGTTTAGTTCCCAGAGACTCTGAACCACTGGCCAACTGAAATTGGAAGTGCGAGATGGGAGGGGAAAGCATCTACACACTTCCATCGCACCAGCTCCAAGGCACCATCGCCTCCAGCGCCCGGCATCGTGGGCACCCACCGGCTAAAGCTCTGCTCCTTTGGCTCCTGAACCCAGATGAGTTCACCAGTGTGACCTCACGTTAGAGAGCATTCGGATGAAAGGAAGTGCTGTGTAGGTGAGTCAAGGGCAGAAGGGGAACCCCTCCTCTCAAGTCGTTTCCGGGCAGAGAAAGGCAAAGAGCAGAAAAGATTCCAAGGCCAGCTTTCTCTTTAGAATGGTAACTCTGCTCCCTGTGGAAGTTTAGCCTTGAGGCCCTGAAGCCAACTCAACAAACAGCTCAGCCACTCCCCCACAGCGATCATATTTTCATGCTGCAATAACAACCACTCCTTGCTCTGGTTTGGGTCCAAAAACAATCCCTCCCTTCTCCTCTAATACCAGCCTCTGTAGTGAGCTCATCTCCTCCCTCTCTTCCTCTCCCTCTGACTCACTGAACTCAAAGTTTTAAGAAATCAAAACCTGTTGGATCAGCCAGACTAGAATCATCAACTTCGAATGGACTAGCCCTTCCGTGAAAGGGAATCTCACTTTCATTGTTAGCACCAAGGCTCTGAGTTACTTAACTTGGTCATGAAAACCCCAGGACCCAACTCATTCTTTCACCAGTAAAAACAATGGTGTTATATGTCTTTAAAAAAGAAAATATGCCTTTAGTAAAACAAAATAATGCTGCAATTTGCACATCTCAAAGGAGATGTCATCCATATAGTTTTAAAATCAGACAATGATGTGATGCCTTCACCTTGATCTCTGTTTTGAATATATATATTTTTTGGCTCAGCTACAGAATGCATTGAGGAAACAAAATTCAGAAAAGTAAGATTCAGCGACAGAGGACTAGAATGCAACATTCATCTTTATACGTGAAGCACCAAGCATCGTACCTGAATAATTTGTCCGTAAATAGTTATAGAATTTATCACAAAGTGGTTTTCCAGGAGATAAAAAGAATCAGAAAAAAAAGATTAGTCACCAAATATTTGAGGGGTAAGGGAGTAACTACTGTCCAAATCAGAAAACAATTTGTTAGATCTCAAATTTCTCAGAATTTTTTTATGAAAACTGGAATTTTAATTACATTTGCAGGGGGGAAAAAAGATTTTTTTCCCCTCAGCTATCAGGACAAATAGAAAATTTTATGAGGAGTCCTGTCTCCCTTGATTCTGAGCAGTGTCCCTAAAATCAAATTGGTATTTTCTTGCCTGCCTCTTCCAGACTGTGTTGGTGGACTCAAGCAATTTTCAGCAAAGGCCAAGGTCAAGCTCATTTTGTTTCCAATTCAATGATTTGTTGGAGGAAAGATAAATCTTAGATTTGAACCTACACTAATCATCAGGCAGTCTGTAAAACAAGGTCTGATCAAATAAAGTAAGCATAGCAATATTTTTCAGCATTATTTTCCTAACTGGCCAGTGAGCTTTGTGGATAGTTTTAAGTGGTTTGTCTGTGTTGTGTGTTTTTTTTCTGGAGAGTAGGTATCTATGAAGAGATGATTAGCTTTCAATTACATGTAATGAATACTCACTTGGGTTCCTTTACCTCCACCCCTTTCTCTCTTCGGGGGAAAACATACTCAACCTCTCAGACAATTAACTCTCTATGAACTATCCTCATACGCCACCAAAAGAATAATGATCAGGAAACACAATCATATGACTAGCTCTGTTGGTATTTTGCTGAGTTCTTGGGAAAATCATCCCCACTAAGTATGATAAATCTTCTTTATTAAAAATGCCCTGGCATCTGTCAGGCAAAAAAAGATCCAGAGAAAGTTCATGATTCACAAAATACCTTCGCCCCTAAATAAAGATGTTGTAGAAACCTGCTCTATCAGCCAGTTCCCTGAGTGCTGGGCCTTCTGGTATTATGAAATGAAAGGCTCTTTAATCATCTGTAGTTCTTACTTTAAAACTCACCGACATGTGATGGTTCATTTATAACAATACTGCTTGTAAAGAGAAAAAAAAAAAAAAACAGCAAAGCAAATGTACTTAATATACTTAACTATAATTGTGAAGCTAGTCAATGACAGAGATAAAATTTTTGTTTTTATTATTTTTGAAAAAAACCTTCAATTTTAGTCTTTTTAATTACAGTTTACATTAGATATTATTTTGTATTAGTTTAAGGAGTACAGTATAGTGGTTAGACAATCATATACTTTACAATGTGTTCCCCCAATATTTCCAGTAACTACCTGGCACCATACATAGTTATTATAATACTAGAGGCCTGGTGCACAAAATTCATGTACTCGGGGTTGGGGGGGTCCCTCAGTCCAGCCTGTGCCCTCTCGCAGTCCAGGAGCCCTCAGGGGATGTCCAACTGATGGCTTAGGTCAGTCAGACATCCTTAGTGCTGCTGTGGAGGCGGGAGAGGCTCCCACCACCACTGCTGTGCTCACCAGCTGTGAGCCCGGCTCAGGGCTTCTGGCTGAGTGGCACTCCCCCTGTGGGAGTGCACTGACCACCAGCGGGCAGCTCCTGCATTGAGCATCTGCCCCTGTTGGTCAGTGCACATCATAGTGACTGGTCGTTCCGCCATTCGGTTGGTTTGCATATTAGCCTTTTATTATATAGGATTGATAACTATATTTTCTATGCTGGACTTTACATCCCCACAACTATTTTGTAACTACCAATTTGTACTTCTTAACCTTTTGCACTCGGATGTCGAGTGTGACTCAACACAGTTAGCATCGGTAGCAGCTCGTATGTCGAGCCACACTCGACACGTAGTTTCACCCCGGGGGGGAAGGGGGATTTTTGTCTATTTTTCCAGTATCTTTTCTTGTTTTCATTAGGGACAAGTAAAATGTAAATGCCGTCTCAACTGATGCCAAAAGAGAAAAAATGAAAAACCGATAAAGCATGTGAAATTTATTAGGAAACTAGTATATGATCTTGTTGGCGAATTCAGAGATGGTACACTAACTTACAGGGGTAGATTATTATCGACTAACTTAGAGCAACGTTTAGATGGAAAGCTCCATATAATCACACCTCACCCTAACAAAAAACACAAAGATTGTGTTGTTTGTTCTAACAGAAAAATCAAAGGAGGAAGAAGAGAGACGATTTATATTTGCAAAACATGTGAATGTAAACCAGATCTTCATGTGGGTGAATGTTTCAAAAAATATCACACCATGAAAAATAATAGAGATTAAAATTACTCTTTGAATGTATCAATAATTTGAAATATAAAAAAATCCAAATAAATAAGTTTGTATGAAAAGAAACTCCAGTTTTTTATTCTACTGCCACGCTTTGTAAAATCTGGGGTATTTAAAAAATTAAATCCCGAGTAGAATAAAGGAATCGAGAAAAAAGCAAGCGAGTGCAAAGGGTTAATCCCTTCACCTTTCTCATCCAGTCCCTCAACTCTCCTCCCCTCTGGCAGCCATCAGTCTGTTCTCTGTATCTATGGGTCTGTTTCAATTTTGTTTGTTGTTGTTTTTTAGATTCTATGTGTAAGTGAATCATATGATATTTTTCTTTCTCTGACTGACTTATTTAACTTAGTATAATACCATCATTCTTATGGCCAAGTAACATTCCATTTTATATATATATATATATATATATATATATATATATATATATATATATATATCCTACCTTATAATAGAGAAACATGCAAATTGACCGCACCTCCGCTACGCCCACGATTGGGCCAGCGGGAGGCTGGGGGGCGGAACTCCAGGTGGCCTATCCGGCCATTGAGAAAATCAAGATGGCGGCCCCCAGTCCTCTTAGTTCGGGGGTCCCTGGGGAGATCGCTGCCCCGGGGAGGCGAGACCTGGCTGCCCAGACACTCAAGAGGGTATCGGGTGATCCGCCGCCTGGGGGGCGTGGCCGGGCCCATCCCGCTGCTCCCGGGGGTCCCTGGGGAGATTGCCAACCTGGGGGGGCGTGGCCGGGCCCATCCAGCCTCTCAGGGGAGTCCCTGGGGAGATCGGCAACCTAGGGGGGCGTGGCCAGGAGATCGGCAACCCGGGTGGCGTAGCCAGCCCATCCAGCCTCTCCCAGGGGTCCCTGGGGAGATCGGCACCCCGGGGAGGTGAGGCGGGACTCGCCCAGCCGCTCCCAGGGTCCCTGGGAACATTGCAGGCATGTGGTTGCTGAGACCCAGACCAGGCCTCTGGCCACAGATTCATAGCTTTGCAGAGACCTAGGGCAGGGATCTGCCTCATCTGCAGAGAGACAGAGGTTCTGCAGTGCCCCCAAGACGTGGGTGGGCCCAGCCAGGGATCAAGGGGCATGGAAGGACTCCTGGCAGAGGGCCAGGACCCTCACCCCTGAGGCGGGGGTTGAGGGGTGGTGCCACCTCAGTGGAGGGGTGCTGCACTGCAGGGTACTGGACTGACTAATGTGATTCAGAGAAGCTCCCAGTGCTAATGGGCCTCGCTCAGGCAGCCTTCACACTTCAGAGGCAGTGACTCCTGCTCCTGCCTTGACCCAAAAGCAAGCTCGCTACACCCTGCCCCATAGCCGAGCATGCCTAGGCAGTGAGTGGGAAGCCTTCCACCTGCTTTGGAGAAGGGGGGGCAGTAAAGAATGGGGGGAGAGGAAAGAATGTGGAGCATCCGCAATGAAGAGGTGCTTGAGAAAGAGGCTCGGAAGCCTGACTGGAAGGTTTGTTCTGTTTGCTGGGCCGCTGCCCCTTAGGAAGCGCAAAGAGCATGGCTCTGAGGGCTTCCTGTGTGCTGAGTCAAGTTCCACAGCCAACTGGAATTGGCCTCAGTTTCCTGGTCTGTAAAATGGATTAAGCGTGTCCCAGTGCCTTCACTGAGCTTTGATGGCCAATTGAGATACTATATAAAGAAAATGAGGGAAGAAGTGAGAAAAAAAAGGAAGGACAAGCAACACAAAAGAAAGACTGAAAGGAACCTATAAACCCGTTGTCACTTAAATAGGGAATATAGTCAATAGTGTTGTAATGATGGTATGATGCCAGGTGGGTACTAGAAATATCGGGGAACACTTTGTAAAGTATATGATTGTCTAACCACTATTCTGTAACTAATATAAAACCTGAAACCAATACAAAATAATGTTGAATGTAAAGAAATGAAAATTGGAGTGAAATTTTTATAAATTTCAAAGTTTAAATAAAAGCTGTAAAGGAAGGAAGGGGAGAATAAAAAGTGTTTTTCATTTTGCCACTTCATTAAAAAGACAGTTGTCTTTATATGGTGCTTTTATACTTTTCTAAGTCATTATCTCATTTTAATTTCCGGGCAACTTAAAGACAAGATAAGTATTCCCTCCACTATTCAAAGAAAGGAAATCTTGGTGTCTGGTACTAATGATTCAATCGTCAAGCCCTTATTGTAAAGCAGGGTTAGTAAAATTTTCTGTGCAGGGTCATATCTATACTAATAAAAGCCTTGGGGGTGATCAGGCCAGCAGGGGAGGGTATTTGGGGGCAATCAGGCCCGCAGAGGAGCAGTTAGGGGGCAATCAGGCCAGCAAGGGAGCAGTTAGGGGGCAATCAGGCAGGTAGGTAGGTGAGCGGTTAGGAGCCAGCAGTCCCGGATTGTGACAGGGATGTCCAACTGCAGGTTTAGGCCTGATTCCACAGGGATCGGGCCTAAACCTGCAGTTGGACATCCCCCAAGGGGTCCCATATTAGAGAGGGTGCAAGCTGGGCTGAGGGACACCCTCCCCAGTGCACGAATTTCATGCACCGGGCCTCTAGTATATATATATATATATATCACAGCTTTTTTATCCACTCATCTACTGATGGACACATTTCAGTTGTTTCCATATGTTGGCAATGGTAAATAATGCTGCAATGAACCTAGGAGGTGCATATATTTTTTCAAATTTGTGTTTTGGATTTCTTCTGATATATATCCAGAGGTGGAATAACTGGGTCATAAGGTAGTTCTATTTTTAATTTTTTGAGGACCGTCCATACTGTTTTCCACTGTAGCTGCACCAGTCTGCATTCCCACCAACAGTGCACAAGGGTTCCCTTTTCTCTACACTCTCACCAACACTTGTCGTTTGTTAATTTATTGATGATAGCCATTTTGACAAGTGTGAGGTGATAACAGAGATAGGATTTTAAATGTAAGTCTTTCTGATCTCAAAATTCACAGGTTATTTTGCTGTTTGCCTCTCATGACATAATGTGGATGAAATGTATATACAAGATCTCTAAATGTTTTTTAGCCCCTCTGATATATCTTTTTATGATTAGTGAGCATTTCTGTAGCTGGTGCTCAGTGTTTTAGTCAGGAACACAGTGCAACCCTTTAAGAGAACCCGAGCAAGCTATTTTCAACTTCTCTTGGATCATTCAGCTCTCAATTCCCCATATCAATCTGAAATGGCAAGTCTGACAATTCTTTCTATTCGCTTCTGGAATGTGTTTTTGTATTTTGAGAACAAGTGCTTCTCGTGTTCCAGTAATTCACAACAACTCAACTGTTTTGAATGAAGCCACGCTGTGGAGGAACTCAAGAGAAAGTTAAAAAAAAACTGTCCATGTTTGTTCCCCCCTCGTCCCTGCTCACTCCAGTCCACAAACAGCTGGCCTGAACATAAAGCACCATCCCAAATTTAGTATAAAATTCATTTTAAAGAGTCCTTCATGTCTTATAATCTAGTTTTATAACAGTCTGGGCTTTCCACTATCCAAAAATTAAGTTAAAATGCTTTTTAGTTGATGAAGCTAGCAGCTTTCATTCACTCAATAAAGTGGCAAAACACGACGGGAAATGAGTCTAACAACTATTTGTACATAGCATCGCCATATGAATTGTGTTTTCTCAATCAGCGAAAGAGGTGCCATCTTGATGATCAATAAAAATGCCAGCTGCCTTTGAATTTCCCAGTAACGCTTTTCTGAATGTGATTGTCTTTGAAGAGAATGAGAAAGATAACACTTCAGTCCCAAGAACATGTTAACTTAAAATATTTACATGTGACATCCTAAAAGGTTATAAAAATTAACACAGAAATAGTATACAACAATAAAAGGGGGCACCCTATTGATAAAACAATAACATGGAAGAGTCTCCCAGATATTTTGCTATGTGAAAAAAGCCACAGACAAAAGGATAATATTACGTGAACCATTTGCATTAACTCATGCATAGAACTCAAAACAGAGGTTATCACGGTGTGGGGGCGGGGAGGAGTACTGACTGGGAAGTGACGGGAGGAAGCTTCTGGTGTCAGAAGTGTTCTGTATTGAACCCTGATGGTGGTTTTATGGACCCGTGTGTATCACATTGGGCTGTGTGCTTAAGATCAGTGTCCTTTAAGTTCTTATTAAATGTGTATTTATACTTCAATAAAATAAGTTTGTTTTTTTTAAGTATAGCTCAGCTATATATTTGAAAGAATGGTTATATAATCCATGCCTTGAATATTACTGGCAACTCTGTTTTGGGGAGAACCACAGACTTTTTTAATGGTACTTATAGACCACAACTCCTTATCTGCAGTTATAAAATCCAAAAAGCTATGAAAAGCAAAGTTTCCAACTGACCTGAACTGATGGGAAGCTCTTCATTTATTCCACATTCTACCTAGTGCAAATATTCACGTACCTCACTCTGTGAAAATGTTATTCCATTATAAGATGTTAACCGCATCCCCATAGTCGTATTAAATAATAGAGAGAACATATACCTTATTACCTTTGTAAAAATCCAAAAATGTTGTAAATTTCTAAATACTTCTGGATCTAATGGTTTCAAACAAGATACTGTTAAGTTTTATTTATTTGAAGGTGCATTTCAAAAGTTTAACTAGCACACCAGAACTGTGATTTCATAGATATTATTGCTTGAGATGAGGCTGAATTCATTTAAGTAAACTGTGGGCTAAATTGATGATAGATAGATAGATGATAGATAGATAGATAGATAGATAGATAGATAGATAGATAGATAGATGATGGATAGATTATTCACAGCCAAAACTGAAAAAGTGACATGAGATGACTGAAATTTAGGAAACATCTTTCCAGCACATTCCAAAGGATTTCCACATGTCCATACGGAAGGCCAAGTTGCCTACCTAAGACAAAAGGTTAGGGCGGTGGCTTGCCCTGCCTCCTCTCCAGCACTGAGCAGAAACCTGCATGTGGTAGCTCTTCCAAAGGTTTGCTGGTGCTCAGTTTTAGTCAAGGATCAAACTGAAGCTCCAACAGCCCTCACCCTTTGACTTCTGTTACACACCACCCCACGAGGCAAAATGGACATTTTGTAAAATAAACTTTAAGACCTTTGTGAAAGAGCATTTTGGTTCCTTTTAGTTAATTGTAAGAAAATATAAAACCACACCTTGATTTTTGCCTTTTTACTTTAGGTCATGTCTCTATTTGAAGCCCTCAAAGACTCAAATAAATCACCAGATCCCTCCTATTTACCAAGAATAAAAATCTCATGAACAAGCCACAGGAAATGTGTCACTGACTCTAGGAAAAGATTTGCTTTTTTGTGTGCTGCTTCTACTTTGCACTGAACTGCTGCTTTCGTATTTCTTCCCTTTATTCCTTTATATTTTCTCCAAGGAAAATAACTCATTGTCCGTATTTGGCCCGAATACATTCCGGAAGCACTGTGAGGGTTTGCCTCGGGCTTCTGTATCAGTTTCAGGACCATCATAAATCAACAGTCTGTGGACAGAGGTGCTCAGACCAAAATCCTGCTTTGAAAAACATGGAGCATCACAATCCTGGAACAGCTGCAGCCTTTTATTGATGGCTCAGGAGTCTTTCACACCTCCTTTTAAATCCAGCGCATTTGAAGTAATAAAACAGGCAGCAGTTTATAGGCAGGAAATATTAAAATATTTAGTTGCTTTTTTTTTTTCTTGGCACAAGGCAGACAGCCTCAAGCCTTCTGTAACACATGAAGAAAGGACACCTGCCGGTGCTTGAATGGACATGAAACAGGGACTTGCTAAATTGGATACATCTGTGACCAAAACCTCCTTTAAACTCACATCAAGCCCATTTTTCTTATTAGTTCTAACCATTTCCCTCCAACTACTTTTCATTTTCTTCCTTCTTCTTATCTAATTAAAAACACAGAAGAGAGTAAATTGATATCATGCAAAGGATGATTCCCTAACTTATCTCAAACAGAAACAGCGAACAAACTGAACCTGAAAAATGTTCCCATTGTCCAGTCCTATAATTTATAATCCGCCTGTCAAACCCTTCTCAGAGAAAGTGGGATCTACCATTAGTAGGAATGGGATCACTAAACCTTTTGACAAGTCTATCTATAGGCTAGAATTAGGCAGCCTAAGGTCAAGTTCCAGCTCTCCCAATTGCTAGTTGAGTGACTTTGGACAGGTTACTTTATTTCTCTGAGCTTCAGTTCTCTCATCTATAAAATGGGGATAGTCAATAGTCTCTCTCACATGAGGCAGTTGTGGGCATTAAATGAGGTATCGATTATCAAGTGTTCAGGATGGTGTTTAGCACTCTGTGAGGCCCTAGTATTATCTGTGCTTTTATTACAATTCGGTTTTTAAATTGTTGTTAAAGCAAAGGAAGATATGGCTAAAACGCTTCCATGAACAACTGATAGTATCTTGCTAAAACTTGTATTGGTTTTCTATTGCTTACATAACAAAATTCCACAAACTTAACTGCTTAAGACAACACCCATTTATGAGCTCACAGTTACGCAGTCGGAAGTCCAGCATGGTGTGGCTGAGTTCTCTTCTCCAGGTATCACAAGGCTGTGATCAAGGTGTGGGCCCAGTTGAATTCTTGTCTAAAGACTCTAAGGAACAATCTGCTTCCATATCCAGTGGCTGTTGGCTGAATTCATTTCCTTGTTGTAGTCCTGAAAACCATTTCCTTGCTGGCTTTCAGTAAGAGACCTCTCTTAGCTCTTAGAGGTCACTCTCAATTCCTTCCCTTGAAAATCCTCATCTTTAAAGTCAAAAACAGAGAATTTCCTTCATGTTGAATCCCTCTAATGCTTCAATTCTCTCTGACTTTTGCAACCAGGCAAAGAAAAGTGCTTTCAAAGAGGTCAGATGACCAAGTCCAACCCAGACAATCTCCCTATTTTAAGGTAAACTAAAGACTAACCTTAATTTCATCTGCAAAAATTTCTTTTGCCAAGTAACATAACATAAACTTCTTAACCTGATGCTGAGTGGGTACTTGAAACATCTGGGGGATCGTTTTTTAAATTATATGATTGTGCAAGCACTATGCTGTACACCTGAAACGAAGATAAAAGAATATTGAATGCCAACTGTAACTGAAAATTAAAATTTAAAAATAAATAAATAGCCCTGGCCAGTGTGGTTCAGATGGGTGGAGCATCCCTCAGAAGGTTACAGGTTTAATTCCAGGTCAGGGTACATAGGTTGTGGGTTCCATCCCCAATCGGGGACTGTATGGGAGGAAACTGATTGATGTATCTCTCTCACATCTCTCTTTCTCTCTCTCTCTCTCTCACACTCTTCAGTCTTCCCTCTCTGGAATCAAAATAAATAAATAAATAAATAAATAAATAAATAAATAAATAGTTAACTGCTTGTAACATCATGAGAAAAACTGGAAGGAGCCATAATCCCATCTCCAGAGCAATGTTTTGTAGAAGTTGTTTTTCATCTTGTATTCATTTCCTAGAAGGAATTGTAGCAGGACACAAAGAACCTGTGACAACTGGCAGGCTGATCACATCCTCAACTCTGCTACTCATCCTGTTCTCACTGAATGTCCCTAGAAATAAATCCATATTGTCCCCGCTGATGTGAAATCAAAGTAAAAGAAAAGAAAATTTAAAAAAAAAAAACACAAAAAACACTTCTTAACGTGTTCTACAAATCCTCCTCCATGATTTGGCTGATATCTCAGAACCACCTCTCAAGCCTCTAGCTAATTCCATGTTCATACTTTATGACCCCCAAACATCAAACTGCTTATTCACTATGATGTTTCTTCACTCTGTGTCTTTATTCAGTCTGTGCGCTCAGCTGGAATACCTGCATTTTCACCACCCCTTTGTCTAGGTACTAAGTCTTATTCATCCTTTAGTTTTGCTCATGTCACTTCCTTTACTCATTCATTCATCCAATAAATAACTATTGAGCACCAACTTTATGACAGGGACTAAATTAATGTGCTAAAATAGACTCACACAGTCCCTGCTTTCATAGAGCATACACTATGGTAGGGGGTAGGCAATTAAACAAATGACTAAAATCCACTGCTAAGTGCAATGATTGGAGGGCTGGTGCACTTACAAAGAGGCACTTAGCCAAAGCCAGAAGTTTTCTGGAGAAAGTGGCATCCAAGTCAAGACTCAAAGTATGAGTAGGAGTTAGCCTGGTAAATGGGAGGGAGGGAGGGTAGGAGGTTCCAGACAAAAGGAATAGCATGATAACATACAAACACACATGCATCAGAAAGAACATGGTGACTTTGAAGGACTGAAAATAGCTTAGTCTGACTGGAGTATAGAATGCTCAAGACACTATAGGATCTTTTCCTGGGGTAATACAGAGCCATTGAAATGTAGGCTTAGATTTCTGTTTAGAGACATCTCCGCAGCTGGCCTGCAGATAATAGATTACAGGAGGGACTGACAAGAGGACAGGAAACCAGGAGGGAGTCCAGGGCAGTAATCTAGATCAGCAACGGCAGTGACAGGTTTTATGTAGAGGCAATAGAGATGGAAGGAGATGGACAGATTTGAGGGAAGGTGCCACCCACAAGATCTTGATAACGAATCAGCTACTGGGAATGAAGGAAGGTGATGCCCATGTTTCTGACTTGAGCAACAGGGTGGATGCCAGTGCCTGTCACTTGCAGTGAGAACATGGGTGGAGGCGTGGTTTTGTGGGGGAAGATAATTGTTGCCAAATGGCTGCTGGGATAGTCAGTAATTTACTGAGACTACCTCACTTCTTCCTAGCCCACCTGTATGATTCAGCTGCAGTAAGCAAGAAAAGAAGCCATTTTGTTGAGTTAAAGGTAAGGATGGAAAATACAGAAATGGCACCAGTCACTTGTTCCCACAGTTATCTCCCTCCGGTCCTGGGGTAGAAGGTTCTCATCACTGGGATTTCTTACTCAATCTAGGCAAGGATGATGGAGAATGATGGTAATGACTATTTCCTCTGCCAATTGAACCCTTCCTCCAGATATTTGCATGGCTCCCCCCTACCCTCTTTTCATTTAAGTCTCTACTTAAATATATGATTAGAGGGGACTTCCCGGCCATCCTTATTAAAAAGAAAAAAACTCCCATCCACACTTTAGCACTCCCTAGTTTATCTTTCTCCATAGCACTTTTTGACAGACTGTGTGTGTTATTGTCTTTTTAAATACAATGTAAGTATAAAGGCAAGGACTTCACCTGTTTATATATTCCTCTCTATATATAACAGTGTTTGGCACATAGTGGGCACCAGTAAATATTTATTGAGTAGATGACTGAGTGAAGAAAGGAAGGTCTGTTGCTCAGAAAATTGATCCTGACTGGAGAAAATCATGTGGAAATCATCAAGATAAAAATAGTATTAGAATTATAAGACTAGATAAATTTTCTCAGGAAGAAAATACAGAGTTAGAAAAGGTCTTTGATGAATTCCACGATTGACCAACCTTTAAAGGATGCCCTGTAGGAGAAGGGTCCGAAACAGAGAGAACAGGCAGTCAGAGAAGCCAAGAGAGGAGCGTGATCGTGAGGGAGGTGTCAGCAGTGGCAAGTGTAACCAAGGAGACGCATAAGAAAAGTTCTAGAAAGCCTTCATTGGATTTAACAACCAAGATGTCATTTGTGGCTTTTACTGAAAACCATTTGTAGAAGAAGGTGAGGGCCAGGTTTCAGTGAACTTGGGAGTGAAAAGCAAGAGAGAAGGAATAAGAAACAAGTAGTCAAGGGAAGTAACTAGAGGATGCAGGACCCAGGAGAGTTGTTTTACTTAAGATGGTAGAGGCTTAAACAAACTTAAAGGTTAGTGGGAATGACACAGTAGAAAGGAAGAGGTTTAAGATAAGAGAGAGCAAACAATAATAATAATAATCAATACCGGGAAACCTTTGAAGTACAGGAAGGGAGGCTTCCTTCTTCTGGAAGCCTCCTTTGACTTCCTCCGGCCCCTCCTGCTTCCCATCCTCCCCGCGACAGCCTGTGTCAAGCATGCAATGGTCTATTATTGTGCGTATCCAGTTGAATTATACCTCTGTCTATATCACTCTTGTGTCACTGGTTATAAGCTTCAACTTCTGATTCATCTTTTTATCCCCAAGAACTAGCACAGGATCTGGCACATAATGAACGTTCAGTAGATATCCGATGAGAGAATGAATGAAAGAATGAATGAATGGAGTAAACTCATGGACTCAAAAAATACATATTAAGTGCCCACTATGTGCCAGGCTCTACTCTGGGCTCTGGTAATTGAGCAGTGAACAAAACAAACCCCACGAACAAGTGAATTTAGGAAAGAATACAAGAATGTAGAGGAAAAATTTAAATCAGACTTCAGGCAAATGAAACATCATGAACCAGCACTTGTAAATTCAAGAATGTTGGATTCAATAAAGGATACCATGCCTCTTCATAGGCAAGGGGAAGATTTACTTATCATTTATAAGGATTTATTATAGTCTTGCCTCTGCATCTCCTGTTTTTCATGATACTTGTAATCTATGAATCAATTGCTTGAATTTGCTTTTTTCCATGAGCTTTCAAAAGTGGATTATATTGGTTTTACAGCTCTTTACCAAAAGAAAGACCAAGATTCGAGCTCCCAGAGTACAGTGGGGTTAAAGCCTTGGCCATGGCTTATTTCAAAGTACCTTTCCACTCAGGAGCCCCATCATCATTATGTTCCTTTACAGGAATTAGATAGTAATAGAGGTTGGGAAACACCCATATGGACATTCCCTTACAGGCCAACAACCACTAAAAGCAGGGATTTAAAAGATATTGCTCAAATGTTCCCAAACAGAATGCCTATGTTTGAGTCATTGGTGCACATTCAGGAACACCCCAAACCTCATAGATAGAAAGAACTGAGGCATCAAAACACAACACTACCATTGTGATGCCCAGAAGCCATTCAAGGTCACTTATGCAACTAACACAAAAGTTATCCAAACAAACATATAAGGGAACCTGGCAGTTAGTGTGGAGCATTTAAGAATCCACATCTTAAAGGCTCTCAAACATCAGGTGTTAATCAAACATTTGTTTTCTCTTTACTTATTCCCCTTTCTGTGATCATTTTTTCAAAATTAGGAATTGAAAAAAACTCTTTGTTGGCTCTTTTTACTCTGAAACTTAGTTTCTAATCTTGGTTTGGCTCTTTATTCTTGTCCAATTATTTTATTCCCTGATGATATTATCCAATTGAACAATCATTTCTACATGGATTGCTCCCAATTCTTTGACCAAGAGCTCAGACCTACATTGTAATCTTCAAAACCAAATTCATCCTCTTTCTCTACAAAACCAGTTCTTCCATCCAATTTCTCAGCTTCTATTAATGGTGCCACTGTTCTATTAGATAAACACCTCAATCATCCTTGACTCCTTCCTCTCTTTTATCCCTCCCTCGCATCCATTCTTAAATTTCATTGAGAGTTTCTCTAAGACCCATTTCCAGAATATCATTCACTCTTTTTAACAATCAACTCTTTCTTTTATTATCACAACCTCCACCCTTGTTTCTTCTCACCCGGACTATTGCAACTACTATTACTGGGAAAAGAACATTTCACAACCAGATAGATTTGTATTCAAATCCTAGTTTCATCTCTTTCTAGCTGTGTGATCTTGAACAATTTTCCAAAACCTTCTAATCCTCAATTTGCTCCATAAAATGATGGTTTATTTCAGGAGTATATAAAATAATGTTAAAGTGCCTAGCATATATTGCTCAAAAGATTGATGACTTTTCCCAAAATAAACTATTCTGATCATGTATTTTTTGTACTCATAAACTTCTAATAATGTACCTTTACTTACAAAATAAAAATTAAAAAAGACCCAGATACTTACTTCCCCTCCACAATATCACCCAAGCTACTTTCCTAGCTTTCATCTCCCCAACTACCCTCTCACTCTTCCCCAAACACACCCAGGTTTTTACCATGCTAGTCTTCCCACTTGATATGACTTTTCCATTAATGCCTGCCAGTCAAAATTCTAATCTATCCTTTAAAAAACAATCAAATGCCATTTCTTCCATGAGGTCTAATTTTGATACCCAAATATGTGTTCTGCTTTGGAATTCTACTACACTCTCTTAATATTTATTTAATAGAGCTTATCATATTCTGCTTCATACTATGCTCATAAGCATCCTTGTCGTGTTCTAATTATAGGACTGTGAACCATCTAATTTCCTGTTCACCTCTAAAACATAGTGCTTTTCACTTATTCCATACTCGAGAAATGAGCTGAATTGAATTTAAGGACCTGTCCCTAGAAGAGTAATCTGTTAGAATCTATCATTTAGAATACAAATTTGTTGAGGGCAATCATTTTTGTCTATTTTAATCAATGATATATCCAGAGTATGTAAAATTGTGCTTAAATATAGTGAGTGTCAAAAAACTATCTATTGAATGACTTTGTAATCCAAGATTATCTTTTGATTCAAGAAAAAAAAAAGCCCATATAATCCATTTTTTAAAGGTTATGCCAATTAGGAACACCTAAGCTCTGCACAGTCTCGTTTTCTCCTGTCAGGAACATCATGTGGTACATAATTGAAAGGAAAAGGGCACCAGGTGCCCACCCAGGAAGAGCACTCAAAGAAAGAGTCCAGTCCGCATGCCCTCAGATGCCCTTCACCAAACGGGCTCCACTACAGCTGTCTGATAGCCTCCAATTGTCTAATATTCACCTTTCTATCTTACACAGACACCAGGTCTGCAGTTTGGCAGGAGCATAAATTAAAACCCGGGAGAACAATCACAGGAATGTTGGCCTCAGAAGTCAAGGCCAGCCAGCAGTATGATTCAGGCACTTACTGTTGCCTCTCCCTGCTTCAGTCAGAATCCTGAGAGGAATCGCTTGCCAGCCCAGCCAAGTCAGAAAAACACTGCTGAGTTGCTGGCCATGATCCCCACGGAGGCCACAGACACCATTTTGCTAACTCTGATAAAGCTGTAAGCTGTTCACTTCCTGCTGTGGTGGGCTGGGAGGAAAGAGGGAGTGGGAAGAGCAAACTCTTTCAAGTCACACAGACCCGGTCCTGAGTGCTGGCTCCACCACTGACTGGCAGTGAAGCTGTGGGCATGTTATTAGCCTCCCAGGCTGCAGATTCCTTATCTCTAAAATAATACCTACCTTACAGCATTGTTGGAAGACTGAATGATGATATATGGAAAGCACAGGCTCCTAGCTACTGTTGGTGTTATTACTATTATTAGATTACAGAATCAAAGCAAGTAACAACAGAGATTAAGCCAGCTTTCCTAAGAATTCATCTTTACTAATTCTCTAGACTATGGCTCATTTTGTCCTTTTGAAACATGACAGGTTTCTAAGAAAAATATTCAAATGTCAACACTCAGCACTCTAAAACCCAACTAACAGTGAAAACTTTCAAATGAAGTTTTGGAACTTACCCCTAAAGAAAGTTCACTGGCTTGCCCTCATTTTCCCTCATCCCATGAACCTCAAGATTCAACAGTGTCCTTGAGGTCCCTTTGCTCCAGGTCACTGTCACCTACAAGGACTTTCAGCAGTTTGCTTTTCTCCATATACATACATCACGTCCCCCCTCCCAACCACTCATGTACACACACACACACACACACACACACACACACACACACACACTCCAGACTTCAGTCATCCTGACCTGTCCTTAGCACTTACTCATACACACTCTAGCCCTCATTGCCATGCCTAGCAGACCAGGGAGGGAAAGAGTAGAAAAAGGGACTTTTTTCATAGCAGCCACACCTGACAAAGTGCCAACAAACTTGGCAATCACAGCAACTACACAGTTACCAAACTGTCACCCATTGTTCTCACTCATTAGATAAGTAAAGTCCCCAGTCTGATTATATCTGAAATACATGCTTTCTAAAGTTTATCTTGTATCCTATGTCTCATACAGTTCCTAAGTACATAAATCACAGATGACTAAATGCGGCATTTTCCCTTCGTGTGCCATCCTGGATGATGAACTTACTAGTCATTTGCTGAATTGTCTGATTTTCTTTAGAGCTCCTTATCTGATTCTACTATACCCAAACTGACACTAATTCTGGAACATTTTCCTCATTGGCTCTTGAAGACAACATCTTGGTTTTTCAACTCTGTGACTGACGTTCAGTGGAGCTGACCTCTGGAACTTAAAACTGAAATGGAATAGTTGTTTGACAATTATTTTATCCAACATGTCCTAGAGCAGTGGTTCTCAACCTTTCTAATGCCGCGACCCTTTAATACAGTTCCTCATGTTGTGGTGACCCCCAACCATAAAATTATCTTCGTTGCTACTTCATAACTGTAATTTTGCTACTGTTAATGAATCGTAATGTAAATATCTGTGTTTTCCGATGGTCTTAGGTGACCCTGCTAGCGACCCACAGGTTGAGAACCGCTGCTGTAGAGCCTACGACCATCGGAAAACACAGATATTTACATTATGATTCATTAACAGTAGCAAAATTACAGTTATGAAGAAGCAACGAAAATAATTTTGTGGTTGGGGGTCACCACAACATGAGGAACTGTATTAAAGGGTAGCGGCATTAGAAAGGTTGAGAACCACTGTCCTATAGCATCTATCTTATTTGCTCATTTCCAACTATCATGGATTCCTCAAAATTGTCTGGTGACATTCAGTCATTGCTTATCTCGTAGCCACAACTCACCAAGGCCCATCATTTCTCGTTTATTTATTGCAGCCATCTCTTAATTATTGTATCTGCTTCCAGACCAACCTCAATTCATCCCCATTCCTCTCCACAGTTCATAGCAGAGTGATTCTTCTGGACAGCAGCTCTTCCTAAATCACTGCATTACTCACAAGCACTTAATGGCTCCCCTTGCCACATACAATCCAAACTCCTATGAGTAGCACATGAAGCCCTCTGTGATATCGCCCTCATCATCCTCATCTTTTGCCACAGGCTCACTGTGTTCTGTGCTATCAAGCACATCATGCTGCTTTATGTCTTTATTCCTCTTATCATGCAGTTCTCTCTGCCTGGAAGTGAAAAATTCTTCCTCACTTACCTTCCACACATGGAAAGCTCCAAGTCCTCTTTCAAGAATCTGCTCATACCTGACCTCACCAGCTAGAAATGCCACCTTCCTTCTTTCTGCCCCGCTCCTCCTCATTCTCTTATTTGTGCTATTATATCTGTCACACTGAATGGGCTTTTTATTTGTTTGTGTCTGCCTCAACTACTAGCCTATGAGCTTTTTGATAACAGGAATCATGTCTCTTTTACCTTTGGCTGCTTAGCATCACACAAAATGGCTGGCACATAGTAGATGTTGTATAAACACTTATTAGATTGACCTTTCCCGATTCTTAAAAAAATATTTTAACAAGAATCTGTCCTAAAATTACATTGGGTTGAAAAGATAAATATCAAAAGAGTTCTTCCTACATTAACTCCTTGGAGTATCATTTTATATTCCAGGAACACCTGAAATATCTTTTCTTTTATATATTTTCTTAGAAAGTCATCTCATTTTGCCTGTTTGAATAAGCCTGGAAACTTTGGTGTTTGTTTTGAAACTGAAAAGTGCCTTAAGAGGCACTTTGTGCACTTGGTCAGGGTTGAGAAAAGACCCACAGAGATTATTAAAGGCTGGAAAACAGACTAAGAGAACTGAAAGAAAAAGCTAAAGGCAATTGAGTAATGGAAGTCAAGAATGTGAAGGGTTGTTATTAGCAAGGAGGGTGATGAGCCCATCATGTCTACATCCTCTAAGGGGAGAGCAGCAGGAAATGAAGTGAGCTGCAACAGAGAAGACATATTAAATAGAGAGGATTTTCCTGGCAGAAAACACTGCTAAACACGGAAGGACCCAAGAGAAAAAATTCCTTAGTCTTCCCTTTTTCTGAGGCACAGCAACATTGTCTGGAATGCTCCATGTGCAATAACTCCTAATGCAAGGATGGAATTATACAGTTTTAAGGGACAATCTCCAAATGGCACTTAGATTTGGGGCACCAGGGCACACATGACCTGACTAAGTCCTTCTGACTCTAAAATCTTGGAGAAAGTATGTGAGAGAAACTAAATTCAACTGTCACTTTTCTTCACTAAACAATTACAACCCCCTTCTCTAGGCCAACGCCTTTGTTAGGTACTATTACAATGACTAAGGCATAATTCATTCTACTAGAGGAAAGAGCTGACTATCAAACATCCCTGACAAGAGTGTCAAGCCTCAGCTCTCAACATTTGGTCTGTCTCACGCACACATGTGCAGCATACTCACTACAGAGCAGCCACCAAAGCTACTTGCATTTCCTCTGAGTAGCACCTGCCCCCAGCTGCTCTAATCTGCAAGCCTTTGCATATGCTTTGTCCACTGCCTGTAATGCTGCTTCCTTCCTTAGGAAACCCCTTCTCATCCTTGAAGACATAGTTCAGGCGTGATCTCCTCCAAGCTGCCATTTGATCAAAGCTACTGCTCCTTTTGCCCTCACTCTGGATTTGGCACTGTTTCATGACTCCCGACTGCAAGCATTAGAAACTGACTCAACATTACTCTAATAAAAAATAATAAATAAACAAACAAACAAAATTTCCCTAGCCAGTTTGGCTCAGGGGTTAGAGTGTTGGCTCGTGGATTGAAGGGTCTCGGGTTCGATTCTCAGTCAAGGGCATATACCTCAGTTGCAGGCTCATTGTTAGCTACAAGGATTTTCAGCAGTTTGCTTTGGCAGCTGGGGCATGTGCAAGAGGTAACGAGTTAATGCATCTCTCACATTGATGTTCCTCTCTGTCTTTACCCCTCCTTTCCACTCTCTCTAAAAATCAACGAAAAAAAATCCTCTGGTGAGGATTAACACACACACACACACACACACACACACACACACAAAAAAAAAAAAAAAAAAAAAAAAAAAAAAAAAAAAAAAAAACTTACTGGAAGTATTTAGAGACTTACTATACTTGAAACAGGCTTGAAAATGTCCAAGATCCAAGAGCATTAAAGGTAAGAAGAAAGCTGAGGGTACATTTGCCTCATAGCCAAAAGAATCAGAGAAACTATTCTCTCCATCTTAGTGTCAAAGTCGAAGAATAGAGTCTAATTGATGAACCCTAGGTGCCATGACTGGCCTGACCAGCCAGCAGCTGCACTGGGGTGGGAGAGGAGGCTCATTCCCTTCCAGTTTCCCAAGGTGAGAATTTGTCATGAAAAATATCCTCCCACTTAACACTTATAAAACAGAGGAAAGGTAATTCTTCCCAAAAGAAATTGGAATGCAATGGAAGAAGAAATGCATGCTAGACAGCTCTCGCTCTCGCTCTCACTCATCTCATTGTGGTGCAATCCTTAGTTTTCATGTCTGTGTTCTTAGCAAATCTGTATGCTTCAGAGGGCAGCAATTGTAACTTTCATCCCTATTTCATACACTGTTGGGTACAGAGTCAGTGATCAGTGACCTCTTACAGACCAGACTCCTGATCAATATTTGTTTGTGATGCATGAAGACCAAGACAGTACTCATCCCTGTGCCTGCCAAGGCCAACTTCAGTGATTTTTCTCCTGTATCATATTATTAGCAGGAATTATGTTGTCAGCTTTAACCCAGTCATCAGTTTCTTAAACCAAGGAGCATGTTGTTGGTTTTGTTGATAAATTAAGATTGCTCTGGTAAGTCTTGGTTATGGCTAGCAAAAAAGGAAAAGTCTCAGAATAGTCACAGAATTGAAGTCCATGGTGTGCAAATGTATTTTTTAAGCATCCATTTATCTTTTAGTTAAATTATGGCATCCGTAAAACTTCTCAGATAATGAAACCCACAGACTTAGATTTTTCCTTTAGTTAATGGCAACAGTAAAAAATAAAATAATAAAAAATAATACCACAAAGTTGGAATTTTAAACTTAATAAATAACTATAATAAAATAGTGCATGAGTTTCCATGGTCACCATAAAGCAATTAAAAGTGACTGGCTTGGGACCCTTTCCCTCTCCCTACCTGGGAGTCCATTCTGGGGGACTCTTCCCCCTCCCCACGTGGGAGTCTGTACTTGTTCAATAAATTTCCACCTTTGCTATACAAAAAAAAAAAAAAAAGGACTGGCTTTGTACCACCAGTGTTCATTGACAGTATCTATGGCCCTTCAAGTCTGTGACTTTGCATGGCTTGTTTAATCCAATTTCAATTTCATTCTGAATCATACTTGGCCCTGTACTGAGTATTGCTCTCACTGAGATGAATAAAATGCACACCTTGTTCAAAAGAGAAAAGAGAGTCTTTGGGATTCATTGGCAGGATTTCAAAAGTTCAGGATTTTAGATCCTACAGATGGTTAAAACGTAAGTTGATCTCTCCTTGGAGATGCATTGTCACTGACATTGAGAATAATAGTCAGATGATCGGCCATTAATTAACAATGAATTTTGGCCTTATGTGTTACCTATTGTCTTAGGTAGTAAGCCAGCAAGGTTATTTTGAAGAAAGAAATTAGCTTTGGACTTCAAACTTACATATCTATATAGAACTGACTCAGGGATCAGGCTTTGGGTTCCTTTTCAATAAATATTTCACACGAAGCTTGCATATTATCCATATTTTCTATATCACTAAAACATACAAGTTTTATAACAAGAGTCTTTTATATTCAACTAGAGGCCCAGTGCACGAAATTTGTGCCCGGGGGTGGGGGTGTTCCTCAGCCCAGCCTGCACCCTCTCCAATCTGGGACCCCTCAAGGGATGTCCGACTGCTCGTTTAGGCCCGATCCTGGATCGGGCCTAAAAGGGCAGTCGGACATCCCTCTCACAATCCAGGACTGCTGGCTCTCAACTGCTCACCTGCCTGCCTTCCTGATTGCCCCTAACCGCTTCTGCCTGCCAGCCTGATCACCCCCTAACCACTCCCCTGCCAGCCTGATTGATGCCTACCTGCTCCCCTGCCACCTGTTTGCCCCTAACTGCCCTCCCCTGCAGGCCTGGTCCCCCCCAACTGCCCTCCCCTGCAGGCCTGGTCCCCCCCAACTACCCTTCCCTGCAGGCCCAGTCGCCCCCAACTGCCCTCCCCTGCTGGCCATCTTGTCATGGCCATCTTGTGTGTTGGAGTGATGGTCAATTTGCATATTACTCTTTTATTAGATAGGATAGAGGCCTGGTGCATGGGAGGGGGCCGGCAGTTTGCCCTGAAGGGTGTCCCGGATCAGGGTGGGGTTCCCTTGGGGCATGGGGTAGCCTGGGCAAGGAGCCTGTGGTGGTTTGCAGGCTGGCCATGCCCCCTGGCAACCCAAGCAGAGGCCCTGGTATCTGGGGTTTATTTATCTTCTATAATTGAAACTTTGTAGCCTTGAGTGGAGCCAAGCCTCCTGCTTGCTCTGCAGCCGCAGCCATTTTTGTTGGGATTAATTTATCTTCTAAAATTGAAACTTTGTAGCCTTGAGTGGAGGCCTGGGCTGGCCAGGGTGTGCAGAAAACTTGGCTTCCTCCATTGCCGGGGAAACCCAAGCCTCCTGCTTGCTCAGTGGCTGCAGCCATCTTGATTGGGTTAATTTACATACTTGCTCCTGATTGGCTGGTGGGCGTGGCTAGTGGGTGTAGTGGAGTGATGGTTAATTTGCATATCACTCTTTTATTAGATAGGATTAGCTGGATTACAATAGGTGTCTGGAAAAATAGTGTTTGCTAATATTAAGCAGTAAAATATTGCTAAGAGTTTTACAGAGTCCTATTTTGAAGGACTTATCAATTCAGATACATTTTAAATTCAAATTTAAGATCAAACTAATATATGGTAGTAATGGGTACATGATTATACCATGGTTTCCCCCTTTCATCCCACAGAATTCCACATAAAAAATATTAACAAGGAAGGAGAGTTAGGACTCATTGGTCCAAATCTGGATTAGCAGGTTAGCTGCCCTCTGGGTATGAAGGACTTAAAAGAAAGTATCAACTACCCTAAAAGTGTTTTGAAACTGCTCTTGCTGATGAGAATAGTGGATGAGTTTGGCAACCCTGAATTGTTTTTACTGCAGCTGTGGATTACCTGTGGTTTCTATGGACTACTGTGTATGCTTTGTTTATTTTATTTCTTCTTCCTGTTGGAGAAACAGCTGGAGAACAGACATCCTGCTGTTGGGAGCCTGGGGCCTTAGAATATTAACAGGAAGCCACATAAGCATCTTCATTACTCCACCTGTGGCATAAATGGCAGAAAGAATGGAGCCCATCAGGAGGAACTGATTTAAAACAGAATGAAGTAGTTTGTGGACCATATGTCTGAACATCCAAGTAACTGCCACTGGCCTAATAAATTGGCTTTCTGCATGTAGAGTTCAACCAGAGGGAAGGAAAAAGTCAGTTTCCTAAAGAAAGGAATAAAGGCAGGCCTCAGTAGCCTGTGGCAATAAATGAAATAAAGTATTTGGTGCATTAGACCAAGAAGTTGTAGCCCATAATTTATATCAGTTGCTTTTAGCTTTCAACAAAAGATGTGGGAGTGGATGGCAGGAATATGTGGATGGGAAAGGATGAAGCTAACAGCCTTACAAGGTACTTTCATGTGTTTTCAATCATGGATAATTACTCATCCTAAGGCAAGAGGGAGACCGCCTAAGCATCATTCCAAACATCTCCCCAGCTTGTGTGTGTTGGGGGGAGGGGCAGTGCTCAGAGAGGAGAAGAAATTAGTATAAAACATGTGTCCCTGTTCTCCAAATGAACAGACAGAGTAGAGAGATTATATGACCTAAGACACTTTATGTAAAGTTTACATCATCCGAAGTCAAATATTTCTGGAAATGGAAACCCCTGGTACAGAGCCATCTTCCTCTCTGCAGAATGAGGATCCCAAAAAAAGTTATAGAAAGCCATTTCCCCCTTAAATATAAAATTGAGCTACTGGACAGAAGGACAAAAAAGGGGGGCATATTTATCTTAACATTCATTACTGAGCACACACTAGTACCCTTATTCTACTGTACCTTGTAAACACTTATATAACCTATGGTGAATTCCTTAGAGCCTTGCATATAATCAATCTAACCTTGCTAAAACACATTCAAGAAAGAATTAAACAAAATAAAAAAGAAAAAAGAAATAGAATAAAGCAACATAAATATGGACAATGGTTCTCAGAACCAGGATTCTAGAAATTCATTATATCATGTGATCACTATGAGTCCATGCATCAGATTTAGGCACAAATCCCAGCTACCCCACTTTTAGTTACATGAACTTGGATTAGTTTACTCTATGTTCTTAAATATTAGGAATTGCTCTATTTTCCCAAGAGAAGGTTGAAAACGTTTCTTACCAACTGAAATTATATAAATTTTCAGGAATATAGGTAAAATAAATGGCCATAATATTTTATTAATTTAGTCATATAAATACTTAAAGTCCTAGGAACATCATTTCAAAAAATAGCTTTTACACTCTCACATTTCATGAAACAATTTTCCTCAAATTGTTTTATTTAATTTATTGTTGACACTATGACAGATGCCCCCCATTTTCCCCTCCTTTGCCCCCCTTTACCCAGCCCCTACCCCCCGTCAGGCCTTCCCCACACTGTTGTCTGTGTTCTATATGCATATATGTTCTTTGGTTAATTTCTTTCCATCCCCTCCATACCTCCCCTCTAACATCTGTCAGTCTGTTCCATGTCTCTGGATCTATTTTTTTCATCAGTTTATTTTGTTCATTAGATTTCACATATAACTGAGATAATATGGTATTTGTCTTTCTCTAACTGGCTTATTTCACTTAGTATAACACTCTCCGGGTCCATCACCTCCATGATGTCTCAAAGAGTAAGAGATCCTTCTTTTTTACAGCTGCATAGTATTTCATGGTGTAAATGTACTACAGCTTTTTTATCCACTCATCTACTGATGGGCACTTGGGCTGTTTCCAAATCTTAGCTATTGGAAATTGTGCTGCTATGAACATAGGGGTGCATGTAGTATTTCTGATTGGTGTTTCAGCATTCTTAGGATATATTCCCGAAGTGGGTCACTGGGTCAAATGACAGTTCCATACTTAATTTTTTGAGGAAACTCCGTACTATTTTCCAGGCTGCATTCCCACCAGTAGTACACTAGTGTCCCCTTTTCTCCACATGCAGCATTTGGCATCCATGTCACCTGACATCATCTTCATATCCAGATGGGTTCTTTGATGCTGTCATTTTATCCCAAACTACAGTCACCCATTGACATAACAGTAAAACAATTGCTTTGTTCATTCACCCTGTAGGTGAGTATTTGTTCCACTGTGTTCATTTAATATAGTAACTGCAATCTTGCTTTTGAAAGGCCTCTTTTTAAAAGCTGTTTATGATGACATCCAACCCTTGCAATGAAGTTACCACTCCACCCCTACCTATCACAGGAGTAATAAATAAATCTCTGTCGAATTCCTTTGCCCCCTTTTTTAGGGATTCTTCTTCTTCTAGGCTTTGGAGATCAGATTTTCTGAGGATACCTCATGCTTACGTGGTTTTAGGAGTTAAAGAAGCACCACATAATTCGAGAGACGTCATAAAGATTGAACTAAAAGTAACCCCCTCCTTTCTGAGGAATAAGTTTGGAAACTATCTCATCTTATATTTTAGCATGTATCCTAGTTAACCTCTCTAATCTCTCTAAGTGTTTTCTCTATTGTAGAACAAAGCTAAGAATAGTACTTTGCTCATAAAATCATGGTGAGGATTAAATAAAATGATAAAAGAGTTATAGAAAATAAACCATTTCCCCCTTTAAATATAAAAGCATTAAATATATAAGCATTATATATTTTGCTTTAAATATATAAGCATTATTATAACATTTAGCACAGCACTGTGCATCTAGAGAGTAACAGAAATTATCAATTGCTGCCCCAGACTGGGGTTCCACAAATAAAAAATGTAAATCTTCAAGAGCTATGTCCAAAATACATCCACAAAGATCTAAATGAAGCAGATGAGGACAGGTTAAAGGAACTGGGATTATTATTCAAAAGGGGGCAGGGAGAAGAGTAATGCAATAAACAAGTTTCTGAAAACAAAAAGAACTCATAAACAAAGAATAATTAGTATTTCTAGTCTTCTTCCTTACTCAGTAAGATGGTTATGTTATGCGTCCAAATTACAACATAAAGGACTTATTTTCTAGAGAAGGAAGAATTTCTATTCAGTGAAGATTGAAAAAAAAAAAAAGTGAATCACTTTCTGCTACTGGCTGTGAAGGACCTTAAAACCAGGGATCATTTGGTATAAGTCCTGTCCAAGGGCAGCGTTACTGAAGGAATGATATATCAAGGTCCCAATTAGCCCTATGTTTTGGCACATTAAGATGAGCCTTTAACTGAAAGGAAAGCATGGGAAAGTAACAGTAGTAGCAGAGCAGGCAAGCCCGGGCCGTGGTGGAGACTAAAGAGATGGCATTATTTGCTGAGTACCTTGGGTACGGAGCAAATTTATTGTTTAGGGTCCCTAATTAAGGGATTTCTTCCCTTCTATAGACTGTCACTACTACTTGAGATGTGGGGGTGAAGGGAGACAAATATATGGTGACAGAAAATGATTTTACTTTGGGTGGTGGGCACATGGTGCAACATACAGATGTTGTAACATAGAAAGCCACACCTGAAACCTAAATGATCATATTAACCAATGTGACTCCAATACTATCTAATAAAAGAGTAATATGCAAATTGATCATCACTCCAACACACAAGATGGCTGCCCCCATGTGGACACAAGATGGCCACCACAAGATGGCCAGCAGGGGAGGGAAGTTGGGAGGGACCAGGCCTGCAAGGGAGGGCAGTTGGGGCGATCAAGCCTGCAGGGGAGGGCAGTTAGGGGTGACCAGGCCGGCAGAGGAGGGAAGTTGGGGGTGACCGGGCCTGCAGGGGAGAGCAGTTGGGGGGAAGCAGGCCTGCAGGGGAGGGCAGTTAGGGGTGACCAGGCCTGCAGGAGAGGACAGTTAGGGGCAATCAGGCTGGCAGGGGAGTGGTTAGGGGGTGATTAGGCTGGCAGGTAGAAGTGGTTAGGGGCAATCAGGAAGGCAGGCAGGCGAGCAGTTGGGAGCCAGCAGTCCTGGATTGTGAGAGGGATGTCCGACTGCCCATTTAGGATCGGGCCCGTTTAGGATCCTGCCCTACAGGATCGGGCCTAAACGGGCAGTCGGACATCCCTCAAGGGGTTCCAGATTGGAGAGGGTGCAGGCTGGGCTGATGGACACACATTCCCGTCCATGAATTTCGTGCACCGGATCTCTAGTAAATGTAATAAAAAAAGAAAAGAAAAGAAGCATAAACCTTGGAACTTCAATGACCTGAGTTCAATTCCCAGCTTTCTGTAACAAGCTTCTTAAACCCTCGGATGGTGTTTCATTGTGTGCAAAGAGTACATAAAAACATCGGTGTCACAGGGCTGTAGCAGGGATTCCGTGAAATGTTTGTGAGGTGACTAGGTATCTGGTACCCCGTGAATGCTTCAAATTGATTTGCCTCTCCCTGAAATTATGCTTCTGCAAGTGCTTCAATTTTCAGAAGGTGAAGTCATCACAAGTGGAGGAGACTCACCCCTCAATACATAGCAAAGCTACATTGTGGCCTGTTTTAGTTTTAGGTAACATATTCCTCAAAGACAGAACTGGACAGAGGTGAACATACTTCTGCTGAGTGTATGGAGTTGTTAGGAAGTTTCTCACTCAGTAGTTGTGCTGAGAATGGTTCTGCTATTTAGACCTACTCTTGAAGGGCACCTCATTCTTGGTCACTGGACTTCTTATAGTTGCAACTAATGCCTCCACATTCTCTTTTTTATCCAGATATAAATGATTTGGAATGGTGTTAAACACTCTAGCAAGGCATATTAACCGGGACAAGGCTTAGCTGACAACAAAAGTACCCAAAATACAGTAACTTAAGTCAGAAATTACTTCTTTTGCTTGTAACAATTCAGTGGGAAGTGGTACAGGGCTGGTAGGACATCTTGGCCATCCTCCACATATGGCTCCCATCCCTGGGTTCTAGGCAACTGCCATGCAGTGAGAAGGGCAGGTCAGGGAGCACACCACGTACCTTTGTAGGTGTGTAACCTAGAAGCCACACATACTTCAGATCACAACTCATTGGCCAAAATTTACTCACATGGTCATACCAGCTACAAGGGAGAGTGGGAGCCTCATATTAGGAAGCCATGTGCCCAGTAAAAGCTCAGGAAGAGAGAGGTCCTGAGTGTGAGGGCAGGACCACTAGTGATGTGTACTTCGTAAAATTAAGGGGGGAAAGCTGTCTGCGTGGTTTAACACTTTATCAGAAGACCATCTAGATTTTGGAAAGTACTGACAATGTCCCTTTTAACCTGAAACTTGATGTAATTATGGATAAAATGCAATAAATAGAGACCCTAGCAACATAAACTGAGGCAATAAGTACAAACCTTCCTGTTTATATAACAGAAACTTGAGTCATAGAGTCTTACGGAGGCCAAACTACATCTGGGAAAATCTGAATATGCTGACCCAGAAAAGAGCTGGAGTGGTGCTGCGTTGGAACAATGACAACACTTGGCCTCAATCTTCTAAAAATTCCCAAGTTATGGGGAGGGCCCCCTGAACAAGCCTGGGCTAGCCTGGAGAACTCCAAAAGAAGGAAGAGCCCACTCTGACGCAGAATTTGTGGTTTATGAAACACCAGGTCAGATGAAGTGACAATGCCCCATTTGACGCTGGAAAACTATCTCTCCTGCCAGAGAATAGTAATTCCTATTTGTAGTCACAAATGGGTTTACCAGATGCCATTTGCAAAGTCTGATGGAATTCTTTTCCAACCTATTTGAGAAACTATAAAGTGCTACTTTATTCCATTGTCCGAGCTTCACATTTATTTTACTTTGGCAGGAAATCCAGAATGATTTATTATTAAGTGCTCGTACATTAACTTAAAAGAGCTTGTCCTAATCTCATAAGTGTTTTTATTAACAATTGGCTCTTTTCTCTGACTATTCATCTGGGAAGAACCTCTACACTTTGCAAAGCAGAGACTTTTCCCCCATTTTTTTCTAATAGAACAATAGAATACATGGGAATTTTTAGACCTTTCAAGAATTAAAAGAAAAACACCAAAGCAAAAGCAAACCAGAGATCAGTCCCAATCATTGGTTTGAAATCGATATAACTAAGAGGAAGTATATCCCTCAAGCTGCTTTGCAGAGAAATTGAGGAAATTTGCTATGGAATTAAAGTAAACAATCACTACCAGTTTTGAACGTTCTTAGATTTTTTAAAAATTTTATTTTCTGATGGAGAAAATTCTGGACTAGGAAGTCAGAAAATTCAATTTGCGTCCCAGATCAGCCAGTAGCTAACTGTGGACTCAGGCAAATCCCATATGTCTTTGAACTTCAAATTTTTCATTTGTAAAATCAGGAAGACAAAAGATATTTTCTAAGATCTTTTCTAACTTTCAGAGTTCACGAGTTTATGAAAGTGCTAGTTAGTGAATTTTTTAAAAATTCCAACATCACAAATGTCACAGAATCATATTAATTTTTTTCTACTTCACACACAAATGCAATGAATGATAAATTCCCCCCAACCATTAGGGGGAATCCATATTCAGAAGACATCTTGGCTGAAATCTGGAAAGGAAGACCTGCACTATATTCTAAAGAGCTCTCCCAGCCTTCAGAGAAGTGTGTGTCACTTCATTGATTCTTTGTGCCAAAGGGAATTTGGATAAGGTCTATTTCTTCCAAACTTGGATTACTTATAATTCATATCCTGCTGCCAGTAAAATGTTCATAGCAGGTGATCTCCCCCATTAATGTTAGTTTCAAAGGATTAAAGCTAATCATGACATTGGACTTGATTGCACTTATTCTAACTTAAGTTCGCCCAGAATGCCATCAGAGTGAACCCCTGACTCCAGCCTCACCTCATCCAGCATCAGTCCATCCATCTTACACATAGTCACCTGAAGCACAGGTGATAGCGTTTAGGCAACTCCACAAGCTCTGTTGTCAGCTATACAAGCTTTGCCATGATCTTTCACTCCTCCATGGCTTTGCACGTGCTGCATCCAATACCTACAGTGTCAATCTTAGGGCGTCTTCGTGGCTATAAGGAAACATGAGTGCCAGTTCTCAAAAAAAAACACCAAAAAAAAAAACAAAAACAAAAAAAAACCTCTCCTCTAGGCAGATGCAGTACCAGAGGCCAGATCCCAGGAATTCTGTGCAAAGAAAAAGGTGCCACCTATTCAGGGGGGAGGCAGATCTGCCTCAGAATATATACTAGATTTCAAAACTACACAGTTGTACCAGGTAGCCAGGTCTTTTCCCTCCCCATTCTCCTATTGCCTACCTTACAAATCTTGATCATCTTTAAGAACTGACTAAAATCTCACCTTCTCGGGGAAGCCTTCACTGTTTTCACCTCCGTCACAGTGATGGAAGTTGTCTCCTTTGTGAGCCCATAGCACCCTACGCCTATCTCTACTGTATCCCATTCTGTTGTCATTGAATCCCCACTGTATCCGGTAATCCCATCCTATTAGGAATATTAGTATGTTTGTTATTTCTCCCCAATAAACCATAATCTCTTTATGGGTAAAAATGTCATAGTCCTCTCTACCTGGATTACCTGTTCACTCAAAATTCTTAGCAAATGCCTGTTTAAAGGAAAGTTTGTCTTGTTGGTGTTAGAGCAGTTATGGCATTTAAAATTCATATAACCAAACAGTCTCTGAGTAGCATCAAATGTTGGCTCATGTTCCAAATATATCTATTATACACACCCATTTTCCTTCTCAAAGAAAGATAATGGATTAGCAATTTACATCATTTCTTTCTGAATTAGGATGGAAGTTTCATTTTCTATTAAAAAATTTCAGAAGTACAATGTATAAAATAATTTTCAATTGTTTTATATTCTCTCTGTGTAAATGTCCCTGCTCCCACACCTTCAAAAATTCAATTTCCTCCCTAACCCTAACCCCCCAAAAATGTAAATCAGACACATTTTTAAGTGAAGAATTGATCCCAGTTGACTAAGAAAAATGTAGTCCTTTACACAGGAATGGAAGTTCCCTATTTCCAGAGATTAGTAGATCATCTGCTATCATTTAGTAAGAACCAAAGCATACACCAAGTATGTTAGATAGCGAGGCTTATTTCGGGGTTTCTCAAGCATGACACCAATGACACTTTGGGCCAGATAATTTTTTCTTTTGGGGTTCCTTCTGTGCACTGTGAGCTGTTTAGCAGTATCCCTGACCTCTCCCCATTATATTTGAGTGACAATCAGTTGTAATAACCAAAATGTCCCTAGACATGTTCAAATGTCCCAGGGGAGCAAAATTGCCTCCAGTTGAGACACACTGCCCCTAATGCACTCAGTTGGTAGAGGTATCAGGCTTTAGAGCTAGTCATACAAGTAGCAAATACCAGCTCCGACACTTAAGAGCCGCGTGACATTGAGCAAGTTACTTAATCCCTCCAAGATTTAGTTTGTTCAAGTGTAAAATAGTGCCAGTGAGACCCATTTTCACAGTCCTTGTGAAGACTAAATGGTGAAAAGTACATAGTTGAGAAAAGCACGCAAAAGTTTCAGGCAGCAGAATTAAGAGGAAGCAAATTTTTCTAGCTATAGGAGAGACTCTGGTTGTCTTCCAATATCTATTTTCTCTTCTCTTTCAAAAATAAGAATTTCCAAAATTTAGCAACCCCCAACATAGTCATATCTCCCAGACTTCCTCTCAGGTAGCAGGAGCCATGTGACAAAGTTCTGGTCAACGGAATATAAAAGTAAATACAACTTCTGAGATGTGTTTTTAGAGGAAGAGGTTCTGCTCCTTCTTCCTTTTTATTCACTCAGCAGCTTGGATATGGCTCAATATTTGATAAAACTGTCTCTTATAATACCCAGCCCTAGGCCGCATGGCTGAAAAATTCAAAGTGCTGTGCCTTTTGGTAAAGAAGTATGAAAGAGATTAGATCTAGCTAGAACTAACCAGTTGTAGAAATGGGAGTGGGTATAGTTCTGCCTATGGTTTCCAATTGAAGTTATTGGAAAAGCCTATTACATTTGGAGGGTTTTAACAATGAAAAAGCTAACTGCTACTGTGCCCAAATTGAACCCATTTTAAAGGAAATTGTAGACTTAGCAGGAGCTAAATCCGTTTTTTAGCTTCCATCACATGAGAGTTGTCTGCCAGACAATGAGAGCCAGCCTAGCAGCATTAGACCTTAATCCAACATGACAGGTATCTCTTTAAGAGGAGACTAGGATACAGACAACAACACACAGGGAAGGCACAGGGAGAAGAGGGCCATCTGCAAGCCAAAAGGAGAGGCCTCAGAAGAAATTAACCGGGCTGACACCTTGTTCTTGGACTTCTAGAATTGTGAGGAAATACATTTCCGTTGTTCGAGCCACCCCATCTGTGGTTCTGTTACAGCAGTGCTGGCCAACTGATATAGGCAGATAGAGGGGTAAGGAAAACACAGGGGTCAATCGTTTTAAAAACCATGTGTAAATGAGTCCTTTGGCTCTGCTTACTCAAAGGGGTACTAACCAGAAACAAATAGAGCAGACTCTTACTAATTTTGCGAGGAAATGATATTGCCAAAGAAACCACAAGCCTGGCCTGGCAAAGCAACCCCCTGAAACCAGCAGGAAGGAGGCTGAGAAGGAGGCTACTGCCCAAGGTCTGCTTCAGATGTGGTCAGGGAGGATAATGCAGAAGAGTGGTCCTCCCAGAGTGTCAGAACTAAGAGCTGCCAGATGCACTGAGCAAGAGGCTTCCTCCTTTCTCCTTCCCTGGTCTGGTCCAACAGGATTTAATGTTGTGCTACAGTCTAATGGCTGAGAGTATTATTATTCTCTCCTTTCCCAAACAGGAGTTTTCACAACCATTATTATATTACTACTCCATTGAGGCATATTGGGTGAAATGGGATTAGAAAATTATGGATCTAAAAAGAACTCCATTCTGACCTCATAAATGAGATGGACCCAACATCGCCCAACGATCCTGAAATTTGAGCTTATTGCAATAACAGGATAGGATTTTGACTTGAATCCTTTGGGAGAGGGGGTGAGTGTGTTCTAAGTGTGAAAAGGAGCTACATATATCTATTTTGGTTTTACCTGGACAGACCATGTTGGAGATTATTGGATGTCTCCAAATGTGTTTTCCACTTCTGCTTTATTATTAGAAGTCCAAAATTGTAGCTGGGTCCCTGGCTGCCCAAATTAAAGATATTTCTCAACATCTGTTGCAATGAGGTATGGCTGTGATTAAGTTCTGATCCATGAGACATAAGTAGGCATGATGTGTGTAACATCTGAGATGTGTCCTTAAAGGTAGGAAACATAGCCTTCCCTATTTCTCTGCCCTGTTGCATGGAACTTGAATGTAAGGGCTAGTGCTCATCCATGTGAATGAGAGTCACGTACCCAGTTCACTAACCTTGGTGAGATGGACAGTTAGAAGCAACCTGTGTCCCAGAGGACTGAGAAGTCATCATTTCAGCCTCTGTACTTTTATATCAGAACAAAAACTTTTATATCTTATTTGTCAGTGATATTTTTGGGTCCCTATTATTCACAACAGAACCTAAAGCCCAACTGATGGACTGACTTTATGTGTTTCCTTTTATCTGTAGACCTGGAAAAAAATGAGTAAGAATAAAGGCAGACCACTATCATATGATTCTCATTTCTAATTCTCCTGATCCCTTGAGGAAATGTGTCACTCATATTCTGCCTATGTGTGCAGCAAATGAGTGTGAGAAAAGCAAAAGAGACAGAATAGGAAGTTGAATCAAAAATGGAAGGATTGTACAGAGGCTGGTGAATGGTTCAGAAGCAGACCGGTGTGACTCACCTCTCTGAATGTTGTCTTCATAGTGAGTCAAAAGGAAAGAGCTTGAAAAAGATGGAAAAGAAATTCATATATGCATCCTAAAATGGGCTATGCTAATTTTCCCAATGATCAAGGTCCATCTTTATCCATAAGTGCTTTTCAAGTGAAAGGATGACTTTCAAAAATTTTAATTTGGTCCTGAGGTAAAAGAAAGGGAAATGGCATCTTGTTTGGAAAGTGCTCCTTGGTGTACACACGCTCACCCAAGAGGGCTAGGGTTCTCGCCCGCACAAATCCCATTTCTATTAATGAGAATTGTGTTGCTAAAGCTCCAGCCCATCATATTCCATCTTTTAGTGATCCCGCTAGCCTGCACAAGGCTTAGAAACCATCCAGGGGATTCAACAGCAATAGTTACAGAGAATAACATGTGCCCTCATCCATAATAGACGTTCATAATCATTACATAGACCCATTAGCCAACACATTTTGGGAGACATATTGTTTAAGACCAGCAATTTGGTAATGGTAACTATATAAATCAGTGAGTGTTTGGGTTTAAAGTTTTAGAGTTATAGGCAAAGGGAAGAGAAGCATGAGCTCTTTTTAGAAGAACTTACCTGAATTCAATCAGAAGTCATTGCAATGACTTCTTATTCTAGCCCACTACATTAACCACATTACTTTTTGCCCCTAGCAAGCCTAATTTAAATCCCGTACACATTCTAATTCTTTGCTAAGTGGGGTAAAGAGCACATGGTCTCAGTCACCTGCTAAACATATGACATGGGACGTAAATTCATTTATTTGAACCTGAATATTAAAGGACTTTCTTGAATTTAAATCATTTGATACCAAGTTAGACTTCAATCCAAAACAGACATGCCCTGGAGAGTTAAGAGGCCTTTCCAAAGACAAAGAAGGCTTCTAACCTGCTCACAATTAGTCATTACGGGCTACTAGGGGCTGTTTAATTGGGACTGCCACTCTCAATTAACCAGAGGCAAGTGGATAGAAGAGTGAATAAACAATATTGAGTACACATGTTACCAATTATTTCCATTAGGGGTTGTAATGAAATTGTATGTTTTGCTTTGATTTTTCTTTCTTCTCTAGCTCCAAGTTACATAAATTAAAGTAGTGAGAGAACAGAGCTTAAACCAAACTTTTTTCCTTCCAAGTGTGAAAGAACCATGTGCATCAAAGCTTCTGCAGTTCTTCAGCTATATTCCAGTCTGACCTCAAAATTTGCTCTGTAGTAGAGCTGATCAGAATTTCATCTGAAGTCCTCAAAAATAACCAGGTGATGCTCTTTGCAATTCAAACATAAGGCTAATTCTTCTTTCTTCACTGACCAATAACAGAGATCATTTAGCCAAGAGACAAAATTTTCCCTCTTGTTCACTAAAAAGCAAAATTCAGTTTCTCCGTTGTGATTCACTAGGTTCCTGATTAGTGGTATTTTATTGGGAAGATGGAAAGAGAAAGAAAGGGAAGCCACAATGATGATGCTAAAAAGAAATTTAGCTAAATTCTGAATTTGAAGCTGTTTAAAATAGCCAACCACAGAATTGCACTTTAAATTTGAATGTCCTCGACCTGACAGCTTTAACATTTATATTTCAATATGTGTGTGCTTATTTAAATGTACACACATATGTAAATATAAATTATTTTTTTAAATTTTGGGGTTATACCAAGCACTTGATGTAAATTGAGCATGAATGAAAGATGGACTTTAAAGAAAATGTGCACTGGAGTGTGACTCAATTTTTGTTAAATATTAATCCTGTTTCATATTTTTACTAGAGGCCCGGTGCACGAAATTCGTGCATGGGGGTGGGGGGTGGAGGGTGTCCCTCAGGCGAGCCTGCACCCTCTCCAATCTGGGGCCCCTCAAGGGATGTCCGACTGCCCGTTTAGGCCCGATCCTGGGATCGGGCCTAAACGGGCAGTCGGACATCCCTCTCACAATCCAGGACTGCTGGCTCCCAACTGCTCACCTGCCTGCCTTCCTGATTGCCCCTAACCGCTTCTGCCTGCCAGCCTGATCATCCCCTAACCACTCCCCTGCCAGCCTGATTGATGCCTAACTGCTCCCCTGCCAGTGTGTTTGCCCCTAACTGCCCTCCCCTTTAGGCCTGGTCCCCCCCAACTGCTCTCCCCTGCAGGCCTGGGTCCCACCCAACTGCCCTTCCCTGAAGGCCCGGTCACCCCCAACTTCCTCCTCTGCTGGCCTAGTCACCCCTAACTGGCCTCCCCTGCAGGCTTGATTGCCCCCAACTGCTCTCCCTTGCAGGCCTGGTCCCTCCCAACTGCCCTCCCCTGCTGGCCATCTTGCAGCGGCCATCTTGTGTCCACATGGGGGCAGCCAAATGACCACATGGGGGCAGCCATCTTGTGTGTTGGAGTGATGGTCAATCTGCATATTACTCTTTTATTAGATAGGATAGAGGCCTGGTGCATGGGCGGGGGCCAGCTGGTTTGCCCTGAAGGGTGTCCCGGATCAGTGTGGGGGTTCCCTTGGGGCGTGGGGAGGCCTGAGCGAGGTACCTGTGGTGGTTTGCAGGCCAGCCACACACCCTGGTGGCCCAAGCGAAGGCCCTGATATCTGGGATTTATGTATCTTCTACAATTGAAACTTTGTAGCCTGGAGCGGAGCCAAGCCTCCTGCTCGCTCCGTGGCTGGCAGCCATTTCTGTTTAGGGTTTATTTACCTTCTATAATTGAAACTTTGTAGCCTGGAGCAGAGGCCTAGGCCAGCCAGGGCTGCAGAAGCTTTGCTTCCTCCATTGCTGGGGGCAACCCTTGCCTCCTGCTCTTTCCAGCTCTGTGGCTGCCGCCATTTCTGTTTGGATTTGTTTACCTTCTATAATTGAAACTTTGTAGCCTTGAGTGGAGGCTTAGGCCCGGCAACGGCAGGTGGAAAGCTTAGCTTCCTTTGTTACCGGGGAAACCCAAGCCTCCCTCCTGCTCTCTGTGGCTGTAGCCATCTTGGTTGGGTTTATTTGCATATTTGCTCCTTATTGGCTGGTGGGCGTGGCTTGTGGGTGTAGCAGGGTTAGGGTCAATTTGCATATTACTCTTTTATTAGGTTGGATTTGTAGTATAAAAAAAGAACTACAAGAAGCCAGGTGCATTTGGCAAGTCTCATTTTTACCTTAAAATATACAAATCTTTACAGAATGTATTGAAACAATTGTCTTCCTATGGTTGTGTTACTTGTGGTTAGACAGATTACAAGACAGTACGGGAATTGTATGACTTTAAACTGTTCCACGGAGCATGAAAATACATAATGTGCAGCTGATCCAAAAGTTGAGTAACTTTCCATGACTGGCCCTTCTTATACTTATCAAGAGTGCTGAGAATTTGGATCTTCCAATTATGGGCAGGGCCAAATCAAGACTTCATGCCTTTTTCAAGCACAGAGACAATCATGTAAATCAGCAATCCACAAACATTTTATGTGAGGGCCAGAGAGTAAATATATTAGGCTTTGCAGACCATAAGGTCACTATTGGAACTACTCAGCTCTTCCTTCTTAGTAAAAGCAGCCATAGACAATATGTAAACTATCCAATAAAGCTTTATTTACAAAAACATGGCAGGTTGAATTGGCCCTTGGGGCAATAGTTAGCTGATTTCTGTCTTAGCCCTAAAAATCTCTGATTCTTTCCAATCATTTTTAATCTTCCATCTCATTACCCCATAAAACAATCAAAGAGACTTTGATGTTGAGGAGCAAGAGTTCAGATTGAAGGGAATAATCTAGAATCATTTGAGGAGCTTGATAAAAATATTGATTCACATGCCCTTCCCTAAATTGTTATTGAGTAAATCTTATACATGTCCCAGGAATGTGAATTTTTTTAATGCTCCCCCAGTTTATTCTAATTCAAAATCATATTTGTGATTTCTTGGTCTAAACTCTATAATAATTGCCCCAGCTTCTCCAATAATTTTCTAACATTAGTAGTTAACACCTACTATATTAAGCAGGGTAAGTAATGTTGGGAAACCCCAAATCTCAGTGGCTTACCCCAGTAAAAGTTATTTCTGTCTTATAGCATTCTTCTCTACTTTACAGCTGTACCATCTGGAACTCTTGGGTGGGGGGATGGGAGGGAGGGATGGAGGAGGCACACAAGCCCTTAGGTGCCTTAGCACAAACATGGCACACATGGCCCTTCTGCTCGTGTTCCATTGGTCGAAACTATTCACATGGCTCCAACCTCGCTGCCGAGGAGACTGGGAGAAGGAAAGGAGTACATTCATATTTGGTGAGTTTTAACATCCATATTTTTATCTGACTCATCATATTTACTTCTGGGATACCACCCGCCTCCTCCAGACCACACAGAGAGAACAGATGCTCTTGAAGCACTTGGCCATCAATGAAACTCTGAACAATTCTGGAATAGACAGATTAACCTCATAAACTATTACACCTAGCTTTTTGCAAAAGTTAGATTGTTGAAATTCTGGAGTATAGGTGGTTTTTATGAATCAATATAGGTTTGGGTTTGATTTTTTTTATTAGCTAGGACTTTACTGTGTGAAACTAGGCCGTTGTGATCTGTGGTCTCTAAATTGGATACACACAGCTAGGTGTCATGGCAAGCAAAAAAAAAAAAAAAAAGAGCAATGAGCAGATTCATGAATTGTGCTCATGTTTGCAGTTACAAAGGTTAGATGTTGGTTTGCTTAGGTAATACTGTGTGTGTCCATGAAGATTAAGAAGAGAGATAGCCAACTCCAAGTCAATAGCCAGAACAACCGATTTCCAGTTTTCATTTAGAAACAAGATCTAAATGAGAAGTATCTGCTTGAGTATTTAGAGACAAAAATATTATTTCAAAAGTTATAGCCCTTTTATTAAAAAGAAAAAAAACAGGTGCCTGGCTGCAGTGGTTGAGCATCAACCTATGAACCAGGAGGTCACAGTTTGATTCTAGATCAGGGTGACATGCCTGGGGTTGCAGCTCGATCCTCAGTGTGGAGGGTGCAGGAGGCAGCCAATGATTCTCTTTCATCATTCATGTTTCTGTCTCTCTGAAATCAATAAAAATATATATTTTTTTTAAAAGAATAAAACAGCCCTAGCCGGTTTGGCTCAGTGGATAGAGCGTCAGCCTACAAACTGACCAGTCCCGGGTTCAATCCCAGTCAAGGGCACACGCCCTAGTTGCGGGTTCCTTCCCCAGTAGGGGGCGTACAGGAGGCAGCCGATCAATGATTCTCTATCATCATTGATGTTTCTATCTCTCTCTCCCTTTTCCTTCCTCTCTGAAATCAATAATTTAAAATGTCCTTGATCTTTAAAAAAGCACTCCTTTAAAAAAAAAAAAAAAGGTCTTCCCCACCAAAAAGATGATGTTATAGATCTTTAAGCTTTGAAGAAAACAAGGATTTCTACTAAAGTAATACAGATTTCAGCTAGATGTTTGAGAAAGTCCCTAAATATTTAGGAAGGCTTGTGGCCTTCCCCACATAGAAAGTGAGATAGCATGTGAAACTATTGACTGAGGAAGGTTTAGGGTTCTAGGAGGAAGAACTAATGAAATATTCATGAAAATCACAATTTCATTTGCCAATGATGACTTATGGTTTACAATTGTTCACACACATGATCTGCTTATTCAAAATAAAAAGAAATGGTAATCAATAAAAGGTATTGTCCTTCTGTGCACAGCCCTTGCTCAGTATAAACTGTGAACTTAGGTATTGCTCAGAATGGTTTTCTGTAACAGACCTGTGAGTGATCACTGAATAAAGTTGCGATGTAAGTCCTACCTCTTAACCTTTACTCTCCGGGCCTGTATCTGAATCCCTTGTTTATTGACCTGATAATTCCCTCTCCACAGCTTATCTTTCTGTTGATACAGCAGTTGCATTCTTTCTGAATAACCAGTTATCTTGGAGAAAGCACAGAGCATCTGCTCAGCCAACGTGGCAGTGCGTGTCTGTTTCACCCTCCCCCAGGGATCTTGACTTATATACAACTATAGATATGACGAGGCTGTCTATAATAATTTCAACTGTTGGACTCATTATCCAAATGCTGAAAACTCCTTCACAATTATACAAACACACACAAAAATACCTGGAAAATACGTAAACTGCCTTCTTAAATATAATGGAGTTATTGACCATCCATTCACCAGGAAACTCTATGTTCCAAATAACTGTTATAGCACCATGGCTTACAGCCAGTGTCTCCCTCAGAATCTCCAATCCAGCATCAGCATCTTTTAAAGAAAATAACACAAGATTTCTAGAATATTAAGCTGAGAAAGATCTTTATTCATATGGGAAAAGTGGAGTTCGTTAGGTTGCTTGTGTGTGTGTGTGTGTGTGTTGTAGCTCCGTTAGAATATTTATATGCTTATAGACCCCGTATCTAACAATTATGGGAAACTTACATATAAAGCTTATTTCCAACAGGAAACAGGTCAATAATCCTTCCATAGATAATGATATGAAACTGTGAGTAATTATCTAATAAGTGTTTAAATTAAATTGCTAATTAAGAATGATTTAATATGCTGTAATCAGGAGTTAATTATTCACATATCACAAAGCCTAGAATAGGTATTTCATAATTATACAATTTAGAGATATAATTTGTTGATTTAAAGTATATTATAAACAAATGCCCTTTCCCCTGACTTCAAGATCAACAGGAAGATTCTGAGATTTTACTACTTACTTAAGGCCATAAGTTCATAAATCTCAGCTATTTAGAGCAGACATGATCTTGAGGGATTATCTAAAAACAGCTTCACTTTACAGATGAAAAAAAGAACTTGTGAAAAGAACAAAATCCAGGTCAGACTTCTCCAGCTTGATTCTATCTGGCTCTATCCCTACGTCCCCCAGTTCCTAGCTTCAGAGAGGGTGTTTTTCCACTCGTCCTTTGGGAAACTGATAAGTAGGAAAATGTTTGAATGATAGGCATGCATAAGCAGTCCTAAAGGAAGCAAGGATTGCTGGCTTAAAAATAACCCAACTACTACTCACAAATGCCGAATGACAACTTTTTGCTCATCAGTTGAAATTTAGTTGCCTTAAAAACAACAAACATTTTCCACTTGTCCCTAACTAATTCTTGGTGACAGTGACAAATGACTCATTGAGAAATGACTTTTGACAGATTTCAATTGCTGGGTGGATTTTTATAACTGCCTATTACTGGGTCAAGAGTAGGCATGTGTAAGCCTTTGGGCCACTGTGGGACATGAACTCTGTGACAACTGCACTTGCTACATCATTCATTCAATTGGTTCAAGTCTAAGGTCAGGGAGACCAAAGGTAACATGCTCGGAGACAGGATGCCTCGTCACAAGCAGGAAAAAGAAATATCTGCCCTTGGCTCCAAGGAGAACCACCAAGGATGACATGTAGATGGATGGGAACAAGCCCATTACTGATATTACAACACAACCCAAGAGCATGACAAGCTCCCCACCCCACTTACACACACTTCCATTTCTATATACAAAAGCCTGCATATATATGTCTATGGAATTACACAAAATAAAATTCTTCAACTCCTAAGATTTTGGAGCTCTAATGCATTATTTCACAGGTGAGGAAAGAGATCCAGGAAGACTAAAGTATTTACTCAAGATCACACAACTAGTTTCTAGCAGAACTCAGAGAAAACCCATTCCCCTGACAACTTCTAACAGGTTTGTATGTTGAAATGAACTTATACAATGGCAAAATTTAGATCCCTAATTGTCTTCTAATCTAACCTAATCATTTCTGAAGATTCTCTTCTATTTGAAAAGCATTGTTATAGCTTATTGCTATAACTCTTTTTTTCTCTTCACTGAAAAACTAAAGTGACAAATTTATTACTGTGCCCAACTGTGTTAGTAATGTCTGAACTAAAATAAAAGTCGTTTTGTCTGGGTGGAAGAGAAATAAGTGGAAAATATTATTACTTTTTTATAATGTTTTAAAGTTGATCTCATAATGATTACCTTTTAAAATATTTTTTATGCTCTTTGAAAAAGATTATGGAGCCTTTCTAAAGAAAACAAAGGACCTGAATTTAAGATTAACTTTGAGTTAAAAAGGAAAATCAGAGAGATAAGATCAAATGCGAAATCGCCCCTAAGGGATTCAGGACCTTTGAGAAAATTGTTCCCTTCTCCAAAATCTCATCAGTCAAAATACAGCCAGATACAATCAAAGCATTACATCCTATATATCAAGGCAACAGGAATTTCCACAAATTTATAAGGACAGCCTGTTTGAATAGAAAGTCAAAGAAGTCCTTTTTAAGTTTCTTAGAACTTCTGTTAATACAGTGTTCTCTCTCTTTTACTTTTTTTAATTTCCAGAAATAATGATTAAGTACTAAAGAAAAAAATGTCCTACTGAGTCACAAAGCTAAGAACATTTGTAGTCACTGTCCTAACATCAGTTTTTTCTGCAGATTTTAATGTGCTGATTCATAGCTTCCCACACAGAGGGGCTGAGGAGAAAGGAGTGTCCTCCTTCTTCAGTTAACTGTAACACAAAACAAAAAACAAAAACCTACAGTCTCTTCATATTTACAGAAATTAAGATTCTCCCACTTAAATATATTTTACAATGAGTCATTTTTAGGTGGGGGAAGATAGCATTGTGGAAAGAAGAGAATGCTCCCTCTGCTTTTTGGGTTTGTTTTGGTTTTGGTTTTTTAAATATATTTTATTGATTTTTTGCAGAGCGGAAGGGAGAAGTATAGAGAGTCAGAAACATTGATGAGAGAGAAACATCAATCAGCTGCCTCTTGCACACCTCCTGCTGGGGATGTGCCCGCAACCTAGGTACATGCCCTTGAGCGGAATCGAACCTGGGACCTTTCAGTCTGCAGACCGATGCTCTATCCACTGAGCCAACCCGGTTAGGGCGGGGTTTCGGGGGGTTTTTTTTTAATCACAAAACAAATGCATGCTAAATTGCCCATTTAAAGATTTAAAGATTATCCCAATGGATGGGCTAAACTCACAAACTGTGAACCAAAGAAATGAATTGGCCTGGCAAGGAGACACAGCTGTGATGAACACTTAGGAGGGCTAGTTACATGAATACTGCGTTCTTTCCTTTATGAGGAGAAATTTCTCTCAAGGGTAAGGGAAAGGAAAGGGCCTTACTATGAGCTGTGCCAGAGGCGTTCATATATAGGACGTCTTTAAACCTCAATGTATGCCTATGATGTATGATTCTCTCCACTATAAGGCCCAGACAGGGAAAGGGGAACCAACACATACTAACTACATCAAGTACATTCATTCAATAAATATTAATCAATTGATTTATTAAGTCCATCTGAAGTCAGGAGAATTAAGAATATTCAGAGTTTGCTTGAAACTAAAGTGACAAGGCTAATACACATGACACTGATATGAGGACTGAGGTAGCATAGAACACCTATTTCAGTGAGCCAGCTACAACATCAAGGGTTATTCATCATGCATAGAATATATAAAAAATAAACTAGTTCAGAATCCATATTTGTGTGTTATGCATTGTGCATTACAGCAACCATTAACAATATGTAGCAATATAATTTTAAATGAATTAAAAGTCAATAAAATGTAAAATTCCGTTTTTCAGTCACAGTAGCTACATATCAACTGCTTGATAGCCACATGAGTGGCTATTGTATGGAACAGCACAGATATAGACCCTCCATTATTGCAGAAAGTTCTATTGGCCAGCACTGCTGGACTCTAAACATTCTAAATTAGGCAAGGCATCTAAGGTATAATCTCAGTGCAGAGTTTTTGGGAAAATATTACTTTACACTGGTATTATACTTCATGACTTTCCAAAGAGTGAAAAAGATTCTATATCTGATCCGTGCTAGAATTACCCCATACTGTGGTAAAGAAACATGAAATCTAGGGAAGTTAAGTGACTGATGAGGTCACATGTCAGTATCTGAAAATAGGAAGGAGAATCCCAGTCTGCTAGTCTAGCATGTTAAGGACATGGTACAAAAGCCACACATGGGAGGCAAATGTGGCTTTGAACCCCAGCTCCAATACATACTAGTTGTGTGACATGGGACAACTATTTAACTTTTTTTCTAAGTTTCAGTTTCTTCATCCAAAAAACTGGGATGATGACAACCGTACAGAAAGCAACCTCAATTACCAGGTGGTTAACTTGGCGTACTACCCAGGGGACAGCGGTCCTCTGCCTGAGCATAGAGCAGGGTTTTTCTTTTTCATTTTAACCTTAATTTAAAATTTTTTCAATGTTATATTCTGCAAATAGAATCAACAGAAGTGACTTACAATTTTGGAAGCTGACTTTGAGTATATTGACATTTCCAAATGTTATATATACTTTCTTCCCAGCTGCCGTATTTGTTATCTCAGAATTGTTTTCAAGATTAAATGAGAGTTTAAACAGCACATAATTTGACATGTAGACATTTAATCAATGTGAGTCTCCTCTTTTTCCGCCACCTTAGCCCCCTTTAAGGCTCTCTGGAGTCTACCCATGGGACCACAGTTTGCCAAGCCTAGATGCCATCCTGAATGAATAAATGGCTCAGCTACCTTACTTATAATCAGATACTGTAACATGTAGTTTCCATAAGAACATATATTAAGTATTATAGTAGAAATCAGTAGTAAAATAAGATTAAATATTCAGAAATTTGTTTTACAGGAAGTTTTAAGAATACATGCATCTATTCCATATACTGATTTTCCAGCTAATGGAAAGGTAGACTCTAAAACATTTCTTCTATTTGGCTTAGAAAATCATCACAGGGTGACGTTAAAGTGGACTTACCCTCCTAATTATGTTGGGCTCAAAATATTTAACTCAATTTACATACCCTAGGACTAGGTCAATGGTATATAATTCTAGATCAGCTTTAAAGTCTTTAAGTAACTTTGTTTTCATTCACTTTCAGTTTTCAAAAGTGTATTTATACTGTATTGATCCTCCAAAGAGTCCTGAAACAAAGGAACGATGAGGGAGTGGTCAACCTCAAGATGGTGGATGCTTTAAGCATCTTCTGGCTGGCACTGGGACCAACTGGCTTGGGAAGAGGCAACAGATAACTACCATTTGCCTCTATAGAGAATCCACATAGACATTTCGCTGGAATTTGATACCAACCCTGTAAAGCCTGAAGTAGGGCAGGTATTATCCCATTTTTCCAGGTGAGAAACTTGAGAATTCAAGAGCTTACATGACACAGATCATTATCAAACCAGGACTAGAATTCAAGTCCTTTGACTTCTTGTCTGAATTTTTCTCTATTATTGAAACCACCAAATTACATGGAGCTCTCATTAGAATAGGCCTGAACACAGTACCTGCATTTCATCTATTAAAAGTGTGGAGCTGGGGATATTCAAATTAGTATCTTCCCTTCCTTGAGGATTTTAAATAAGTTATTTTTTTAAAAACAGTGCAGAGAATGGTCACACGGACCAAACCATAGACAGCCAGGCAATGGAGACCAGAGAAACAAGGGTCAGACAAGAAGCAAGAGGGCAGCAAACTGAATAAAGTTGTCTGGCTCCATCCCACCAGCTCTGTGATCACTTCTGTTTTCTTGAGCACTTTTATGAATCAGTGGGAAGACATATAGGCAGAATGCATATTGAGTATACAGGTGGCATATATTCAGAAGGAATGAATGGTGAAAATGCTGGTGAACAAAGTCAGCATTCAAAAAATTATCAATGGACAATAAGTCAAATCTAACAAAAACAGACTTTCAATTAGATAAATATGAGACGCTGCTATTATAAGCTGAATTGTGTTGCCCCCAAAATTCATATGTTGAAACCCTAACCCCAGCACCTCAGAATGTGACTATATTTAGAAATACAGGTGATTGCATTAAAATGAGACCATGAAGATGGGCCCTGATCCAGTCTGTCTGGTGTATTTATGAGAAGATTAGAGCACAGACAAGCTACAGACTGAGGGGTGACCATGTAAGGACACAGCTAGAAGGGGCCATCTGAAAGCCAAGGAGAGAGACCTCAGGGGAAAAAAAAAACCTGTTGACACCTTGATCTTGGACTTGAGAAAATAAATTTCTATTGAAGCCACCCGGTACCCACATTTGTGGGCAACAAACCAAAAATGTTCCTATTGAGTATCCAATAGCTACCTTGCTTAGCAATGTGTGGCAGCAGGGGAGAGAGAGGCTTCCATTAATGATAAATAAACTCTGTGTAAGTCCATTGTATAGTTGACTGTAAAACAAAAACAAAAAAAAAGTATAACACAGAATGCATTAGTAGGGGTCTAGTATTTGAGGCAGCAAGGTCTCTGGTGTTAGACACAATGGTTTGTCCCAACCCTGTCCTTTCCTAGTCCTGTGACCTGGGGCAGGTCATCAATCTCTGTGCTTGTGCCCTCATCTATGAATTGGAAATAATACCAGCCTCACAGGATGTTTGAGAGGAGTTCAAGAGATAATAAATATCATACGCTTAGCACAAAGCCAGGCTTGGGGAAAAGAATAAATGAAAGCCACTGGTTTTTGTACTGGTATCATCCTTACCATCCCCCTTCGAGGATGAGAGTTTGCCTCTGCTCGGGGATGATCAGACCACATCTCAGTATCAGTTTTAGCTCTTCAAACCCCACTGATAAAAACAACAGCAAGAACCATTGATTTGAGTGTCTGCTCTGTGTCAATTGTTTCATTTTACCTCTTTCTTTTAGTCACCACAGACCCCCTTTATACTATGTGTTATTAACAACATTTTACAAAGGAAGAAACCAAAACTGAAACACACACAGCCAGCAAGTGGTGGAGGCAGATTCCAAGCCGGGTAAGTCTGACCCCAGAGGATTTTTCTCTTCCCCTTCTTGTATGCTCAGAGCAAGGCAACTTGAAACAATATCTCATAAGAAAATCAGTAAGAACATCCACATAATCACTTTGCAGGAATGTTGCAAAAGTTGTCCATTAAATATCAGCAAATAGCTGTAGTCATGACTTTCAGGTTCCTCCCAGACCTAAAACAACCTTGTAACTTGCAGTTATTAAGCATCCTAGAAAACAGTGACCAGCAAGGAAATGTATTAGATGCTCAACCACAGGGCAAGATGTGGGACCCCAGTCGAAGACGAAATGGGGAAACAGAGAAAGAAGGATAGCCACAATATGAGGGAGCACGTCCAGGGTCCTAGCTACTGAGCTATACAAATTGTGGGCCGAGGAAAGCAAGCAAGATCCTGTCTGAAGCAGGTTCGGTGGCTCAGAGAGTGAGAGGTGTAGTTTCAAAATCCTATATCACATAGAAAAGCTGTGTGCCTTTGGCCAAGTTACAAGTGAATGTTCACTAAGTGTTTGTTCACATTATTATTATTCCTGTGAATAGATTTTGTCCCAGGATATGGGGCAGAGCTAAAGCTAATCATAATTACCCTTTCTCAGAAGATTATAGCAATACAGAAGTAAGGACTTCAGTATACCATGGAGAAAATGTGAAAAAGCTCTACTTCTGAGAACTGATACCTACTTATGGAAGTTTCTGAAGTTAAGAAGGGAGTAAGCTTAAATTGTGATTAAAGTTTCCTGTCATGGTTCTTCCCTTATGTAAAATAGTTTACATGCATCGTTCATTTCCAAATGCATTCACTGGTAGGGCACAGGGTAAGCATGTGGGCTCCACAACCAAGTTTTCTGTGTTCAAATTCCATCTGGATCATTAATGCCTGAGTGATCTTGCCAAGTTACTTAAGATCTCTAAGCCTCTCCCAGTCTATAAAATGGAGATGATCATAGCACCTACTTCAGAGAACCAGTATAAGGAGTTATACACTTGTAACAGTGTCTGCCTATATAGCAAGAGTTACCTATTATAATTGTGATTAATTTCCAGGCATCATGATAGGCATAAAAGACACAATGATATAAAAAGCAAGGATTCTGACTGATCCTGGAGGAGTTCTGGGCTTGTGAAGAAGAGATTCAAAAGATGAATTCCAATAAAATGTGACCAGTGTGACAATGGCTTGATCTACGGCTGGGTATGATGGGGGCAGACAGGACAGGTAGCTAATTTGCCTGGGAAGCTTTCCTGCAGGAGGGAATACCTGAACTAAGTCTTCAAGGATGAATAGATGGCAAAGTTCTGGTGGAATCTTTGTAATATTATAGACACCCCCTCAAAAAAATTACCCACAATATTGGCAAATGAAAAAGTTTCCAAATGTTCTAACAGATTTTAAAAATAATAATCTACACTAATAAAAGAGAAACATGCAAATTGACCACCACTCCACTACACCCACAGCCAATCAGAGCGAGTATACAAATTAGCCCAACTAAGATGGCGGCAACCACGGAGCTGGAGCAGCAGGAGGCTTGGGTTGCCGCCAGAGATGGAAGAAGCCAAGCTTCCCGCCTTCCCTGGCCTGCCCTGGCCTCTGCTCAAGGCTACAAAATTTCAATTATAGAAGATAAATAAATCCAAGATACCTGCTTCCAGCCGGCCCTGGCCTCCGCTCTAGGAGGCGCTGAAAAAAAAGAAAGAAAATAAAAAAAGGAGGGGCTGGGAGCCTGGATTGCCGGGGGGCGTGGCCAGCCTAAAAACAGCCCTCAGCTCCTCACCCAGGCTGGCCACACTCCCATGGGGTGAGGGTCCCCGCTGGGGGGCTTGGCCAGCCTACAAACAGCCATCAGCCCCTCACCCAGGCTGGCCAGGAACCCCAGTGGGGACCCCCACCGTGAAGGGGGTTTGGCCAGCCTGAAAACAGCCCTCAGCCCCTCACCCCATCAGTGGGGGTCAGTTGGAGGTGATCAGGACAGTGGGGGGGGGCAGTTTGGAGTGAGCAGGCCAGCAAGGGGGCAGTTGGAGGCGAGCAGGCCAGTGGGGAGGCAAGGTGGGGGTGAGCAGGCCAGCAGGGGGGGGCAGTTGGGGGTGATCAGGCTGGCGGGGGGGCATTTGGGGGTGAGCAGGCCGGCGGCAGGGGGCAGTTGGGGGCAAGCAGGCCAGCAGGCAGAGTGGTTAGGGGCAATCAGGCAGGCAGGCAGGCAGGTGAGCAGTTAGGAGCCAGCAGTCCCAGATTGCGAGTGGGATGTCCTACTGCTGGGTTAGGCCTGATCCCTGTAAACCGGCAGTAGGACATCCTTTGAGGGGTCCCAGATTGGAGAGGGTGCAGGCCGGGCTGAGGGACAACCCCCGCCCCGTGCACGAATTTTGTGCACCAGGCCTCTAGTAATCTGCATTAATAAAAGAGAAACATGCAAATTAACCATCACTCCACTACGCCAAGCTACGCCCACCAGCCAATCAGGAGCTAGTATGCAAATTAACCCAACCAAGATGGCAGCTGGCCACGGAGCTGGAGCAAGCAGGAGTCTTGGGTTGCCCCTGGCAATGGAGGAAGCCAAGCTTCCTGGCCAGCCCTGGCCTCAGCTCAAGGCTACAAAGTTTCAATTATAATAGATAAATAAATCTCAACAAAAATGGTGGTGGCCACATAGCTGGAGCAAGCAGGAGGCTTGGGTTGCCTCTGGCGATGGAGGAAGCCAAGCTTCCTGCCCACCCTGGCCGGCCCTGGCCTCCACTCAAGGCTACAAAGTTTCAATTATAGAAGATAAATAAATCCTAGATACTTGCTTCCAGCTGGCCTTGGCCTCCGCTCAAGGAGGCGCTGAAAAGAAAAAGAAAAAGAAATAAAGGAGGGGCTGGGACCTTGGGTCATTGGGGGGTGATCAGGCCAGGATGGGACAGCAGGGACCGTTGGGGGTAAGCAGACCAGCAGGGGGGCCAGTTGGGGGTGAGCAGGCTGTCAGTGGGGGTCAGTTGGAGGTGATCAGGACAATGGGGGGGCAGTTTGGAGTGAGCAGGCCAGCAGGGGGGACAGTTGGGGGTGAGTAGGCCAACAGGCAGAGTGGTTAGGGACAATCAGGCAGGCAGGCAGGCAAGTGAGCGGCTGGAGCCAGCAGTCCCGGATTGTGAGAGGGATGTCTGACTGCCGGTTTAGGCCTGATCCCTGTAAACCGGCAGTAGGACATCCTTCGAGGGGTCCCAGATTGGAGAGGGTGCAGGCCAGGCTGAGGAACATCCCCCGCCCCCCCCCCACCCCCGTGCATGAATTTCGTGCACCAGGCCTCAAGTATAATAGTAAGCCATCATATTAAAAGCATTGTATCATATCAGTTAAAACAAAACAATCTTTTTTGTCTAATTTATAGCTATCTTTTGCCCAATGATTCATAGGGATAGGTTTCAGTTAAAAAGTATTGCCCAGCCCTAGCTGGTTTGGCTCAGTGGATAGAGCTTTGGCCTGTGGACCAAAGGGTCCTGAGTTTGATTCCGGTCAAGGGCACATGCCTGGGTTGTGGTCTCAGTCCAATGTGCAGGAGACAGCCAATCAATGATTCTCTCTCATCATTGATGTTTCTATCTCTCTCTTCCTCTCCCTTCCTCTCTGAAATCAATAAAAAATATTTTTTTAAAAAAATAGTATTGCCCAAGCCTAGCCTGTGTGGCTCAGTGACTGAGTGTTGACCTATGAACCAGGAGGTCATGGTTCGATTCCCAATCAGGGCACATTCCCGGGTTATAGGTTTGATCCCCAGTAGGGGGCATGCAGGTGGCAGACTATCAATGATTTCTCTCATCATTGGTGTTTCTATCTCTCTCTCCCTCTCCCTTCCTCTCTGAAATCAATAAAAGTACATATATATGCATATATATATATATATATATATATATATATATATATTCCAAGTAATTGAAAAAGAAAACAGATACCAAAGCTCATATCTTAGGGTACTTGTAAAAGGAAAGAATATACAAAAAAGCTAGGTGGATAAATATTAAATAACTAGTAAAAGCTAGGTGGATAAATATTAAATAACTAGTAAAATGTGACCAGTGACCATGTCAGTGAACTGGATTCTCTTTAAGAGCAGAGAATATTTTTAACTTCTTTGTAGTCCCAGTTTCTCATGCTATACTTGGCAATAAATGTTTGATTCATTAACATAAGAACAAATAGAGTTGAATTACTGGCTTAAAAAAAATGAAAGTGATAAATCATCCTTGAAATGAATATCATAATAATTACCAACTTTTATTGAGCACTTCTTATATGCCAGGCTCTATATAAAGACTGAATATGGGTTGTCACAATTTAATCTTGTAAAGTCAGGATATTTTTATTCCCACTTTGCAAATTTATTGGCTGATTTAATACCTATTTATTGGGGGACTAATAACTTCCAGGCCCTGTTCTGGGAGCTGTGGTTAGAGCGGTGAGCAAAAGAGACAAAGTACTTGCTCTCAGAGAGATTGCATTCCAATGAGGGAAACAAATGGTAAGCAATACGACATAACATTACAAGGTAAGGTAGTGTAACTCATACACTACGACATAACATAACATGATACGTTGTAATGTAATATCATTTCATGTTGGGTTCCTCAGGAAACAGACTCTGAGACTGTGAGGGGAAGTGAAAGAAGCAGGACTGGGCAAAGGGAGAAGTTGGACCATGTGATTCAGGCTAAATGAATGCCTCAGCCAACCCCACAGGGAGCTCTCAAGCTGGGATGGCCTTGAGTCTAAGCATCTGGGCCTTTTTACCTCCATAGTCTTCAGATGCAGGCTGCACTGGGAAGAGTCCATGACCTTGGGTGAGGTAGCTCTCTTCAGCCAAGGGCAAGTCCCAAAGAGGCCTGACAGCTGGCAGCACTCCCAGCAGCTGGAGATAATCCTTCAGTCTTAATAGCGATGCTCTTGATTCAATGCCAGAGTCTTGCCCACTAGAATGTAGGCTCCATTAGGACAAGGATCTGGTTGTGTCTCTGGCGTGTCCCAAGTGCCTAGAACAGAGTACCTGCACATGACAGGCACTTCTTGGTATTTGTAAAATTCATGAATTCATGGTAGTAAATTATAACATTATAAAATATAGATCCAAACCAAAAGTTTCTTGAAAGCTGAGGTCAAGTTGGAATACAGCATATTTTTAAACAATTTGTACTTATTATTAGTTTTAAAAATAATAATAATTTGAAAAGTATGCTTCTTTTTACCACCTTGGTTTAAAACTGAGATCAGTGATTTGAAAATCAGTTTATAAGTTGTTTATATTAATAGATTTTGATGGCTATTGTTATGGGCTGAATTATGTCCCCCCAAACTTCATATGTTAAAATCCCAAACCCCAGTAACTCAGAATGAAGGGTATTTGGCAATAAGGTCATTAAAGAGGTGATTAAATTAATAGGAGGTCTTTAGGTTGGAACCTAATCTAATATGACTGGTGTTCTTATAAGAGAAGGAAATTTGAGCAAAGACATGCATACATATAGGAAAGGACCATGTGAAGACAGAGGGAGAAAACATCCATCTGCAAGCCAAGGAGAGAGGCCTCAGCAGAAGTTAACCCTACAGACACCTTGATCTTGAATGTCTAGCCTCCAGAACTATGAGAAAATAAATATCTATCCTTTAAGCCACCTCGACTATGGTACTTTGGAATGGCAGTCACAGAACACTAAAATAGCACTCATAGCTGAACAAGGCACCCTGCAAAGGCCCAACACACCCAATATATAATATAAACTTGGGGTGAGGGTCATCCTTAACAAAAGACAAGAGATAACAAATGCTCGTGAGGATGTGGAGAAAAGGAACCCCTTGGTGACGGGAATGTACATTTGTGCGGCCACTATGGGAAACAGTAAGGAAGTGCCTCAAGAAATTAAAAATAGAATAGGATCCTATTACTAATCCAAAATCCATGGGTCAGTCACTTCAAAAGGCTAAAATTCAAAACATCAGAGTTTGAAGTAAGAAAAGGTTTATTGATCAAGAAGGAGCCAACCAAGAAGATGGAAGACCTAATCCTCAAATCCATTTTAAGAAAACAGAGAATCCAGGCTTCTTTTATGTCAAGAGAGGGGGAAATGGGCGGGGCAAGAAGTGATTGACAATTACAGACATCTGGGAGCCGGCAAGGTCTGAAGAAGATTTTGCACAAAGCTCCTGCAAATCTTTGATAAACAATCATTATCTCCTTGGGATAGGCCCCTTCCATTAAAGGGCTGTTTTTGTAAAGCTCAGGCTGAAAGCAGAATTCCTCTAATGGTTAGAATGTCCATATGCAAGACTAAGCAAAAGCTCTGAGCCTGCAGGCCATGGGAACAAAGGAAGCTTGAACAAGATGAGTCAGAGAGACCAAGCATTTCACTGTGTTACAATCCCACTTCAGGGTATACATCCAAATGGAGGAAATCGTTGTCTCCAAGAGACATTTGTACACATGGTCATAGCAGCATTATTTACAATAGCTGGGAACAACCTAAGTATCTGTCAATAAATGGTTTAATGGAGGAATGAATATTCCATTGCGTATGTACATTTTGAGCAGTCATATGTATGTACACAATGGAATATTATTCAGCCTTTAAAAAGAAGGGGGGCAGGGAATCCTGTCATTGTGACAACATAGATTTGGTAAAGTAAAACAAGCCAGAGAGAGAAAGACAAATGCAGTACGGTAACACTTCTATAGGAATTTTTTGTTAGGTTGAACTCATAGAAACAGAGAGTAGAAAAGTGGTTGCTGGTTTCCAGGGACTGAGGGGTGGAAGAAATGGAGAAAGGCTGCTAAAAGGTTACAAACTTTCATTTAGAAGATAAAGAAGGTCTGAGGATCATGGTGACTCTAGCTGATAACACTGTATTGTATAACTGAAATTTGCTAAGAGAGTAGAACTTAAATGTTCTCAGCAAAAAAATTTTTACGAAGTAAATATGTGATAGATACGTTAGTTAATTTGATGGAGGGAGTCCTTTCGCACTGTACAGATGTCAAATAACCACATTGTATATTTTAAATATCTTGCAATTTTGTTTGTCTCTTACATCTCAATAAAGCTGAAAATAGTGGGTGTGAATACACATTTTAATAATATTCTTGATAAATGGGGAAAAAATTACCTTAATTTTAATAGCTCTGGTTTATTTCCTTTCCTTCGTGATATGGCTTATTTAGGAGTAGGCAAAGAGCCACCTCTACAATGCTATTATTCACAGGTACTTTCATTAGTAGTATTTTTAAATCTGCAATCTGTCTGCATGGGGCATTGTCAAGCTACTTATCTATTTAGTGGGCATTTCATTTAGTTAAAGCAAGATAATATAATCTGAAAAGCTACTTACTAGACTATACTTTGAAATATTCTGAAAGCAGACAAAAGAGTAAAAATAACGGCCCCTCCTCGCGTCCGCTCTGTGGAACTCAATGCCCCACTCAGGAAAGCTTCCACACTGTTCAAGATACAAGGGTGTTCGACATACAGACAAGGAAGGGTTTCAGCACCAACCGTTCCATGCATGCTAGAAAGCTGAATCTCTTTCTCATATTTTTAGGCAAAATAAATAATAGGCCTCGTATTTTTCCCCCTAGATCCCAGATAATGTCTTTAGCCAATTTCTGGGATGCATAAACCCCCACCATGGAGGCCAGTCTTCTTGAGTAAACAAAGAGAACAGCTGTGTTTTGAATCACTTCTCAGACAAAAGCCAGCTCTGCCCTTGTTCTATTATGTGTAGAATTATCCAGGCCCAGAGTGACCCGCCACTCTCTGAAATGCCTCTCAAACAACAAACACCAGCCCTCAAACTCCTTATTCAAGGGCATTCTCTCTCCTGGGGTGCTGCCACCTGATTGCCCTGAAGTGTGTTCCTCTCTAGCAGAGACAACATTGTGAAATCCCTCCGCGTTCCCTAAAGAAAATCTAGGGTTGAGTGTTATTCTGTGGTCTTTGAATCTCTGAGTTCGACCCAGAGGATGCACAATTCAGACGCAATGTAATTGAATTTCCTCTCACCAGCCTGCCCAGGCTTGCTGTCCGTCACTCATCAAAGCCAATGTCTTTGTAAAGGGCTTTAGGAACCACATCTTCATGTCACTGAGCAAATAACATGTTCACTGTTAATTGACACAGGAAAATGCTCCAGGATTGTGTTCCTGTCTTTGTTAGAGGATGGTAAGTGCCACTTTCCTTACAGTTTTCAGCGAGGTTCTAATTTGAATTCCCCTTGCCCCCTAAGTGTTGATTTTAGTCAGTGTCTCTGTTTTTGTGGCAAGATTGGTTTTATTATTAAATTATACTAATATTTTTCAGAATTTACATTCTTTTTAAACTAATTTTCTCTTGGGGTAATGTGTTTTATATATTTTTTAATCATACCAATAAAATTTCCCTTGAAGGTATCTTTTTGTCTTAGAATTTTAAAAATAAATTATGATAAAAATTGTGTAAGTATTTAGGTATAAATCATTTCTATTTCCTCAAATTGTCTTTCCTTCTTTATTAAAGTCATCCTACACATTCACATGTAATATTATTTAAAGTGCACAGACACTACCTTGTGTTCAGCTTTTTTAAATTAAATTTATATTTTTATATAAATATCAGCCAACTAAATGAACTTGGGCACCCTTCTGTTTGTTCCCATGTTTAAAAAAGGAAAAATAATGTCTACCACTCAAGATTGCATTGTGATTAAATCATGTTAACATAGGTAAAAATCTCCAACAAAATGAGGGGAAAATGGCTGAAATTGAGTTTAATGTGATTGTATTAATAAAGTTCACAAAATTGTAATTTTTAATAATAACTCATTCTCTCATATTGTTTTGAGATAGTTTAGCCAGTTTACTCTCAATGACTGAATGTGAAACCGCTAAACACATTTAGTATATTCCTAAATTGTATCCTACTCGCTTCTGAAAAGGAAACAAAGCATACAGCCTGGACACATTGCTCACCAGAGAGAATTGAATTTTAGGGTTTTTTCATTGTTGTTTATTTTTGTGATTTTAATAGGTTTTCAAATATGCCATAACTTCTAATTTGCATTTTGTTATTTGTAAACAAGGCTAATTTGTCACATGGGAGCCTTCCAAATTTTCTGTTATGTAAATGCTCTATTCAAGCTTTTGAATAGACAGGAGAATAGACAGGAAGTAGAATCTTTTTTTAATAGTTTATTGATTTTTAGAGAGAGAGGAAGGAAGAGGGAAAGAGAGAGAAGCATTGAAGTGAGAGAGAAAGATCCATCCATTGCTTCCTGCATGCCCCCCACCAGGGGAATCGAGCCCCCAACCTGGGCACGTGTCCCCACTGGGAACTGAACCTAGGCAACCTTTCGGAGCACCAGTGATGCCCAAACGACTGAGCCACACTGGTCAGGGCAGGAGGTGGAATCTTTTACCACATCCTCCTTAGCCTGCATCTTTGGCTTTACAGTAAACAAAAATTATTTTGCATTTCCCATCATGCTCAGTTACCTGACAATAGTCCTCCGGTGAAATTAACTTGTTCGGAAAAGAGCTTTTTCATACACTGAAGGTGTGCAACGGAAGTTAGGGGAACCAGTAGCCTTTCCTGTGCCCCGAATCCTACAGGCAGCGACCCTTGGGGTATGACTCCTTAGGAAGCAGAGTGCGTCTGTTTGTGCAGACCTGGCCAAAGTCCATCACGTTTGTCCCGTTTCTGACCATTTGGGCACTGCTCTGGATACCCAACAAGTCTCCCACGTGTCTTTCAGAGGGAATTTCCTAGACCCGCAGCTGATCCCTGCTGCCCCAGACTGCCTACACTCTCAGGGTTTGTCTGGAGGCCATCTGGCCTTTGAGATTGGGGAGGGAGGACAGTTCCCCAGGGCATTCATTCCATACTGTTTGTCTCCAGAGGGACTTTTCTTTGTTTGCTCCCAACCTGCGAGCTTTGCCAACTTCAGCATTAAAGCACTTAGGCAAAGCGATTTTTCCCAAGAGGATAAAGAAGGAAAGGCTCTCTCAGGGAAATCTCTCTTTTTAAACTCCTAACGTTATTATTAAACATTTGAAAGAAAAAAAACTGTTGACAGTCTTAAATATGTTGAGTACAATAAGCTAAAATCAATTCTCAAAGCTAACGTTTGGTTGTCTAACTTAAATAATTTGGTCATTACCTTTTGGAAAACCCAACATGAACAGCAGTGCACTGAGGCCTGGAAAGAAACAAACAATTGTTTTAGCAATAGCAGCTAGCATTGTAGACCAACTCATGTCTGCCTAGCACGGTAAATGTCTAGCACAATATTGATAATAATAGTGATAAAATATTCCTTAACTGATATCGGTGTATTGCTGATGCATTTACCATGTGCTGATAGGCATTATTTTAATCTGACTCTCATAGGAAGTGTGTGTTGTGGGGGAGGGGGAAGTATTATGATTCCTCTCCATTTTTTTTTTCTTTAGAGGAAGGAAGAAGAAGGGAGGGAGGGAGGGTGGGAGGGAGGGAGAGAGAGAGAGAGAGAGAGCAGATTCCTCTCCATTTTTTAAATGAGGAAACAAAGGTTCAGAAAGTTAAAGTAGTTTGCCCAAGGTCACAAACTAGGCATATACAAGACTAAAAACCAATTATATTGCTCCTGTGTTGGTATTGTACTTCATCTTCCACCTACCAAAGGGGAAAATGTTATGTATATGAGTAAATAGGTGTTCTTAAATCTATAAAACTTAATCCCAGCAGCAACTTACTTCTGTACAGGCAGTTTTCTTGCCAACGTGGTGCTCTGTTTTTGCTGTTCTCATTAGTCACTCTTTTTTAACATTTTTTATTTCACCAGGTCTATTAATGCCATTTTGCAATGCTAATAGCACCCAATGAAAATCACTCATTATTAGTTAAATAAACAATTTGATTCTAAATCTAAGAGCACAGCCAGAATTGATGCCTATGAGGTCACATGAGTGTTTTAGGTGGTTACTGCACACTAAGCAAACACACTCATCATTGCTATTTGAATTAAGCATGAATTATCTACACTAATAAAAGAGACATATGCAAATTGACCATACCTCCGCAACGCCCACCAGCCAATCAGGAGTGAGTATGCAAATTAACCCAACAAAAGATGGCGGGTTAATTTGCATACACAGGCGTGGAACGAAGACTGAAGACTGAAGACTGAAGACTGAAGAGGCTTGGCTTCTCCGCTCTGGCCAGAGCGGAGGTCTGGGTCCCGGGTGCCAAAGGAAAACTGGTGCCGGCAGCCAGGGGAAGGAAGGCCTATTGCACGAATCTTTGTGCAATGGGCCTCTAGTGAAGTGTAAAATTTCAGGAATCATTTTCCCCTTCCAGTGTCACAGCTCCGTTTTTAAAGTTTTCCCTGTTTTACTTTAAATGCAGTCTTTTTAGCTGCGCTTTGCTGCTTTTTCCACTTCTATATGAAAACTTCAAGAAAAATTACAAAGCCACCTGAGTCTTTGCACCTTGGAAATTAGAATGATTTTGTTCCACCCTTTAAGCATTCAAATGTTGTTCCTTCCTGTTTAAGTTGGATGAGTTTTCACTTAGAGGAACTGAACGTCTGCCGCTGAGTGCTCCCTTCACATTCTCGGCCATGTGTGGTCGATTAAATCCCAGCAGCATGGAGGAGGTTTCCTAAAGGACCACACTTCCTGAGGATCACTGGGTTTACGCCTACCTTCTAAATATTCTTGGATCTTGATGGAGACAATTTCTTCTCAATAGCCTCAGCACAGAACAGGTTGGGTTAGACATGAGCACACCTCTATCTAATTTGGAAGCAAATTACTCTTTTAAGAAACTGCACTGCTGCTCTGACCAGTTTGCTAAGTGGTTAGAGGATAAGCCCATGAACCAAAAGGTCACAGGTTCAATTCCTGGTCAAGGGCACATACCTCAGTTGTAGGTTGGATCCCTGGTCCTGCTCAGAGCGCATGTGGGAGGTAATCAATCGATAATCAATATGTCTCTCTCCCATCAATGTTTCTTTCTCTTTCCCTCTTCTTTCTTTCCACTCTCTCTTCAAAGACCAATGGAAAACATATCCTCGGATGAGGATCTCATTAGGTGCTATTAGCATTGCAAAATGGTAGTAGACCTGGTGAAACCAAAAATGTTAAAAAAGGGTGCCTAATGAGAATAGCAAAAAGGAACTGGATACTACACTGTTTTCATTAAAGATCTCAGTCTTCCTACTTGTCATAAGATTGTCTTTATTTTCTGTAAATACTTTTATGCAAATATGCACCTGGATTTTAATGTGGATGCTTTGCTCAGAAAAGCCCATATAAAATTGCTTCTAACAAAATAAAATTGGAACACAAACAGGTGCCTGGAAGACAGTCATGAGAAAAAAAAAATGATGAGTCAAATGGTGAAAAGTTATTTTGCAGTTATTTTAGTGGAGGTCTTGGTGGTGGTGGTGGTGGTGATGTAAAAAATCAGAATCAGTTTTTAAAATACAATAAAGTAATGCAATACTTGGTGATTCTTTTGGGAAAGTATTCCTTAAATCTGATCATTGAAAGCAGTTTTCTTTTGGTTTTACTAGTAAGCATCTATTTAAATGTGCTTGACATAAACTAATTATTGTTAGATTACACAGAGAGAAAGAAGGTATGTCATTTATATTGGAGAATGATTTTTTAAATGTTTTACAATGAAGCTACATTAATATGGATTTCCTTCTTTGACTACATATAGCCATTTATCCTAGAGATGTTAGCAATTAACACTTGCTAACAAATTCAAGTATCAATCAGGTTTCAGAGGAATATATTTCCCTGCTTAAAAGAGCAAACACACTGTGTTCTAGACTTTGGAGTATTTTTTATATTTACATTTACTTATATTTAATTTTATTTGTTACTTTTTATTTTTTACTGTTATACAGAAGAGTATTGCTCATTACAGTTGACGCTGCAACATTTTATCTCACATGTGTGCACTTTTAAGCAAAATTATATTTCTATTAAAATCCTATAACCTCAATACACCTTCACTTTCAAGTGTTTTCTTTAAAAAGGTATATTGTACTTGGTTTAAAATGACAAGATATGAAAGAAGAATAAAGCCAAAATAGGAGAAACATTACCTTGTTACACAATTCAAAAATGAAAAAGCCAAATTTAACTATTATTCAACTCAATTACAATTGTACGTGTTCCCAACACTTAGGTTACAAACCGGACAAATTTAAAAGTCAAACGTGGACTGATTTTCCCAAGCAGTGGCAGCGCCCATGGAAGCCTCGCTCCCTCCCACAATGACTGAAACACACAGGAAATGGTCTGAAAAGGTTCTTTCGGAATAAATATTTACAAGGAGCTGGAAGAATCGGGCTTTTCGAAAAAAACATTACTTGCCATGCTCCAGCAGCATTGGCCTCCCATCTGCTCCTCAAATAGGCCCAGCTCTCTCCCACCCAGGCATTCATAAAGTCTGTTCTTCCTTCCTAAGATCCTCCTGTGCCCTCTGCTCACCCAACCGGGTCTTTCTCCTTCCTCAAGTGTAAGTATCACCTTGTCCAGAGGTCTTCCCGCACCAACCAATCCAAAGCAAGTTCCCAGTTAGGCTCTCAGACCACTTTTTGTTCAGAGCACCTACCATATGTACATAGCCAATATCTCATCAAACTTAGGATGCCAGTAATTAGTAGACACACCTCTATGTTACATATCACAAAGGAAAAAAAAGGGTGTTAATCAAGCTATGACACATTTAATTTTAGGATGTGTCCTGATGTTGGATATATTAAAATATAGGAGGTGAGGGTGACTGGGAAGAGATTAACCAAAGAACTTATATGCATATATGCATAACTCATGGACACAGACAATAGTGTGGTGAAGGCCTGGAATAGAGGAGCAGATGCAGGCTAGAAGGGGTCAATTGGGAGAAAAGGGGTACATCTGTAATATTTTCAACAATAAAGATTTTAAAAATAATAAAAAGAAAAGAAAATATAGGGGAAATGTGTGCTTAGAATTGATGGGGCATCATCTGGTTATCTATATATGGATCTGTGTCCCCCACTGGTCAAAAGTGTCAAGGGCAAGGACCATATCTGTATTATCTACCCTCAAAGCCTACATTATTTATTGAATAAGTAAATAAGTGGCCAGATGGCCACAAAGATATGTCATTATTAAATAATATGTTATTTGAGGTCTGATTCTCATTCACACCTCCATATTTTTTGCACTAAGAAAAGTGGCCCTAGCCCTGACCAGCGTTATTCAGTATTTGAGCATTGTGGGTTTGATTCTCGGTCAAGGACAGGTACCAGGGTGACAGGTTCAATTCCCAGCCCTGTCGAGGTATGTGCAGGAGCCAACCAATGGATATGTCGCTCTCACACATCTGTGTTTCTCTCTCTCTCTTCTCTCTCTCTTGCTCCCTTGCTCCCTTGCTCCCTTGCTCCCTCCCTCCCTTCCACTCTCTTTAAAATGGAAAAAATATTCTCAGGTAAGGATTAACAAAACAAAACAAAAAAGAAAAGTAGCCTTAATTCATTATATTAAAAGACATAAAATATGAAATAAAGGATTTCTTACAACCATTCTCAATAAGTAGTATCACCAGTTTACAAGCATATGGAGCAAATGGAATGCCACACAGTTCTGGTCGCCATGCAAGTTGGTACAACCACTTTGGAAAATGATTAAAGCTGAACCTATGCATACTTTATGACCAAGAATGTTACTCATTTATCTAGACAACACTCAAGAGAAATGTAAATATATGTGCACCAAAAGACATGTAGAAGAATGCTAACAGCAGCATTGTTTATAATAGCTGAAAGCTGGCAATAGCTCAATTCTCTCATTGAATGACTAAATCATCCAATAGAATACTGTATAAATACTGAAAGCAAGTATTGCTGCACATAACAGAGGTGAACATCACAACTATAATGTTGAATTACAGCAACCAGAAAATTAAAAAGAGTAAGTACTATAGAGAGTGATGTTTCAAAAGCTGGAACAAATAAAATAGTCTGTGATGATAAAATGTCAGAGTAATGATTATCTTGGGGGATGACTTAATGATGTAATGTCAGGGTATGAAGGAAGTTTCTGGGTTATTAGTAATGCAGTGTATCTTGAACTGGATGTTTTACCTAGGCATGTTCACTCTCTAAAAATTCATAGAACTTAAGATTTGTACATAATACTGCATGTAAATTATATTTTAATTTTTAAAGCCATATTAGTTGGATTCTGGTTTCTCTAAAATAGGAAAAATGATCTTCATATTCCTTTCTTACAGATCTTTAAACCCTGGGACTTTAATAAGCTTTGTTTCTCTGCTAAACAGCTCCTAAATTCTCCCTAAATTCTACAGCTTAGAATATGACCTATCATCTGAATGATATGACTAACATTGACTCTAATACAAATCCTTATATAATATCAGTAGACTTTCAAAGTCAACCTTGGAACTGTGTTTGATGATAAAAAGTCAAGATTTTTATATAGTAATGGGGTAATTATTTTAAAATTGAGATACAATAGAAAAAGGAATCACCATAGCTATACTATATTTAATAAATATTAGAGGGACAATAGTAATAACTATAGATTGAGTCTGACACTCTACTGGCTCAAAGTAATCGGCTAAAATGTCCTGGATTGTGTTCCTCTAAAACAGTGATGGCGAACCTATGACACGCGTGTCAGCACTGACACACGTAGCCATTTCTGATGACATGCGGCCGCATGCCGAGGATGAAACATTTGCTGCTCCTGAGGATGAAACATTTGTGACTAGAGTCTTGGAGTTAGTTTTTTCCTCAAAGTGACACACTACCCGAGTTATGCTCAGTTTTTTGGCGAAGTTTGACACACCAAGCTCAAAAGGTTGCCCATCACTGCTCTAAAAAAAGGTTGAAAGGATAATGGTTGATAAATAAAAGTGAGGATGGTGAAATAAAAATGATTGCTAACATTAATTAACTCCAGATACCTGTGTTTGCCACTATTATTCTGACTCCTGCCTTCTATTATACAGCATTATAGCGTTATTCTATCCAGGCAGGGTTCCACATCTATATATATAAAAGCCTAAGCAACCGAACAACCAAACAACTGGTCGCTATGATGCACACTGAGGGAGAGCTGCTCAACTGACAGACAGGTGCCAGATGCCAGGCACAAGCCTCTCCCACCTCTGTGGCAGCATGTTACCAAGCAGTGGTGGCAGGCGCAGGAGAGCCGGGATGAGAGGAAGCCGCGTGATGCCCAGCCCCACTACTACATCCCTCAAGGGATGTTGGACTGACAGTTTTGGGGATCGGGGATCCCAGCCTGCAGGGATCAGGCCAAAACCAGCAGCTTGACATCCCCCAAGGGTCTCAGATTATGAGAGGGAGCAGGCCAGGCTGAGGGACCCCACTAGTGCATGAATTTGTGCACCTGGCCTCTAGTATATTTATAAATCCCAATGTCATTGTGACATTTTTTAAACAAAACTGCAATGTTGACTTAGTGTCTACTCTAATACCAGGTCCTTTTCTGACAGAAAATTACTTTTCTACAATATGAAAAGTTAGTCATCAAAATAGAATACAATATTCTGTATAAGAAAAATTAATTTGTAATTTATTTTTATGACTATTAAATGTACTTTATTATTATTCACATATGGATTTCAGTCTGAGATTGAATTAAGATGACACAGATCATTTTGACTTATATAGAAAGCCCAGGAGGATACAATGGGCCTGCTGGTACCAACACATTCTTGAATAAAAGTAGCATGAGGCTTATACTGTGAAAGATCCACAAGCAATTTTAATTTCTTCCCGCTACTGTCATGCATCCTAAAATTTAGGATATATACCAACTAATAATAATATTTACCTAAGAAAAAATATGTGAAAAGAAAGTCTGCTATGAAATATATTCTACATTTGCACAATATATGCCACTATAGCCAGGGCCAAATGGAATTAATGTCTTAAAATTACCATGAGCTAGCTATATTCAGACCAGTCCTATAAGTCATTAACAGAGGTAATCAAAACATGGTCAAAATTGCTTTGATGGCAAGAAAATTTTCTTTTCCCAGTATCTTCTGGATTTTCTAGGTTATTTGTTATTATTCTAAACTGTAAAACAAGAATAATTTTATTGATATGTTTCCAATTTTCATTTTCCAATATACTTTATTCTTGGGGTCAAATATATGACCCACATATAATGCATATTCTGTAAACTAACCCCCTTTAAGCTCCATTCTGTTTTCTTAACTCTGTTTTCCCTCTTCCTAATTTTCTCTGCCTATTTTAAGTCTTTCATTATATTGCTGGTATCTGTGTAAACCATTTCATATTTTTTTCTGCAAAAAGACAGTTGTGCCAGCTGGAGTCCTCTGAGAAGCAGACAACATGATGTGATTAGACATGCAGGAAATTGTGGGGGAACTGGTAAAACATAAAGAGGAGGGAGCCCGGCCAGTATGGCTCAGTGGTTGAGTGTCGATCCAGGAACCAATAGGTCATAGTTCAATTCTCAGTCAGGGCACATGCCCTGGTTGTAGGATCAATCCCCAGTATAGGGTGTGCAGGAGGCAGCAGATCAATGATTCTCTCTTATCATTGATGTTTCTATCTCTCACTGTCCCCTCCTCTCTGAAATCAATAAAAATATATTTTTTTAAAAGAGAGAGGAGGGAGCAGAAGTATCCAGGAAGAGGCTCCCAAGGAATAGAAGCAATAATCAAAAAGCTCCCAGCAAACAAAAGCCCTGGTCCAGGCGGCTTCACAAGGGAATTTTACCAAAACTTCAAAGAACAACTAACACCTATCCTCCTCAAACAATTCCAAAAAATCCCAGAGGAAGGCACATTTCCAAGCTCTTTTTATGAGGCCAGCATTATCCTAATTCCAAACTCAGATAAAGACACTACAAAGAAAGAGAACTATAGGCCAATATACCTGATGAACATAAATACTAAAATCTTCAACAACATATTAGCAAATCAGATCCAGCAATATATTAAAAAGATCATACACCATGACCAAGTGGGATTTATTCCAGGGCTGCAAGGCTGGTACAATATTTGCAAATCAGTAGACGTGATACATCACATAAACAAGCTGAAAGATAAAAACCACATGACCATATGTCAATAGATGCAGAAAAAGCATGTGACAAAATCCAACACCCATTTTTGATAAAAACTCTCAGCCAAGTGGGAACATATGACAAACCTACAGCCAACATCATACTCAATGGGCAAAAACTAAAACCATTTCCCCTAAGAACAGGAACAAGACAGGGATGTCTGCTTTCACCACTCTTACTCAACATAGTACTGGAAGTCCTAGCCACAGCAATCAGACAAGAAGAAGAAATAAAAGGCACCCAAATTGGAAAGGAGGAAGTAAAACTCTCATTATTCGCAGATGACATGATATTGTACATAGAAAACCCCGACAACTCCACCAAAAAAAACTACTAAATTTAATGAAGGAATTCAGCAATGTAGCAGGATACAAAATTAACACCCAGAAATCGATGGCATTTTGTACACCAATAATGCATTCTCAGAAAGGGAAACTAAACAAACAATCCCGTTTTCCATTGCAACAGAAAATATTAAGATACCTAGGAATAGACTTAACCAAGGAAGCAAACGACTTGTACTCGGAAAACTACAGGACGTTGTAAAAAGAGATAAAGGAAGTCCCTGGATCCCTGCTCAGCCTCACCTGTACGTCAGGCAGCCGCCTCCACAGCCACAGCCACCACCAGGCTCCCCTCCAGGACCGCAGCAGCTGCAGCTCTCGCCCCTGAAGGGGCTCGGCCAGGCGAGCAGACAAGGAGAACATGCCCCCAGCTCAGTGGCACCTGGGTGCTGGCCAGCAAGACCGCCAAGAGGCTCTTCCAGGAGCGGGCCAAGCTGAAAGCTCAGGTCCCTGCCCGGGGCGTGCAGGATGAACCACTGCTGAGAGAAACCCCCGCCTTTGTCACCTTTCCATGGAATACCATGACATGGGCAGATGGGTAAGAAAGCCGAGCTTCCTTCTGAACAGCTGAGGAGGGGGGCCTTTCCCAGAACCTGCAGCACTGGGCAGCCCTGAAGCCCGAGGAGAGGCACTTCATTTCGCACGTGCTGGCCTTCTTAGTGGCCAGCGATGGCATCAAGAATGAAAACTTGGTGGAGCGGTTTAGCCAAGAAGTTCAGATCACCGAAGCCCGCTGCTTCTACAGCTTCCACGTTGCCATGGAAAACATCCATTCTGAAATGTACAGTCTCCTCATTGACACTTAAAGATTCCAAGGAAAGGGAGTTCCTCTTCAACGCCGTGGAGACGATGCCTTGTGCCAAGAAGGCAGCCTGGGCCTGGTGTTGAATGGGGACAACGAGGCCGCCTGTGGAGAACGTGTTGTAGCGTTTGCCGCAGTGGAAGGAATCTTCTTTTATGTTCTTTTGCGTCGATATTCTGGCTCAAGAAATGAGACCTGGTGGCTGGCCTCATTCTCCAACCAACTGAGGAGCAGAGGTGAGGGTTTGCACTGAGACTTTGCCTGCCTGATGTTCAAACACCTGCTGCACAAACCTTCAGAGCAGAGGGTGAAAGAGAGAATCACCAAGCTGTGAGGACAGAGCAGGAGTTCCTCACAGAGGCCTTGCCAGTGAATTTCATTGGGACGAATTGTACTCTGATGAAGGGGTACATTGAATTCGTGACGGACAGACTCACGCTGGAGCGGGGTTTTAGCAAGGTTTTCCGAGTAGAAAGTCCATTTGACTTCATGGAGAATATTTCACTAGAAAGGAAGACGAACTTCTTTGAGAAGAGAGTGGGCGAGTATCAGAGGATGGAAGTGATGCCAAGTCCAACAGAGAACTCTTTTACCCTGGACGCTGACTTCTAAATGAACTGAACGTTTGCTCTTATTTAGCTGATTTTTTTTCCTTCTCAAAAGAAAAATTAGCAACTTTAAGTCTTATCAACTAGCTACACCATTAACATTTGTTAATGGCATCTTTAAAACTGTAGCTACCCCAGCATGAGCCCTGTTTGTTGATGGTCTGAACTAGAAGGGAAGCATAGACAAGAGTCTTTGGAGGCTCCTGCCTGGTATCTAGCTGTTACTAGCAGGCAGGCATCCATGACCTCACTGTGGCTCTCAGCAGAGCTCTTTGGGGATATGGTCGCTCTGATCAGCAGGTTGAGCATTAAGTTCCTACCACATGGCCATTGGAAGACATCAGCCTTGCTGCTTCAAAGCAGATTGTAAAATTTACTTATTTGTACATAAAATGGGCACTTTATCCACAAATTTAAAAAAAAAAGAGAGATAGGGGAAGATACAAACAAGTGGAAGAATATACCATGTTCATGGATTGGTAGAATTAATGTCATTAAAGTGTCCATACTACCCAAAGCAATCTACAGATTCAATACAATCTCTATTAAAATGCCAATAGCATATTTTGCAGATCTAGAGCAAATACTCCAAAAAGTTATATGGAACCAAAAAAGATCCCAAATGGCTGCAGCAATCTTGAGAAAGAAGATCACAATACCTGATATCAAGTTATACTACAAAGCCACTGTAATCAAAACAGCCTGGTACTGGCATAAGAACAGTCATATAGATCAATGGAACAGAACAGAGACCCCAGAAATTGACCCAGGCCATTATGATCAATTAAAATATTTAACAAAGGAGGCAGGAACATACAATGGAGTCAACACAGTCTCTTCAATAAATGGTGTTGGGAAAATTGGACAGATACATCCAAAAAAATGAAACAAGACCACCAACTTACACTACACACAAAAACTCAAAATAGATAAAAGACTTAAATGTAAGTTATGGAACCATAAAAATTCTAGGACAAACCATAGGCAGTAAAATCTCAGACATCTCTCATAGCAATATGTTTGCAGATACATCTCCTAGGGCAGTGGTCGGCAAACTCATTAGTCAACAGAGCCAAATATCAACAGTGCAACGATTGAAATTTCTTTTGAGAGCCAAATTTTTTAAACTTAAACTTCTTCTCACGTCACTTCTTCAAAATAGATTCGTCCAGGCAGTGGTATTTTGTGGAAGAGCCACACTCAAGGGGCCAAAGAGCTGCATGTGGCTCGCGAACCGCAATTTGCCGACCACGGTCCTAGGGCAAAGGAAACTATGGAGAAAATAAACAAATGGGACTACATCAAAATAAGAAGCTTCTGCACAGCAAAAGAAACCATCAACAAAATGAAAAGGGAGCCCACCGTATTGGAGAATATATTTGGCAATGATACATCCAATAAAGGTTTAATATCCAAAATATATAAGGAACTCATACAATTTAACAAAAGGAAGACAAACAATCCATTAAAAATGGGCAAAGGACCTAAATAGACACTTCTCCAAAGCAGACATACAGATGACCAAGAGACATATGAAAAAACGCTCAAAGTCACTGATCATCAGAAAGATGCAAATTAAAATGACAATGAGGTATCACCACACACCTGTCAGAATGGCTACTATCAACAAATCAACAAATGACAAATGCTGGCAAGGATGTGGAGAAAAGGGAACTCTCGTACACTGCTGGTGGGAATGCAGACTGGTGCAGCCATTATGGAAAACAACATGGAGTTTCTGCAAAAAAAAAAATTAAAAATGGAACTACCTTTTGACCCACTGATCCTACATCTAGGAATATATCCTAAGAGACCCAAAACACCAATCAGAAAGAATGTATTCACCCCTATGTACATAGCAGCACAGTTTACAATAGCTAAGATCTAGAAACAGCCCAAGCACCTATCACTAGATGAGTGGATAAAAAAGCTGTGGTACATTTACACCATGGAATATGATGCAGCAGTAAAAAAGAAGGATCTCTTACCCTTTGAGACAGCATAGAGGGACTTGGAGAGTATTATGCTAAGCAAAATAAGCCAGTCAGAGAAAAACAAGTATCACATGATCTCATTCATATGTGGAATCTAATGAACAAAAAACTTCTGAACAAAAAAAGATCCAGAGACATTGAAGCATGGAATAGACTGTGGAATCTCAGAGGGAAGGAGGTGGGTGGGTGGGTGGGTGGGTGGAAAGCAATCAACCAAAGAACTTGTATTCATATATGCATAACCCATGGACACAGACAATAGGGTGGTGAAGGCCTGGGGTTGAGGATGGGGGCAGACTAGAAGGGTCAATGGAGGAGAAAGGGGACATATGTAACACTTTCAACAATAAAGGTTTAATTTTTTAAAAAGAAAGAAAGGAGCCATGGATAGGAAGAATGGCATCCTGCAGGGCATTCTATGAAAGCTTCTGCCAAATTATCATTAGGAAGGTCCCAGATTGTACTGCCATGCAGTCATTGGCTAGGGGCAGCCATCTAAAATGTGGTCACTGTGGTGGATTCTCAGGGGGGGTGGCTGAGGGTCTCCATCAGCTATGCTCTCCATAGAAGTTTCTCTTGACAATGATGTCAATGGCAAATTTCCACAGTCATCACAGCAATATACAAATAAATAAACAAACAAGAAAGTATTCACAAATAAATTTTCATCATTTCAAGGCTGTCACAGTAATTCTACCCAAACAAATATTCATTAAAAAGTAACATTCTAAGGTTTTCAAGTTATAATGGACTAGAGGCCAGTGCATGAAATTTGTGCACTCGCCGGAGTCCTTCAGCCTGGCCTGTGCCCTCTCGCAGTCCAGGAGCCCTCAGGGGATGTCTGGCTGCCGGCTTAGGCCAGCTCCCCGCGGGCTTCTGGCTGAGCGGCGCTCCCCCTGTGGGAACGCACTGACCACCTGGGGGCAGCTCCTGCATTGAACGTCTGCCCCCCTGGTGGTCAGTGCATGTCATAGCAACTGGTCGTTCCACTGTTCAGTCGATTTGCATATATATGATTATTATATAGGATTAGAATTACATGGAAATTTATAGTGGCTGAACCATGTCTGAGTGCACCTCCTTAGTAATAGACAAAAATACATAGGATGTGGAACTGTGCCTTCCTGACACCTGGGATATTGGATTTGCTGCAACATGTAATTGTTCTCAGCTATTTTCACTGTGGTTATTTTTCACAGTGCCACACAGCAAGATATAAAGGAAGGGAATCTCAGGTTTTGCTTTCCCCTCTGTTTCCATGGACACAGGTTTATAATTTTATATGAAAAGTCAAAATCTGTCACTCTCATTAAGTCTGTTCTTGGAGCTACTTTGCTAACAGCTTTGACTAATGCAGTAAAATAATTAGGAACCAGAAAAGAAACACACACAAAATGAAAGGAAATGAGCCCCTTCTTAAAGATGACCAACTGAGGCAGGATGCGGGGGGAGCAGAGGGGGTGGTTTGGAAGGGATGACTAGAAGGCAACAAAGTACTTCATGAATGCAGGCATTACAGGGCATTGGGTTGCATGTAGTTTGCTTTTTAATCAGAAACAATAGAATTAATGTTCCTTTTAAGCATAACACATCTTAATGGTTAGCATTATATCCACCTCCTGCTGTCTCTTATACAAAAATGTGAATATATCAGCTGAACGGTTTCAAGAATCTTGCCATCAAAACATTTGCCTTTCTAAAAAAAAAATTAATAATTATCTTTATAATTATCTAATCAATTTTGGCCTATGTTGCAGGCCCTGGGTCTCTGGAGCCATGCCATCTTTTTCTTATCACATACGGTTTATTGAGGCTTCACTGTGTGAAGGGCACTGGAGGACAAGAGAACTCTGTTTGTAGGTCATATTACATTTTAAAATATGAATTTTAAAAATCAAAATTAGGAAGGAGTTATTAAATTATAAGGAATTCTTCACTTTGCCGGAAGGATTTCTTTCACTGGTGCCATGAAATTAAACTGATTCATGTTGGGTAATACCTTGTTCCTGAAGCATTTCGTGTGGAACTGGGCCATGTTCATGTCGTGGGCACCTGCATTCAGAATCGCCCACAGATTAGGTCCGACCCACCCAGGATAATCTCTTTTTTTCGTAACTCAAAGTCAATTAATGTACAACCTTCACTCCACTTGCAAAATTCTTTCACTTTTGCTGTATAACACAACCTAATCACAAGAGTGAGCTCCATCATATTCACAGTCTCACAGGCAACATGGGGATTATAGAGTATATACATCAAGAGGTAGGAATCTTAGAGGCCATCTTAGAATTCTGCCTAACACTGGTGAAAACTAAGTCTTCACTTGATTTATAGTGGTAAATATTTATTGTAATAATGAAATCACAACTGGACTTAATGATTAATCTAAATACTATGCCTAGCAACCTTACACATTTTTAGCTAGATTTAGAAATGCCTATACATATAGACTTTGATTAAATGTAGCCATGGTAACTGGAGATTTCATTACAGTCTTAGTACCAGTATAGTTTCCCCTGAGAATCATCCAAGAAATCCTTAGAGTGTGCTCATGTGTGTGTGTGCAGTGTTGGGGAGAGGATTATGGGATGCATTTTGCCTGTTTGAGTAGAAGGTTGTTATTTAAAACTAATCAGAAATATACCACCAAGTGCTTGACAGAGTGCAAATGCTGTTCAGATGGTATTTTCAAGGTAAGAATCACTTCAAAATTTCTTTTTCAGAGAATATGAATAATCTCACTCTCCATATAAATATGACTATATATCTTCTATATAGCATATACATATGTTTTCTAATGTATATATACTAATAAAAGGATAATATGCAAATTGGTAAGGATGCCCTCACAGTAATGACTGAACAGCAGGCTGTGTGGGGCGACCAGGCCGGCAGGGGGGGACAGTTGGGGTGACCAGGCCGGCGGGGGGGCAGTAAGAGGTGATGAAGTCAGCAGAGGGGGGAAGTTGGGGGCGACTAGGCCAGCAGGGGGCAGTTAGGGGTAATCAGGCCGGCAGGCAGAGGTGGTTAGGGGTGATCAGGCTGGCAATGGGGGACAGTTAGGGGCAACCAGGCCAGCAGGGGAGAGCAGTTAGGGGTGACCAGGCCAGCGGGGGGAGGGGGTAGTTGGGGGTGACCAGGCCGGCAGGGAGGGGGGCAGTTGGAAGCAACCAGGCCAGCAGGGTAGGCAGTTAGGGGCAATCAGGCCAGCAGAGGGGGGCAGTTGGGGGCAACTAGGCCAGCAGGGGAGGGGCAGTTAGGGGCAATCAGGCAGGCAGGCAGGTGAGCAGTTAGGAGCCAGTGGTCCCAGATTGTGAGGATCTGGCCTAAACCAGCAGTCAGATATCCCCCGAGGGGTCCCAGATTGGAGAGGGTGCAGGATGGACTGAGGGGACCCCCCCCCCCCCCGCCCTGCATGAATTTCGTGCACTGGGCCTCTAGAATATATACATATATTCTAGGCAAGGTTGAACACTGTTTGAGGAATGGCCTTTATTTTAAGTTAGACATTTAGTCCAGAATCGCCATATCCATTCTAACTAATTATTCTAACAAATTATTTTCACTCTAACAAATTATTCTCTGATGTAAAATTTTCTGATGTAGGCAATTAAATTCTCTATTAAAATACCAACATATTTTGCAAATATCAATTTGAAAGTTCATCAAGAATTATTTTCATGACCTATTGTGTGAAAGGCAGTGCTCTATGTTCTACAAAAGAGACAGATCTCTACTTTCTAAAAACGAGAGACTATAAGCAAGTAAGAAAATAAGTAGGTTATCATCAGGTGATGATGCATTATATGAAGAAAATGAAAGAAGCTGATGAATAAGATTAAACTAGGGGCAGCAAAGAATGAGGAGAGGTTAGACTGTTTATGAGATAAATTCTCATTAAGGACTTTTAGCCGCAACCTGAAAGACAAAAACAAGGCCAGCCAAGAGGAAAACTGGAGACAAGAGCCTCTGGGGAAAGGGATCACCAATGCAAAAACTTATGGTAGAAACAGATGTTGGTGTGTTTGAGGAATACAAAGAAAGTCGGGCAGTACTAGAGTCCAATGAGGGAGGGAGAGGGAGAGTGGAGGTCAAATCATGAAGGTTATGTAGGCTTTATAAGCCATGCATGATTGAGTTTTTGTTTCTAGTTGCAGTTGGCAGCCATTGTAGAATTTATTTGAATTGTACTGTTTTTAAAAAATTACTCTGGCTGCTGTATTGTGAATGGTACTTGATAGCATCTCATCTATATTCATTGATTAAAACTGGAAACAAAATTTATTACTAGTCCCAGGGAAGCAACCAATCAATTATCATTTTTAATATTTAGTATTTGTATTTGTTTTGAACACATCTCTCAATTAATAAGATATATTTCTATTTGGCATAAATCTTGTCCATAATTATTTCTGACAAAAACCATAAGACGGAACTGTCAAAGAAGTGTTATCAATATTTTTACTGCAATGGCTGTTACTTTAAAAAATCCAAAGGAAATGTGAAGCCCAAGAAGTTGCTAAGGAGTACAAACGTGATGATATTATAGATGTTTTAAAGGAGAAATACAACATTAGTATACCTATTTTGCAATAAAAAGGAATAAAATTTCATGGTATAGAAAAGTCAAATTTGACAGGATTCTTTTTTTTTTTAATAAGCTACGTTCAATACTCATAACTAGTATTTTTCAGCTGTATTTAGTATGCATGAACAAACATGTCCTGTCCATCTCTCCAACAAACTGCCATCATTTTTGTTCACTTTAAGTAGCTAGGATTTAAAATATCCAAGCCATTCACTTTGTAGTGAAAAAAAAAAAAAGCAAGCAGGGATGTGGATACATTTCAAAATATTCTAAAAGAAATCTAAAATCAAAAGTCAGAAGCCTGGCAGAATCAATGTTAATCCTCTTTAGAGGAAACATTACCCTATACCTCAAATTATTTCTAGAAGAAATTGGGCACAATGTCCTAAACACAACACAAGAGAAATAAAATAACATAGATTTATTAATAACAGCAGAAAAATTGACAATATAAATCAAGCAACAGTTACTTCAAGGTATTAGACTTATCAGACATAGACTTTAAAATTCAACACTTATAATTACAATGTTGAAGGAGATAAAAACCAAGATTGAGAATTTTGGCAGGGAACTGAAAACTATTAACAAAGAACCATATAAAAGCTCCATAAACTTCATTGTGAAACAAAATTACACTTAAGAATGCAATAGATGAGTTTAACAACAGATTAGATAAGACAAAAATATTAATAAAATGATGCTTAGATCAAAAGAAAAATTCAGAATGAGAGATAAAAGGATGAAAAAGACATAGTTGATGCAGTGAGAAACTCTAACATATAATAAGATGTGTGAGAAAGATAAAGACAGTTGGGACACAAGCAATATTTAAAGGATAATGGCTGAAAGGTGTCAAGAATTCTCACTTACCTGTGCAATATAAGTTTCCCCTGAGTCAAGACACAAGATAATGATGGCGTGGCGTGGCCACCCTTGCCTCCCAGAACTGGCGATGGTCCTGGGAGGCTGTGAGCTTGGTGCCCATCCCCAGGACCCAGGCCACTTGGTGCCTGCATATGCAAATTAACCTGCCATATTTGTTGGGTTAACTTGCATACTCACTCCTGATTGGCTGGTGGGCGTTGCGGAGGTATGGTCAATTTTCATCATTCTTTTTTATTAGTATAGATATTCTTAACAAGCAAAGAGAAAATACAAACAAATAAGAAAGTAAGGGCACTGAATAAGAGGGCAGGTAGGTATTATTCCCCCATCTTCTCCGCCGTGTATGTGCCCCAAGGTGAAACACCAACTGCAGGCACTGGCTGAGGATCTCATGCTGACTCAGATTCTATCAGGAACTCGGGCATGAAGACATGGTCCAAGGTGACCCTTTTTTGTCAATAATTCATAGTCTATTTACAGAGATAAGACTACTGTACATGTAATCAGTTGCAAAACAGTGTCTTATTTATTCATTTGGGTATTTACTCATTTAACAAGGAAATATCGACTTCCTGCCCTGGCCTGTGTGGCTCAGTTGGGTGGAGCATCAGAGATCATGGTTCAGTTCCCAGTCAGGGCACAATACCCAGGTTGTGGGTCAGGGGCATTCAGAAGGCAACTGATTGATGTGATGTTTCTCTCTCACATCGATGTTTCTCTCTTTCTAAAATCAATAAAAACATATCTTAGGGTGAGGATTAAAAAAAAGAAGAAGAAATATCAACTTCCTGCCTACCATGAATCAAGCATTTTTTTTTTGAGACATTAAGAAATCTAAAGATGAGCCAGACAGTCTTAGCTTAATAGTAGACCAGAAAATCCAAAGAGAGACAAGCAACCAAACTTGAAGGGTACAGAGAATGTTTCGTGGAGGACGAACTGAGCTAGGCTTTCAATGGTGGAGAGAATTTGTATATAGTAAAAAAAAAAAAAGGGGGGTGGGTGGGGGGGTAAATATGGTGTGGCCATGCATTCCAAGTTAACTTAAAAGCCTAGCAGAGGAGTCTAGGATTCAAGCAGTACAGCAATGGGAGTAAATTGTGGGTTTTTTTACACATATGAAATGTCAAGACATACCCATAATTACCTTTACTTCTCCATTTCCTGGAGTTGACAAGTATTCATTGCATATCTATTTTAGGTAGAGGAGCATAGTGGTTAGAAGCATGCATTTCAGAGCCAAACTCCCAGGTTTGAACCTGCCTCCACCACTTACTAACCGCAAGTGACCTAGACACTTTCCTCATATGAAAAATGGGAGAGTAATAGCAATAGATCTTTATTAAAAGCTAAATGAATTAATTCACATTATGATTAAACCAATGCCTGGCACAAAATAAACACTATATAATTTCGCTGTAATTATAATTATTATTATCTGTTTCATGTCCGTTATGACTCTTAACACTATGGTAGATGTATTTTTTTAAGTCTCTGCTCTAAAAGGCCTTACAATTTAACTGGGGTTCGGGGGGGGGTGGCAGAAGTTGTCACTAATGTAAATGGTGAACGATACTTCACATCATGAAAAAGAAAAAATGTTCAAATACATCATGAAGAAAAAGAGAAAGAAACAGAAAACTACAAGGTAGAACAGAAAGTATGATCCCAAATGTCTTTCTTTGAATTTACAGATAGAATTTCTAAACTTCTAGAGGTTACCAGATATTATCTCTGTATTGTGATTATGAGTGGTTTTGAGAAGCATTATTAGATTGTAAACTTAAAAGAGAGGCAATGGGTATAATGGAGTTCACGGGCTTTGGGAATCATAAAGTGGGTAGATATCTCTGCTAAACCTCTTGCCTGTACAACCTTGACGGAGTTTTTGTTCTTTTTCCTTGTTAGTTTTTAATTTTTTCAGCCTCTGTTTCTTTGTCTACAAAATGGGAATGTGCCTGGAGCCCACTGTGGGCTTTTTCGGCAGAGCAAAGTAACTCCTCACAGCATTCATTGCCAGTCACCATAAGCCCATGTCCATACCACTGGCTACTCAGTGTGACCAGTGTTACAATGTGACCAAGTTGGTCTCAGACATTTGTAAATATTCAATGATGTTCAGGTCAGCAAAAAAGTGTACTTGTTTCTTCATTCATCTGGCAAGAATTTACGTTGAATACCTGAACTTGCATTGCAAGGTGTTGGGTAGTAGACTTCATAGAGATCTAACTTGTCACATAGTATGAGATTAATATTCACTTTCAATAATTTATTCATTCATTAAATGACTATTCACGAATTGTGTTCACTATGCTAAACAGTGAGTATGAAATTAGCCCCAATTTATTTCTTCTAGCCTCTTACAAAAACTACATTTGGTTCTGCTTGTGGTTTCAAAAGGAGACCTAAAATTATATTTACCTTTGACTATAAATAGCACTGGAATAAGCACAAGTCAAATAAATTCCTGCGGATCAAATCCTAGCAGCTCTTATATGCCATTTCAATCCTTTCATGCTGTTTTTGAGCTATTTGAGTTGAGGTATTTTGGGTTTGCTTATTTTAAAAGCCAAGATCAAATGCTGTTTCATTTTGTCAGTTTCAGGCAACATTGGAGGTTTTAAAATTTTAAAAAAAAAAACACCTTTAATTTAGTCTAAAAGATTCTTATTTAATAAATAGTCTTAATGCCAGATAACCAGAACTTGAATGAAGTAAAAAGAAAGACACATAACATCTTTTTTTCTTCTCAGCAGTTTTTCAGACATATCTATTTTTAAAACCCATTCAGAAATAGGAAGATTCAAGAAATGTTCCTCTTATGAAAAGTTTGCCACACATCTATAAAGGTATTGTTCAGAGTTGTTAAGAACACAAAGTTTAAAACAATCTAAATATGTAGTAAGGGAAGACTAGTTAAATAAAATTTTATATTTGAACAAAATGGAATATATAGTCATTGAAATATTGTAGACAAATATTTAATGATATGGAAAGTTCCAGAAGATAAATTGTTATATAAAAATCAAATTACAAAATAATATTTACAAGATGTTTCAACGTCACCATTTTACCCAGTTCTTTTTGTCTTTGAGGAAATTTTGACCTTGAAGATGTTTACTAGTATAATACAAACATTTTCATCAGATTGGGCCAGTATTGATAAAATTTTTTATCAAGAAATTAGTTCCTAGAGCAAATACCAATGAGTCAAATTATTTCCTTGATCAAAATAGTATCATAAACATTCTCTATATTTTTTCAATTTTATTCTTTATTTAACTGAGATTATTTCATTGGCATTAGTAATTTTCCATTTAAATTATAAAATTATAATTCATTAATCAGTAAGTATTTTGTCATATCAACTTTTATGGATTCTTTTCTATCCTTGTGAGTTTTCTTTTGTGGTCTATTTCTACCAAATTTAATATTCTTGGGTGATATTTTGCAGTTCTAAACATTGTCAAGAGATATTATTCTTCTATTAATTTTTAGTTAATAATAAATTTTTCCATGTACAATTTAAAACTGTCAGTTTTAGTCTATAAAGATTATTTGTATTGGTAATGTTTAATGCAAATTATATTCATTTCTCAATTAATCCATATAAAAATTGTAAGCAATTTAAAAGAGAGAAAGAATGGAGAAGAAATCAAAGAAGGGAGAGAGGATGAGTGAATGGAGAAAGCAAGAGAGAATAAAAAAAACAGAGACCTCACCACCACCCCCCAAAAAACAAAGAAAGATGGGGCAACACATATGAATAATCAGAACAATAGAATCAAAATGGTGGGGCAGGATATTACTAAAATAAAATTTAAGGATGCTATCTCTTCAAGCTTGATCATGCTAATGCTTTCCCTGGACAAGATGAATTCCAGAAAGACTCCTGCAGAACGAACATTCGTGTATTTCCTACTTTCAACCTCCCTACATACTGATTTGCATCAGAGAAACAATGAATTCACCACATCAATAAAAATCTACATGACAATATAACAACCAGTTAAAATGTATAATATCTAATATTGTTTGTTCTACACAATATACGATTAGCCTGAGGTTGTTTATCTAATGACTAGATATTTTGACATTAGCCTGTTTGGGGCACACAGAAGTTCTATTGGATACTCAACATCCCATCTCTCAAAATAAAATATAGTGATCTCTTGTGATCAAATATAAGATCAAAAAAATGAGTAAACCAAATACTGGATATTGGTCTGCAAGCAAGGGCCAAGGGCATGGAAGTGAACGAAGGGGTAAGGAGGAAAGGCACAATGGGGTAGAGCAGATGAGAACAAGGGTAGTATCCCTCAATTGATATATTTACTTCTCTGTGCCCCTCTGAGAACCAAAAGATTTCTTGGTTTCTGCTATTTGTTGTCCCCAGTCCCTATGCATGTACCTTTAATACTCCAAATTATAACTTAGACCAATAGTTTTTAAACCTCTCACCCCCCTTTTTTATGGCATAAACTCTTAAAATCTTATGTAAAAGCCTAATTTTTTAAATAAATAAAAAAAAGTTGTTCTGGAGTTATAATGGTCAATGGATGGAACAGGTTTGGGGGTGGTGAATCCCACACAGTCAGGTTCTCTGCTCCTCTCAAATACTCCACAGTAACCTCAAAAGGAGTCCCTTAGAACCCAGTTTAAACTCCACTGGCTTAGACTTTCTGTATAAGTGCTGTATACTAGAATCTCTAAAGTATAGATTTTACAGTAGGCTTACAAAGATTAAGATACCACTGCTTTAACAGAGCCTTGAAATTTGAACAAGCTTAATACTTTTTAGGGTTTGTTTTATTGTTGTTGTTTTTTTGTTTTAGCGAAAAACTTAAATTTTAAACATTTCTTAAAAATTTACCATTGATGTTTAACTTAGATTATTAAAAATAAAGAAGATAAGATGATGATAGCAAGCAACTATGTAGTACCATCTTTATTTCGTGAGACAGTTCTAAGTGCTTACATATATGAACACATTTAATCCTCACAATTCTGAGAGGGCAATACTATTATTATCCCCTACTTAGAGATGAAGAAACTGAGATACAGAGATATCAACTAATTTGTCCAAGTTCATGTACCTTGTGAAGTGGAAATAGATAAAAATCATAATCTGATGCGATTTTCATTTGCAGGAGTTAGATATTATGCTTGAATCCAACTATGGAAAAGGTTATTCAGTGGTTAACCAGTCATATGGAATATTCTTAACAGTTCATCCCAAGCAATTTCCAAAGGGTCATGGAAATTAACTATTCAGGCTTAAGTCACAGAAGGTCATGAAATTTTGGCCTGAGTGACCCAAGATCTTTGTAGGAGTCTTTGAATCTTGGTAAATTCATTTTAGATATGAGTAATCTCTGGCAATAATACTTGCCTAACAGAGTCTTCTTATGAAATCTACTGGCAATGAAATCTATCCCAAAATCTAAATTTTTCCAAATTTCTGCTAAATGTCACAGGGGAAATTAAAGTAAAAGATACTGCCATCATCAAGAGCATAACATAAATCAGTAGAGATTAATATATAGGAAGATATTGTGACTAGATTTCAAAATTTGAAGTACAATGAAAGATTAGTAGTATGGGTAGAAATTATCAAATGGAAAATGAGATTTACCTAGATTTTTAAGAACCTCTAGAAATTCATTACTTCATTTAATAATTAATAAATAAATGACAACAATAAAAATTTTTATCTTGATTTTAAAGAACTGCCATAATTTTAATAATTCATTCAAAAATTAAGTTATTTATTAACTAATAATAATAATAAATAGCACTGTCTTCAGTAATACAGAAGTAGGATAGACAGGTTTTGCTCTCTTGAGGCTTATATTCTAACAAAAAGAGACAGGTGATAAACAAATGGATAACTAAGAAAAGTACTGGATAGTGGTAAGGTGTATGCAGAGATAGTGTGATATGACAACCAGAGTCTGGTGGCTACTTTAGAATGAGTAGTCAAAACAGGAAGTGATATTTAAGCTTAGACCTAAGCGACAAAATAAAATCAGTGTTTTAAAGATGAGAGAGAAGAACAGGCAGCAGGATGGATAGTGGAAAAGCACTAAGGTGTCATCAAATTGGGCTTAGTCACAGAATGGAAAGACGTTAGTATGGCTGGAGCACCATAGTCAAAAGAGGAGAAAGATAAGAAGTGAGGTTGCAATTGTGGGCCTCCCAGAGCAATGATGAATTATATTGTAGAAAAACTGATAAACAAGTAATAATACTTCCATGGGGTAAGTGTTATGGTAGAAATAAATATGGACAGCCTTATATTCTGGCATAGAGGTACCTACCCAAAACTAGGAAAAGTGTCATTGACTTTGAACCCTCAAGGATAAGAGGAGTTAGCCAGACAAGGCAAGACTAAAAGGCAGGTTCTAGAGCAGTGATGGCGAACCTATGACACACGTGTCAGCACTGACACGCGTAGCCATTTCTAATGACACACGGCCGCTGAGGCGGCCGCATGCCGAGGATGAAACATTTGCTGCTCCTGAGGATGAAACATTTGCGACTAGAGTCTTGGAGTTAGACTCCAAGACTCTAGTCGCAAATGTTTCATCCTCCCCTATTAGACACTCTGTGCCGGAGGTCTGTAGGCCAAAACAACAGAAGTCCGGCACAGAGCGTCTAGTTCTGGGACTTCCGGTTAAGCCGGGATCTTTGCCCTCACTTCCGCCGGCAGAGCAGGGAGCAGCGGAACACAGCGGGGGACGCATCTCTGGGGGCCCTGCCATTACCAGTAACCAAATAACAGTTAACCACAGCAACCATTATCTATTGTTCTGGGTGTCATGGATTTCTAATCCATCATTACTGAGATAAGTGAGGGGGAGGCTTGGAGAGGCGAGGGTTTGTGGCATGCTATGGGTGCTGTTTCCCACCATTAGAAATAGCAGCAGCCATTTTAATTCACATAAGGAACACCATCTTGCTCCATAGTGCAGACTCCATTTCACCACTATTACTGTTGTGCATCCTTATTAACCCCTATTTCTGCTTATTAACCCTGCCCTTTCCTAAAAGACAGTTATATGCACCATTTTGTGGTTAGTTAGGCTAGTTAACCCCTAATTGCCTGCAGGCCTAACAAGCTATCTATAATTCTATCTTCTGTCATTGCCCCCCTGATGGAGAACCCAAAAAAATAAAAAACTAAGGTTAAGTAAAGGAAGTGGTAGTAGCAGTGGCCGACCCTTTCAAGAGACATGGACCGAGATGTATGGCTTTATAGAAAAAAATGGCAGATCATTTTGCGTTCTATGTACTGAAACGGTAGTAAGCAGAACGTGGAATATAAATAGACATTTTGAAACTAATAATTCCCAGCTCTTGGAAAAAAGTGAGGATGAAAGGAAGGAATACATTTCCAGGCAGCTACACCTTTATAAGAGCCAATCTAATTCCATCCTTAAATTTATGAAAGGCTCTACAAATTTAACATCTGCAAGTTTGAGCATTGCTCACTCTATAGCTCAGCATGGAAAAGCGCTCAGTGAGGGAGAATTTATTAAAGAAACTCTCCTAAGATGTGCACCAGTTCTATTTCATGATATGCAGAATAAAGATGCAATTATTAAGAGAAAATCTGAGTTACCACTCAGTAGAAATATCATAAAAGACCGAATAATGAGACTGAACACAAACATACAACATCAATTAAAGAGAGACATAAGGAAGTGTAAATATTTTTCGATCTCTCTTGATGAAACTACTGATGTCACATCACATGCTCAGTTGGCCATTATTGGTCAATATTCTGATGGTCTCACAATGAGAGAAGAGTTGATAAAGTTAGTATCAGTGTCAACAAGTAAATCAGGAAGCGAAATATGTAAGGTTGTTATACAACAACCTTAGCATTGATATCGTGACCTAAGCATTGATATCTCTAAAGTTGTGTCAGTGACGACAGATGGGGCACCAAATATGGTGGGGGAAAAAGTCGGATTTGTCAAATTGTTTACAGGAGCTATTGGACATCCGATTGTGTCTTTTCATTGTATTATCCATCAGGAGGCTTTATGTGCCAAGGCAGGATTCACCGACTTAAACGACTTAATGTCAGTTGTTACAAAAATAGTTAATTTAATAGCTGCTCACCCCCTTCACAAGCGAGAATTTTCAACACTTTCACTGGAGGTTGATTCCACCTACAGTGGACTGCTGATGTACAATAATGTAAGATGGCTGAGCCGAGGCAAAGTTCTTGAACGCTTTGTGGAGTGCTTTGAAGAAATTAAGGTATTTCTTGACGATAAGGATCTGGGAAACTTTCCTCAGCTTAATGATGATAAGTGGGTCAACACCCTGATGTTTTTTACAGATCTCTCTGTTCATATTAATGAACTGAACTTAAAGTTACAAGGTTTTGGCAAAAGTATTGACGTTATGTTTGGATACATAAAAGCTTTTGAAAGTAAAGTTAAAATTTTCAAGCGAGATGTAAAAACTAAAACTTATAAGTATTTTCCTCGAGTAACAAAGTATTTTGAGAAGGCCAGTGCAGCTGTACAAAATAAAATGGAACTCTTGCATATGAAGTACCAGCATGTTTGAGACTCGTTACTTGACCAGTTTAGTGATAGATTTAGTCAATTTAGAAGTCTAGAACAGACCATGAAAATAATTAAATATCCTGATGTAGTACTCTACAGTAGTTTGGAATTAAATGGTTTCCAATGGATGCAAATTGATGATTTGGAGATGCAACTTGCAGAATTTCAAGACAGTATCTGGGCTCAGGTGTTTGTCGACTTGAGGTCAAAGCTTGAGAATCTGGAAAGGTGCTGCTTGGAGAATCAAGAGGAGTGCCACTACGAAGAGGAAATTTGGAGTGCCTTGAACCAACTACCAGACACTTTTAGCACCCTGAAAAATATAGCAATGGCTTTACTCACAATTTTTCCCTCTACATACTTTTGTGAGGTCTTATTCTCAGCGTTAAATAATATCAAAACCAACAAAAGAAACAGATTGACAGATGAAGTTAGTAGTGCTTGCTTGGGCCTGAAGTGTACAAAATACCAACCTTCAATTGAAGATTTAGCCAATGAAATTCAGCAACAAAAAAGTCACTAATAGGCAGGTTAGCTAAAGAATTCCCCCTCCCCCTCACTTATCTTAGTTCACAGCACCCCATACAAGCTAAATAATATCAAGACCAACAAAAGAAATCGACTGACTGATGAACAAAGAAGTCACTAAGCAGGTAAGTTAAATATTTAGTTTTTGGTCTATTAAATACAATTATATATAACAATTATACATTTATGTTATTTAAACTATAAATATCGCGAAATAATGTTTTTTTCCTCAAAGTGACACACTACCCGAGTTATGCTCAGTTTTTTGGCGAAGTTTGACACACCAAGCTCAAAAGGTTGCCCATCACTGTTCTAGAGTAACAAATAATTTATTGCAGCTTGAATCTAGAGCCCAAGGAGTGTGGTGAGAGATGAGCCTGCACACAGAGGCAAGAGCCTTGGATAGTCACCAAGAACTCCAACACCCTAAAGTTAACATTTTAACTCAGTAGATCAAGCAAGCATAATGAATATGACTGTAACACATAACACCTATGCAAATACATTAGAAAGTGGTCCTCAAGAGGTCATGGTTCAATTCCCAGTCAGGGCACATGACCAGGTTGTGGGCTCGATTCCCATTGGGAGGTGTGCAGGAGGCAGCCAATCAGTGATTCTTTCTCATCATTGATGTTTCTCTCTCTCTCTTCTTCTCTGAAATCAATAAAAATATATTTTTTTTAAAAAAAGAAAGTGGTCCTCAAGAGTCTAGTGTTCTAAACAATGAGGCCCTCTATTTCTAGCCTCCTTGAAAAAAGAAAAAGAAAAAGGAAGATATTAGTGCCAACCTCAGTCACAAAACTCAGTCCTTTTTTGAAATTGTTTTAATTTATGTCAGTGAATCCCTATGGCAGTAGTTTGTTCACCAAATATTCTGGTGCCCTTCCTTGCAGTGTCTTTCCCTGAGGGAAGAACATATATCACTGCTCTGCTGAACTTAGAAGTGACCATTTGATTTGCTTATCCAGTAGCATATGTAGACAGAAATGATATATGTTACTTCAATAAAGAAGCTTCCAGATCTTATTAAATTGGCAAGTGGTTCTCCTTGTTTCTTATCCCTCTGTTCTGATGACCAAGTGTTCTAAACAGGGGCTGTTCCAAGAGAAGACAGGAAGTAGAGTGACAGCAATATGGAAAGGACATGGTGTAGAAGATAACTCAGCCAATAAGTCACTGAGTTTGGGGGTGGGGTGTTTGTTACTGCAGCACAAACTAGCCTATCCTAAGATATTCACAAACACAGATTTCAAAGAATGCTGAGTACACACCATATGCCTGTAAACCTTTCATCAGGTAAGTACCTGGGGCTTACCCCCCTCAGGAATTTCCACCATAGATTTCACATCAGAACCATGGAAATGAAGCATTTTAGAATTTTATATTTTCACTTTCTCACTGCTCGTGACCAAACAATTCAGTACTAATGACTAACTACTCCAACAACAACCAAAAAGAAAGTGTGACATGGGATGTAGGCAGCCTGCCTGTGCTCTATTTTCACAGCCCACTGCTATAAATAATACCATTAGGAAAGCACACATTGCCTTATATGGAAGCTACAAAGAAAAGCACTTTCTCTGATAGTTTAGCAACACATTCAGATTTCATGTCTCAAGGTAAAAATAGGCCTAACAAAGAATTAAATTTGGAAGCCAAGCTGAAGTGAAGAGAGCTAGCAGTATGAAACATGCTGTAGGAGGAAGGAGACTTATAAGGTGCTGCCTTCTCTCTACTGATGAGCAGTATAGAAGAGTGAAAAAAGGGACTTTCCAAAGAAATAGAAATAATCAAGAATTTGAGGCTTAAATTGTCATCCTTATTAAATTGGTAACCAAAAGGAACTCTGAAAACGGTGCAGGCTTCAGCAAAGCATAAAATAAATCTCAATAGGTAGGATTTTTTTCTGTGTACTTTAACATTAAGACAGGGGAAAAAATCCAAAGAAAATAAAAATAGATGTCAAAGAATGTTAAAAATACATAAACTTTCAATTTGGTAATTCATATGTTTTGATTGTTTAGGGGGTTTTTTTTGTTGTTGTTTATTTGTTTCAGTAACATGCCCCCATTTCTATTTTACAATTTTCAGTGCTATTTTTAATGTCTCTGGAACTTGAACCACAAAAAGCATTAGGAAATGCTATAGCTTCCAAAAAACTAGCAAACACAAAAGGTTATCAATCATCAACCTTTCCTTTTTTGTTTTGTTTTTGTCTTTATTGATCCTCACCCAATGATATTTTTCCATTGATTTTTAGGGAGAGTGGAAGAGAAAGAAATATGGGTGTGAGAGAAACACATTGATTGGTTGCCTCCTATACACGCCCTGACCAGGGTCCAGGCCAGGGAGGAGCCTGCAACCTAGGGAACATGCCCTTGACCAGAACCAAACCCGGGACCCTTTGGTCCGCAGGCTGACTCTCTATCCACTGAGCCAAACTGGCTAGGGCAATCATCAACCTTTCTTCAGGCTGCAGTCTAAGGCAAGTATAATTCTCTATCCTACGCAAATGAAAATTTGTTGTCTTTCTACAACAAATATGTTCTTTATTTCATTTTTCAATTACAGTTTACATCTAATATTATTTTGTATTAGTTTCAGGTGTAAGCATCATGGTTAAACAATCATGTAGTTTATAAAGTGAGCCTCCCAATATTTCAAGTACATACATAGTTATTACAATATTATTGACTGTATTTCCTATGCTGTACTTTACATCCCCATGAATATTTTGTAACTACTTATTAGTACTTCTTAATTCCTCAACCTTTTTATCAAGTTCCGCCAATCCCCCTTCCCTCTGGCAACCATCAGTCTGTTCTCTGTATCTATGAGTCTGTTTCTATTTGCTTTATTCCTTAGATTCCACATGTAAGTGAAATCACCTGGTATTTGTCTTTCTCTGTCTGATTTATTTCACTTAGCCTACTACCCTCTAGTCCATTCATGCCAGAGTGAATTTTGTCCATTAGCCCTTCTTTGCTCCAAGTGGCCTATTATCAATGAACTATACACTATGTTGATGGAAAATTAGTTAATCTTAATGCCAACAAAATATCAACAGCCAGTAACAACACATTACACCTTTATGTCTAAATCTGTGGGCCTGAAATGTTCCCTAAACTGTACCACTGGCACCAACAGTGAGTTAGGTAACTCAATTTAATCACTTTCCTGAGCAGCTGAAGAACTAAGTATGCCAACAGCCCTGTGGCCATGGTGATTTGGCCAGGTCTCAGTTCCCCACGCATAGTTCCTGAACACAGGTGAGGCCTTTCCAAGAGATCCAAATAAATGGCTTGGGGATATAGCCATGATCGTGAAAAAGCAGAGAGCTCTTGTGTTTCTTGTAGAAACAGGCCTGGAACCACTTATTCCTGGATAGCTGCATGATTCTTGTGGTCAACGTCGCCAAGCTTTAGAGATCTAAGTGATCAGCCATCCCGTGCTGTCAACAATGGCTGTGCAAATCCTCAACTGCCATAACAATGCAAGGGCTTCTTGATTAATCTGTGAATAGTTCTGCTCTGCTGCTTTAAAGTCGGCTAGCATGCTGGGACAAAGCACAGTTTTGATATCATAAACTGAAATATCAATGCTAAGGAACTTTCTCTTTGTTAAATTACTAGCAGAGGTTTCCACAGGCTGGAAACCCGGTTCCAGCAGTGCCTGTCTCTATATGGCTGTGAAGTGGCTCAACAACAGGACCTAAATCAGGACAACATAAAACATCTTGTTTGTTTTTCAGAGTAAACACACCATGAACTGAGTAGTTTTATCTGGGATTTAGTGACTTCAGGATCATTCATACAGAGACTTCAAGTAAAAATGGAAGTTTCAAATTCACACTTTGTACTGAGCCAATTCAATAAACAGTAATGAATGTTTACTGTACATCAAGGAGTGGGATTGGACACCAAGATATAATGATGAACAAATGAGCAGGGTATTATTAAAAATATGTAGCACTTGTTTAATGTTACATAAATTTGTTTTCCATTGATTTCACAATTAGGATACCACTTCTCCATCCACAGAAAACAGGCTCTCCATGAACTAATGAAACTTTCAGCCTCAAGAAAATCCTATATAATAAAGATGTAATATGGAAATGGTCGTTATGCCAGGAAGCGTAACAACCAGATCACGGATCAGCAGGAGGGTGGGGCAGCAAGCTACAAGTGGGCAGCGGAGAGCTACAGGAGGGGGCAGGGCAGCAAGCTATGAGGGGGGGCGGGGAGCTACAGGAGGGCGGGGCAGTGGGCGGAGAGCTACTGGAGGGCGGCAGCAAGCTACTGGTGAGCTACTGGTGAGCTACTGGTGCACGGATTCGTGCGCAGGGCTACTAGTTTTGAAATAAATACACAACTAAGAGTTAACCTCAATGAATATGATTGCTTAGGCACCTATAGTAATACTAGAGGCCTGGCGCATGAAATTCGTGCACTTGGGGGGGGTCCCTCAGCCTCGCCTGCAACCTCTCACAGTCCGGGAGCCCTTGGGGGATGTCCGACTGATGGCTTAGGCCCGCTCCCCATGGGCCTAAGCCATCAGTCGGACATACTTAGTGCTGCCGTGGAGGCAGGAGAGGCTAGTGCCAGTGCCACTGCACTTGCCAGCCGTGAGCCCGGCTTCTGGCTGAGCGGCACTCCCCCTGTGGAAGTGCAGTGACCACCAGAGGGCAGCTCCTGCATTGAGTGTCTCCCCTCTGGTGGTCAGTATGCATCATAATGACCGGTCATTCTGCCTTTCAGTTGATTTGCATGTTAGCCTTTTATTATATAGGATCATTGACAATCAGCCATTGTTGGTAAACCTATATCAAAATCTGCAAAGAACCTGAACCTAGAAGTAAGAGGACAAAGCCAGTTGACTGGAGAATCTGGATAAGGATTCATTCATTTAGCATTTACTTATAAATTTGTTTATTCAAACATATATTCATGGAGTCCCTAATATGAGTGTATCCTGTCCTAAGGCATTGGAATACCATACTGAAAAAAAACACACAGAGATAAAATCTTCCTCTCTTTAACCTTATATTTTAATGGGAAAGACAAAATAAACAGGCACGCAAATAAAAATATATAATTTCACTAAGACTAAGAGATAAAAAGATAACGTAGGGTAAGATAATAGAAATTGATTGAAGGAGTTGGAGGCGAAGTAGATAGTGAATATCTCAGTGAGCTATATTTTGGCAACACAAGAACACACACACACATTACATGGTTACATTTAGTTTTCATTTTAATTAGCAAAATACCAAGAATATTGCTGAAGCAGGGGGGCCACAGAAAGAAGGAATGGATCCAACATGTCTCAGCTTCAACTCCCCAAGTTCCCCCCAAATCCCCAAAGCGATGTCACATCAGCCTGTAATACTCTTCATGCAAGATGGAGACTGGTATTTTATGAAGAGCAAATTAGGGTATGGTAGAGTGACAATTGGTTTCTGAGATGCAAAATAGGGTAATATGCTGAGACAATAGTCTTGTCAGTATTATCACTGCATTGAGAGAAGGCTTTCCAGATGACTTTATTATTTCCCTTAGTATGTCGAAAATTGAATCTGGGTGATTTAGACCATAGAGTTCTACCATGGTGTAGAAGCGATGCCTACCCTCCTCTCACAGCTCGGCCATCTCTATGGGAGACAGAGGATGTGTCATAAAGGAAGTAAAAGAAAGTTTGACATTTTCTGGACACAGGATTGATGAAAAAGGGAGAGAAGAGAGGAAAAAGAAAGAAAAACAAGTAAACCTGTGTCTCCAAATCTTTTCCAGTTTGGCACCCCCTAGGAAAAGAGGTGATATGTTACACAAGTGTGGTGCCAATGAGATCAGCTACCCTCAAATGAGATTCTGGAAGAGAACTGCTTAGCAGCGCATCCAATCTGAGACACAGCCACAGTTTATAATTTTAGCAGCACAAAGTGGTGAGGTAAAGAGCCCTGAGGTTTAGTCGTCACAAGTCAGCCATATTTTCCTGTTGTTTGGATTCAGTAGACCCACCATGGAGTCTACCGTGGCAACATATAAGGATTCCCCAACAGATGCTAGGGAGGACACTCCAGAACATCATGCCAGTTGGAGGACTATCAGAGACTCGCTGGTTAACATCAAGCAGCCAGAGTCCACCTGGTAGCATTGTCTGAGCCAGAAGAATAGCCCAGAGTTTCTTATGCTGCAGACCTCAGCTCCGAAAACCAGGAGAGAATTCAACAGTCAAGATACACTGGCCATGACCTTGGAGCTCAGAAGATATCACACCTAAAGACCCCCAAATCTCTTTGCCTGAGGACTGCACAAGGTTAAGTAACACTCACTTCTTAGTTCACAGGAACTCATGTTACACAGGAGCAAGAGGAAATAGAAACTGAGACACAAAATAATTTTTATTATAAGAGACTGAGTATAACCTAAAGGGATTATTCAAATTGTCTGATTGGACAAATTAAAAACATACTTCAGATTTAATCAAGTTTTCCCACAAACCAGCAGATGGGAGCTCCTGAAGGAGACAATCTATAGACAAAATAAAGAAGCTGTGTTTCTCTACACATCTAAACTGTCATGTGAGTTAAATGCTGAACCGTGACATGTAAACCACGTTTTACTCAATCTCTCTCTCTCTCTCTCTCTCTCTCGCTCTCGCTCTCGCTCTCGCTCTCTCTCCCTATGGGGTCGATGTACTGGGATTGGAGAAAGAGCTGCTGCCAGAGACTTGAGTCTAAAATATGCAAAACTGACATAATTCTTTTCAGGGTAGTTAATCATTCTATTCAGAATTCATTTAAGAAGACTTTTTCTAAATAAATTAGAAGCCCAGTGCATGAAATCATGCAGCCCCGCGCACCCGTGCGTGTCTCACCGCGCCCACCCACCCGCCGGCCACCAGGCACCCAGGACCCGGTCTGCTTCTCTCTGGACCCGCTGCCACCCACCTGGTTCCCCATGGTTCCCTGTCTAGTCGTTGGTCATTACGGCGTTATGGCATTACGGCCACAGGTCTTTTATAATATAGACTAGAGGCCCATTGCAGGAAGATTCCTGCAAGAATAGGGCTTCCTCGGGCCTATTCCTGCAAGAATAGGGCTTCCTGCGGCCTGAGCGAAGCAGAGAAGGGAGCGAAGCCTGACAAGGCAGGCTTCCCTCCCACCACTGCCACGCCCCCACGCTTTCCCTCCTGCTGCTGCCACCCCCGCGCTTTTCCTCCCGCCACCGCCGCCGCCCCCGCTTTCTGCTTTCCCTCCCTCTTCCTTCTACACTGTCTTCAGTCTTCGCTCCGTGCCTGCGTATGCAAATTAACCATCATCTTTGTTGGGTTAATTTGCATACTCACTCTGATTGGCTGGTGGGCATAGTGGAGTGATGGTCAACTTGCATGTTTCTCTTTTATTAGTGTAGATAAGGCAGGAACCACTTTCTGAGGCCTAGTCATTTAATGGGTGTTGGAAACTTTCCAGAAATCAGAAAGCTAGAACCTTGTCAATGCAAAGCACATCACCGAAGAGACAGTGTCTTCTGGAAATACAGTAGATTTGGAAGTGTTTATTTCTGAGAAAAATAGATGGAAATTATCAAAGCTCCCATAAGAAGTATCTTTTTCTATAAATGTGTGCCTCCAATTACTTTAGTTTCTTAGTTTTAAAAAAATCACAAATGAGTTCAACACATGCATGAGAAATATGCTCTCAAATATCAATCCCTGGGTTTTTGAAGATAAATTTAAATGTAATAATGAGTAGGAGTTAGTGATGTAGTTTTGATTTTAAGAACTCTCCTGACTTTATAAAAGTCCGAATTCTAAGATAAAATAAGATGAATGTATCTATTTTTAAAGTAAGATATGAAAATAATATAAAGTAAAATTTTTCTAAGACTAAGAGATTCTTCCTCAGAAGAAGAAAAAAAACCAGATTCATTGAAAACCCAAATATTTATTTGCATTTATATTTTTTCAAAGTTGTATAAAACAGATCTCTGCTAAAATAAGAAAAAATGAGCTTGCTGACAAAAATGCACTTTAGAAAGAAAACAGAGGCATAACCTACATGTTTCTTTTTAAGTTCTGTCTCCATTATTCCCCTAATACCTTTTTATAGCCAGCTTTAATGAGATATTACATTACATGTTCTTAAATGAAGTAATAGATCTGTCTTTTATTCCACAAATCAATCAAGTATAACATGTCATTTACTTATTTTAACAAACTAAAGTTTTCCCTTGTAGAGATACCCAATGAATTCCTAAGAACCCCATGGAGAGTGAGAACACATGATTTGTTATTAAGTAAGTCACTGGAAAAAGCTTCCAGCTTAAGTTTTTAAAACACCCTCTCACCCAGCAAAACTTTCCACACTTGTTAAATGTTATAACCTCCGGTAACCTTTAATACTTACAGGTGACTGATCACTTGCACTTTCCCAAAAGGGCCCCCTGCTTCTACTTCCCTATAATAACATTTTAATATTGAACTTAATTTTCTTGCTCACAAATTACAAGCCTATAACAATTACCTCAAGAGTGGCACCAGGAAACAAGAGTACATTATTACCGCACCATCATCCCTTAATATTTCCAATTTTCTCCTCTCGTGGCAGGCCTTTGCGAGAGGCCTTGTTTATTCTTAAATTCTGGGAACACAGGAGCTAAGAAAAGCTTTGTTGTGTGTGGAGAGTTCCAGACCTGGCATTCACGGGGAAGGGGAGATCGAATGGGGCGACCCATTAACGGGTCAGTCCAGAATCCTTATGAAACCCCCGTCTTTTCAAATGACCGATGAGCCGCTTGTCCTTTCTTGGGCCTGGGCCGCTCCGACTGCAGGCTGTTTGCATTCAGTCAACACTTCAATTTTATAGGCCTGTGGAGCCAAAGATTACAAGACTTTTGAACTCCAGGCTGCCTTCTGTCTGGCTACATCCTCTGTTTCTGGAGCCCAAATCTTTTTTAACAACTCTACAAAAACAAGCAATTAGGGTAACGTCTGCTAATCCTCTCCTTTGGACCTAGAGGTAATTACGTATTTTGAACCAACCAGCGAGGAAGCAGAATGACCACTAGCGAAGCGTGGAGCTATTTAGAAAGGGATCAAACTGTGCATCAAAGGGAATGATCAGGCTTGACTTGAGTCCCTTAGAGGTGTCCTACTGTGGTTTCACAGGAAGTTATGTACAATGCTAAGCTAGATTTTTAAGGAAAAGGAGAAATACATAAATTAAAATGAATGAAAAATGAAAAACAAAGTCAGGGAGACGTTTTCAAAGTATATGAGCGCCTCACGGGTCTGCCTTCCTGTTGTTAACGGCACATCCGGTTTCTCTGTACAGAGCAGCAGTGCCTCTCCTTTTTAATTAACTCACACGCTGATGAACTGCTATCTAGTAACAGCTTTGAAATTTGTTTAGGTGATTTGCATTAAATTAATAAAATGATGGTCTTTTTAGTTACACAAAATAAAAAAGTAATACAGGAAAATTCATAGCATTCCTCTCAAAATCTGACTTTTAAAATTGCATCTTATTTCTAATCTAAATTATGTATAATAATAGACAAGCAAAGGGTACTTAGAGAAATAAATTCTTTTCATTCCTGTGAACAAATATTTTGCCATAAAATGTGTCATTGGTCAATTCTGCATTAACCTGGTATCTTTTAAAACAAACGTGTTGTTTTTCTATAAAGATTTTGCATGGATGGGTCAGCTATACACTTCTTGGAACATAAACATCATCAGCTGTAGTATGACTACCACTATCACCAAGAGGACAGGGAGTTCCCAATTTACTAGCGGGTTGTGTATTTCAAAATTTATGTCCTAAGTATTTGGAACACAATTTACATTTTTCCATAGAAACATTGTTGTGACTGTTTCATCCAAATGGGTCTGCCTAACAGCTCTTCACTCACACTCCTCCATATCTGCCCTTCGGACTCGAATCACACAGCTCCCTCCTTCTGAAATGCCCTTCACCCCCCTCTCCCTCAGATCCGATGCCATCGCATGTCCTTGACTGCCAGCTCAGATGATCCTCTACCAAGATTCTCAACAGATGGAACTGATCACTAGATCCCCAGAACTAAAGTACTTGTCATGACCCTTCTGAGGTGGATATTGTGGTTATTTCTTTCGACATCTGTTCTACCCCTCCCTGCCTGTGGTGGTGAGATTGAGTCCACCCCATTTCCGGGAGCATAAACTATGCCAGTGAGAATAACCCCATCTCTTGACCTAGACACTGGTTCAGGTAATCCAGACCTAAACCAATAGGTATTTGATATGTCCCTGGCCACATGGACTGATTCAGGGAAGATCCAATCAGCACAAACCTGAAGACTTTTGACCAATGGTTGTGGAAGGGAACACTCTCTTTCTGGGTTTAAAAGTTAATGATTATATAGCTCACATTGCTGTGGGCCGATATTTTGTTCTCATGAAGGAAGCCAACATGAAGTTGACACCCAGCGGAGGGCAGAACAGAGGGATTCATAGAGAAATAAAGCCAGCTCCCTGAGCCTGACCAACCTCTGAACTTTCCCATTACATAAGCCAATCATTCCCTCCTATCTTGCAAGCTACATTGAGCTGGGTTTTGTTACCTCCAATGAAGGCATCCTACTTTATACAATATATGTGTCTACGAGCTTTGTTTCCTATTATACCTATCAACTTTCTGAGACCAATACTGTATCTAACATATCATTGTATCTGCCCAAGGTGCCTGGTATGTACATTGGGTATATGCATAAACATAAGTGCTGGTTCAATTTAGGCAATTAACTCAGTATTTCTCAAGTAAATGCCAGTTATGCTGGATGGTAAAACATTTATGGAAGGAAATTCTATCTTTAATTAGTACTGACAATCACTGAATTTTTAAAACAGGGAACAATATTTTTACTACAATATTTCTTACAGTGCTCAATATACTGTCCTAATGTGCATTGTGACAAAAAGCGGGCTTTAATATATAATGTTTGTCAAACTTATTTGATTGCATATCTCTTTCATACAGAGCACCTTAAGGAACTAATGTCACAACGTATTTGGGGAAATACTATTATTTTTCATAATATACTTAAACTATGCTAAGAACTTCAACTTGATGGGTTTTGAAGAAGAGGAAAGAAGTTTTCTCAGTTCCTGAAGTCAAGACTAGCCCAGAGAATTTGTCTTGGCACCCTCACAGCTCCTGTAGGTGCCCCTCAAACTCATCACCTTTATGCTGGTCCACACCCCTTAGCTGCACTCACTACGTTCTGGTCTTCCTATCAAAGTGCTCCCTTCCTTTGTTCCTACCTAAAATAAAAATTCCCATTCCCTCCAAACACTTGGGCATGTCCAGAAGAAAGCAATCTGAATAAATGTTGTCACTTCATGTGTAAAAAGTCCCCAATCTTTCAAATCTCCAATTCCTAAAGATATTACACCTTTTTAATATTTCTATTAACACTGTCCCCTCAAATTATTTCAAGGTAGCAGAGAATGGATATCCACCCCATGTGTAGAACAAGTGCTCATATTTAAGTAAGATCATTCTATGGAAGACCTTTGATCTTTCCTATAGAAATAAGGGACATTTCCATTGTCGGGATCATCATCACCATTGTTAGTTTTAATGATAGTAATTTTTAATAACTTTTGGTCTTTACTGGAGGTGGAAGGTGAGAGGTGTCAAAAGGTACATAGTTCCAGTTATGAGATAAATAAGTTCTGGGGAATCATGGTGACTATGGCAACAATACTGTATTTTATATTTGGAAGTTTCTAAAAGAGAATATCTTTAACCTTTTGCACTCGGATATCGAGTGTGACTCGACACGGTTAGCATTAGAATAAAGGAATCAAGAATAAAGCAAGCGAGTGCAAAGGGTTAAAGTTCTTATGATTAGAAAACAAAAATTGAAACTATGGCCCTCGCTGGTTTGCCTCAGGGGATAGAGTGCCGGCCTGTGGACTGAAAGGTCCTGGGTTGCAGGCTCAATCCCTGGCCCTGGTCGGGGCACATGCGTGAGGCAACCAATTCATGTGTCTCTCTCACATCAATGTTTCTCTCTCTCTGTCTCTTCCCCACCCTTCCACTCTCTCTCTAAAAATCAGTGGAAAAATATATTTGGTTGAGGATTAAAAAAAACAACAACAATTGTAGCTATGTGTGGTGATGAATGTTAGCTAAACTTATTCTGGTAATCATTAGGCAATATGTACATATATTAAATCATTATTTTGTACACCTAAAACTAGCACAATTCTATATGTCAATTATATCTCAATTAAAAATAATAATAGTAACTCTATGCTATTCTCATCTGGTAAGCTTTGTTTTTCATCATTACCTCAATCATAATTAGTAATATTTTCCTAAGATTATTCTTTCCCAAACAGTCTCTTAAGGTGGCTCTATTTCTACATCAGTTAGTTTTTGTTTCGAAACAAACCACTTCAAAACTAAATGGCTTAAGCTTTTCAGGATACTGGAGCCTCCTGACCCATCAGTTTCAGCACTGTCCCTGCAGTCCATGTAATCCTATGGTCCCTGTCCCACAAGCTCAGCCCTCCGCTGTCCCGAGAGGTGCCTCAGTCCCAAACCATGCGTGGTGTGCTCCGGCCTGCCCCGCTTAGTGCTGTCTTTGATCCTGAGCCCCCAGAGACTGCCAGGTCCCAGTGGACATGGGAGAAGTAGTAAGGAGCTAGGAAAACCTGAGCAAAATTCGCACGTCCTGGTTTGATCTCCATCCATAGTCAACAGCATAATATCAGAGAGTATTTCTCTGTAGAGTTGTAGGCACCAACAAATCTGTTGAAAGTAAAATGGAACATTTTTCTCAAGACATTGATGTGATTAGGCCTAATATTGTACAACATCTACTAACCCAGGAATTCAAAGGGTATGAATGGATTTTCCCATAAGGAAAAACTATATCCCAAGAGGAAGAAGTGTAAAGATTCACCAGAATGTCTTTATTTTTAATTCTTTCACTCAGGATCACTGTTAATCTAGTTTGCAAACTTGACCTTTATCCATTTGGAAACGTGTTGTAGGTGCTATTGATTTTTTGAAGTATTTTTAGCTTCTGAGGTGAAACAGTTTGCTTAGAGCCACTCTACAAACCCCTGGTACTGCGTTTCATTCTTACTTCCCTTTCATCAATTAAATTGCTCTGCCAACAAGGACTGTTTGTCTTGCAACAAGGGTTTCACAAACTTTATGTTAGGCAACAGTATCAATAACCATTTTCTGGAACAAGACTTAATAAAATTGCCTTAGATTGCTGGCTCGTCATTCAGACTGTACATGCAAAAATACATTTTTTAAAAACACTATAGTATATAAGACTTTCAACGGGAATAATAAATGTGCTATTTTAAACAAATAAATAAAAGAGTAAATATTGAGTGGTTTATAGGAGCAATGATTTATTACTTCTCTCAGTTCTTCTGGTCTCAGTCAATTTGATACGACCTGGAAAGTCTAAGATGGCCTCGGTCTCTTGTCTGGGGCCTTAGTCAGAACAGCTGGGAGGCTTAGCCTCTCCCCACATGGTTTCTCCTACTCCAGGAAGTTAGTTTAGGCTTCTCCAAAGGGTGTGCTCCTGGTTCCCAGCAGCAAAAGAGCAAGCCCCAGTGTGCAAGGACTTTCCAGGTTTCTTCTGGGTGGTGTTTGCTCATGTCCCATGGGGCACAGTAAGTCACACAGTCAAATTCAGTAACAAGGGGTAGAGAAACAAACACCTGTTCGATGAGAGGGGTGGCAAAGTCACACTGGTGTAGGGGTGGAAAGAACTGTCACGCCCCACCTCTGCAAACACCTTCTTTGTTCCCCCTCTGGCCACGGGGCAGCTGAGATGAGCAGTCGCAGCGGAGCCCTGCACAAATTGCTGACCCAGCAAGTGTGAGAAAGAAACGCTTGCCATTTAGGTCACAGAGTTTTGAGAACATTGGTTGTACTGCAAAAGCTAACTGTAACCACTTCTGAATCCATACAGTAGCCAAAAGTTCCATTATTGTTCCCATTTCCTTTTTAAAACTCACCTTATTTGTTTTTACTTTAAATTGTTTTAAAGTAGATTAGAGACATCATATGACTTCCCCCCACCATTTCTATTAAGCAAGATAGATAACAGAGGGTAGCTCATACATGAAGGTCAAGTGTAAAATAGGTACTGGAAAATTCGAGCCTACCTCCCCTCCCCTTCCCCTTCTACAGCAACTCACCAATGGAGAGAAGGAAGAGGGTTTAATGAAACAACCACAAACAACGAAACACACGTTTGATTAAGAAACACTGTAGGAGAAACCACCATGTGCTTTTATCCTCAATGTGACATATGAAGGCCAAACTATAAGCAATGCATGTCCTTATGAAAGCTCTCAGAGTTCATAGAACAGATGCCAAGTAAAAAAAAAAAAAAAAAAAAAAAAGCAGGCTGGCAACTCTGCTCCAAGTTTGAAATGTAAAAGGAAACACTTCCACTTTCCCCACCTATCACTACTCACGCTGCGTTTCCAAACTAGGCCTTCATCCGAAGGTAGCAGAATACGTGCTGACACAGAATGTGGGACTCCTGGGTTTTCGTTTTGCCACTAACCAGCTATTTGACCTCCAATAAATCAGTTGACCCGTCTGGGTCTGTGCTTCCACGGCTGTTAATTGAAAGCGTCAGACTAGGTGACCTACCTAAATATTGCTCTTCTAGAAATTAAATAACTGATCCAACCTCATACCAGTCAGTGTAGCATTGTGGTCACGCGCATGAACTTTGTTATCAAAAAGAACCAATTTGGAAGCCAGCTCAGTCACTGACCAGCTGCAGAATCTTGAACAGGTATCTTAAATTCTCAGTTTCCTCATTTGTAAAATGAGAACAATAATTGTGTTAGACTCTGCTAATTATGAGATAATGCATCTCGTATGTTGAGCATATGTCTGGCACATGAGGAGGTGCTCAGGAAATGCGTCTTCATGCTGTTGACAAGAACCTAAACCATGTCTGTTAGTCCTGTCCACACTGTCATCAAAGACAGAGGTCAGGTCACATGATCCACCCAGGAATCCTAAAGTTGCCCTCCTCACAAACACCCGAACCTTAGCTCTGCTTGCATGTCCTGGGGACAGAGCAGAAGTAGAACAGCCAGAACCCACAGAACATTCTAGAGCTCTGCTCTCCCTGCCCAAGCTGTTGTACTTCCCTTTTTAAAAAACTGAAATTTTTAATTTCAAATCTGAGAAAGAAAAAAAGATTCAGGATCTGAGTTGAAAGGAGAGGAAAAAAGCAGGCTGTGCAGACTAACTCTGACTTCTTCCCTGATTCGTGGTGGAACTCCCAGCCCAGGTCCCAGAGTGAAGACTGTTTCCCAGTCATCTGCTTGAAATGGGATACTCAGCTTCACCAGTGATTCTCATCTCGCCCTTTTCCCCTCATGTACGGGTATCAAAAAAAACAAATGACACCTAAAACATCAAAATATTTTTATTCTTCAACTAAAAACAACTCTATCCATTCCCAAAATGAAAAGTAATAATTAAACAGCAAGAAGAATCTACTATTCAATCTTTAAGGCTCTGTATTGTCATTGCAAATGGTAATAACAAAACAATAACAGTGTGGGGAAAAGGGAATCTCAACACCCTTCACTTTGTCTAAGCCAGTCAATCCAAGAAGAATTCATATGCAGGCAGGGCCAGGGCAGGAGGACGAGTGAGTGCCCACATACCAAATGAATCAATAATTAAAAGTCATAAAAATAAGTTCATAAATGGGTCAATAAAATATATCCTATCCTCCTGCTTTGAAAACTCCATCTTCTTAATAACAAGGAAGGCCAGGTTCGTATTCAGTCTTCTTGGACTCCTCAGTTCCACACACTGAGTCACGGTGACCCCTGCTCACCCCTTCTCTATCCAGCACCACAGCAGCCTCAAAGGCACAGTTCAAACCCTGAGGGTGAGCTGGTGCTTGGCAGCCCCAAGGCCTAGAAATGCGCAATAGTCTGTGGTCACGACAAACTCAGGGCAGATGCCCACCCAGGCACTAGAATCTGGCCTAGGGAGTTCATGGAGCCCAGACATCCAGACACGGTCTGGAAAGAGAACATGGACTTCAGATGAGTATGTTCCCTTGGCCTCCCAGACTCCTTGCCCCGTATACCCCAAGGAAACCAGAACTGGGCCCCTTTGAGCTTGGGACCCAGGACGTCTAAGGGCAACACCAACTGGAGCCTCTCCTCAGAATCTTCTCAGTCCTCCGTCCAGGGGTTGTTCCACAGGGAGACTCCTCCTCACACCTTCTCCCACGGCCTCTATAGAAGTTCCTTGCCCTTCAGCTTTTTTCGGCGACACCTCCACTCCCACAGTCTTCTCCATAAATCGCAAACAAATGTCAGCCAACCAGCTTCTTTCCAATGTCTCATTCCTGACATTATTCTTTAATCTGAAACTGCAGTCCAAGTTCCTCATTTTCTCCAAATTCAGAAAGCTTGTCTTTTCTTGACATTTTATCCTGCCCCAGGATAATTCTATTCAATCACCCTTCCCTCAAGGGGAAGATGGAGAAAAAAAATTATTTATAATTTGTGTGTGTGTGTGTGTGTGTGTGTGTGTGTGTGTGTACACATTAGACAATGACCATCTTAAAGTCATTGCTTCTCCCCCACTTCCCATAAGAGACTAGTGCTCAGTTCCTCTTTTAAATTAATAATTACTCATATCTAACTTTGTGTCTTTATCCCTGGGCCTTGATTGTTTCCTAATTTTATTAGAATTCCCTTTCTTTGAGGTTACCCCTACCAATAGCTCTAAAACTGAAATCAATTCAACCAAAACCAAAGTTGTCATCCTGGCCCCCCTTCCCCTAGGCCCAGCGGGTGCTCCTCATTCCTGCACACAAAAGACAGAGAGCCCCCACTAGCAGCTGCCTTTATCATCAGTCACTTTCTCTCCCTCATGCACGACCCACTCCTCACCTGCTTTCTCTCTTTCTCTCACGTTAAGCTTTCTCTCCTTTGTCCATTTCTCTCATACTTCTCTGTGCTTTTTTAATATAACTCTCTCTGTTCTAAGCAAGTACCATCTTCTCAACAGGATTCATGAAAAGCCCTCCTCACTCAGCAGGTGTGACTCAGTGGTTGAGTGTCGACCCATGAACCAAGAGGTTGCCAGTTCGATTCCCAATCTGGGCACATGCTGGGTTGCAGGCTCGATACCTAGTAGGGGGCGTGCACGAGGCAGCTGATGGATGTTTCTCTTTAATTGATGTTTCCATCTCTCTATCCCTCTCCCTTCCTCTCTCTCTAAAAATTCAATAAAAACATACTTAAAAATTAAAAATAAAATAAAAAGCCCTCCTCATGGGCAGTGCAAAATGTCACCAGGCCAAGGCGTAGGGAAGATATTCAGCTGGAGCTCAATCAGCCCTTTGAGCTCCACTGCACTAAGAAAGAGTGGGGTGAAAAACAGGGCCGACTTCATGGGTTTGCATCCCAGGCTTCATTTGGTTTCATGTTTTGTCATCTTCCTAAAATTCTTTAAAATGTTATCTTTAAACCTTTTCCTATGTGAAGTCCAATGGGACAATTGGGCACGTGGGTGAGCAGAAGAGAGCCACTCGCCATGCCACTCCCTCGCATAAAGCATTCGCAATGTCCCGTGAACACGGAATTCCTGTGGGTCTACAATGCTTGGGAGGTCAGCGAGACTGAAAGCAAGTACATGGCAAGTGACATCTATGGCTGCGTAAGTGGAGAACTGACCTCACGTAGGAGCCACCCTTCCCACTGAACCCAGAACCTGCTCCAAATGCAAAAAGAAGGCAGTGGCATTCTAAGCAATCTGAACACCCGAGAAATCTTATCTTTTGTTACTCTGAGGACTTCCCTGTATTAGCCGACCACTTACCCTGAAAATTTTGACATTAGGAAAAAAGAAAAAAGGTAAGCTAATAGTTCCTTTTCCTTTCAGTCCTTCTTTGCTCATCAGTAAGTAAAAGGTACAATGTGGTAGATGCTGCATATGAAGAAATATAAACAGTTGAGTTAGTCTTATGCAGCATCTCCACTCTTCTGTTGTGTGAACTACCAAACGTGAAATGTACAATTTTGGTGACTCCACATATAGGCAAAATGCTCTAACATTTGCATTTAATTCTGGCATTGCATTATATGAAGATGAATGGTAAAATCACTGACATAAGTTTAAATGTCAATGTCTCTTTACTTAGAGTTGCATTAAATGGCAAATTTAAAACATTATGAAATAGTCTGCAAAAGGAAGGAAAAAGCTTTATATTTTAGTGCCTTGAACTGTATCTTTTTTCCTCTATTTAAACAAGAGGCTCCATATTTTCTGGGCCATGCGAGTTATGTAGCCACCCCTGATGAACAATGAAAGAAGATTGAGTGGGATGGAGGCTGGGCTGGAAGAGGTCAGGGCTGGGCCACAGCCCAGCAGGATGCAAACATTTGTCCAGGTCTCTGACACCAGAACGCTATATTGAAACACGTCCAGTATGTCCTATCTCATTCAGAGTTAAACCAAAATGTTCACTATGGCTCTATCCCACCGGCACCTCCCTGCCTACCTCTCTGAACTCATCTCCCACCACTCACCAGCCTTCTCAGCTCCAGGAAGGGTACCCTACTTCTATTTTCCCACCTAACAGACATTCTTCCACTCCAGGGCCTTTGCATATACCATCACTTTTCCTAGAACACTTTGCTCCCAGGACATCTGGAGCGCCCATTTTTCTGGCATTCACAGGCTTCTCATCAAATGTCACTGTACCAGAGAAGCCTTCCCTGACCACCTCCTATAAACAAACAATACTTGACTCACCTTGTTTTGTTTTCTTCCTTAGCACTTCCACCACCAGACCTCTCGTATGTATATGTATGTATGTATGTATGTATGTATGTATGTATGTACTTAAAATCTTAGTATCTGCCCTAGCTAGTTTGTCTCAGTGGATAGAGCTTTGGGCCACAAACTGAAGGGTTCCGGGTTTGATTCCGGTCAAAGGCACGTACCTCGGTTACAGGCTCAATCCCCAGCACCTGGTCGGGGCATGTGCAGGAGGCAACCCATCAATGTACATCTCTCACATCGATATTTCTCTCTCTCTCTCTCTCTCTCTCTCTCTCTCTCTCTCTCTCTTCCTCTCCCTTCCACTCTTTCTAAAAATCAATGGAAAAATATCCTCAGGTGAGGATTAACAAAAATAAAAATAAAATCTTGGTATCCACTGGAATGTTAGCTACATGGGGGTGGAGACTTGGTCAGTTTTATTCACTGCTATATATTCAAACTTAAACAATATAAATATGTTGAATGAATGATGTTAAAACACTTCCTAAAATCTGAAGTTATTTAGATTGAGATAAGAAACGTGTATTTAATATGGAGGCATAAAGCTGGATGGACTTTTATGTATTACAAAATAATCTCTAACTTGAATCCACAAATGGTGCCTGATGTCCAAAGTCAGGAAGCATTCTGTTTAGGGAAAACCACCCAACTCAGGCGCCAAGGAGCCTGGGGCTGAGAGAGGGGAAGCAGACTCTGCCTTTAATGAGCTGTGCAATCATAAGAAGTAACTAGACCCTACTAAAGCCTGGAGCCTCTTGCTACAAAACCATCATGATTTAACAATACCTGCCCTCCTTATCTCAGAGGTTTTTGCATGTAATAAATGAGATAATAAATGTAAACAGGCTGAAATGTTAAAGAAATGCTAGGGAATTGTATTTGCCCTGCTAATTAAGGAAACAGTGGGAGGAGAGGAGGCCCCGTGGAGGGGATAACTGGAGGTGGGGGGGGCTGTTGGGCCATTTAGCCACGACTGGCATTTAGAGAGACTGGAATGAAAGAAGCAATGCAAAGCGGCAGATGCTGAGTCCTTGTTGATCTTTCACAGGGCGACCCCCATACATCTCTTATTTGACACGAATGTCACTGAGCCCAATTAGAATTAGCCTTTCACATAACATTCAAATTCCTGGACTTCCGAGAACAGCCATATAAGGGAGGAACAGACAGTGCAGATAAGAGGAGAGGAATGGAGAGGCAAAAGGTTACAGGGAAAATATGGAGATTTTTACATGCTCCACACAAAGGACAAGATGTTTTGACAAAGCCTATAATTTTGAAAAGATTTAACTAGAGAATATTTATCTATCCAAGTTGTCGGGATATTCTCTTTCCCAGCATTTCTGTGTGGGGTGGGGTATTTTTTATTCATGTTTACTTCCAGACCTTATTTGTGTTGTGTTAATTTGTTTTGTTTTTATTTGTTTCAACTTATATTTATTTGTTTTAATTTTTCATTTTCTTTTGCTGCACTCACTATGCAAGCCGACCTGTATACTTCCCACCAAGTCCCTTTGTGGCTCCCAATTTATATCCCACACAATGCAGAATTCTATACAGGTCAGGGTGCTCGCCTCCAAAACAGTATATTCTTAAAACTCATTACATACTAACAATGCCCCTGCAAAGATGGTGAGGCATAGCAAATCAAATTGTGCCTGGTTTTTAATCAGGAAACTGAAGCATTTTTTAAGCACTCTTAGATGCTTTAAATAAACCTTCTTGCATAATTTCAGGGCTCCAGATAAATTAAGCAGAACATGTTTAAAATAAAAAATGCTTTGACAAGTACCAAAGAAGGGAGGTAGCAGCGGCTGTCAAAAGCGGGCAGCCTGACAGCGCTCCAAACGAGGGAAACCCTGCACTCTATTTTTAAGCCAACCTGTGTCGTGTAGGAGAGGAGTCACCACGTCTCCTGATACAGCTTTTGGAGGCTGCTGGAGGATGTGTTTGCAGTGCTGGAAATGGCCCTGCTACCCACACAAAGGGAAATGAGCCTTGTAATTCTGCCTTTTCCCAGGACCAAAAAAATTGTGCCTGCCCAGTCAGCATGGCTCCATGGTTGAGTGTCGATCTATGAACCAGGAGGTCATGGTTCAATTCCTGCTCAGGGCACATGCCGGGTTGCGGGATCTATCCCCAGTGTGGGGCGTGCAGGAGGCAGCCAATCAATAAGTCTCTCTCATCATTGATGTTTCTATCTCTCTCTCCCTCTCCCTTCTTCTCTGAAATCAATAAAAAAAATATACACATATGTTTTTTAATTATGCATTTCCTGAGTAAAGGGAAGCAGCCCCGAAGAGAAAACCAGCAGAAGCCCCAAGTCTTCAAGAATTGGTGTGAATACCCCCTTTTGGTGTTGGTAACAAGCAAGAGAAGTGAGTATTGTCTAGTTTGAGTAACATGGAAAAAAATGAGTAGTGGCTCATAAATAAATGTGGTTGTTTTAAGTAATTCCAATGAGAAACATGGAGCAAATATGTTAAGAGTGTGAATAGTAGGGCCTCGGATACTCCAACACCGGGCTCACGGAGAAATGATGAGGATGGAGATTCGTCTTACAGGGAGAAACGCAAAATGACTCAGCAGAGAGATTATGGACTCCCATTCCCCAACTTTCTAGTTGAAAGTGTGATCTCAGTTATTTAACATCTCTTAACCTTAGTTTTCCTCATCTATAAAATGGGCCTGATGACACTGTACCATGTAGGGTTTCTGTTAAGGATTAAATAAGGACACAGGAAAGAGGATGGGGGGCCGTAATATATGGTGACAGAAGATGGTTTCACTTGGGGTGGTGGGCACACAGTGCAATATACAGATCGTGTATCACAGAAATGTACACTTGAAACCTATATGATCCCATTAACCAATGTCACCCCAATAAATTTAATTGAAAAAAATAACAGCACTGAGTAAATGGCATTTAATAAGACCGCAGAGAAGAGCACATCCTAAGCATCTGCCAGACCTGGAATTTGCTGAAAGGGCACTTAGTATGAACAACCAGAAGGGGGTTTCTGGGGGTGCGTTCATATTCTTCTCAGCAATCAAATAAATGGCCCAGCTGCCTCCTCCGGCTTCCAATTGACCTGGTCCTGACTTAAGATCTAACTAAAAGGTCTGTATCCAACCCGCCCCCCCCCCATCCTTCTCTCCCTCTCCCCACCTCCTGTCCAAACACCCCCCCCCCCACACACACACACACACACACACACGTACACATTCCCCAGGCCACAGCCAAGGGCACACGCTGTGCCAGTCCCCAGCCCTGGGTGATCCTGACATGGGTCCCCCAAGGGCAGTTGTTTGACTGAATGGAACCTCTTATTAAAAATTAATTTCTGTTAAACCCGATTACATATGAACACAGCCTCATTATGATCGCTACTGTGATTTCTGGAAACAAACACAGGCCCTACTGTTGCCAAAAGCAAGGGTCAATTTAGGACAATTCTGAGTCTTAATCTATGAACAGGGAGACACAGCCAGCAGATTCCCTGAGGCTCACCAAGGCATTTGTCCCCTGGAGACTGTCTGCCCCACCCTCCTCCTCCTGCTCCTCCCAACTACCCTCCTCCTCCCCACCCCTCCCCCCTGATCCCATACTCACTGGCCCATTCCCTGGGCAATGTGTAGAGATGGAAGAGCCTGCTCCTTAATGCAGATGGACCAGATTCTACCACAAGTGTGCTTACCCTTTGAAGGTATAGGCTTCCCCATCTGTAAATACAGAATAATTCTAATAACACCACTACCTAGCTCATACAGTTGTGGGAGGATTAAATGAGACAATATTCCTGGAGTGGGCAAAAGTAGGTTTACAGTTGTGAGTACACAAAACACGGAGTTTATTCTTGTATTATTATTGATTAATTATTGTATTATTTCCCATATGAACAACTGTAGACCTACTTTTGCCCCCCACCCGCCATCCCCGTATGTAAAGCATGTAGAATATAGAGAGCAAGCCCTCAATAAATAACCATCCCATCTCCCACGGCCACCCTGCCCTGTGCATTACTGTACTGGAATAGTCTTCTGTAGTCTGTCTCCTAAAGTTAGGGCACAAAATCAGGGGTTCTCATTTTCTTTATTACAATGGTTTGAAAATAACAGAGATCTGAAGTTAAAATAGTCTAAACCAGATCTATACACCCCCATATCTGTAATAAAATTTGATTTTTCTCCTCTGCATTGTTTCTTCTATTTCTAGCTCATGAGATGAAGAAGTGAGAGCTAGAGGCAGAAAATTCATTGTGTTCTCCTCTTCTCTGTGCTTTCTATGTCTTCAATATTTTTGCCATCAACAGCTTTGGCCTGGCATTGTAGTATCTTCTAATGTGGAGAGAACCCAACTTCTGAAATGGGTGTTCCCCCCCTGCTGACTGAGAAAGAATAAAAAGAGCAACAAGGCCCAGTGAAATGACGGTGGCAAATCTGAAAGAAGGCAAGCGTGCAATAAGAATCAGATATAAAATGTGAGGTCACTGACCCAGTCATTCCACTTCCGGGAATTTATCCAAAGGAAACAATTAAGCAAGCATAAACCAATGAATTTTATCATGGTAATGTTGATCACAGTGAAGAATTATAAACTAGCTAATGTTCCTCAATCGGAAGTTGATCATATAAATTATTTTATATTCAATTCAATATAGTTGAAATCGTTTTTAAAGATAAACTAAAGTTATGCAACATGTAATGAAAATTTCTCTATAAATTGTTAAAGTTGAAAAAAACCTGGTTGCAGAAAAATATGTGAATATAATTCTGTTTATGTAAAAATATAAAAATCTCTTATATATCTACACTAATAAAAGAGTAAGATGCAAATTGACCGTACCTTCGCAACACCCACCAGCCAATCAGGAGTGTGTATGCAAATTAACCCAACAAATATGGCAGGTTAATTTGCATACACAGGTGCTGAGTGGGGGGGGTGAAGGGGGGGATGCTTGCATCGTCGCCATGGCAGGCATTCCACACCGCCCCAGCCGCTCTGGGCCTCGGGGAAGTGTGGGAAGGCGGAAAGGCGGCTCTGGCCAGAGTGAAGGCAGTGCCGGCAACAGGGTAAGGAAGGCCCATTCTTGCACGAATCTTCAAGCATCGGGCCTCCAGTATTTATATAAGCATTTTATAACCCAAAGTATGCTTTGTCAAACTTTTAAGTCATTATCTTTGGTGGGAGGATTATAAGAGTACTTTTAAAAGGTAGTTTATAAACTTAAGCATGGCATGAATTTAGTAATTTGAGCCTATATACATTTATAATCACCCAAACAAAATAGACATTTTTCTTCATTTTTTTAAGGGTGCTACAAGGTTTAACTTTTCTCATCTGGCAAATAAAAGAATTGAGAGTATGACCTAATAACAGAGTTTCAATACACAAAACAAAAATTGACAGAATTAGTGGAAGACAGAAACAATTTAATAATCAAGTCACAGATCTGAACATTCCTCATGAGCAATTAATAGACTACATGCTACATGCCAGGGTCTGTGCCAAGCATTTCATAGCCACTGGTCTCACAATAATCCTGAGGTTGAGACTGCCCAGCCACTGGGCCTTGCCTAGGTCTTGGCAACATCATGTTTATTAGTAGTGAAGCTGGGATATGCTCCCATCTCAGCCTACTCCCAAATCCAAGATGTAGGTGCTATAAAAGTTTTCTGGATTATGAGTGTCCAAAATCCTAGGTACTAAAGGCAAGAGTGACTTTAGGAAAAAAGGAGAAAATTCATTTATTTAGGCTCATATCAAGAATTTCGATCTTGGCTCAGTGGATAGAGCATCGGCCTGCGGACTCAAGGGTCCCGGGTTTGATTCCGGTCAAGGGCATGTACCTTGGTTGCGGGCACATCCCCGGTGGGGGGTGTGCAGGAGGCAGCTGATTGATGTTTCTCTCTCATGGATGTTTCTAACTCTCTATCCCTCTCTCTTCCTCTCTGTAAAAAATCAATAAAATATATTAAAAAAAAAAAAAAGAATTTCGTTCTTCTTACCAAAATAAAACCCAGGTGTATCTAAAATGTATTTTTTTTATTGTCTAAAGTTTTACATATGTCTTCTTTATCCCCAATTGACACCCCCCAGCCCCACCCTCCCCACCCCCGCCCAGCCATTCCCACCCCAGGCAAGCCCCCACCACCCCAGGGTCTGCATGCCTAAAAGAACAAAAAAAAAAAAAAAAAAAAAACCGACCTTCACTCCAAATTAAAGAATAGGCTCCAAATACTTTTTTTTTTTTTAATTTCTAGCCTTAAACCTCCCTTCTCCTCATCTCCTCCCTGCAGGTTGATTTACTCACATGCCTTACCTGTCGAAAGACTGGCTTAACTCTAGTTTCCCTTGAAAGACATGACCTGGGAAAGCAGCCGCCTGAGCTTCCTCTGTCTTTTTGTGACCTCCTGGTGACCTGGGAGTTTTACCCACTTTGGTTAGGGCCGCTCAGGCACTCAATCTACACATCAGTGGGATTCAGTTTTCCTTTTGCTTGAATAACTCCTCAGAACCTTAACTCATTCAGCAATCCACCCACTCCCTTTCCTGTTTCTCTGGCCTTTATGGGCAATAGCCCATCTCTCCTCCTCAGCAGGCAGGCTCTTCCCTGGGTTGATGGTGATTGCTTTGTTTTCAGTTGTCCTTATGTTCTGTTTGGTTGTTTTGTTTTTCCTTCTCATGTGGGGTAAAAAGCCAAACTGTGTTTTCCTTTCACTACCTTAAGACTTTGGGTGTCAACTAGTAATCTTTTGTCTTCTCTTCCTATGTTAGCCTTTGTTTGTTAGTATAATTATAGGCCTCACTATTTTGGACAATCAGACTTTAATTAGCCTATCCTTAGCCTGAAGAAATCACCCTGAAAAAGTCAGAACAATGCAACAATCATACTACTAAAATAACATCCTCAAGGCCCAACATCTGAAGAAAATATATTAAGAAAGAAAATATTTTTTTATAAAAAGAGGGAAAAAAGGATTGGAAAATATTTGACTCAGCTGGCTCAAGGGTATAGACTTCCTATCTGCCCACAGAGGGGTAAGGAAAAGGCCTTTGGTGAAAAGAATGACCCTGCAGTTCTTAAATATAACCACATAAAATGCAAAGTATATTTAGCATAAAGGACATAAGCTGCACAGAAAATGTGGTTGCACAATTTTGCAATTTTAATAAATTACAAAGAATGCATTTAACTAATTTTGTAACTAGCTTTCAAAAGCCTCTTACATCTCTCAGTGGTCTCCAGAGTAAACACATCTCCCACACAGTAGCATCTATTTCTATGGAATTAAGTTTCTGCTCTGAAATGATGTAATCTTCCACCTGGGGCAGTTTACAAATACTTTTCCCAAATGATAGAGCAACCGAATTCAATCTCATTTCTTCCATTCCTCAAAGAACGTGCCATGCTGGGCTGCACGTCAACCAGGAAATATTCAGTAAACAGAATTTGTACTCCATTTATTCTGAGTTTACTTTAAGGAGCCACTTATCTCTTTTGGAATGACTTCCCTTGCCAATCACCTTGTGGAAAAGGCCTGGGAGAGACACTCCCTGAGGACGTGCAGAATCCTAGGTCAGCGGCCTGTGCGGTAGCAATAAACAACTAAACTATCTACATCTTAAGATCTTCCCTTTTCCTTCCAAAGACAATCGTTCTTTTTAGAGCAATTGAAACACATACGCAGGTATACACTCATGGATGAGTGCATACGCACTCACGCACATGCCCAAGCATTGCAATGAGTCCTCTGTACATTCTCAGAAACATGACCATAATTTATTCTCCAGTGATGGTTTATGCTAAAACACACAAAAAAGCAAATAATAATTTTGGAGGTAAAAAGGCTCTTAAAAACATTGTTCAACACTTCATTTAGCAAAGAATGACAATGAGGCCCAGGTATAAATTCATTCCAAAGAATTTATGTTCTCTAAGATTTTGAGATAAGATTAGAGTGTCTCCTTATCTGATCTCTCTCTGTGGAAAGATTTAAGGCTCGGAGGTCAGATCAGCCTGGGTTCAAATTTCAGCTCCACCATTTACCTCTGGGTGGTCTTAGGTAAATTTGCCACCGTTTCCCCATCTGCAAAATGGAAATAATAAGAATTGAAGGATCCAGAATGTACTGCTATGAAGAGTTTTTGGTTGTTTTCTGAACTCCCCTATCTGCTTAAATGCTGAGCTTCCCAAAAGAATTCAATTGTCATAAATGCCCTCCCAGGGAATTCCACAGCCAGGAAAAGTATGTGTGACTCCTATTACTAGAGAGAAATCAGTACTATAATAAGAAATCACCTAGTCCCTCCGGGGTGGCTCAGTGGTTGAGCTTTGACCTATGAACCTGGAGGTCACAGTTTGATTCCCGGTCAGGGCACATGCCCTGGTTGCGGACTCCATCCCCAGTGTTGGGTGTGCAGGAGGCAGCCAATCAATGATTCTCTCTCATTATTGATGTTTTTATCTCTTTCTCCCTCTCCTTTCCTCTCTGAAATCAATAAAAAAATATATATTTTAAGAAGAAATCACCTAAACAGACATTGTCATATCTCCTAAGGGCCCATTGATCTTTCTTAAAACTCATTGTTTTCCCATAAATGCCCTTCTGTCTCTCCCTTCTCCTATTAAGATGGCATATAAGCATTCAATTCTCCTTGAGTCATATTTTTCTGTCCATTCTGGCAAACACATGTGAATAAAAGTTTGTCTTTTCTCTTGCCAATATGTCTTTTGTCAGTTTACTCCACACACTTCCAATCCCTGAATCTACTAAGAAGTTAAAGGAAGAGTTTTTTCTCCCCAACAAAGCAAACATGTATTAGTTACTTACAATGAACAAGACACTGTTTTAAAAACACTAAGTGTAATTATTAGTTTCCCACCGTGTCCCTATATTATTTCCATTTTAGAAATAAGGAAACTCAGGCACGGAGAGGTTAACCAACTTGCTTAAAATCAGACAGCTAGAAAGTGGTGGTGTCAGGATTTGAACTTAGCGATGTAATTCCAGAATCCTTGCATTTATGAGAGTAATCTCTACCTCACAAGTGTGTACCAAAAATTAGAGGACATAATCTACATACAACATCTAGCTTTGCACAAAGGAAGGGCTCAAATAATGTCAATTGCATTTTTACTATTAGAAAAATAGTGTGCTATTGATGAACTAGACGCAGTGATGGGCAACCTTTTGAGCTTGGTATGTCAAACTTCGCCAAAAAACTGAGCATAACTCGGGTAGTGTGTCACTTTGAGGAAAAAACTAACTCCAAGACTAGTCGCAAATGTTTCATCCTCAGGAGCAGCAAATGTTTCATCCTCGGCATGCGGCCGCGTGTCATCAGAAATGGCTACGCGTGTCAGTGCTGACACGCGTGTCATAGGTTCGCCATCACTGATACTAGAGTGTTTTCTAACTCTCATCAAGGGTTAGGGTAGAACAAGGAACCTAAACTGTGCTTGACAGTCCGTGTGGATGGTGTTGGAGTTCCTGAAAACAGACAAGTACGGAAGAGCCAGACAAGGAAACTTGGTCAGGATTATCTAGCACCATCCCATGGACCCCAATAGTCCACTGACTAAAAAGTATGGGCTTGGTTTCGTTTTGTTTGTCTGATCACAGAGCAAGAATGTTGTTTCAACTCTGATATAAAATGGATGAGGTATGCCACACACTCCCACCACCTCCATGCTCATCAACAATCTTGTAGTGAGAAACTCAGCTATCCTGTTTCCCTCATCCTCATCCTGGGAAGGGAGTGGCCAGTGGAATGAGCAATGTCCACATCACTGCAGAGGGCATAAAACAGAGGTGAGAACAGGGGTTTCAGAATCACACAGACCTGTGAATGAATACCAGCTTTACCAGAACTTACCTGGGAAACCTTCAGCAACCTTAATTGCAACTCTATGGATTTCTGTTTTCTCATCTGAAAGATGGAGATTTAACATCCTTATACTAGTAAAGATGGCCTCACCAAATCACAGCATAGTTGGGCCAGCTTCCTAGTAACAGCTCCATGTGTATTCTTTAGTAAATTTATAAATTGGCTTTGTGACATACCAACTACTTGCAGAAAGTCTCCCATGATCCTTTCCTTCCCCAAATAGAAAAAACATCCCCTGCTCCTCTGAAGTCCTGAGGGTTTCTTCTGGATATCTAGTGTGGAAATGGGTAACATTACCTTCTACTGGTATGTGCCAGCCAAAGTGCTAAGCACTTTACATGCATTTTCCTCATATAATCCTGATAACAACACTATGAGTAAGTAATATAGTTATCTCCATTTTTCACAGATGAGAAGACGAAAATTTTAATAAGGCTAAGTAACTGGTCTGAGGTTACCCAGGTAGCTAGTGATGAAGCTAATACAAGAGTCTAAATCCAGAGCCTATGTCCTTAACTTTATGCTATTTGTCCCTCTATACCTTATAATGATTTATGTTCATTATCAGTTTCTTTTTTTTAAAATATATTTCTATTGATTTCAGAGAAGGAGGGAGAGAGAGATAGAAACATCAATGATGAGAGAGAATCATTGATTGGCTGCCTCCTGCATTCCCCCGACTGGGGATCAAGTCTACAACCTGGGCCTGTGCCCTCACTGGGAATCGAACCGTGACCTCCTGTTAGGTCAATGCTCAACCACTAAGCCACACCAGCCAGCCATTATCAGTTTCGTTTTAAGATTAAAAGATCAAGATCTGTATGTCAGTTATATTTTTATGTCCCCCAGGACATTCTTTGAACACACAGGTTGTCTATTATTGAATGAATGAATGAATGAATGAATGAATAATTATATACCATAATTCCCTTCCTCAGAGCCTTATCGATCTTAATTTATTTGCACTAAATGCTTTATATCAATTGTCTCGTTCTATGCTCACACCAACTCCACCAGCTTGTTGTTACTATTTCCATTGTGTAGATAAGGAAACCAGGGCTTAGAGAGATGAGTAACTTGCCCAAGGTCACATGGCTAATAAGTTACAGATCTGGATTGCCATCTGGGAAGATGGAACCCTCTGACTGAGTTTGTAATCATCACTCCACAGCTGAGAAGCAGATCTGAAAGGAGATGGCCTCACCAAACCACAGACATTCTGTGGCCCACTCAGCCAGCATCTCTCTTTTCAAAACTTTTTAACTCTTAATGGCTTTTTTTTTTTTAAGGAGTTAGAAGGGCCTTTAAAATGTGAAGCTTTGTATAGAAATTAGTGGCAATTCAAAAATTCCTTATAAGAAGGGTTTAGAAATAGCAATTTCATTAGAATTGAGGTGGGGGGAAGAGGAACACGAGGATTTTTTAATTTATTTTGGGGGTGGAATTTTCATAAAGCTATATTTTCAGAGGCAGCTCAGTAATTTTTAATCAGATTCTATTATTATTTGCAGATTTCTGATGAATATTATAGGGGCACTCTAAAGGGAGTGTTTTGTGACCGGCAGGAGTGGCTCAGTCGGTTGAGTGTCGTCCTGTGCACCAAAAGGTTGCTGGTTGGATTCCCGGGCAGGGCACATGCCTGAGTTTCAGGTTAGGTCCCCAGTCACAGCAAGTATGGAAGGCAGCCAACTGATGTTTCTCTCTTTCTCTCTCTCTCCCTTTCTCTCTCTAAGCATGTCCTCAGGTGAAGATAAAATTGTGTGTTTCATGATTCTGTACCTGAACTAGTCTTGCTTACCATTTTGCAAAAGTGATTTAAACATTAATAAAGTGAAGCCTCAAATTTATAAATGACATCAAGATTTTCTGACAATTGAAATACTAACCAGACAAGAATAAACATGGAGAAGATCTCAGATGGAGCTATGTGAGTGGGCAGGGAACGTTCACGCTCCGGGGAGACAGCCATACATCATGCCCACAGGAAAAGGGAACCCACCTTGTTCTGAAGAGACCACGGCCTCTGAGTGCAGACGTGATCCAGGAAAAGGATGATGGCATCATTGTAGACCATCCCCTGAAGAAGTCCGTCCAAAGCATTGTGGCAGTCACAAAAGCAAGCATCATCAGGAAGGATGTTAAAAAACAAAATAGAAAGCACAATCTCATGAGTGCTCGCACACACGCACACACATACACACAGGGACACCAGTATTCATCTGCTTCAGAAATGCTGGGTGGAGTTCCAGGCATTAAACCTCAAAAATGTCACAATGAAACTGGAACATATCCAAAGAAGTTCACTTAAAATTATTAGGGTTTGTGAAGAGACCAGAAACTTTAAAGCACTCCAGTCTGGAAAGACAAAACAGGAGAGTTGGTGGAAAAGAATCTATAAATCACAGAGGGTATTGATTGAGTGAACACAGATCATGACACCAAATTCCAGCAAAGCAGACCTAGAAGCCCTGGTGAAATTAAAGTATTTTAGGACAATGAATGTTTTCAAATGCTAGTTTATAGGGCAGATAATAAAATAGGAAAAAAAAAACATAGCTCTAAGAGAGTCTGTAGCAGTGAGCTCAGAATAGCTTATGGTACAGTTATAGCTAAACTATATGCTCAGCCTTCTGATGTTCCGTGTTATGGAAGATGTAGCAAACTCCCTCCACACTATTTGTTGAAGACCCTAAGAAAGGAGATGCTAGATTAATTTAACTGCTGATTTAATATATGTGGTATATCTGGTAATTCCCAAAATGGCTAATAAAAAGAATCACCTGGGAACCTTTTCTTAAAAAAAAAAGATTTCCAGGCCTCATCTTACCTAATAATAGACAAACATGTAAATTGACTGTACCTTCGCTACACCCATAGCCAATCAGAGTGACTATGCAAATTAACCCAAAAAAGATGGTGGTTAATTTGCATACATAGGCACCCAGAGCCTGTGTCCCAGGAACATCCTGGCACTCAGATCACTGTGAGGTAAGGCCTGGGCAGGAGCGGACCCCCTGCAATCGATCGCCTGGGCAGGAGCGGACCCCCTGCAATCGATCTCAGGGAGCTGGGGGTCTGCTTTTGGCCTGGGCAGGAGCAGACCCCCTGTGATCGAACGCAGGGAGCTGGGGGTCCGTTCCTGCCCAGGACGAAAGCCTCCAGCGGAGGCTTTCAGCCTTGGGCAGGAGCGGAGCCTACGATTGATCACAGGGAGCTGGGGCTCCACTCCTGATCGCAGGGAGCTGGGGCTCCGCTCCTGCCCTAGAGGCTTTCGGCCTGGGCAGGCCTGGGCAGGGGTGGAGCCAGTGATCAGAGGGAACTGGAGGGCCCTTGCCCAGACCTAAAGCTTTGGCCAGAGGTTTTAGGCCTGGGCAGGGCCCAGCCCATGATTGGTGTGAACTATAGAGGAAACACCTTTTCTGACAGCACATTGGCTAAGCTTCCTGTATGCCACTGGTAATATTCTTAGTAACTTGGGTAATAAGAATCCAAAAAGGTGATCTAGGGTTTTTCCACCACACTTCTGGAGAAAAAAATGAAGGTCCGCTGCTGGAGGGCTAACAAATGTCATATCCTGCCCTAGCCAGTTTGACTCAGTGGATAATGCCTCGGCCTGCCGACAGCAGGGTCTGGGTTTGATTCTGATCAAGGGCATGTACCTAGGTTGCAGGCTCCTCCCTGGCCGGAGCCCAGATCAGGGCTCATGCAGGAGGCAACCAATCAAAGTGTTCCTCTCACTTTGATGTTGCTCTCTGTCTTTCCCTTTCTCTTTCACATTCTCTAAAAGTCAATGGAAACATATCCTCAGGTGAGGAGAAAGAAAGAAAGAAAGAAAGAAAGAAAGAAAGAAAGAAAGAAAGAAAGAAAGAAAGAAAGAAAGAAAGAAAGAAAGAAAGAAAGAAAGAAAGAAATGCATATCCTATGAAAGACACATCTTGAAAATGCCTAAAGAAAGTTGTCATTTTTTCTTGGTGAAGGGACTGGAGTCCGTGTTGATGAAAACACCTTGGTGACTGTGGTGACTGTCAGTGGCTGCAGCAGCAGGGTGATGGGGCTGGTGCCTTCCCCTGATCAGCTCGATTGCCTCCCACAAAGGGAGGCCAGACTGCGGCTTAGGCCCGCTCCCCGTGGGAAGCAGGCCTAAGCCGTCAGTAGGACATCCCCTCAGGGCTCCCAGTATGTGAGAGGGGGCAGGTTGGGCTGAGGGATCCCCCCACCCCCAGTGCACGAATTTCGTGCACCGGGCCCCTAGTATCCAATAATTCTGATTCAGTACATCTGGGACTTAGCCACACTGAGACAGACTTTTCCATAGAAAATGCAGAGCATAATCAGATTGGCTGGACTTGAATCATGTCTTATCCCTGAACCAATCACTGAGATGGGAAAGCCAGGCACACCCCTTGGCCTCACCTGGATCAGGAACCTCCCCTCTGGTGCTGGTGGGATTTCTCCCCAGGAAAGAAAGTGAATGACTAATATTCAGTCTCCCCTTCTACCCGAGTAACAGAACCTTCATTATACTAGAAGATGCCTGTGCCCAACTGTCAGTCTACATCCCCAGACTCTGTAGCTATGGCTATGAGGTTAATTCTGAACATTGAACACACAGAGTACAAATCTGGTGTAGGATTTCCAAGAAGCTTCTTTAAGGGAACTGATTCTTCCCTTTTCCTTCCCTTCTTTCTGCTTCCTACTGCCTGGAATGTGAATATGATGACTAGCGATGGAGTCACCATCTTCTAAGCCTGGGAATAAAAGCTAGAATAAGTCTGAGTTTCAGATGATCCTATAAAGTTGCCTGGTTAGGCCAGGATTTCCCATCTCCTCACTTTTACAGAATAGAATAAGCCCTCATGAGTTTTAATGATTTTTAGTTTTATTTCTCTATACCAGGCTTCTGAACCGAATCCTTCCTGATACAGTAGGATTCTGTACCAGATGTAGCTGTGAAGAGAGACTAAGCAGAGAGTTATTTCTATGTTCTACACATTCTCTTTAAATTTCACCCCCCATATCTCTGGGCATCCTGAGTTTTGCTCTCTGTTATACAACTTGAAAAATACTCTTATCATGCCTTATAAAGAATTTGTCTTTTACTGCTTCCAAAGCTAGGCGTAATTCATCACCTACACCGGTAACATCATTTTCCTACATCTGTGAAAAACCATTCCCCCTTCGAAACGTGGTCCACGATTTACTATATCCCACAAACGCTTCTAGACCAGCTCCACTTAAGTTTAGATAATCAAAAGTAGTCATTCTTTTAACTCAGTCTTGCAGACTCTGTTTCCACATTTGTTAAAGAGATTCAATCAGTGGTTTTCAGACATTTTTAGCCATAAGTCCCTTAGTTCGAAAACCAAAAACAGGAGCCCCGAAGGCCTCAAAGTAAGGTTACGCAGGTTGGACACTGCCATTCTTGTCATTGTCTTTCTGATTGACACCTTTTAGAATTGTGTGGTATACAACCTGCCCCAAAATACACATACGAGGTAGAGTCCCTGGGAAGGACCAGAGGAAGCAAGCATTGAAAAGCATTGCACTGATATTTTCAATCCATGTAATCAATAAAAGTATAATATTTAGAATACCAAAACACTCATTATATTAATACAAACAACAGAAGCAACCCAGTTGAAAACTTGGCAAGAGACTTAAAACAGGCACTTTGCAAAATAAAATACCCTATCATCAGTCAACACATGATGATGAAAATTAAAATCATAATAAACAACCATTTCATCCACCAGAAAAGCAAAAACTAAGTGTGACAATATCAAGTGTTGCCAAAAATGTGGAAATATATGAAACCTCAAATACAGTTGGTGGGAATGTAAATTGCTACACATGTATATATATTTCCCTTCATTCACTGCAAGGAAATGTATGTACATGTGTAACAGGGTACATGCACAAAATGTTCTTAGCAGTATTGCTTATAATAGCTAAAACTGAAAAACGAGTTGTCTATCAATATAAGATGGTCTAGTACAATGGAATACAATGAAATACCATTTTGCATGAAAATAACAAACTATCACTACACTCAGTAACTTGGGTGAATCTATTTCTCTGCCAAAATGAAAACATTAATGTTCTTTGGTAAAATGATTTTATATTTTATTGTATGGGTCAATCTTAATGATTGTTTTGATGGCAGGCTCTATGGTGAACATTAGAGACAGATGAAAAAATAGTTGGATTAAAAAAATAATCACAGCAGCTATTGACAATTGCATTTTCAAGATAGGAACATGAGATTAATATGGAGGATCACTATTATTTCTTTGAGTTCTCCACTCAAGCAGCTTTCATGTTAAGAAGTGGTAGGCTATTTATTCCAAAAATGGCTGCAACAATCCTATCCTACATAATAAAAGCCTAATATGCAAATCGACCAAACGGCGGGAACAATCGGTGGTACAACTGGTCAATATGACACGCACTGACCACCAGGGGGAAGATGCTCAACACAGGAGCTGCCCCCAGCCCACAGGCCCCAGGCCAGCCAAGGCAAGTACAGTGAGCACCCCCCCACCCCCCCCCCCGCTGCCGATTCCCCCTCCAGTTGCCCCACAGATCGACCCTGATTACCAGCCAGGCCTAGGGACTCTACCCATGCACGAATTTCATGCATCGGGCCTCTAGTATATATATATATATATATATATATATATATATATATATATATATATATTAATCCAGAGAATATTTTTTTATTGATTTTTAGAGAGAGTGGAAGGGATGGGGAGAGGAAGAGAAACATCAATGTGAGAGAGACACATTGATTGGTTGCCTCCCTCACGCGCCCAAGGGATGCAGGAATCGATTCTGCAACTGAAGTAGGTTACCCTTGACCAGAATTGAACCCGGGACCCTTCCATCTGCAGGCTAACGCTCCAACCACTGAGCCAAACAGGCTAGGGCTGCAACAATATTTTCTGTCCCAGGTGCTCTTTCAGAATCTTGCTCCTCCTTCCTCTCATCTCCTTCGACCTTGATAGACCTCTGTTTACAGCAGAAGTGACTTCTGAGCCTAGGACCTGAAGGTCAATCCTTTCCACCTGACTCTCTTGCTCAGGGTTTCACCCAGAGAACCCGGACACCATGCTGTGAGGAAGCTGAGGCCACGTGGAGAAGAACCTAAGTCCCTGGCCCTGAAACCTGGCTGAGCTCCCAGCTGATAACCAGCACCAGCTTGCGGGCCATGTGAGTGAGCCCTCTTGGGAAAGTATCTAGCCCCCACAATAGGGCACCAAGCAGACACCAGTCTCCCCTGCTGAGATCTGCCCAGATTCAGACTTAAGACTGCTGTGGTTAGAAGCCACTATGTTTTGGGGTAGTTTGTTACTCAGTAATAATAATCAGAACAAGATCAAGGGACATTCCTGCTACAATTGTCCTGGGAGCTGTGTTTTTCCAAAAATCCCCTTATGCACCCCTCCCTCTTCTTTTTTCTTCTGTTCGTATTTGCAGGAAGCATTAGCTAGACCAAGTGATAAAAACGCTTCTAGCTTAAAGGAAGCAACTTTTTTCACACTTGCTTAGTGCATTTTAGAATGTCATTACCAAATAATATATGATATTACTTCTCCTTTTCCTTGTGTGTCTGGGAGTTCATTTTTGGAGACATGGTGGTCCAAAATGTCTCATCACTAAAAGGCAATGGATACACACACATTCTCTAAAGGTATTTTCCATGACAAAACAGGGAAATCAGTTGGCCAAATTGCATGCATGTGGGCTATTCATCCTTTCCTACAGAAAAGAATCAAATATAGGGTCCAAAATATAGTTATTTTAACTGTTGCAGCAGGCAAGGACTTGCCCAATAGTTCCTTGAAGTTTCCGTTCTGATATGGACACACACAGAAAGATTAAGAGATTACACTTAGAAACACCACATTGTCTTCAGTCTTTAAGGGCTTGTTAAGTCTTCTGTTGCCTTTTAGTTTAACTTTGTTTCATCAAACCAGTGCAATACAGATCAAGGCCCGGATAAATATTTGTGAGTTGTCTGAACTTTGTTCTGTGCCCTTAAATACTCTTAGGAAATCAATTTTGGACTAAAGAAGCTTGAAGATTCTGTCACTAAAACTGGACTGATTTTGGGCCAGTTGTGATAAGAACACAAGAGTAAGGGTATTTGGAATTTCGGTCTGCAGGACCTTCTGGGAAATGATTATTACTGCGTGAGAAACTGCATATAAATGTATACTCAAAGTAATTCTTTTGAAACAGCTTAAGGTCTAAACGCTGATTTATTTTTTTTTTAGGTGACTTTTCAAGAATATTTACTTACAGCCTGCTATCACATGATCTGCCCTTACTTCTCTCTCTCCCCGCACCTCTTTCTCTCTCTTTCTCCCCCACCTGAACACCCGCCCCCCAACTTTTCTCCAGAGGAATCATATTGAGGAATTGAATTTCTCTGGGGCCTTTTCACTGGTGTAATCCTAAAAGGGGAGTGTGGGCAAGGGTCAGGGCCAGCTGGACAGCTGCTGGTCACTCCAGAGATCCTTAGGAAAATCAGTTTTGTAAGTTATGTGCTCATGAGCCCAAGAAAGGGCAACTTCTCTGTGGAAAGGGAGAATGGAAGTTTCCAGACAGATATGACATCTCTCTGGCAACTTACCAGCTGGAGCCCTCTGGCTCTCTCGTGATCTGGCTGAGATTTTGGGTTTGATTTGGCAGGTCACTTAACCTCTGCTTCCTCCACTTCCTCAGCTGTAAAATGGGGTCATCACTTCCCACGAAACATCACGGGACTTTATAAAGACGAGCAAATACTTACGGCACGCAGTTTACAGGAAGAGCTAACGCTTCAAAGCTCAGTTCAACCACTTCCCATTAGGTGACTTTAGGTGTTATTGGCCTCTCTCTGCCTCAGTTTCCTCGTTGAAAAATAAGGATAATAATAGGATCTATCTCACAGAGCTGTTTGAGGATTAAATGATATAACGTTGTACATGAAGTACAGCATCTGAGAGTCTCAATAAACGTTAATGGTTTCACCTGCTCTGCACCTTATTTCATCTGATCTGTGTCACCCACCCATGACCAGAAGGCTGGAATTATAAGAGAATCCTAGAATGAAAGGCAAAGACTCTCTCACTTTACAGACAAGAAAAAAAAGAAACTCAGCGAGGCTGGGTGACTTGCCCGGGGCTGTCTGATTCATTAGTGAGAGAGCAAGAGTTAGAGTTCAGGTCTCCTAATTATTGGGTCTGGGCAAGTCTCCGTTTTCACTCCTTTGAAGGCTGTGCTGGTATTTCTATCCCCAGATAATTCTCAGTCTGATTTTAACCCTAAAATCAGTTTATACCATCAACCAGTGCATCCCCTAAATCTCCCCTGGCCCCCACAAAACCTGTAGATAACCTCCTTCCCAGAAAGGTCCCCCTAACCCCAGAAGGCCAGGAAAGGTAACACTTTCTCCAAGACCTGAGGAAGCCACTAATGGGGACAGCAGGTGAGGAGGGAGCGGGAGCTGCGGCTGCTGGCTAAGGTTGCCCTGGTAACCGCTTGCAGGCTCCATTCAGGAAGTGAGCCCAACTCCAAGATGCAAAAGGATCGCCTTCCCGCGGCTCCTACAAGCACAAAGGAACCAAAGGGATGGAGGGATGGCCAGGAAGGGAGGCCAAGGTGAGGCGGGGGCCCATGCTGTCAGTTACAACCTTCCACTTCCCACAGAAGAAAAGAGAGAGAGAATAGCTCTTTGAATCTTTTGACTTGTGTGAACCATAAAAACCACCCACTTAACGTGAGTCCTTTTGTGGCCATAGAGGGAGGCAGGTCCCCCTCTGTTCACCAGCCTTATGAAACAATATACCAGGAGGGGGCCGGGCGGGGGGAGAAATCCCAAGCATTGCCATTTATGGGGGCCCCGAAACTCTTCTGGCTCCCTCTTTTACTCAGACTGATGACAAAGACCATTTGCTACCAATCTATTGGAAACTTTTATTTTTTCTTCACAGCTTGAGCTGTTTAAATGCAGGGAGCTCCCTCTCCCCAAATCGATGTCAGACACTTGCTGAATGGGCCAGGCTCAATTATGTTCCCTCCGCAGGTTCAGCTCACACTGTGACCCTGCATGGCTTCCTGCTATTCATATGTGTTACTTCCCCTTTGTGGTAATGGCTTGTGGCACTTGGCCAGAAAACATTATTAATTTCAGAAGTTGACTGACAAACAACAAACCCACAGTGAACGGAGAGGAAGTGCTGGGGAGGCCAGCTGTCGGCTTGAGCGGAGCAGTAGGAACTCAATGTATGCAAGTTTGAGGAGGAAAGATGATAATCCACAGAGAGGAAATGCACTAAAATTATCCACAGCCCATGTTAAAGAAAAAAGAAAGAGAAAAAAAAGAGAGAGAGAGAAAGAAAGAAACCAGAACAAAGAAAGGGGGGGAGAAGCACACAGCTACTTGAGCTGCAGCTGGACAGGAAATTGCTAACGCTGCTTGCAAATCCCCACTTTGAACAGCCAGTCTCGGGAATGCCAGGAGCGGAAACCGTTCCGAACTGGATTAACACGGGCCAAGTGGAGCTGCAACCCACTTCTCCTTTGAGCTCCGGCTGACTTGGGGAAGCCGAATGGGAGACGGACTTGGTCGTGTTCTGTGCATTGGCCTTTTATACATGCTTACTCATTAAAAGTCCCACCGGACAGCGTGATATGGTTGCCATAAAGTCAGGGCCACATGCCTATCATGAAAATTACCAAACCACCCAACTGGCATCTGACATGTGCCATGTGGGTGAAAAGCTCATCTTCCCAACTGCAGATAAAGGGACTAAGCGCATTTGAAGAGACTACAAGATGCAGTTATGTTCTAGTTCTTTTGATTTCATACGCCTACCCTTTACTTTTATTTTTGGCTTGTGTTTTGTTACACTTGGAACAAAGAGAGGGGATGTCCCAAGAAAATGACAAGATAGTAAGCCTTTACCTTGAAAGAAACTGTTCAAAATAACCGCCATTAGGTTCAATTGTGGTTTCTGACCTACATTCTAAACCAGTTAAAGCACCAAGTACATTAGAACAGGAGTGACAAAGCTTCAACTAAAATGCCAATATAAAACGTTCAAGCCAAATCCAGGCTCAAGTGAGAAAGCTTAGATATGCTTTGCCACACACGAGAAAAGGAAAACACCACTCCTGATTCATGTTATTCCAATTTAAGATTAATTTGCAAGTAGAATTGCCAGGTAGTAACTGACTGGAAAAAATAATTACCCCTTCTCCTTGGCATGTGCGTTATTGAGAAGATCCTGATGGAGAAAGGAGAGGTTAACGCTGTTACTGTCATCTTAATTCTGGTGTCCTCGGGGCCCCCTTGTTGACTGTTCATTAATATCTGTATTTTATACCCCAATATTTTCTGTGAAATTATTATAAGCCAGAACTATATTCACAGAAAATATTGCCCATACACATGATATAGTCAGTCCATTCTATGATGCCATCCTTATTTGAAGCAAAAGATTAATTTCATAAACTGCACCTGAAAAACATTCTTGGAAGAGCTTCAAAGATGAGAACTTCGCCCTGCTATGCCTACCTGTGCTTTTACAAGCCAGTCAGTCCCAAGTGAAAAGTTTCTAAAATGTGTCACTTCACATTCCGGTACAATTAAGTTTTTTTTTTAAGAAAAATACACACATTCAATAGCCAAAATAGTTATTTATTAATAATTTAAGGTTTTACATTCTTATAATAAATTGCATCTCAAAACTTTACACCATGAACATAATGAAGCAACCTAACTCTCGCCCCTCTTCACAATCATATGCACTTCACCTATCAAATGGGTACCCATGCTCACACACACACTTCCAGTTTTATACAAAATTTTTAAAAGGAAAGAAACCAACCCAAAGTATTGCATTAGAGGTCGTGACGCTCCCTGAAGAATTTTGTACAGAGGTAATATACTGTTTAGCACAGCTGAAGTTTAAAAAAAAAAAAAAAGTGAGCCCATTGATTTTGGTGCCTTTCCAAGGTATCCCCTTTAAGACAACACAAGCCAAAATATTTACAAAGGTAAGGCATAGTCAAACTACATTAAGGGGGTGGGGAAAATCACAAGGAAGATATATGAAAGATACTGAAGACTGCACCATAACAAGGTCTCAGCGACTATAGTGTCCATGAAAATGTCATTCAGAATTGGTAAAGTTGAGCATGCTGCAAATATATCCTTTGGATTAGAAAAGAGCAAAGTTTTCCATTTTTTTGTTGTTGCAAGAAGTGGTATACCGCTCTTTCTTCCTTTGGATGATTTCTTTTAAACCCATCAAAGAAAAAACAAACACAGTTCAAACAAACACTGCCAAGTGATTTAAGATCAAATATTTACAATAATCAAATGGAGTATCAGATTTATTTTATCTATTATTAATGTGTGTGTGTGTTTTTTGCAAACTGATACTACAGAGCTGAAACCTGTCTTTGGCTCCTCTATATGCAAAATTGATCAGTCTTCACTGAAGACAACATAGTCAGTTCCAGATGCAAAAAGAAACAGTGGTACAAAGCCCTAAAGAACACATGCTCCTATCCTACCATTGGGTCCTACCCTATTTATCTGGAAGTCCTCAATTCCAGTCCCTGCATGGGTAGGCTGTACACATGGGTATGGAGCAGACCTACTGCCTGTATCTATACAGCAAGTCCTGTTGTTTCCATCGAGAATGGAGCAAATCTCTCCCTTTGTAATAACCAATTCCACATGTGATAACCTTGTCTAACAGACAGCGGGTGTCATTTGGACACCTGGGGCCACAAACAAAGAAAGCAGCCCAGCCGATGCTGCCAAGAGAAACTGCTGAAGGAAAGGACACATCCCAGCTTGGAGGAATGTGGGGCCTTTCACGTGGATTGCCGGGAGTCCACCTGGTAGACATTCTGGTTGGAGGGGGTGGTGAAGTAGAGCTGTTGTGCGGGGACCCGGTTGTCACAGGGGCTGCTGAGTCCCAGCGTCCTCTCGAAGTCCAGCAGTTGGCCCATGAAGTTGAAGTTGGGGGAGATGTTGGATTTCTTCATCTTGACAATGTCATAAGCATCGTTCATTGACAGATTGAGCTTCTGCATAAGATAAGCCACAGTCACGGTGACTGAGCGGCTGATGCCCGCCAAGCAATGCACCAAGACGCCACAGTTTTTGCCCCGGGCTTCATCTGTAAACACAAGAAAGGCAAGCTTTCAGTAGACCGAAAACCACCCTTTGTGAATGATCAGTCTAAAAAGATGATTTTTTTTAAGATTCAGAAAGTAATCGTGTGTGGCAGTTTAGCCCTGCAGGCAGCAAAAAAAAAAAAAATGTATCATTTCGATAAAACATGTACACTGGGCACAATTACATATTTCAGATGTTTTCTGAAAAGGGAGCTTTTGTATTAAGTTTCTGCCAACAAAAAACTCCTTAATGTGTGCATTCTTTGCCTCAGCATGTGAATACCAGAAACCCTGCAATACGGTAGTGAATGCCTTTTGTACAGACAAGCAGACTGCAAGGGTCTATTAAATTATTCCCCAACTGTTGTGCAGCTAACAATGGAGGTATTCAGGCATTTTAAAAGAGAGAGGGAAGTCACAGGGGACAGCCCATTAGGAGGAACAGGATGTCGACATGGCCTGAAAATGAGTTCCTTTGTAATAGGAAATGCATTACAATGCCTGGAGATTCGCTTCTCCAGGCTTCCAGCCCACAGTCCTTCCTGCTGGGCTCAGGTTACCCGCACTGTCTCCCTCTTCACTGGGATCACAGTAACATTCAACTGGATTTTAACATCTAAGCACTCATCGGGGCTTTCCAACAACCAACTTGATGTCATAAAATCGCTCCCAGGTCTTTTAAAATTCTAGAGCAATGCTAGGATTCCTGCCTACCATAAGTACTTCTTTCTAGCCTTCCCCCATCCCAAAGATGGTCGGAATATTCTGAAGTCTGATTGTGAATGCCACCCCTCCCCCGGCATTTCAAATACACCTGTGGTCAATAGCCTTAGCAAAAGGTGCTTTTGATTTTCTTAGCAAGATGCACCAGAATTAAGAATATTAGAGACCGGTAGACTGACAAATTAGCAAGCAGCAAGAAAGACTGAAAGCGTAAAACTCCGTGAGCTAAGACTTTTGCATTTAAAAGTGAGCGAGCACTGTACATGAGTCTCACCTATGAAAGAAATGGCCTCAGGGAAAAACTGGGACAGGTTTTGGCTCCAGTGATCCGAGATGGGGATCTGCTTGTATTTAAACTCTCCTGCGTTCTCAAAGAGATTCGGCAAATTGGGGGTGACGTTCAAGATGTACTTGATGCCGAACTCCTCCAGCACGTCCAGGTTGGTGGAGTCCTTGGCACAGCCCAAGTAAAGGAAGGGCAAGATCTCCACGGGGAAAGAAGGCTGGCTGTTGGACAGCGGGCTGCCATCCGAGTCCGTTGCACTATTGGGGTCTCGGTCGAGGTCAGACTCAATGTCCGAGGAGGAGTCGGAGCTGATCCGCAGGCCCCCGAGCCCCAACACGGGCAACGGCGGCGAGCTGCTGCTACTCGAGCCGTCTAGATTGGTCTCGCAGTGCAGGGCGAACTCGGCTTGGAACTTACTGAAGCCACCTGCCAGGACGAGAAAAGCAACCGTGTAACTCGAGATCCCGTAGTAGTTTTCACAGCTTTGGAAGCCGCAGCCGGGCGCTGGAAACGCCACAGCACCTCACGACCCCCCCACCCCCCACCCCGACACACAGAACCAGATGTATCAAGACACTTAAACGTGCACCCTTGGAAATGGAACGAACGGGCCCGCCTCCCCTGGGAGCCCTTCTTCTTTTGAATCCGGAAATGCACAAAATGGCAACTTTCCTGAATATTCCGAGGGGCTAAGAAAATGCCAGTATGCACCCCAACGACCTCTCCCACCCTGCAAATTTTAACTCCAAACCGAACGATAGAAAGCAAGGCAAGGTGGAGAACATATCCTGCGGGTGCCTGCTCCCCGGAAGCGGGTGAATTCTGCGCCGGCCTGGCTCCGCGGTGCGGGACGCGCGACGTTCGCAGCCCGCAGCGAGCGGACGGCCCCCGGCTGGGCAGCGCGGCCCCGAAGCGCCAGCCAAGCGCAGCCCGCACCTCCCGCCCGGCCCCGCGCGCCCCGCTCCCCGGCACCTACCTTCCAGGTAGAAGGCCCGGCAGCCCTCGTCCTTGAGCTTCTTCAGCAGCAGCCCCAGCACCGACTCGCCCCCCGTGTTCTCGTTCCAGTCGCTGCTGCTCTCGTCGTACAGCACCACCGTGTCGGTGCCGCAGCGCCGGGTGAAGCGGTCACGGTCCTCGCCGCGCGTGAAGAGCGCGTGCACGGGCAGGTTGCCCTTCTGCAGGCGCCGCAGCATGATGCCCGGGATGGCCACGTTGATGGCTGACTCGATGTGGGACGACTCGTACAGCTCCTGCGGCCGGCAGTCCATCAGCAGCAGCCGCTCGTTGCCCAGCTCCAGCTGCTCGTTGAGCCACGCCACCGTCTTGCTGATCGCCATTTCCGACGCGAAGGGCACGGGTCTGAGCGTATCTATCATGGGGGTCGCGCTGCGAGAGAGGGTGGGGTGCCTAGCAGACGCCCCGCGGGGCAGGCATAGGCCGAGCGCGCCACGCGAAGCCGCCGCTCACGGAGCGGGGTTGGATCCCACCTCGCTCGTCCCCCACAGCGTTAGCGGCTGGGGAAGGCGAGCCCGAAGGGGAGCCGGCGGTTTCCTCTGCGCCCGGCTGCAGCCGCTCGCTCTCGGTGTCAATGAATCGCTCTGAATGAAGCTGCCCAGTTTTGTTTCTCCCCAGTGAATGAAATCCAATTAATCTGGACTCCGGGCTACCGAGAGGGGAGGAAGAAAAACAGTCCGGCGGCTCCTAATCCCTCCCTCCAAGGCTGCACCTCAAATCCACCCGAGCGTCTCTCTCTCCTCAGATTATTCAAGCCTCGCACTCTCTCTGTCTGCCTCGGCCTCAGCCCTCGCACACCCCCTGCGCAAGGCAGCTCCTCAATGGATACAAACAGCGAGCGTCTCAATGGATACATTCTCCCGGCCAGCCAATGAGCGCGCTGCGGAAGGGGCTGTTGCCGTGGAGACGGACCGGCTGGAACAGGTTGTGTTGATGAATTGTTAATGAGTTTGTCATTCACAAAAACGGAAAGGAATTTCCGCTCCGGATAAGCCCCAGTGCAAACAAGCTGCAACAGCGGCCTCGGCGGGAGGAAGGAGAAAGAGGAGGAGGCGGCGGCGGAGGAGCAGGGCACATAAACCAGGGCACTTCAGTTGTCTCATGTTTCCTTCTGTTGAGAGTTCACACTTCGCGTCGGAACTTTTTGCGCACAAATGGTGCAATTAGCAGGCACAAAAGCCCTTGTTCGTGACGCCTGTGCTCGCAAGCTGGCTTTAGGAAAACTTGCGCTGACTTTTTTTTCCTTTTTTATTCCCTTTAAACTCATTTGGACTGGGGTTCGCCTTACCCCTCCTCCCCCGCCCTCCTTCAGGCGGTGTGACATTTGTTTGCCAGTTTAAAAAGCCCAATTCTGTTTGCTCTGATGTTCTTTTAGCCGAGGCTGTGTTGGGGCTGCTGGACTGCCTGGGCTTTAGTGACCGGTGAGGTGTTAAATGTTAATCCAACGCCTTTGGAAACAAACCAGGATTATATTGAAACATTTTTTAAAGCAAGCAAACAAGGATCTGTTGTTCAGATAATAGGAATCAAGCTTTTTAAAAATAGCGTTTTAATCATTATTTTTAAACAGTGGAGACTGCAGAAACAAACTTGTTGGGACAGTCTGATGCTTTTATCCCCCTCCAGCGGCGTGGAGCGTTAGGAGCCAGAACCATTGTTCCTGTGATCCCGGCTCCCGCGCCTGTCACCCACCACGCGCCGAGGGGGTGGGGGTCGCGCTGGTTCCTTATTTCTGGGCAGGAAGCTCGGCTTCCGAAAAAAGGAGCTGATCGGGCGGGAGCACCTGCGCGAGGTGCACTAGGGCACCCGGAGCCTTCGGGCCGTCCCACCATCGGGGAGGCACGGGGAAGTCCTCCCGCAAGGCCTGCAGGTTGTAGGGATAAACTGGGCTCGGCGAGCGGTTACTGTGTAGACAGAGAAGCATGTCAAAGGGGAGCCTGCTCACACCCCCACCCCCACCCCCACCCCCACCCCCACCACTCTCTTCGCAGCGTGAACCGCAGCCCCCTCCCCTGCGTCACGGGGCTCTCGCGGAGGACGGCCCGCGCCTGCGCATTGCACTCCTTGTCATCTCCCCCCCCCCCCCCCCCCGTCACCCCTGTCTCCTCGCAAGGTGGGCGCCGTACGTGGGGCGACTCCGCTGATGGTGCGGGGCTGTGGGCTCCGTGGCGGCCCGGGGAGGGTGAGGGGGGTGCATGCCGGGATCCCCTGGCTCCTCAGGAGGGCTGGGAGTCCCGGGGAACGTCTCTGCAGCTCTGCAGAGCCAACAGGTAACCGGGGAGGTGTTGGCCCAGCCTCCCAGCAGCGCTCGGCCGAGGCGCCGGGGCGCGGGGTGGGCCAGCCGGGGGCCGGATGGAGGCGGGGCCCGGCCGGGGCCTCGGCGACGGGGAGGCGCAGTCTGGGGCGCGGAGCTCCATTGTTACATAAAGACGCCGGGGCCTGCCTCTCCGGAGCGGAAAACCACCTGTGCGCGGCCGGCGGCGCTGGGGCGGGGAGGGGGGGCCGAGGCCGGAAGGCGCGGGCCCTAATCCGGCCTCCCCTCCCTAACCCCTGGCGGAGAAGAGGCCGCTCATTGTGCGGCCGCCGCCAGGGAGGCGGAAGCGGGGGCGGGGGCCTGGCCCGGAGCGGCTGTTCCGAGCGCCCCTCCCGGCGCGCTGTGCCCATCGCAAGTGTAACGGAGGGCACCTGAGGTCGTGGGGTCTCCCTCAGCCAGACTCCCGCACCCACGGGCCAGCCTGCTGACGCCCCAATCCAATTTGCATGTTCAGTCACCCGCCTCTTCCCTGGTTTGGGGGATGTGAGCTAAAAAAAGCAGGCTGCGAGGCCCCGGTTGCCAATTTCGGAGCTCTGCCGCAGGCGGGCCGCCCCGGGAGGAGCGTGTGCGACGGAGGCGGGGGTGGCCGTGCGCCTCTCCCCGCTCCTTTTTTGGGCATGCCTTGGAACAAAATTCCCATCTTTTACTGGATATCCCCCAGTCCCAGCTGGGGTAGGCCTGCGCTGGATTTGACGCCTCCGATCCGCCCCCACCTGTTCCAGGCGTTCCCAACCCAAGGCGTTTCAGTCCCCGGGACCTGGAGGCGAGGAGGGGAGAGGCAGGGCGCCCTGCTGTAGGACTGAGAGGAGCGCACTCTTTCAGCCGGGACCTCCCGCAGAAAAGGAGGGAGGGACCCTGGTTTCTATTTAATTGTGTATTGATTTCAGAGAGGAAGGGAGAGGGGGAGATAGAAACATCAATGAAGAGAGAGAATCATTGATTGGCTGCCTCCTGCAAGCCCCCCCCCCCTCACTGGGACCCGGCAACTGGGGCGTGTGCCCTTGACCAGAATCGAACCCGGACCCTTCAGTCTACAGGCCCATGCTCTATCCACTGGACCAAATTGGCTAGGGCTCTATTTAGCTATTTTTAAAATGCAGTTACCTGAACCTGGGCGTAAATTTGGGAGGATAATCGCAACACTTTGCAAACTTGAAGGTGGAAACATTTAGTCGGACCCGTGCTGATGAACGCTACCGCAGCGGAATGTCGGTCCTTCTCGTCACGTTTTCCAAAACGGCAGCGCCCTCCCCTGCGTCGCGGGGCACCGGTCGGGCCGCTCGGTCCTAAAACAGGCGCCGTAAAGAACCTCGGAGCCGGGCGGCCCGGGTTTAAATTGTGCCCCAATCGCTTCCTACACACTCGACCGTGGTTAAATCTTCTAACTGTTCTACGCCGCAGTCTCCCGCGGTGGCAAAATGAAGATAAAAGTATCTGCGATGATTGGATGGGTAAAGCGAAATGCCCTAACTTGGTGTGCTGTTAGCTGATGATACTATTTTCATCGCTCTGAATTCCGAACCTGTGCAGATGCCTGAGTCCTTTCCATCCCAAAGACCCCCATGGCGGGCTGCCTCACAGCTCGCCTGGAATTGGCTAGTCTACAGAGAAACCCTCTGAGAAACTGCCCTGAGCGGTTTAATCCATCCCAATCCGGCTGCCAAGCAAAGCAGGTGCTGTTACAGACCAGGGTCAAAATCCTTTAACTGGGTTAAGGGACAGAAAGTACCCAGTTACCTTTCTGACTTCTCCCTCAGGGGTCCTTTTTTAAAATGCCCTGTTTCTTCTCCACCCACACCAAAATGATCTAATAGAAATAATAGTATTGGGCATTTACTACATGGTAGGCATGGTACCGATTTCTCTAAGTTCATAACTTTGGTCAGTCTTCAGAAAACCCAGGTAAATTATCTCCATTCACAGATGAATGAATTTGCCTGAGGTCACACATTAGGAAATGGTGGGGCCAGGATTTGAGACCAGACCTTTAAGGATTAACCACATACATGTAAGTAACACAGGATGTTGTAGAGATCATACTACACTGTGCTGTTCCCTGCTGGAATGTGCAGGATTAAGGTCTGCCTTTTGAATTTTGACCACCAGAGTCACATTATCTCTGTTGCACCCTCCCCACACATGTTAGGGTCAAAAGTTAGACTTACTCTTCTGCTCCTTCTGCATCTGGTGGTTTTCTTGGACTGTATGCACCTCTTCATTTAGTTAACCACTCAGTAAATGTTGCACATTGTTCTCCCTTACAGTGTGTTTTGGATCATCACAACTACCGTTACTTACCTAGCTGTCTGTGTAGCACATGGGCCTGGGTTTAAATCTTAGCTCTGCCACTCACTTGTAGTCTGACAGAGGGCAGTTACTAACCTCTCTGTGCCTCCATTCGTGCATTCATTCGCTCATTTATTCCAGGTTCCAGAAAGCAGCAGTGAGTAAGATAAGAATACCTGCCTTCCCAGAGCTTGCATCCTATTGAGGACAGACAACAAATAACAGAAATAATTATACAGTATATTAGAAAGTGAACGTGCTATGGAGAAAAATAAAGCAAGGAAAGCAGGAGCGTGCAAAATTCGGATTAGTTATAATCCTCAGAGGACTGGGAGGATTAGAGACAACCTAGGTGACATACAAAAAGTGTTGGGCACAATATGGGGACTCAAATGATGACTTTTTAAAACTCACTGCTTTATTCCTGCACAGAGCTGACTTGCTGTTGCTGATGATCCTGTCTTGAATCTCCTCTTCCTGGCCCTGTCACCCAGCCCCGCAGGAAACATTCTCAAAAGCGGTCTAACAACTGGAACAGTGGTCGGCAAACTCATTAGTCAACAGAGCCAAATATCAACAGTACAACAATTGAAATTTCCTTTGAGAGCCACATTTTTTTAACTTAAACTTCTCCTAACGCCACTTCTTCAAAATAGACTCGCCCAGGCCGTGGTATTTTGTGGAAGAGCCACACTCAAGGGGCCAAAGAGCCGCATGTGGCTCTCAAGCCGCAGTTTGCCGACCACGGAACTGGAAGAATCACTGTCTTCCTTACTTCCAGAGGCCCTGGTTCCCTGCTTAGGGTGTGATTCATGTGTAGAGGGCTGTGTCTATGTGCAGGGAAGCAATTTCCGAGATCCTAATTTCTCTGTGTGTGTGTATGCGTGGGCATGTACCTAGAACCCGGGCTTGAATTCTTGCCCCTGGGAAGCTGCTTAAAAGCGTCTTTTGGTTGTGAATGTTTGCTTGACTATTGAAGAAGCATTCCGGCTTTGCAGGAATTTTCCTGCCTCAAGGACACTTGGGATTTAAGTGACCCAAAAGGGTTATTAGCATGACCTCTAATCTTCTTGGAGTAATCGCTATGAATACAATGACATTTATTAGCACGTCATGTGAAAATAGTTACACGGATTTTCAGCTAATAGGGAGAGCATGTTTTGGAAGGTCTGACTTAAAATGTAGTCTTGTGGCATATTCAAGATTCACTTTTAGAAGTCCCGGGGAGCCCTCAAAGTGACAGAAGCTTTCAGACCAGCTAAACCTCAGGATGGAATTTAACTGCATTTGAGAAATATCTTTGAAATAGTCTGCTTAGAAATAAAGGGCATATGGGGTTCAGAACTATTGCTGAGGACTCTTGGCAGATTCCTCAAAAAAAGACAGCGAGTTATGTCTGATCAGCAGGAACCGAAGAGGCCCAAAGGACTGACAGTAGGGTAGGCTGTGCACAGAGAAAACCAAAAGGAGTTTCAAATATGTGCCCCAAATTAAAAGCACGCCTGCAGTTCCGGGTTTGCAATCAAACAGCTTCTCATTGGCAGCTTTACGGAGCTTGCCCAGGGTGAGGGCTGCAGGGGTAACGCTTTTCCTAAACAGTTCAGGAGTCGGGGAAGGCCGGCTAGGTTAGATGGCACTAACAGGTAAGCTGGTCGGTAGCAGTGCCAGAATCACACGCCCACAGGCACATCTAGGGGGTGGTTGGAGCATTCCTATCAACGACATGCACTTGAACATCTTACCAGAATGATACAACCAGCAGAAAAATGGGAACCAATGTGAAATTTAGACCTTGGCCCCAATCAGTCTAAGCTTTCAAAAATGATGGTTTTCATCCCTGCTTTCTTGTGTTTCTGTTCCATCACCTGAGGGGATGCACATAATTTACATTCGGGATCCCATAGAGACTTTACCTAGAAGATTATTTTGAAGTCTTTACCAAGAAATTTCATTTAAAGATAACAATGTTGATTTCTTCTTTCAAAAGCTTAGTCCCTTTCATTCCAGCGGGAAAACATTAATTCTTCCCTCTAATCCTTTATTTTCACAAAGTAGGAAATGTAAAAGCACATGTAAATGTGTATTCGAGAAGTCCCCAGGAAGCTGCGTCTCTGCAGGACAGCTGAGCTCGCTTGTTTTAGGGGGGATGGGGATGGACTACAGCACCTTGCTTCCCTTTGTACTGTTTCCAAAGACCCAGGGATGATTCTTAGAGGGAAATTGGGCTTATGTTGCCTTCCAGGGAGGCCAGGGACTATATGTGTTCATCTTTCCAGAACCTTCCTGGTCATGTTATGAAGCGTCATGTGTGCAGCCTCCTCGGCATTAGCCGTGGTGCATCTACACGCAGATGACTTGCCTCTGCCTCCATGTGTGAACCATGTTTTCTCTGGTGACTTTTCTTGTCTTCCTTTATTTGCTCAGATATGTGCAGCACAAATAGCTGTTGTGTAAGAGAACTCATTACGTTTCTAAGTAGGGACTATTTCCTGTCAGCCCATTTTTGCCTTAGCAATCAGTGGAAATGACTATGTGTGTCCCCATCACAAGGAATGCTTTTGCTCAGTTTATCAAACTTAAGAACTCACAGATCCTCCAAGAATATGTTGGTGGAACTCCAGGGGCCTCCAGGCTCCAGTCTAAGCAATACTGCTTTAGGCCATTTGATAGATAATTATAAAAGTTATACATATACACTGAGTGGCCAGATTATTATGATCTCTGAACGCATGATAACCTGGCCACTCAGTGTGTGTGTGTGTGTGTGTGTGTGTGTGTGTGTGTGTGTGTGGTCGGACATCCCTCAAGGGGTCCCAGATTGGAGAGGGTGCAGGCTGGACTTAGGGACACCCCCCCCCCCCCGTGCACAAATTTCGTGCACTGGGCCTCTAGTATATATATTAGAGGTCCGGTGCATGAATTCGTGCATGGGTGGGGTCTGGCCAGGGGGAGGGGATATAGGAGGTTGGCTGGCCTGCCTGCTGGTTGAACTCCTGGTTGAGGGGACAATTTGCATATTAGCCTTTTATTATATAGGATATACACTGAGTGGACAGATTATTATGCATTCAGAGATCATAAAAAATCTGGCCACTCAGTATGTGTGTTGTGTGTGTGGATATATCCTATATCCTATCTAATAAAAGGGTAATATGCAAATTAACCATCACTCTGTCACAAAGATGGAGGTGCCCATAGCCACAAGATGGTGGCACCCAGTCCCCTCAGCTCCACCAGAGTCCATGAGCGGCCTGGCGGAATGCTTGCTTCATTGCAGGCTGCAGCGGTGATGGGCAAGGACGGAGTGGGATGGGGATGCTACATCCAGTCTGGGCGCTGCAGCGGGGTGCTATGTGCGGATGGAGTGCCCAGCCCACGTAGGAGCTTGGGCGGTGGGGGATGGGGAGCCCCTATTTGGGGAACGGACGCGCAAAGAGGATCAGCATGGCCGCACAAAGCACGCCCGCCTCCTCTGGAGGAATTCCAAGGAGAGAGAGGCGGGGAACGTCAGGCTTCAGCTGCGCCTGCCACCTGTGGGCAGCGCCGCTTTCACTAACTCGCTCACTCGCTGCAGGCTCACTCCTTCTGGGATGTGGATTAGCGGCCATCGGTTCCTGGTTAGAGGGCCGCTGCCTCCCTCCCCAGGACAGGCAGGACAATTCACATAGGAAACTAGGGTGATGCCCCCTTAAAGGGCCCGACTCCCTGAAAACCAGACTCACCCAAAAAGGATAAGCTCTTTGCTATTTTACTGATCCGTCACCTTTAAGCATCATTCACACATTAGACACTTTATCCCTATCGTTAGAACATTATAAAATAGATGTGTCCTTTTTTAAACTTTATTTTCCAGATAAGGAGAGGTAGACTCAGGGTCTGAATCCACAATTGTCTGGGTGGAAAGCTTCTGTTCAGCTCTGAAAGCTGGGCATGTGGTAGTGGACGACCATCCCCAAAATACTAGATGGTGAAAGAAGGAGCTGGAAATGAGACAAAATGGTATGTGTGCATCTTCAAAGGAAAGTGGATGCTGCTCCAGTCTAGGCACTTTCTAGGAGACCTTGACAATTATTGGCAAGCTGCCATTCTGAAACAAGCAAAGGTGAGGAAGGAGTACAGCTAATGCAGAATGGAAACTGCAGTTTGGGCAGGTCAAGAACTTTGACCTAGCAATGCAATACCATCAGAGTTGGGATGTTCTCGGATTCTCAGAACTTTGCAATTGATTTCTATTGTTTGCTTCAAGAAATTTCAAGCAAATGCCCTGAGATACCTGTTTTTACTGTACACACATATACACACCTCTAAATCTTTTTGACCTTGCTGAAAAGGTATTATATAATAGAAAACATTACATGTCAGTTTTGTTCTCAGGAACAGAAAAACAATCCATGCAAAATTTTGAAAAATTATTTTAGTAGATTGCTTTACCAGTCCTCTTAGTTACTGATGTGAGCAGCCAGGAAATCACATTGTCTCAGTGTGCCAAGAGACCAGGATAAATTGGGGGCGTTGGGGATGCTGATTGCTTAGGAGGGATTTCCCAGCTGTCTGGGGCTCACCGGCTGAAGCAGCAGGCATTTTCTCCCCTTCATCGCTGCCGGCTCACGGCCATTCCTGTTGACTGCATATTCTACAAAAAGGGGATTGGGAGTCTACTGGCCCTAGCAATTAATGTTCCATTCTCCCTCAGTGATCTAGGTTTGCAGTCGCTGATGGGAGCTCCCATTTATACACTCATCTCAGAAGTCTCATCCTCTGGGATGTTCCTTCCTCTGACTTTCCTGTGTAGCAGGAACTTTTCAAATGGGGGAGAAGGAGGGAGTGTCAGAGCCACTAGGGATGAGAGCCACCTGACTGGAAGGAATCTTCCATTCCTAGGCGAAGGGTGCTTGCTGTGCTGCAGGCCACGTTGTAGCCTTGAGTAAACAGGCCGCCTGCTAACACAGTTTATATAGTCATTCTGCACATATATGAGCCCAAGGTTATTTTATTAAATGTCTGACAAGTATGCATCTTTTGTAGTACCCCTGTCCTCCAACATCTTTTGTAGTATTCCCATCCGCCAAAGCCTAAAACCTTGCCAGGTCATGCTCCTCCTCTCCCACTTCCTCTCCCTCCCCCTTACCCTCACCTAACCAGTTTCCCAGGGAAAAGGCCTTTACGGTGTAATTTCTCTGCCCTTTTGTTACATTGTCTGTATGGTTATTTGCTTTTAACTAATTGAGTATAACTATCCTAGTACTCTAATGCTTTAGGGATGGGTAATTAGCTGTGACCTTCTTTAATATGAAACAATGCCTTAGACTGGGTGACCTGCAGGATTTTTAAAATTTAGCATAAAGGATGTTTAAAAAATATTTCTGTTGCTGAAATTGGTGGCATTTCTAATATGTGATTGTTAGAGAAGATGTGTGTGTGTGTGTGTGTGTGTGTGTGTGTGTGTGTGTGTGTGTGTGTAATCATCCCATCAACATGACAAGGCCTGTGGATCTTGCAGGACCAAGATATCAGAAGGCAGCCAGCCCACCTGCATATGTAACCACATGGCCTCTAAGCACCCCGGAACCTCCCATCCTTCACTTCAGCTGCTCCATGACTTGGGGCAGCTGGGATCCTGCTCCCAGTGAGACTCCAAACCTGCCGGTTCTGATTTTAGAACACTGCGGCTTTTCCTTCAGTGCGGCCCTTTCTGCAAGGGCTGTCAATCAAAGAATTGAGGGTAGAGATGTGAGAAATGCTCACCTGTCTGAATTCAAATAATGAACTCGGAGACATAAGTATGGCAAAAATGAGCCTTTTAATATGTTCTTGTAAGAGTGGGTGGCCCTCTGGTTGTACAGGCACACACAGAATAGTAATCATAGGCTATTTATCCCCTGGGGTGTGAGAGTCCCTCCTCCGGTTCCTCACTGGCTGAGTACTATGGGTTTAATAGTTTCCCTACGTCACCTAGGTCTTATTGTCTCCTATTGGGCCATTTACAAAAAATGGGCTGAGGCCTTTTCTAATTGTCTCCACCTCCCCCTATTTAGTTGAGGCAGCGTGAGGTGTTCCGTCCTGGGCATCTCAGGGGTTTCCACCATGCTGCTGGCTCACATACACAGTTCTCATGTGCATTTGCCTAAAAGAAAGTTTCTCTTGACAACACCATCGTGTTTGAGCACCCATTGTGGGTCTAGAACTAAATTGACTGTTGGGACATATAGGGATGAGTAAGATTCAAACCCTTTGTCACAAAAAATAAGTTTTATTGGGGAGGTTATACACATGCCCAGGTAGCTAGAACGTGACCAAACAAATGTAGTACAGTAATTGCTATAGAAAGGAAATGCAGACTAGAAGAGGGAATGTTTCATCAACCTTGGGTGCTGGGAAGTGTCCCACTTAGATCCTTATGAGTAAGCAGACTTCTCCCTCTCCCCATCCCAGATGGGAAAAGAAAAGCACTGTAGGCTAGAGAGACAGCCAACATGAGCAAAGGTTTGGAGACATGGACGTGTATGACAGCTGGGGTGCAGTTCAGCAGAATGGAGGGTGCAGAGTGGCAAAGAACATAGGAAAGGTAGCTTAAAGATAAAATGGGCCTGGCCAGCATGGCTCAGTGGTTGAATGTCGACCTATGAACCAGAAGGTCACAGTTTAATTCCTGTAAGGGCCAGGGCACATGCCTGATTGCAGGCTGTATCCCAGTGGGGGGCATGCAGGAGGCTGCTGATCAATGATTCTCTCTCATTGTTGATGTGTCTATCTCTCCTTCTCTCTTCCTCTCTGAAATCACTAAAAATATATTTTTTAAAAGGTGAAGTGGGCTTTGGATGTGATGCTAAGGAGTCTGGAATTTTTCTTTAGGCAGTGATAAGTCATCAAAAATATTTATACGGGGGTGTGACATAATTTCAGAATATGATTCTGGTAACAAAGAGGTGAGTAAACTGCAAGGGAAAGAGAAACTGGAGGCAGAGAATCCAATTAGGAAGCAATTGTCTAGGAAAATGATGCCACGCCACCACAATTGTCCTGTTCCTGAAATAATCACCTCTTCCTTCTGGGGCTAGGAAAACCTCTGCTGTGACTCAGAGTCCCTCCCTATTAATGGAAGATGACAAAATACTTATCTTACCTCACGCAGGGAGGCACTGAGAGATCCTTGTAATTGTAGCCAGGAAAGAGGGGGAGATGCTATTCTAATGCCAGTGGTGCAGTCCGTTTCAGGGGAGAGAAACTGCCTTTTGCCTCTAAATTTTAATTATAAAAACTTTAAACCTACAGAAAAGTTGAAGTTGAGTGGAAGCACAGAAACACTCTTTGGAGGGGAGCTTCTGCCAAAGTAGCCAGTACTCACTACCCCAGAAGTAGCATTTCTAATACAAGCGTCCATTGCTTTAGGATGAAAATGCCATTGCAACACGTTTGGTTACAAACACTGTTCCATAAAGTGAGGTTTTGTAAAGAAAGGCCCGTCTCCCCTTTGTTTTTTGCTACAAATAAAAGTGTAAGAAAAGTTACTCCTATTGCTCCTGCTGCTGAAATGGGGTGGGGGCACCACAATAGAAGTTAAACAGTTGTTTAAGTGAAGAGTTGGGCAAAGTGCCTTCCGATGCTGCTTGAGTGTTAGATCTGAGAGTCTGCCTGGTAGCCAGGGGCAGCTGGTGGTGTCTTTTGCCATCTGCTGTCTGGTCCTTTCTGAAAGATAGGTCTCCGTTGCTTTGCCCAGAACCACATCAGAAGTCTCTCCTCTTTTTGAAAAAAGGCCATTGGTGTCTATCACAGAATGTACTATAGACTGAAACAAAAATCTATGCTTGATATGTCTGCTGAGTTGGTGCAAGATATTCTGAGGGATAAAAAGATAAATCACCTGGGGACACTCCCCTGAAGAAGTCAACAGGTGGGGTCAATGACCTAAGAGGGAATGTGACAAAGGTAGCATTCGGTGTGCTGTTAGAACAGTATCAAAGTTCAAGATCCAAAAGAACAGTCGTGTTAGATAACTGATAGTTCTTCCATCCCAGGATAGGACAATGTAGACACACAAGGAACTCAACATGAAAACTAAAGAGTATATGTAATAAGAAGACATGTCAGGAATACATACAAGAAAGATAATATGTGCTACTTTCTGAGGTACATTTATGTAATGACTAGTTCTTTCAAATGGGAATAGTGCTCTGGTACAGTAAATTATTCTGATTCATTTGTTCTCTCTTAATATAACATCGCTTGGGAAACTTAACTGGTGAAATTTTTCACAAAGCAGCTGGGAGATTATAGAAGAACTAGAGGCCCGGTGCATGAAATTTATGCATGGGGGAGGGGTCCCCTCAGCCCAGCCTGCGTCCTCTCCAATCTGGGACCCGTCGATCATCCCTCTCACAATCCTGGACTGCTGGCTCCTAACTGCTCACCTGCCTGCCTGCCTAATTGCCCCTCACTGACCCCCTGCCAGCCTGATCACCCCTAATCACTTCTGCCTGCTGGTCTGATTGCCCCTAACTGCTCTCCCCCCGCTGGCCTGGTCGTCCATTACTGCCCATGCCTTCTGGCCTGGTCGCCCCCAACTGCCCCCCCTGCTGCCCTGGTCACCCCTAACTGCCCCCCCCCCCCCCCGCCGGCCTGGTCACCTCCAACTGCCCCCCTCTGCCGGCCTGGTCGCCCCCAACTGCCCTCCCTGCCGGCCTGGTCGCCCCACACAGCCTGCTGTTTGATCACTTGGTCACCCCTCACTGCCCCCCCTGCCGGCCTGGTTGCCCCACGCAGCCTACTGTTCGGTCATCTGGTTGTTTAGGTCATGACAGCCCCTGGCTTTTTATATATTAGGATAAGCCTTTTTAATCCTTAAACAAATTAGTTTTTATCTTAAGGGCAGTTTAAATATCACACCATCACAGTCTGCATTTGAATGTACTCATCTATTACTTGTTAGATTCCTTTACTGCAATGAACTCAAGGAAAACAACTAGACTTATGGCTGTGCTGACAACAAAGTATCAGTTATAGAGGAAAGTAATAAAGATTTATGCATGTATTAATAAAGTAATAAAAGCCTAATATGTTAAGTGTCCAACTGTTGGACCATTCGACCGGTAGCTATGATGCGCACTGACCACCAGGGGGCAGATGCTCAACTCACAGGCATGGAAACATGGAACAGACTGATGAATCTCAGAAGGAAGGGGGAAGGGAGGAGGATGGGAAGAGATTAACCAAAGATCTTTTATGCATACTAGAGGCCTGGTGCATGGATTCGTGCACCGGTGGAGTTCCTCCGGCTGGCCTGCGGGAATCGGGCTGCAACCGGCAGTCTGGTATCCCCCGAAGAGTCCCAGATTGCAAGAGGGCACAGACCAGGCTGAGGGACCCCACTGGTGCACGAATCCGTGCACTGGACCTCTAGTTTATTAATAAAGTAATGTGGCCATTTGATAATTTTAATTTTTTAACATTGATTTGAGAGAGAGAGAAACATCAATCGGTAGCCTACCATACACGCCCCAACTGGGGATCAAACCCAAAACCTAGGTATGTGCCTTGACCAGGAATTGAACCTGCAACCTTTTGGTGCACGGGATAACACACCAATCAACTGTGCTACCTGGCCAGGGCTAATAATTCTAATTTCTGATTCAATATTTAAAAGTGACTTATCTTTTAAAAAATGCATAAGCCACACATTGGGAGAAAACATTTTGCAGAAGATAAATCTGATAAAGGACTGTTATCTAACATATACAAAGAACTCTTAAAACTCACCAATATGAAAATGAACAATCTGGTTTAAAAATGGACCAGATTGGACACCTCCCTGAAGAAGATATACAGGTGGCAGGGAGCATATGAAAAGAAGTTCCACATCCTGTGTCATCAGAAAGCAAATCAAAACCACAATGAGGTAGCATGGCACACCTATTAGACTGGCCAAATCCGAAACACTGACAACAAATGCAAAATGGTACATCCACTTTGGAAGAAAGACAGTTTGGCAACTTCTTATAAAACTAAACATACTCTTTATTATATGATCCAGCAATCATGCTCCTTAGAGTTGAAAACCTGCACATGGATGTTTCTAGCAGCTTTATTCATAACTGCTGAAACTTGGAAACAACCACGATGTCCTTCAGTAGGTGAATGAATAACTAAACTGTGGTACATCCAGACAAAGGAATATTAATCAGCACCAACAAGAAATAAGCTCTGAGGCCATGAAAGACATGGAGGAAGCTTAAATGCATATTACTAAGTGAAAGAAGCCAATCTGAAAAGGCCACATACTGTATGATTCCAGCCATGTGACATCTGGAAAAGGCAAAACGCTCAGGATAGGAAAAAGATCAGTGATTACCAGGGTTGTAGGAAGGGGAGGATGAATTGGTGGAGCACAAAGGATTTTTAGGGCTGTGAAACTATTCTGTATAAGAGTGCATACATATTATTATACATTTGTTAAAACCCATGGAATGTGCACCAGCAAGAGTGAGCCTTTATGTAAACTATGGATTTTGGGTGATAATAATGTGTCAATGTAGGTTCATTGATTGTGTACTTCTCTGATTCGGGAAGTTGATAATGGGGGAGGCTGTGCATGTGTGGGGATGGGGAAATATGGAAATCTCTATTTCCTGCTCAGTTTTGTTCTAAATCTAAAACTGCTTTAAAAATAAAGTTTTAGTTATTAAAAACAAATGTGTATGCTGCTGCCCAGTAACTTAGAACTACAGAATATAGTTTTTCCATGAATTAGATGAAAGCCCTTTTTCAAATGTCTACACATATTATTCAATTTTTGTTTCTCTTAAAAAACAAAACATTATTGAGTTATAGGTAATACTTGTACATGAAATAACATCGAAAAGGAAAGAGGTATAGAGTAAAAATCTCTCCTAACCACCCAGAAGCAACCAGTTAACTAGTTTTTGTATATACTCCCAAAGAGAGAGTCTATGAATCTACAAGCATTTACATTTAATATTATTAATGTTATTGGTACACAATTGCAGCAGACTAAAATACAGAGTGCAATTTGATTTTTCACTCAACGCATTTTGGAGATCAGCTCATATCAGAAAACATAAAACTACCTAATTATTTTTAAAAATATATTTTTTTAAATTGATTTCAGAGAGGAAGGGAGAGGGAGAGAGATAAAAACATCAATGAAGAAAGAGAATCATTGATTGGCTGTCTCCTTCACACCCCACACTAGGAATGGAGCCCACAACCTAGGTACATGCCCTGACCAGGACTCAAACCATGATATCCATGACTCAACTACTGAGCCACATCAGCCAGGCTCATTCTTTTTAATGGGTATCTAGTATTCCATTGCACCACAAGGATTTACTTATGCAGTCTTTCTATTGATGGACATTGAGGTTGTTTGTTATCTTATTTTGCTATTGCAAGAAATGACTGTAGTGAATATACCTTTACACATTCATCTACTTTTTATATGAGTTCTAGAGGCCTGGTGAGTGAAATTCATGCACTGGCGGGGGGGGGGGGGGGTGGAGGGGGAGGTCCCTCAGCCCGGCCTGCGCCCTCTCACAGTCTGGACCCCTCAGGGGATGTCTGACTGCCGGCTTGAAATCCGGGATTCCTCGCTCCTAACTCCTGCCTGCTCACTCACCACTCAGCTCGCTGCTCCTTAGCAGCAGGCTCCTTACCACTCAACTCGCTGCTCCTTAGCACTGTCGTAGAGGCGGGAAAGGCTCTCGCCACCGCCACTGCACTCGCCAGCTGTGATCCCAGCTTCTGGCTGAGTGGCGCTTCCCCTGTGGGAATGCACTGACCACAAGGGGGCAGCTCCTACATTGAGCATCTGCCCCCTGGTGGTCAAAGCGCATCATAGCGACTGGTCATTTCGCAGTAAAGGTTGCTTAGGCTATTATATATATAGATGTTGGTAGGAAAAATTCTTAGATGTGGACTTGCTTGGTGTATGTAAATTTATCCTATCTAATAATAGAGTAATATGCAAATTAGCCATCACTCCGCGACAAAAATGGCGGCCCCCATAGCCACAAGATGGCTGCGCCCAGTTACCTCAGAGCGGGGAAAGCAGGGCATGGCGGCTTCCGGACCGCAGCAGCCGGGAAGCCCCAGGCCCTGCAGACAGAGCGGGGAAATGGCGGCTTCGGGATCGCGGCAGCCGGGAAGCCCCAGGCCCTGCAGACAGAGCGGGGAGAGCAGGGCATGGCGGCTTCCCGATCGATCGCGGCAGCCGGGAAGTCCCAGGCCCTGCAGACAGAGCGGGGAGAGCAGGGCATGGCGGCTTCCCGATCGCGGCAGCCGGGAAGCCCCAGGCCCTGCAGACAGAGCGGGGAGAGCAGGGCATGGCGGCTTCCCCATCGCGGCAGCCGGGAAGCCCCAGGCCCTGCAGACAGAGCGGGGAAATGGCGGCTTCGGGATCGCGGCAGCCGGGAAGCCCCAGGCCCTGCAGACAGAGCGGGGAGAGCAGGGCATGGCGGCTTCCCGATCGCGGCAGCCGGGAAGCCCCAGGCCCTGCAGACAGAGCGGGGAGAGCAGGGCATGGCGGCTTCCCGATCGCGGCAGCCGGGAAGCCCCAGGCCCTGCAGACAGAGCGGGGAGAGCAGGGCATGGCGGCTTCCCCATCACGGCAGCCGGGAAGCCCCAGGCCCTGCAGACAGAGCGGGGAAATGGCGGCTTCCGGATCGCGGCAGCCGGGAAGCCCCAGGCCCTGCAGACAGAGCGGGGAGAGCAGGGCATGGCGGCTTCCCGATCGCGGCAGCCGGGAATCCCCAGGCCCTGCAGACAGAGCGGGGAGAGCAGGGCATGGCGGCTTCCCGATCGCGGCAGCCGGGAAGCCCCAGGCCCTGCAGACAGAGCGGGGAAATGGCGGCCTCCCGATCGCGGCAGCCGGGAAGCCCCAGGCCCTGCAGACAGAGCGGGGAAATGGCGGCTTCCGGATCGCGGCAGCCGGGAAGCCCCAGGCCCTGCAGACAGAGCGGGGAAATGGCGGCTTCGGGATCGCAGCAGCCGGGAAGCCCCAGGCCCTGCAGACAGAGCGGGGAGAGCAGGGCATGGCGGCTTCCCGATCGCGGCAGCCGGGAAGCCCCAGGCCCTGCAGACAGAGCGGGGAGAGCAGGGCATGGCGGCTACCCGATCGCGGCAGCCGGGAAGCCCCAGGCCCTGCAGACAGTGAGGGGAGAGCAGGGCATGGCGGCTTCGGGATCGCGGCAGCCGGGAAGCCCCAGGCCCTGCAGACAGAGCGGGGAGAGCAGGGCATGGCGGCTTCGGGATCGAGGCAGCCGGGAAGCCCCAGGCCCTGCAGACAGAGCGGGGAGAGCAGGGCATGGCGGCTTCCCGATCGCGGCAGCCGGGAAGCCCCAGGCCCTGCAGACAGAGCGGGGAGAGCAGGGCATGGCGGCTTCCCGATCGCGGCAGCCGGGAAGCCCCAGGCCCTGCAGACAGACCGGGAAATGGCGGCTTCCCGATCGCGGCAGCCGGGAAGCCCCAGGCCCTGCAGACAGAGCGGGGAGAGCAGGGCATGGCGGCTACCTGATCGCGGCAGCCGGGAATCCCCAGGCCCTGCAGACAGTGCGGGGAGAGCAGGGCATGGCGGCTACCTGATCGCGGCAGCCGGGAAGCCCCAGGCCCTGCAGACAGAGCGGGGAGAGCAGGGCATGGCGGCTTCGGGATCGCGGCAGCTGGGAAGCCCCAGGCCCTGCAGACAGAGCGGGGAGAGCAGGGCATGGCGGCTTCCCGATCGCGGCAGCCGGGAAGCCCCAGGCCCTGCAGACAGAGCGGGGAAATGGCGGCTTCCCGATCGCGGCAGCCGGGAAGCCCCAGGCCCTGCAGACAAGAGCGGGGAGAGCAGGGCATGGCGGCTTCCCGATCGCGGCAGCCGGGAAGCCCCAGGCCCTGCAGACAGAGCGGGGAGAGCAGGGCATGGCGGCTTCCGGATCACAGCAGCCGGGAAGCCCCAGGCCCTGCAGACAGAGCGGGGAGAACGGCATGACAGCTTCCTGATAGCGGCCCCAGGCCCTGCAGACAGAGCCCCGAGAGGAGGGCATGGCGGCTTCCGGATCACGGCAGCCGGGAAGCCCCAGGCCCTGCAGACAGAGCGGGGGAATAGCAGGGCATGGCGGCTTCTTGATCGCGGCAGCCGGGAAGCCCCAGGCCCTGCAGACAGAGCAGGGAGAACAGGGCATGACAGATTCCTGATCGCTGCCTCAGGCCCTGCAGACAGAGCCCCGAGAGGAGGGCATGGCGGCTTCCTTAGCACTGCGGCAGAGGGGAAGCCCTAGGCCTGCAGACAGAGCCCATAGAGCAGGGCATGGTGGCTTTCTTAGAGCAGAGGTGGCAGGAACACCCCAGGTCCAGCAGACAGAGCCCAGAAAGCAGGGCTTGGGGGCTTCCTTAGCAAGATGACAGTGGGAACACCCCCAGGCCCTGCAAACAGAGCCCGGACAACAGGGCATTGGGGCTTCCTTAGTGTGTCCGTGTTGGCGAAGCCCCCAGGCCTGGCAGACAGAGCACACTGCAGGGCATTGGGGCTTCCTTTGCATGGCGCATGGCAGCAGCAGGCAGAGAGTAGACAGCAGGGCATGGGGACTTCATCTCCATGGCTGCAGGGAAACCTCCAGGCCCTGCAGAGAGCAGAGAACCATGGGGAGTGGGCCTAAGCCATCAGTAGGACAACCCTGAGAGCTCCTGGATTGTAGAGGGTGCAGGTTGGGCTGAGGGACCTCCGTGCACGAATTTCGTGCACCGGGCCTCTAGTAGTTTTATAAGATATTACCAAAGTGCCCCTTCACAGACTGTACTAGTTTGAATTTCTACCATGAATGTGCATCCCCAGATCTTAGCTGATATGGGGTACTCTCAACCTTTTGACAATCTGATAGATGAGTACTGATATCTCATGGTGACTAACTTGCATTTCTCTTAGTAAGAGACAGATTGAGCATCTTTTTGTATGTTAAAAGGTTACTTGAATTCCTTTCCTGTGAACTGACTATTCACATTTATTAAATAACTAGCGTTCCCATTGCAGGAAAAATCCTGCAATAGGGTTTCCTGCTGCACTCTACCCTGCCCCACCTTCTCCGCCAGCCAGCCTGCTTTTCCCTTCTCCCCCGGCCCCGCCTCCGCTCCTCCCTTCTCCCCCACCCTGCCTTCTCCACCAGCCCGCCCGCTCTCCTTCCTTCTCCCCCGGCCCTGCCTGCGCTCCTCCCTTCTCCTCCCCACAGCATGCTTGCTTCTCCGCAGCTTTGCTCCCTTCTGCAGCTCTTGGCTTCTTTCTACGCTGTCTTGATATGCAAATTAGCCGCCATCTTGGTTGGGTAATTTGCATACTCATCCTGATTGGCTGGTGGGCATGGCTTGGCTGGTGGGCATGGCTTGGGTGTAGCGAAGGTGCGGTCAATTTGCATATTTGTCTATTATTAGGTAGGATTAACTTTTTGATTGGTAAACAAAATTAAAATCCTATTTTATTTTTATACCTTATATTTCAACAATAATATTAAGTTCATTGTAGCCACTGAATTTAAATAACATTAAGCAATCATTAGTTTCAAGTAGAAAAAAATGTAGAATCACTTGATAATCCTAAAGCACACTTTGATACATAACTCACTGATGTCTGACTTTTCCTTCGCAACTCATTCTAAATCTCATATGGTAATGAAAAATGCTCTTACTCCTTAGGCTCGCTCAAGGTAAAAAAAAAAAAAAAAAAGCCATGGTTTTTGTTTGTTTTGTTTTAATCCCAGAAGAGTTATTTGTCTTAAGCTCTGTCTAGGCCACTATTATCTATGCAAACTTAATAAGGAATTTTAACTTATTAAAATAACAGCCTACATAACACTCTTCTTGATGTCCCAGTCCCTGCCTTCCATGTGAGCAGCAAAGTGATACCACTAAATGTCTAAAAGCCTTTATCCTCACCCCACCCTCCATAAGAAGATATTAGCTGGCCCATTAAATTGAGAAATGAAAAAGGCCCTTCTTTCTCAGACTGGGAAAGACTTGTGTCACTAAAGTACCTTACAATTCCAAATATCGCCTTGCTTTTAGCAGTTGATATTCTGTAGCTGCTGGTTAAAAATTACAATAGTTCTGGCAGGGTGGCTCAGTTGGTTGGATCGTTGTCCCACGCACCAAACGGTTTTGGGTTCGATCCCTGGGGTACATATGGGAGGCAACCAATCCATATGTCTATATTTCTCTCTCACGTTGATGTTTCTCTCCCCCCCCCCCCCCTCTCTTTCTCTCTCTCTCAAACCAATGGAAATATATCCTTGGGAAGGATTAAAAAAATACATATTTTACATAAAACAGAATATCCTGATTCAAAAAGCTCTTGAACATTACTTTGAACTGACTTTATTACAGGTACATATCAGGAATTGGATGAGGGAAGAAATGGGAGATAAGGACACAAAGAAGGAAGCTGATAGCATCAAAGATAAGAAGATGGAGATCAGAAAGAAGATTTATAAATACCAGGCTGTATGTAGGAAAAGCTGCTATCTGTTGTCCCGGTTCACTACACCCAGCTGGCAGAAGCGACCACTCAAGAAAAGAACCGCTAGTGTCCAATCCATTGTGGTGATGTAAAATCCACAGGGAAGGCACATGAGATTTAAAAAACATACTCTCAACCCAGAGACACTTCACCAGAAGCAATGCTAGTTAACCTCAATAGGGATTATAAATCTCCATTCGTCTTTCTTATTAAGAAGAAAATAGACTGTAGGCAGGAGGCCATATTGAAGAGATAACATGTGATTTTATTTTAATCATTTAAAATAAAATAATAATCACTATTATCAATAATAATAAAATAATCATTTGCTTAGCCCAAATTCCCTAGGTAGTAAAACTTGAGGCAAAGATTACTTGCTAAGGCTGGCTATGTTGGAAGGTGCAATCCCAGGACTGCAAAAGTGAGGGAGAAAGAGAGATAAGGCAGGAAAGAAAGGGATTCGGATGCCAGGTGGTGTGTTAAGGAGCTGGCCGTACTCTCACAAGGAAATACAAGCCAGTTGCTCATCCTGCATATCACCTTGAAGCAATCCATCAGGGGCAGGGGTTGGGGGGTTGGAGAAAGGAAGAAGGATTTATCTTCTTGGCCTCTAATCCCTTGATTCAAAGTTTAACTCTCCAGCACCTTTGGGTTGTTACTCAGCCACTTCAGGGAGCCATTAGGGAAGCCAATTCCACATCTTAACTGCCTGCCTGGGAGAGAGGGGAGGAGAGCAGTCATCCATAAGGTGCAAGAGTCTCCTGGGTCACTGCTGGGCCCTGGAGACTCAGGCTGCTGCTGTTGCAGTAGTGAGGTGTGGTCTCACTGAAGCCCGGCCCCCCAGGAGGCTGTCCATCCAGGGAGAGGCCAGAGGCTGGGGGTGCCAGTGGGGCTAAGGACTCTTGAGAAGCACAAAAATCAATAGTCACGTTTTTAAATTATGAATAATAGTAATTTTCAAGATTTTTAGAATCCAAGAAGTAGTGCTTTTGTGAAGGCTAATATGAATGACTTTCAGATAAATGAATCATTAAATCATAATGAGTATGAGGGTGGAAATTCTATTACTAACAAGATTTATGATTGCTGAGACATTTTTTATGATTATTCAGATTGATTTCTGGGGTAAGTTTACTCATTCTTAATCTGATGACTTTCATTATAAAGTTGATTTATAAAGGAGTGTCCATTAATAAAAAATGCTCTTAACCACAATGCTTTGTTTCCAAATGGTATATAATACTTTGTGCTAAGAAACGTATCTCAACTTCTAGATTCATATTTTTCCAAAACTCCTATTGCACTAAGGAATGAAAAACAGCTCTTTCTGCACAGTTGTGTGTTCCTAGCAGCATCCTGTGGTGTGTATGGGCCTAGGGGAGGGAGGGCAGATGGTGGTGATGGGAGTAGAAAAAAATCAGTGAAAGAGAGTCTGTTGAAAAAATGTGTGTCGTACATTTAAAAATAAAATAGCAACAATTACTTATTCTAGCATATACATCCAGATGACATTTGGAAATTTATGTGAAGTAACAGGGGGGGCCTAAACGAAATCTCCTGAAAAAAGTCATAGTTTTCCAAAATGTGCGTACTCTTGGGATCCTAGGAACATATCTCAATTATCCAAGTGAAACCACCAACAGTTGGTATCATCTCCATACATACAGCAAGACACTAACTGGGAACTAACTGGGCACATGCCCTGTGAGGGCTTAAAAAATAATTTTCCTCCCATCTTCTAAGTTCTTCTAGCTGGGCTAATAATCAAGTCAACAGAGACAGGTTAACAGGAAAAATTGTCCAGAGTTTCGGGGGTGCCATAAAAGATCCAAAGAAGTACTGGGCAGTTGAGGTTTCTATGGCATTCGGGAGCTAAAGAAAGAGGGGGGTGCAGGGGTGGTTGCGGTTTGGGATTTCAAAGGGCAGGAAGGCAATTCTCATGGAGATAGAAAAGCAAATGTTTGGTAAATAAATGTTTGTTGGGCCATCTTTAACAATGGGACACTGGAGGACTTTGGACAAATGGGCCTTGCTAGGTTCCCCTCTGTCTTATCACACATTAGTTTATATTAAAATATAGTTATCTGGGATGCTATCTCCCTTCCTGGAGCAGGCCCTTTATTTAAATTCCTTTAGGCAGGTAAAGGGGGAGGGTCAAAGTTTCTTTCTGAGTCTTTTGTTCCTTAATAACGAGCTTCAAATCAATTTGGGGGTGGAAAATCGTTGGTCCCTTCATCCAGAGATCTTAGTATGTTTATGTCGTTTCCGCGTCCTTGCCATCAAAAGCCCTACCAAGAACAATTCCTGTTTTCCTGCTTAATGTGTATTTTTACCTGAATGTAGTCTCCCTCCAAACGCTTCCCTCTAGGCATTTGCCAAGCCCTTATGAGGTCACTGTGGCAGCGGAAGAATATTCATGTACTTACTTCATATCCTGCAGGAGAAAAAAGAGAGCATGAGAAATTCTGTTGCCACTAATTAAAAGTAGTTTATTGCCTTATATTTAGAGGGTTTGATGTCAAAATTCAAGGAGAGGAGAAATAGTCCAATCTGGGCCTAGACTGAGTTTTCTTCTTCCCTGGAGTTTAGATGTCTGAGAAGAATCCGAGCGGATGTGGGATTACATGTTAGTACCTGAAAGCGGGCCCAGCTCCCCGCCCCACCGCCACCACCCCTGGAATGAGTGTACACTTCCAGCGGGTGGTGGGAGGAACAACAGAGAGCAATGTGCCCACGGGCTCAGCCATCTGCTGTTCCAACCACATGCCTTCCCCCTTCCCCATTTCCTGCCAGTGATTCATCTATTCTTTTTCTCATTCAAAGATAACTGTGTAGTCATTTAAGGAGGTGAATGTCATTAAGAAAAGTGGAATCTGGATTTCTTAGGATGAGGTAGAGCAGATTAAAGAGACTGGAATTTCACAAAATCAACAGTGCAGGTATGGACTCTCTCCCCCTGGCGCACCATTTCCTAACAGGTTATCATCAGCCAGCAGGGACAGGTCAACAAGACAACCGCACGTAAACTATGAGTGCATGAGTTGCTAAAGAGCAGAAGAGGACAGAACAGCAGAAGCCAAGAGATTTTCTAACTGGAGACGCTGCTCATCTTACCCACCGTCAGAGATGGTGCCTGCCTCTCATTTTACACCAATGAATGAGACCTCTGTGACTGTTTCTAATCAGCCGACCGAAAAGCTGCCCCCAGATCTGCTTTAAAGGAGATCCTAACCAATAGCCAGAGAAGGCGATTAATGCTGTGTCCCTGACACCAAAGGGTATTGGCGGCAACATGCTGTGTGGGAAGGGAGCGGGCAGGTCCCGCTATGGAAGTGCACCCAAGTGGACACAGATGGGCCTCAGTTCAAATCCTGGCTCTGCTTCCAGCTTTTGGGGTATCAGGCAGGTTGCGAAACCTCTGGGCTCTCAGGCGCCTCGTTTGTAGGTTGGGATATGAGGACACCTACCTCACAGGGTGGGGTGAGGACTGAACTGGGTAATGTATGTAAAGTACTTCATGTGGTCCTTGGAAGGAGGTAGATATGCAAATATCACGTGAAAAACAGCTTCTGCCACATCCTGCATCCTTAGGCCAGCAAAGTCAAGAACTCAAAGGAGAACCGGGGCTTTGGCCTATTCGAGTACAGCCTCACCCACCAGGAGGGGAAGGGCAGATATCACATGGAACCTGGCAACAGAACTGCATGGGGCTTATGCTCCTTGTTAATGCAAGACACAGAGGAGAAGCGGGGAGGCAGCGAGAGAAGCAGAACCCCATGACACCTTCTCCTACCCCAACAGCCACTGTGACCCCTGTGGCAAGTGAAGGGCTCAAGAAGTGAGCAATCCTCTTGCTGAGAAGAATATACAGATCCCAGATCAGACTGAGTTCTTAAAGACTCTAGCATCATGCCTCCATTTTCTCATCTGTAAAATGGGTGTTATACTAACACATCTTGAGCTGCTGTGAAGATGAAATAAGATAATCTATAAAGGACTGAGCCTTGAGCCCAGGACGATCAGCAAGCAGTACATAAATATTACCAACGGTTATTATTTTATCTCTCTTGTCAATATATGGAATTAACAATTACTTTTTAAAAAATATATATTTTATTGAATTTTACAGAGAGGAAGGGAGATGGATAGAGAGTTAGAAACATCGATGAGAGAGAAACATCTATCAGCTGCCTCCTGTACACTCCCTACTGGGGATGTGCCCGCAACCAAGGTACATGCCCTTGACCGGAATCAAACCTGGGACCCTTGAGTCCGCAGGCCGACGCTCTATCCACTGAGCTAAACCGGTTTCGGCAACCATTACTTTTGTTTATTAACCTGTTTATTGATTGATGGATTTTCATTTAATAAACACTTGTTCACTCATTCAGGGAACTGAATTGTTCGTCAGTCCATTCATTTATTTATCTTCAAACATTGATTGAGATCTTATGCTGGCCTGGGACTAGGCGGGCCTCGGGAGATGCCAAGGCTCATTTGGCAAGCAGCTTGGAGGCGAGCGGGGGGGGGGGGGGGGGGGGGGTGTAAAGAAAAGCAGGACCAGCCCGGGGTGGTAAGTGTCAGGAGCCAGGCAAGGGCTTCCAGAGAAGAGGCTTTTTGAATGGGATCCTGAAGGATGAGCAGCCAGAGGAGTTGGGCTTGGGAATTTCAGGTAGCAGAAACAACTTGCAAAAAAGAATAAAGTTGGGGGCTGGAGGGAGGCAGTACAGGACTAGCAGCCATGAGGACTTTGGTGTGGGTAGTGTCCAGCCACACAGACTGCTGACCTCTTGTTGAAAGTCTCTGATGACAACCATTTGGCTGAACTGCCCTGCTACTGCCTGAGCAAAAACTCCTATTCGCAGCCTGTTTCAACTGCCAGGGAGATCTGCCCCCGGAACCCACAGATCAACAAGCCCCATTTGGCTCACCATCGGTTGAATTCCTAAACTTCATTCTGTCTATTGCTAATGAAAAATGCACTGCCTTGGAATTGAAAGTGGTGCCAAACATATGATTTTTGGGATACAGTTTCTGCCATATATGCTTTAGTAAATTCCCCACAAGCATTGGACTTACAGAAAGACGTCCAATAAAAACTAGCAGAGTGTATGCTACCAATGAGACATGGAGTCTGGGCCCAGGCCTGCGTGCTGATTGGCATGTCACGGCATGTATCATTTTCCTTAACGTTGCTCAGGCGATTAGGACACCAGTCATATGTTACCAGCCACAACTTTCAAAAAACAAATGAGAATAAAGTCACAAGAGGAAATGAGGGCCATTTGGAAAATTGAGAACCCACACGTTCTCTGTGGTTTTTTTTTCCAGGAAGGATTTCAAAGTTTCAACCTGTTTTAATGTAGCCCATCTGGCTACTTTATTAATGAAAACAGCAGTAACTTTTAATGCTCTCATGTGAGGCAGTACTTTCCAAAAAAATTACATAAAGAACTTTTGGATTAGATGTATTATATTTTGTCTTTTTTTTTTTTTTTTTAACTCAACTGGAGAGCATTTTAGACAGAGTATGTGCATAGAAATATTCAGTGAGTCATGCCTGCTGTTGTAGGTCTATTCCGGTGCGTGGAGTTTCCAGAACTATTACATAAGTGTTAGCAGAGCCAGGAACTTTTGACATTTGTGGCATCTTAATGAAGTTCTTTTCATCATTAAAAATATCCTAATTGTTGGTTCCTTATATTTAAAATGCATAAAACTGGTGAAGCAGTATAAATGGATGTTGAGGCCTTTCTTTCTATCAAGTGTGCTTTGTTGGCAAAGAAACTGAAAGAAATTTATTTGAAACGAAATACAGGTGATCTTGTTATAACCAATACAATAATCTAATCATTCAGCAAAAATGTCCTGGGAGCATAAATTGTAACTGAGATGCTTTTGTTTCCTTTCCTTGTACTACCCGTCAAGATTTTCGTCACAATCTGAATGTCTGTAGCATATTGCTTACTTGGGTGACCTTATATATGATTTTTGAAAAAGCTGGGATTCCCAAGTGACTAGGACATACCAATACCTTGCTTTTTTTCTTTTCAGAAGCTCACCCAAGAAATGCCTTATTTCAAGTACCAATAGTATATTTGTTAAATGTGATTTATCTTTATTTTTAAAGATACTCAGGTCTCAAGGTGTCCTGAAATAAGAGAAACTAGAAAAAGACTAAAGCCATTGTCAACTCATCTTTTCCATCTCAAAAGTGAGCCCCCAGACTCCGGGTGCAGGGGCTTTCTAGGCAGGTGGGGACCTCAGTCCTCCTAGATGTTTGTTCAGCATCTTGCACAGCTTCTCTACTGCCCATTTTCCTGCAGAGAAGAGGTTGTAGATAGGAGTGTAATGTATTTATCGGTTCAAGAGACTGGTGCAAAGGACAGGCAGGCAGAGCGGCACTGACTCATAGAGGTGGTTGTCTGCCTGTGCCCCATGTGCCCCTTTTGAGGGGAAGCACAGTTCACCAAGTCCAGCTCTGCACACCCAGGCATGCTGGGTTCTTTCCACATGCCTTGCAGGTTCCTGACCCCCTTTCCTGAGCAGGTAGCACAGAACCCCCTTGGCATCCTCACAGAGAAGGAGTGGTGAGGCTATGTGAACTGCGTGGGCCGTGGTCACAGGTGAGAATGTACATGGCATCACAATGCAGTATGTGTCCTGTGACACACAGTCATCACTAGAGACTGCTTGTTGATGCTGGAGTTCTACGTGCTGTCCAGGACTATTTCCAAGAATGTACTGAACACGTTTCCCTGGGGCTTAGGAGACACGGTGAAAAGAATTTGGTACCCTGCCAAGTTTTCTAAATAATGGAGATGATCTTTTAGGAGGAAGTGATGTGTTCATCTTAGGGCTGGGAGGGTGGAGAAGGAAGAAGGCTAAATGCTGCCAAAACCAAGGCGAGGTTAGAGCAGACCCTCAAGAGGCGAGGGGAGCTCACCTTACTCTTCATATTCCTGGCTTTCTGCACCCAGTAGTCTCCAAACCCAACTAGTTCTATCTCTTCTGATTCTGGAATCCATTTGTCCTTCTCCATCTCTCCAGGCACCAAACTCAGTCTCTTACCATCTCTCACCTGGATTACTACAGTAGCCTACTAACTGTTCTTCCTGCTTTCAGTCTTGCCCCGCTAACCCATATCTCAGCAAGGACCTTTCATGTCTTTTTGTCGTTGCACAATGGAAATTTATTGGGAAGATTTTCTGTTAGCCCTTAGGATGGACCAGAAGACTTGGAAATGGATAGAAACTGATGGGGATGGGGATCTGATAGTTTAGGAGCCATGTGCCCTGTCCCAGAATGAATGATCGGCTCTCATTTCTGGGGAAGTTTTTCTGCCTTTCTGTCCTCCATTTATAGGGAGTGAGCATTGTCCCAACTTGGGTCACGTGACTGTTGGTGAGTAGTGGGATGAGGGCACCTGGATTTAAGAGTCTCACTAGACTTCCAGTGGAAGAGAACTAATCCTTCAAAAGGAAATCAAAGTGACATGGATAGTGAGTGATCAAAAATCAGTATGTGTTCATAATATGTTGATTATAGAAGGGGCATCTAAGTGCAGTAGATGATATATATTATCCCATTGTACTCAAATAGCGTGTTAACCTATCTCTCTCCCCCAATAGACATTGATGTCTTTGATAGAAAAACCATGTCTTATATATCTTTGTATGCATGGCCTTTCATAAACGCATACACACACACACACACACACACACACACACACACACACACACACACACTAAATATTTGTTGTATAAAACAATAAATTAATATCCATTTAAATGAAAGCTACACGTTTTCAGAAGTACTTTATGGATCCCAGCCCCAGCCTTTGGTGATCCTCCCGACCTAAAACTACTCAACACTGAACTCAGTCCACTCACCTTCTGGGTGCTCCCAAGGCAAAGAGAGAGAGGGAGAACCAGGAGATTGTACCCCAGATACAGATTCATTCTGCTTCCATTCACCCATCTCTTCTAGGACCATTTTGGTCTCGGGAACTCTTCACAAGCATTTATCCCTGCGATGCTTAGTTGTTCTTGATAAGCTAATGTCTAACTATCTTATTTGGCATAATACAATAGAAAGAATGTGCTTTGAAATCAGATGTAGGTTCCAGTACAAACCCACCAATTACTAGCTTTGTGACCCTGGATACTTTTTGAAACCTCCCTGGGTCTCGGGTTACACATATGTTAACTGAAGATATTACAAGTGTAAATGAAAACATATATGCAATGACAGACAGTTGTCACAATGCTTGTCATGTGACAGGTGGCCAGTGAACATGAAGTCCATGACGTGTTTGTAGCTTACAGATAGACACATGAGGGAAATTTGCAGTGCTAGGGTAGGTAATTTGAACTGAAAGGTAAAAGAGAAAGAAGCAAAATGAACATACCAATCTGCTCCAACATGAATCAAATCAATTATTGACTTTTTAAAAACCAAACTCTATAAAACACACCAAAGTTTTTAAAAAAGTAACAAATGGGTTTAAGGGAGAAACAAACATATATATATTAGAGTAGAGGCCCGGTGCACAAAATTCGTGCTCTTCCTCAAGCCTTCCCCCCAAGCCTGGGTGCATTATAAGTGATTAACTTATAGGAAACCCTGAGACAGAATAGATCAAGGATTGGAGTGTCAGCAAGCACTCAATGAGCAAGTTGTCTAAGGCATGTTGAGTGTGGATTTCTGCTCAATAACTTTTCTCCTCTTTTCTGGCACTCTTTTTTTTTTTTTTTTTTTTAATTAATCACACACATATAATCCTAATATATAAACCCAGGGTCGTAACATCCTAAATGACCGAAGGCTCAACCAACCGGAAGTTAGTGCTGGGTCGCCAGCACTGACTGCCTTGGCTGCGGGCGCCGTGACCCAGCACTGACTGCCAATGGGTCTGCGGATCAGGCCCAAAGAGAGGCCCAGGGAGAGAGAGCAGGGTCTGATCTGTAGCCTCCATGGCAGCTGTTGATCAGCCCTTGCCTCTCTCTTTCTCTCCGGGCCTGGCCAGCAGCCAAGCCTCTCTTTCTCTTGGGTCTCCTCTGGGGCTGCTGATAAGCCCCACCTCTCTGATCAGGCCTGTTGATAGGCCCAGAGACGCTAACTGGCATAGAAACCGACCAATCAGAACCAAATCTGCGTGAAGTGCGAAGAGCAAATAGCTGCCTAGGAGGCAGAGCTTTTGACGCTGACTGGCATAGAAACTGACCAATCAGAACCAAATCTGGGTGAACTGTGAAGGCAGAGCCTAAGATGGGGCCTGAGGAGGGGTTTTAAGGGCAACAGCTGTTTGGTGTAAGGTGTAAGAAAGCGGTTCAATTTTTTAATGACTGGTTGGGCAGTATAGTGCATATGGCTGGCTATCAGTCCAGAGATAGGGATTATGTATTTTTGTCTGCCAAGAGCATCTCCTCCTGATGAAAAAGTCTACCCCCCACCCCATTTAAGCAATTCTATCCTATATAATCTATCTATACTACTAAAAGGGCAATATGCTAATTAGACTGGGTCGACCGGCCATCTTCCAGATGTCCGACTTCCTTCCGGACAAAGCCATGGTGGTGGGGGCCAAGGCAGAGGCCATTAGGGGTGATCAGGCCAGCAGGGGAGGGCAGTTGGGGGTGAGATCAGGCTGGCAGGGGAGGGTCATTGGGGGCAAGATCAGGTCAGCAGGGGAGGGCAGTTGGGGATGAGGTAAGGCCAGCAAGGGAGGGTAGTTAGGGGTGATCAGGCAGGCAGGCAGAGGGGTTAGGAGCAATCAGGCAGGCAGGCAGGCAGAGGCAGTTAGGGGTGACCAGGCAGGCAGGCAGTTGAGTGGTTAGGAGCCAGGGGTCCCAGATTGCGAGAGGGATGTCCGGCGGTCAGACATCTCCCAAGGGGTCCCTGATTGGAGAGGGTGCAGGCTGGGCTGAGGGAACCGCGCCCCCCCCCCCCCCCCCCCCCAGTGCACGAATTTTGTGCACCGGGCCACTAGTTATATAATAAAGCATTTTTATAGAGGTTATTTCTAGAAAAAAGGAACTAAAGAAACATTTTTGGCAACCACTGTATCTTTGTTTGCTCTTCACATTAAAGAATATCACAAATAGAAGATTCAAGGTATTGCAGTAGATATATTACTGGAGTTTCTCTCAAATTAAATAAAAATGTGTTGACCTGAAAAGAACTGAAACCAACTTGGCAGCTCAAAAGCACGCCATAACGCCCACTCCTCCTGTCTCCAACGTCACGCCTTTTACCCATTTTTCCTTCTGCAAACTTTTAAGCTGCTCACACATCCCAGATTGTTCCTGGGGAGGAGCTTGTGCTGTCCTGGTGTGGGAGTGCCCAGTGTGCTCATGCGTGGTTTGGAGGAGAGGGAAGGTATGAGGAAGAACTGGAGGATAATGAGCTAAAAATAGCGTACGCCACCTCCGGCCTCTGCCTTCAGAGCAGACCACTTCTTCCCTTCCAGAGCAAAGCCACGCTGCCCTGACAGCCTGAGGAGAGATAGCTGGATTTTTCTTTGGAAAATTACCTTTCCTTTGTGGGAGAAATGACTGTCAATCATGGTGCCTTCCCCTATCCTGGCCAAGGTGAGGTTGGCTACCTAACTGAAGCTAGGCCTATCTGATGCTCTTGACCTGGAATTTTGGTGTTGAGAGAAATGACACAATCACTGAAAATTGTTCTAAATAATTTACTCTTGTAGCAATGGCCTAAAGAAACTGAGTTATTCTTCATAACTGAATTCTTAAAGTTTCCCTTGTATGTTTATAAAGCAGATTCTCAGCTTCTCCTTCTGTTCTGTGGGAACCTAATTCGTTTGTTTGCTTGAGATATTCAGACTCAGCTTCTGTTATTTCCTTCGCAGAATTTAGCTTCTCAGATGCTGCAGGTTCCAATAGGCAATGCTAAAGGTCAGAATTTGGGAGGTGGAGAGAGTCACTGGGGGTCAAACATTTACTAAGGCACCAAACTCAATTTTTCTTAAACCACTCAAATCCCAAATGTTGGCTTTACGGCATTCCACACAAGCCTGGGAAGGCAGAGGAGCCCCTGAGTCCATTTTCCCAGGGTAAATTTGGTTAAAACACCAGATTCTCTAGTTCAGCCATTGCAATTCAAATAAGCCCCACAAGTTCTAGAAAAATGCCAGCAGTGTTGGTCTAGGTGGGTGAATTTAAATGGGTCTTGTAAGAGGCAGCGCCTGAGCCGCATTATATAATTAAATGACAGATGATGATGGAAAAGCTGCCACTGCAGTTAGGTCAATCGGCATTTACGAAATCACTGCGTGGGAACCCTTTCAAACCACAACCTTCCATTAGGAGCCTACATTTCCCAGAAAATCCTCATTCCTTCATTTAGGCAGCAATTTTAAAGTCAGCTGGAACCTCTCATTCAGCACGACAGCAACTGAAAAAGAACCAGACTGGATTTTACTTTCCTGTAAGCAGCAGCTCCTGTTCATGGCATTTTGTAACCCTAAGATGTCACACTCTTTTGAAGTTATTTTCAGCTTTCGTTTGAAAAGCAATAGGAATCAGCAACAACCAGCCTTCTCCTCAAGGAGTTGAGGGAGTCAGAGGGAGTTGGAGAAAGGGGTGCATAGTTCCTTAAACATTTTCCATTTACCTCAACCTGTTGACATTTCTTTTTCTTCTTTTATTGTATGTTTTTGCTGTGGGTACCATTCCAGCATCCTAATGCGGAAGAACGTCTATGGATTGTTTTATTCAATAAACCTTTGTTGGATGAGTAGCTATGAAGTGCCAGGCAAGGGCCCTGGAAAACTAGGCAGACAGGCATGGTGCTTGCCTGCAAGGAGCTGCTATTGTAATGGAGGGAGATAGAAACAAATACCATGATTTCGGATCTGCTGGAAAACTAGGCAGACAGGCATGGTGCTTGCCTGCAAGGAGCTGCTATTGTAATGGAGGGAGATAGAAACAAATACCATGATTTCGGATCTGCTCGACCCGTTAGGATAGCCCCTGGGTCTAACTAATGGGAGAAGGGGATTCTGCTGTCCTAATTTCCAGGTGGAAATGGTTGTGTGAATATCATGTAAGGAAAAATAACCTGTAAGTAAATTACATCTAGAAAATTAATACTTTAGAAAATTAATTGTAAGGCTAAAAGCAAGACACCCATGAAAAACACACAAGGTGTCAAAACAAGCCAGTGGAAAATCATTTGGGCAAAAAATGAAATAGGATCCCAAGTCAAATTTATAGAAAATATTCCTTTATTAACTTTTGGTCGAGAATATGTTTGTATATTTTCAGAAAACAACTCCGAGACCATGTGGATTCCAGCAACAGAGAGGAATCGACAGGACTACTCCAGCCATGAAGACAGAAGAGAAGCAGTCCAGAGATGGAAGACGCTGACGTGATCTTCCCATACTAGCAGTTAGCAGCTGTGCATCACTGCAGGTTGCCCAGGACCAAACCAGAGAGAGTCGGACCTGCATTACCACCATTTGTCCACCATCCAGAACTGTAATGTCAATGCTGACATGTACACATAAGGAACTGTTGGACATTGTAATTGGGTCTCAAAAGAACTGTTGGCCCAGAAAGAAACTCACTACAGACTGATTCATTTCCTGTCACCATAACCATTATTGCTTGTCTCATTTTCGGTTCTTATAAGTGTATTTCTAATAGCACATGATCTCACTCATCTAGTGGAAATAATGAACAACATAGACTGATGAACAAGAACAGACCCAGAAACAAGGAGGCACGGATCAGACTGTCGGGCCTCAGAGGGAGGGTAGGGAAGGGTGGGGGTAAAGGGGAGAGATCAACCAAAGGACTTTTGTGCAAGTATATGCGCCTAACCAGCGGTTGGGGACAACAGGGGGGTAGGGGCATGTGTGGGGAGGGGTGTGGGATGGGAATGGGGGTATGAGGACAAATACGTGATACCTTAATCAATAAAGAAATTTAAAAAAAAAGAAATGGTTGTGTGAAATAGCAATTAGTTAGACAAACACTTCAATCAAGGAAATTCAAAGCTTTATATCCCTGTGACTATTTTGTAACTGCCAATTTGAACTTCCTAATCCCTTCACCTTTTGCACCCAGCCCTCCAACACCCCTCCATCTGGCAGCCATCAGTTTTTTCTCTGTATCTATTAATTTGTTTCTGTGTTGCTTGTTTGTTTATCATTTTTTAGATTCCACATATAAGTGAAATCATGTGGTATTTGTTTTTCTTTGTCTGACTTATTTCACTTAGCATCATGCCCTAAAGGTCAACTCATGTTGTTGCAAATGGTAAGATTTTATTCTTTTTTATAGCTGAGTAATATTTCATTGTATGTATGTACCACTTCTTTATCCAATCATCTATCAATGGACACTCAAGTATCATCCATATCTTAGCTATCCTATATAATAAAAGGCTAATATGCAAATCGACTGAATGGCAGAACGACCAGTCGTTATGACGCACATTGACCACCGGGGGCAGATGCTCAGTGCAGGAGCTGCCCCCTGGTGGTCAGTGTGCTCCCACAGGGGAAGTGCTGCTCAGCCAGAAACCTGGACTTATATGTCTATTTTATTTATAAAGTTAGGGAAGTTTTTAGTCATTATTTCTTCAAGTAGTTTTTAAATTCCTTGCTGTTTCTCATCTTCTGGTACTCATATGATGAGACTGTTGTTATGCTTGATGTTGTCCCAGAGATTCCTTAAAATATCCTCATTTTTTCTAATTCTTTTTTCTTTTCCCTGTTTCAATTGGGCGTTTTCTCCTACCTTGTCTTCCAAGTTACTGATTGATCCTCTGCTTCATTAATCTGTTGTCCATACCATCTAATGTATTCTTTTTTTGTTGTTGTTGTTAATCCTCACAAAAGGATATTTTTTTCTCATAGCTTTATTTTATTTTTTAAATATATATTTTTATTTATTTCAGAGAGGAAGGGAGAGGGAGAGAGAGATAGAGAGAATATTAATTGGCTGCCTCCTGCACACCCCCACTGGGGATCAAGCCCGCAACTCAGGCATGTGCCCTGACTGGGAAATCGAACCATGACCTCCTGGTTCATAGGTTGATGCTCAACTACTAAGCCACACCAGTTGGGCTCAATTGCTTTTTAGAGAGTAGAAGGGAGGGGGAGGGGAAGAGAGAAAGAGAGTGAAACATTGATGTGAGAGAGACACATCGAAAGGTTGTCTCCTGCATGCACCCCAACCGGGAATCAAACCTGCAACCCAGGTATATGACATGGATCAGAATTGAATCCTCAGCCCTTCAGGTGCTAGGGCCAATGCTCCAACCACTAAGAAACACTGGCCATCTAATGTATTTTTTATTTCTCACTGGTTCTTTTTTACAGTTTCTGTCATTTTTCATGTTTTCTATCTCTTTGTTGAAGTTCTGAGTTGACCAGTGTTTTGAACACTGTATCTGATAGATTGTTTGCCTCCATTTCATTTAGTGTTTTCTGGAGGTTTTTCCCTTTCTTTCATTTGGGGCATGTTTCTTTGTCTCTTTATTCTTGGCTGCCTCCCTGTATTATATTAGACTAGAGGCCCGGTGCACGAAATTTGTGCACTGGAGGGGTGTCCCTCAGCCCAGCCTGCACCCTCTCCAATCTGGGACCTCTTGGGGGATGTCTGACTAGAGGACTCTGGCAGGGCAGCTGCTAATGCTTCCCACTCTCAGCAGCCGCCCCCCTGGGACTGGAAGACTTTGGCAGGGCTGAGAGGACTGGACGCTGCCATCTTGTGGCTATGGGCATCGCCATCTTGTGATGGAGTGACAGTTAATTTGCATACTACCCTTTTATTAGATAAGATAGATCTGCTACATCTCACAGTCTTGGCAGGGTAATCTTATGAAGTAAATATCCTTTGGGACCCAATGATGCAATCTTCCTGGTCACCCAGGTGCTCCAGGGGTGTCTCTTGTTTGGGTGGTATGTGCCCTCCTGTTATTGTTGAGTCTTGTTTGATGTTGGCATGTCAGTGAGGGGGACTGATGCTCAATCTGACTGCTGAAGACTGGCCTTGACTATAGCAGATGAACTGTTGAGCTGGGTCTGACCCCATGGAGCAGGGTTCATTTTAGCAGGGCTCTGGTGCCTTGCTGAGTTCACACTTTGGGTGTGTCATTTGTGAAGCTAAGTGAGTGGTGCTCTGTTGTGGTCTGAAGCTAGCCACTACCTGTGTTGGCCTCTTGGGAAGGTCTCAAGTGACAATCAAAGTCAGCCGCTGCCTGTGCTCAGCTCAGACCCAATTGGCAGGAGCTACAAAGTGATCTGCAGTTGAGCTACCTGTGCTGGGCTCGGAGGTGCCTGGGAGAAGCTATGCTGCAACCTAGGCCAGATGCCACTAGTGCCAGGCTTGGGGCTGCTTACAAAGAGGTACAGGACACATCGAGGACAGCTACTGCTTGTTAGGGGTTTGTGGACATTTGAGAGATTTTTAGGAAAGTTCAAAGCACAGGCTGAGGCCAGCCACTTATGAGGAACAGCCACTAAAAGAAGTTCAGGACTGTGCATAAGTTGAAACGGGCAGGTTCTTAGGGAATCACTATGGTGGGGTGAGCAGTGTTAGCCAGGTTAATGGAGACTCAGAATGGGTGCCTGCTTGCACCTGCAGCCTGAGAAAGGGGAGAGGTCACCAAAGGAACAATGGCACCTGCCAGCCCTTCTGTTCTAGAAGAGCTGCCCCTCCAGTCCTCACCCTGAAGTCAGACAATTCAGCGCCTGCCACACGTCCCTGTCACTGTTAGAGCTACTGTGCCTTTGTTGGAGCTTAGGGTAAGTGTTTGTGAGCAAGTGAGTCTGTGCTCAGGCCCTTTAATAGGACACCTGGGTCTAAAGCAGCCCTCCATCTAACCCAGATGGAATGCCTACTGATTTCACAGCCAGATGTTATGGGGACTCCTCTTCCTGGCATCGGAGCCCTGGTATGGAGCTGGACCCCCTCACTCCTCAGGGGCACCTGCATAGCCAAGACATTCCTCCTGATTCTCAACCACCACACATGAGTGTGGGGCCAGCCTGTTTTGTATCTCCACCCCTTCTACCAGCCTTGATGTGGCTTCTTCTTTATATCCTTAGTTATAGTTCTGTTCAGCTCGTCTTCGGGTTGTTCTCAAGGGTGATTATTCTAAAACTTAGTTGTAATTTTAATGTAGTTGTGGGAGGAGGCGAACACCACATTGCATACTTACTTCGCCATCTTGACCGGAAATGGGTAGGTGCTATTATTATCACCATTTCATAGATGAGGAAATTGAGGTCCCATCAGGTAAACTGTTTTGCCCAACAATACACAGCTACTTAGAGATGGAACCAGTGCTTGAAACTAGGGCTGTCTGACTGCAGAACCCTCTTTTCTGATCAGTGTTCTAATTAGGAGAACAGATTATTAGACTCAGATCACAGTCCTCTGTTTTATGCAAGAGGGAGCACAGGCCACAGCAGATTAAGGATCTGCTGAAAGTCACACAATATGTCTCCACCATCAGAATGAGGCCTGTCTCTACATTGCCTCTCCCAACTGGAGAAAAGCTAGAATGAGTCTGGGTTTTTGCCTGTCAATTTACAGAGAAATCTCTTTTGAGAGTTTGAGTTGAGAATACCCATGCCATTTGAAGTGCAATATTGACAGACTCATACTCAAGGATCCAATTACAAGGCTCTCTGTTAAATTAGAAGAAACATTTCTAAAACAATTGTTACCGAGCCATATTCCAGTAGGAGTCTCCAATTCCACCTGGATCTGTTCTGATAAGAGCAAACCTGAAGAACAATTATGTTTCATAATAGTTTGTTTATCTCAAGCTTTCAGGGGAGTCATCTTTGAAAAACTCATAAGGAGAAACTTAACTTGCAATAAACTGATGGTGAGGCGGCAGGTTTTATTACTTTTATTGTTTTGGCTGTTTTTCTCCTTTCTCTCTCTCTCTCTCTTTTAAGAGCTCAATAAAACACGCTGAATGTTAACAATCCATTAGTTCTAAAGGAAACATTTTTAGCTCCCAGAAAATTCATTTTAACTCCCAAATTTCAACCTGTAAACACAAAGCATTTTGTCTTGTAAAAAGGTTTAGCAGTAGTTGTTTCCACAAGATTACCGACCCCCCCCCCCCCCTCCCTTGATCTGCAGCACCTGTGCTTCTAGAAAATGCAAGACATGATCAGTTTTTTACCATTTGTCCAGGAAGCTATGCTTGGACTAATGTTATTTATCCAGCTGGGTATGCTGATGAGAACAGGGAAGATCAAAGCAATTGCGGATACATAACATCTAAGATCTGTCCTGATAATCAATCAAGCCTGAAACACTTGCCTGCTTCTACATCTGTTTAGGGTTCTGATAAAGTGGAAGGCAGTGCTATCTGTACTGGCCATAAGACACTCCAAGGGTTCCTATGACCTCTTTTTACGTTATTCTGTAGTTCTACTTAGTTTTCCCCACGGTGGACACACAATAAGCACAAGATGAAAACCCTAACATGCAATTTGCTGCAATAGGACCCTTATTGTTGTTAAAACAAGTAAGACGGGATGTGTAAGGAGGCCTGAGGAACCGTGCATACCACCTCCAGACGGGCCTACTTTAGCTCTCGCTGCAGGGAAGAAGGCTGGGCTCACCCCATTTCTGCCCCCTCCTCCTGCACTCACCCTAACAGCTGGAAGGCAGTGGAACGCACAGGAAAAGCCACTCATTAGGGGAAACAGCCCTTGCATAACGGTGTTTAACTTCAGGTGCTCAGTGAAAGCATGAGGGCTGTGGAGGGGAGGGACAAAACAGGAAGAGGAAAAATACAAAATGGTTTGGCGAGGAAAAACAATTGCATTTTACCTGAGCCGCAAGAAACGAAAAGGAAGCAATTTAAACTAGAATGATGCCACAGTGGCAGGTGGGGAAGCCCCGCCTCCTCCCCCTCTCCTCCCCCCCCACCAACCCCAGCAGGGCTGGAGAGGGGAGAAGGCATGCCACCCGCGCCCAGCCGGCCGCGGAGGGTTGCTCCCCTTTGGGCCTCGCCTCGTTGCTTGGGAAGGAGCTGGCAGAAGAAGGGGGAGGGAAGAGACTGCAGAGAACCTGCCGCCATGCTCTCCTCGCTCAGGGAACTGGAAAGGCTGACGGCTACACTCAGTCAGGGTTGAGTCAGTGAGATGGAGATATGTTCTTATGCAGCACAAATGAACAGTGATTCCGCCAGCGCTTTCCCTACAAGGCAATGCATGGTACAGGCTCCTCGGAGCTGCCCCGCCGTTTGGAAGTGTTACGAATTCAGGGAGGCAGACAATGTGAAAGTCTGGTCCATTGCTGATACCGTCTTCCGGGACGTGAGGCCTGCGGGTCCAGCAGGCCGGCTCCACGGCTGGCGTTCTGTAAAGACTGTGGTACTCGCTTGCTGTCTCGGTGCAGTAAACTCTTCACACCGGCACCCGAGCTGCAGTCTATATTTAAGGCAGCCGCTTTTTCTTAGGAACTCCAAAGGGTTCCTGCAAAACGAGTTTGCATACACCTTACCACCAGGGACTTGTCCTGAATGAAACATTCCTTCGTTCCAAGAGAGTTTGGCCATCTGATTTTGGGCCAGTTTAATTATTTTAGAAAATGTACAGGTCCAGTTCTGGTTTAGACGGACTTACTACATGTCTTCTTTTCTCTGAAGATCAATGTCACCTACGCTTGATGTGATGTGAAGGGTGGGTTTACCTCTATAGTTGTCCTCCCCAAAACTCATAATCCCTATAAAAACATGAGGAAAAATCAGATAAGCCAAAATTAAAAAAGCATTTTATAAATGACCTGACTCGTATTTCTTAAACTGCCAAGGCCATCAAAAACAGGAGAGTGTAGAGCCTTCACAGTCCAGAGGAGCCTAAAGAGACAGGGGACCCGAAACAGAAAGGGACCTCAGGTCAGAACAAGAAAGTCTGAGTAAGGGTGGGCTTAGGTGAACAATAATGTGTAATTTTTGTTTCCTTCGTCGGAACACGTGTGCCATTGCTGATGTAAGAAATCACCATCAGGGGAATATGGGAACTCTACTATTTTTCACAACTCTTTTTAAAAAATCTAAAACTATTCTAAAACTAGGTGTTTATTATAAAATAAATGTTAAAAGTTAGTTTGGTTCATGCTTCTGCAAAAACCAATCACTTGAGTTTACTTCAGTTTTCTACTTATGGTTTCTATCCAGCCAGGACGGTAGGAAATAAAGGAATTTCAAGTATTGTTCATGTTAACCAATGTTACCCCAATCAATTTAATAAAGAAAAATAAAAAAGAGAGTCTATGCATTTAAGCAGACATTTTGGAGAGGGGAAAGCATGTTCTAAGCAATGGTTTTGTAGGGGTGGGATGTCCAAAAAAGGATGCAGTTGGTTAGGGATGGAGAATGGCTCCACTGGTCCTCACGCCACTCCAGTGACACAGGGTCAGCCAGTCAGTATTAGCACCGGAGGCTTAAGCCCTGATTCCGAAGGTCATGACTTCCCTGAATCCATCAAGGATGACGTGACTTCTCATCTCAGGTCAGTGTGGGGGTGAGTCCTGGAGTCCAGGATAACAGTGACTGCAGCCAGCCTCAGAAAGATGACCTATACCTTGCTTTTTGGCCTTTGGTAACCTGAGACATTCCTGCCAGCTATTTAACCAGGCTCTGCAACTGCTGTAATGACACTATGACAGACTTTGGACTCATAAAGTCCTGAGTTCAAGTCCTCTCACTTCCAAGTTTTACCACTTCTCAGGTGTGGCCCAGGTCAGGCTGCCTACTTGATCTCATTGATCCTCAGGAACAATAAGGCTGATCATAATCCTGCTTTAAAGGATTGCTGGGAGGATGAGCTACATGGAGGCTGTGAGAGCCCCTGCCCCAGTGTCTGGAACGTAGCAGGTGCTGAGCAGATATTCTCTCCCCGCCCCTCCTTCTTCCATTCTCACAGAACCAGGACAGCAGGGACAGGCACAGCCTGGATAGCTCAGCCCCGTTCACAAACGGTTCTCTCTGTTCTCATGAGATTAGCATTTCTAATAGGATCACGAATTCTGCTAATTCATAGATCATTAATCTTGCATTGTGCAAATAACCTCTTCTGATTTGTGCAGAATCAGAAGCACTTAATGCTCTTTTAGGGTATGTATTTATTATTGTTTTGTTGTTATTCAGTGGAAAGGCCCAATTTTATCCCACCAGAAATTGTCTGAGCAGCTCTCTTGCTGGACATTGAAGGTTAATGGAAGCCAGGACCTGTGCAAAGTGGACACTTACAGAGGGTTGTTTAAAATAAGACAGGAATCATCTGCTAAAGAGGATGCCTTGCAAAAGATGCGACTGTATCTTCGGTAGAATTGTGGGAATGAATCCTGAAGAAGCAAGGTGCCTGAGGAGGCTAAGAGTGGTGGGGAAAAGGGAGCAAAAAGTAAAAAAACAAAAGGCAAAGCACCCAAGCCAGGTGATCAGGAAGAGAACCCTCAACACAGAGACCATCTGAGGATGAAAATGCTGAAGAAAGTTCCAGTCCGAAACCCTGACAGGGGACTCAGACACACGGGCCATTCCTATTTCTGAAGGACAGCACCTGCACGGTAACGTGTCTGTGTTAGGCTAAGCGTGTCAGTGTGTGTGTTATAGCAGGCCTTGTCCCAGCCGTGTGCCTGCCGGGCTGTAGCTTACATCCAATTGATATAAACAAAAGCTTCTGCCTGTCAGCCAAACCAGCATTAAAGTCAAACAACCAGTTGTTATTCACAGTCTGCCTTATAACATGACAGTGACAGCTGTCAAGCAAGCCATCATTTAGACCAAATAGGATTTTGAGGAATTCCATAGAGATGTTTATATGAGTGACCCACAGGGTCTTCTGAACCATTGGGTGATGGTGGAGGGGGAGACATAGATTTTAATGATTTTACTGCTATCGTTTTGCTCTATTATTTTAGGAAACTTTTTAATCAAATACTCATGTTTATGGTGAAAAATTTTGACAGTGAGGACCAGCTAAATAAGTAAATGTCACTCATTATATCATTAGCCAATGATAATGCTATCTTCGCTGTTTCCCTTTCCTTTTGAAGTTCTACTTATATTTTTTCAATATAAAAGTTTAATAAAAATTGTGAAAAAGAAGAAAAAAGCATCCATAATTATTCTACCTTTAAAGAACTTTGGTATGTATTTTTTCAGGTACTTTATCCATCTCTATGAATAATATTCCTTCTTTAACATGGTTGCAAGCAAACCGTATATCCCATTTAGTATCATGACATTTTTACCTGACATTGCCATAAGTTTTTTCAGGGTTACAAGGTTTCTCTTCAAAAATCTTTATTTCTAGGGTACCCTGATATCACAGTGTAGGTATAGTGTTGCTTATATTTAACCATTCCCCTATAATTGGGATTTAGTTTGTTTCCAGATTTTTGTTATTAGAAATACCATGGTATCAGGGTAGTACTACCATAAAAATTTTTAAAGATCTTGGAAAAGGTATGATTTTGTTACAAGTTGTTTCTATTTATCAGATATTTACTGGGTGCCGGGTATATGCAGGTGCCAGGATACCAAAATGAACAAGATATAGGTCCTATACTCAGGAGACTACAATGGAGACAGGATACAGAGGAGACAGATGGATATGTGACATATCTTAATTCACCTTGAGAAGTACAATAGTAGAAGTGAAAGCCAGGTTCTATGAGCTAATGTATAAAAATAATTTGCACCGTACCTGGCACATAGTAAGTGCTCAATAATAAATTGACAATGACACTGATGATTGCAGCCATCACGTTTCTGATAGAATCATTTAACTGCTGGCTTCCATGATTCACATTTACAAATAAATAAATAAAATCAAGAGAGCAACAAAAAGCAGTCCTTGAATTATAAAAGTCAATGATAACCCATACATGCCCATTCTATGACAGCAAAGAGCAAAGATTATCAAGTTCCTTCTAATTGCCAACATAAAATTCTTCACGGAACAAAAACGCCTTCCGTAGAGATGGCTGATGTCATCCTAGCTTAAATGCTGTCAGATGGGATGACTCGGCTTTCCTGAATGACGTGGGTCAGGGAGAGCTACTTTCAGATATGAGGTAGGTCAATTTTGTTGTAATTCTAGTTCTTTTTTAAAAAATTATATATATATATATATATTAATATAATCTAATGTAATATAAAACTTTGGTGGATCAAGGAAGATATGGGAACTCTAAAATTTTCCATTGGTACGGTGTTTTGCTTGTCATTCCCGATTCCCATCACTGCCTTTAGCAGCCAGGTCTGCAGACCTGAACAATGGTTAATGTTTAAAAAGGTACAGCATGTTCTGGTTAACAGCCCTGACCATTTCCTCTTCCTGATGGTGCTGCTCTGATTGCAGGACTCAGGTAAGGCCTTTCGCTACACGAGAATACATGAGAAATGATGCTCAAGTGAGATTCCAGTTGCTTAAAGATAAAGAGCCTGCAACCTTAAGGAAAAACTGAACTGGTTTTACTGTAGTACAGGGCAGTAATCCACGGCCACTTCTGAAATATACATAAGGATCTCAGAGGGGAAATGCTGCCTTGAACTGGATTTAAATAAGCTGAATATGGATTCTTTGGTGAGAACTCGATCAGGGCACTGCTGGCATTGGCTCACCTCTGGACAGTAGTGGACAGAATTATATGGTCTGCTCATCAAATCCAGAATATAAAGTGCCAGCGCACCCCCCCCCCCCACCGCAACGATCCTCCTTCTTCTCTTATGTATTTCATTCTCATCACCCCCCCCCCTCCCCCGCACAATGTTCCAGGAGGGCAGCCAATGCAGCTGCCGACATTTCCCAAAAATAATATGCCCAGTCCTCTTCCCAATCCAATTAGCTCTACTTCCTTCAAACTTGACTCAGCATTTCTCCGAGAAGCTTTCCCTGATTACCCTGCCATTCCTTATCACTGCAAACCCTCAGCGGCTCTTTGTCGCTAGGTTTGCTCTCTATTGCTGGATATTTATTTGCTCTCTAACTATAGCTGCGCATCGGGCTGGGTCCCAGAGCTACAGGATGAGTAAATCCCAGGCACTGCCCTCATGGAGGTCACAGTCCACATGCACATACAAACAACCTCATAAAATGTGATGATAAGGGCAATGATTGAGATAGGCATGCGGAAGCACAAAGACTTTCATCCTAGGGAGTCAGAAGCTTCCTGGAAAAACTGACTCTGGAATGGAGTCTTCGGGGATGAGAGGCTGTGCGGGTAGAGGGAGGGCGGGGGAGGCGCAGAAGGTGTGAGCGGTAGGTGGTGGAGGCCGGGAACAGATATGATGGCCCGTGTGCCATGTTGTGCCCGGATACATTAGTAATCTTCCACTTGCTGATGAGAAGTCTCCGAATTGTTTCCTACCATTGAATTACAACCTCTTCCAGGGAATCATGTTTTCTACTTATTTCACCTTCTTCCTTGTGGGTCTGTTATAGTTCCTACTATTTCCCAAAGAGTGGGTCCACCATCCTGGGAAGCACCACCAGCTCACTGGCCACCTCCTGGCCACTCTGTCCAGCCCTGCTAACAAGGCTCTGTGTGGCCCTGGAAAGATGGGCCACGCTCTCAGCGGAAGCTGAGACCTAGGAGGGTGTGCGTGGCTTGACTCCAAGCAGGTACACGCTGCCTCAATGGAGGGGCCATCCAAACCACTTACTGGGGAACTCCACGGTCCCCATCAAATACCATCGCTCTGCTGTTTCCTCTTCTTAGTCTTTGTGATGATGACTTACATCTTATGTTCAAAAAGTTCTACACAATATTTCTACTAAGATTTCATTAGATAATAAAAAATGACACTGAGCAAGTGCGGAATGCAAGTTCTAATCATCCTACAGAAACAGAAAATAATCATGTAAGAAAATTAAACCCTTTTTTTATTGATGTTGCTACCTCAAAAGTCGCAAATGCTGAACCCTTGACTCATCTGATTTTATTTAAAGGTAGTTACGCTTAGTGGACAAACAGGCCAGGGTCTTACAAACCTCTGAGAGCTTTGTTGAGTCTCTCAGACCAAGAAGGAGGCAAGGGATGTGTGCACTGTTTCTGGCCTCACATTTGGCCCCTAGGTAAACAGACCTCCGCATTCCGAGGCTGCCAAATCGCCATCTTTCATGGATGATTAAATCCCAACCCCTTCTCACACTGCCTGGGGTCAGGGGTGGAGGGAGGAGAGGTAGAACATCAACAGCAGGATAAACTCATCTCCCCCTCCTCCCCGCCCCCCCAAAAAAAGGATAGAAAAAAGGACTAAGCGAGTTTTACAGGCTCTGCTGCTTCAAAGCTGTCATTTCAAGGTTATGGCTTTAGAATAACGAGAGGCAGCTGTCCACCTGAGCCCTCCTTAATGGAAACGGCAGGACCTAGCTTGCCTCTGGAAAGAAGAAAGAGAAATCCCGGAGCACAGAGCCAGGTGGGGAATTGCAGTCACTGAGCTTTCAGAACTGCCAAATGGTCGGGGGAAGATGGCCCAGCAGCAGGGCCGAAATCATATTTAGTGTGAAATGAAACTAATGGCCTGTTTTACATCCCCCAACTAGAGTTTTCAAACCCTGGTGATATCCCCAGAGTCAAATACTACATGGATGAGATAGTTAAATAAAAGCCACTTCCAAACCCAGGGCCTACTCACTGAGGGGGAAGAAAAGTGAGCCATATTTCCTAATCTGGTTTAACTCCACAGTTCCCAGATCAAGTAATCCAGTTCAAACACATTAGAAGAACTCGAACACTTTGGGAAAGCAAATAATACTTCCAAATTGGCTGTGTTCCAAGCCTCAGTGTCCTTATTAGTATATTAGAGATAGTAATGTCTAATTCAAAAGGGTAGTCATAATGATTTCACAAGATACAATTTTCAAGTCCTTCAGAGTAGGCACCTAAAGCTGATCTTCCTCCTTTTCTCCCACTATTCTGGCTTCTATTGTTCTTGCCATCTTGAAAGTTGATTACATGACCAACTTGGGGTGCTTCTTTATTCAGGTTTTCTCTTCTGGAAGGATCCGAAACCTTGTCCGATGTGCTTCCTGCAGAGGACTACACAGAGTAGGTAGACAGAAGGTGTTCCATGGGTACATGTTTTTAGATCTGCCAGAAAGTGCTCCACTGTTGTCTGACTTTTCCTCCCTCTCAATCACACACAAAGGATGGTGGGGACCCATAAAATGCCTTTCAATACTTCTATCGCCTTTCCCTACCTTTAACGATAACAGGCCAACAGGAATGAAATTAGAAGGAAAAAAGCATTTATTAACAAATGCTGCTCTAATTAAAGGACAATGCCTGTTTTTCCCAACCAGGACAGCATTACTGGAAAAATGACCTTCTAGCTTTTTAAGTACAGCCCCAGCAAAACGTAAGATCAAAGCAATGATCCGGCCAAGAGGGCATTTTACAGATAACTTCATAACTGAACCCAGCTCTCTAACCTGTTGTGAAACACCAGCACCCTTGCAGCTGCCTTATTGATATCATCACCCATCAGGCAAGGAATGTTTGGGGAGGCTTGGACTTCCAACCATAGATGACATCTATAGAAACTACAGAAGGTCATTCAAGATTACCAAGTCTTTCATTTCCCAGATGAGTATGCTGAAACCAGAGATCACACGGCTAGAGGGAAGCCAGATGGAAAAACCTATGAGCAATGGTTTATAGTCCACTTCATTTGTTCAAAAGTTGTTTCTTAAATGTCGAATGTGAGCATGACATGGTCCCAATACTCAGGGATCATAGTATAAGAAAGGATGAGAGACAAGAGAAATCTTCAGTTCTGGAACAATGTAGAGTAACGGGTATAAAGGGGATTAGGAACGCCAGGCAAGGAGAGGGAGGCACTCACTTTGGGATCAAAATTTAAAGAGACACCAAAAACTCAGCAATGAAGATCAAGCAGGTATTGGTATGACTGCTTTTTCCTTTTGGCTCAGGATCCAGTATGGCTCAGCAGGCATGATTGTCAATCCTATCATTATTTAACATGTTAACATTTTGTTCATTGTGGATTTTTTTTGCATTCATTTTTATTGTTTAAAATATTGCATTAAAATACTCTTAATCTTGATTACTGAGGTTTTTGGTGCTCCTCTCTAAAATTTTGCACCTTGGGCCGGGGCCTCACAGTAGTCTCCAGGGGAATCTCACAGAGGTCCTATGGGGGTGGGAGGAAAGGGAGGGTACTTTGTGTGAGTTCCAATAGAGGCACAGGTTTTCAGATTCTGTCTGTAGAAGGCTTACAGGTTTTCAAGTGCCCCATAGGGCGGGGTAGGACCTTTTTAGCTACAGCAGTTCTGCCTCAATAGGTTTTGCTTGCTAGCATTTTGTGTAAGAGTTTGTTGTATTCCCAGTTTGGTAGAAAGGGATCCTCAGGTCTAAACACTGTTTGGAAAACTCTTACCGCAATGAGACGAGATTAGTTTCAAATAGACAAGGCCCGTCACAGGCATCATGCAGCTCAGGAATAGGGGTTCAGGGGCAGAGAAAACAGATGAAGCAGGCAAGGCCTCAGGGCCTGAAGAGGATGGGACTGCATGTGGGCATTCCAGATGCTGGTTGGACCAGCAAAGACAGAACGGGTGTCAGAGCTCAGCTGTTTGCTTTCCTTCCAAACTCCCCCTCCAGAGCTCTATTAGCAAACTCATTCAATAGACATTATCTGCTCATTTTACTGGACCAAATGGTTTGCATCCCCTTCTTTGTCCAATAGAGACAGGGTTTAAAAGAATATTGTTTTAAAGTTTGACTTATCATGACAAAAAGTCTTCTTGCTCAATAGAGGGAGAAGGGCAGAGCCAGAGAAAAAGCCATGGTTGCAGGGCTGAGGCAGAGGTGGTTAGGGGCGATCAGGCCGGCAGGGGAGGGCAGTTGAGGGTGAGCAGGCCAGCGGGGGGGGGGGGGGGGGGCAGTTGGGGGTGAGCAGGCCGACGACGGGAGGCAGTTGGGGGTGAGCAGGCTGGCAGGGGGGGAAGTTGGGGGCAATCAGGCTGGGAGGGGGGTAGTTGGGGGCAATCAGGCCAGCAGGGGGAGCAGTTGGGTGCAAGCAGGCAGAGTGGTTAGGGGCAATCAGGCAAGCAGGCAGGTGAGTGGTTAGGAGCCAGTGGTCCCGGATTGCAAGAGAAGCAAATAGGTTCTCAGAAATGAGCCAACATCTTAGAAATGATTCCTAAAACTGAGTTAAGTGTAATGCAGTCCGAGCTCTCTGAGGGAGGCCATATTGCACAACTCCAGGGAGCAACTTCTCATCGTAGTCTAGGTAAGTGGCACCCCTTGGAGTCAGCAATGCACAATCAGTTGACTATGACAGTCATCTAAATATCCGATAGGAAATAATGGCTTGCCTCACATTTGGCTAATTCACGCATCCTTATTCAAACAATTAGGCTCTCTCAGTTTTAACGATCTGGCTCCTCACATTCTAAAATTTTCTCTAGCAAGAGCATCCAATATGTTTTTGAGAAGGAGCAATTTTAATTCTTTGGAATCTCTAAAATTCTTAGGGAAGAAGGAGGTGTGTGTATACATAGTGACAAATGATTAGGTGACAGGAATCTGGGATGACACTGAAAGTAATGCTAAGAAAAATTTCAAGATTGGAGCCAACCTTATTATATTGGTTGGATTATATACAAAACAAATCTAGTAAGATCAAATTTGGGGGCAGAAGATACAAATTGGATTCTCATACACTCCTAGTAAGATGTAAGTTGGTATTTCTGATGGAGACTTGGTGAGGGTGGGGCGGGGTATATGTTCAAAGTCTAATTTATATGCATATTAAAAATTTTAGAGCAGGTTTTAAAACTATGTCTAGAGTGACCCCACCAAAAATATATATGAATATAGGAAAAAGCATTTGAGATTATACACATATACATGTTGGTTCTCTGGATAGTATGGTTATGGGTAATTTTTTCCAGCTTTATTGAGATACTAGTGGCCCGGTGCACGAAATTCATGCATGGGGGGCGGTTGTCCCTCAGCCAGGCCTGCACTCTCTCCAATCTGGGATCCCTCGGAGGATGTCCCACAGGGATCGGGCCTAAACTGGCAGTCGGACATCTCTCTCGCAATCCGGGACCACTGGCTCCTAACCACTCACCTGCCTGCCTGCCTGATTGCCCCTAACCACTCTGCCTGCCAGCCTGCTCGCCCCCAACTGCCCCCCTGCCAGCCTGCTTGCACCCAACTGCTCCCCCTGCTGGCCTGATTGCCCCCAACTACCCCCCTCCCAGCCTGATTGCCCCCAACTTCCCCCCCTGCCAGCCTGCTCGCCCCCAACTGCCCCCCCCCCCCCGTCGGCCTACTCACCCCCAACTGCCCCCCCCCCCCCCCCCCCGCTGGCCTGCTTGCCCTCAACTGCCCTCCCCTGCCGGCCTGATTGCCCCTAACCACCTCTGCCTCAGCCTTGCAACCATGGCTTTGTCCAGAAGGATGTCCGGAAGGTCTCCCGGAAGGTCTCGTGGTCTAATTAGCATATTACCTTTTTATTAGTATAGATAATTAACACTGTGTAAGTTTAAGATATACGTTTTATTTATTTATTTTTCTTTTAACTTTATTTTTATTGTTGACACCATTACAGATGTCCCCATTCCCCCTCTCCCTTTGCCCACCTCTACCTAACCCCCCACAGACACACCCCCACTTCCCTCTGGCCATCACCACGCTGTTGTCTGTGTCTACAGGAAGACTGACAACTGTGGGGGGTGGGAGTGGGGGAACTGGATAAAAGAAAGTGAAGGGATTAAGAAGTACAGTGTTTTGCTTTGATACACATACATATTGAAAAATGATTACCACCATAGCTTGAGGTAACACCTCTATCACATCACATAATTACCTTTTTTTTTTTTGTGGTGAAACAATTTAAGATTTACTCTCTGAGCAACTTTCAAATACATTATACAGTATTATGACCTATAGTCACCATGCTGTACATCAGATCTCCAGAACTTATAACTGGAAATTTGTACCCTTTGACCAACATCTTCCCATTTCTCCCACCCTTCACCCCAGAGCCCCTAATAACCACCAATGCACTCCTTTTTCTACCACCTTTTTTAGATACCATATATAAATGATGTCATGCAGTATTTGTCTTTATCTGATTTATGTCACTTAGCATAATGCCCTCAAGGTCCATCCATGTCCTCACAAAGGGCAGGATTTCCTTCTTTCTCATGGCTGAATAATATCCCATTTTTTAACATAAGAATGATTTTTTTTTCTAATTCTCTCCTTTTACTTGTCTAATTTTTTTGAAAAATTTACTGACACAATAAACATTTGTTGAGCACCTGCCACATGCTGGGGGTTGTTCCAGCTACAGGGACTATAGCAGCAAACCTCAAGGCACTCAGATTCTAGTGGAGGAATTTAGGCAACAAAGGAAAGAAATACCATGTGTAAGGATATGGAGAAAAATAAAGTGGAGAAGGAGGTAAGGAATGCTGGGGGTGGAAAGGGGGGAGTGATTTGTAAATGTGTCAAAAAAGGCCTCATAGAAGGGTGTTATTTAAGCAGACTAAAAGGAGGTGAGAGAGCCTCTGATGTTTTGTGGAGAAAGAGTTCTACAAAGAACAATAACATGTGCAAAGGCCCTGAGGTGGAGGACAGAGCAAGTGAAGGGTGGAATAACAAGATCTGAAGTTAGAAAAGCAAGTGGCCGGTCGTGTGAGGCCTGAAGGCCTTTATAGAAGCTTTGCTGTTACTCTGAGTGAGATGGAAAGCCATTGGCTGATTCTGAGCAGAAGAGTTACATTATCTGGCACATTTGTCAATGGCATCACTCTGGCTGCACTGGAAAAAGTCTCCAGGGGATCAAGACCAGTCATGAGGTATTTCAATGATCCAGGCAAGATGTTCTGGTGGCTCATACCAGAGTGATGGTGACAGTCATAAGGCCCTACATATATTCTGAAAGTGTGGCCAACAGGACTGGCTCAAGGTGAGAGACAGAGAGAGATCAAGGAGGATTCCAAGGCTTGTGGCCTAGTTAGAGCTACCACTGAGTGAAATAGGGACATTTGTAGGAGGAGCAGGTTGGGGAGGCAGAAGACCGGGGGTTCAATTTGGGACATGTTACTTTTGCAATGTGAAGGAGCAATTGGATCTGGAGGTCAGGGGCAGTAGGAGAAGGAGCCTGGAGCTGGAGGGTTATATTTGGAAGTTTGTAACCATATCTATGATACTAAGGCCAAGAGACTGGCTGAGATCACCAGGAGACTGAGATTAAACAGTGAAGAGGTACCCAAACCCTGCCTCCTGGAACACTCTAAAGTTAAGGCCACAGAGACGAGGAGGAGGCAGCGCGAGGTGCTGAGACAGAAGAAGGAAACCATGAGCTCATGAGGTTCTGCAGCCTAGTAAAGAATTCTTCCAAGGAAGAGGGTCGGATGATCGGTTCCAGTTGCTGCTGATTGGTTAGGTAAGATGGGACGGAAAGCTGTCCACTGGCTATAGCAGGTGGGAGGTCATTGGGACCTTGAATAGAATGGATTTGGCAGAGTGTGCAGATGAAAGCCTGATTGGAGTGGGTTTAAGAAGAAAAAAAAAAAAAGGAAATCATTAGAAACCGTGAATGAAGACAACTTTTTCAGTTCTGCTGCAAAGGGGGGAAGAGAAAGCTCTGCAATTAGAAGTGGAAATAGGCCAAGAGAAGGATTTTTCTTATTTGGTTTTAAGGTGGGAAAAGTAAGACTTGTTTGTATTCACAGGAGAGAGAGAGAGAGAAATGGCGCAGGAAGAAGAGAAGGGACTTGATGGAGCAGCGTCCATGGATAGGCAAGAGGGGCTGGGATCTAATGCCCAGAGGGAGGCCAGTTCTACAGCAAGGGAAGGGAAGGCAGGGCTTATGACCACAGTCATTGAAAGGTGGGCAGGAGTGGTGGGGGGGATCATGGGAATGATCTTCTGGTGGCATCTATTTTCTCACCAAATAGGGAGCAATCCCATCAGCAGAGAGTGGGGAATCAGAAAGACTGGGTGAATGAATCAACTAAGAAAATGTGAGCCGTAGCCAGCGTGGCTCAGTGTTAGAGTGTCTGACCAAGCACTGGAGGGTCTCAGGTTCGATTCCCTGTCAAGGGCACATACCTGGCTTGCAGGTTCAATCCCTGCCCCTGGTTGGGGCACGTGTGTTAGGCAACCAATTGATGTGTCTCTCTCACATGGATATTTCTCCCTCTCCTCTTCCCCTCCCCCCTCCGTTCCACTGTCTCTAAAAATCAATGTAAAAATATCCTTAGGGGAGGATTAATAAAAAAAGAAAAGAAAATGTGACATGATTACTGCGAAGTAGTAAGGTGATGAACAGATATTACTGAAGGACAAGGAAATAAGAAAAGAAAGAAAACTTAAATATGCATGAATTTTCATTTGGCAACACCACTTCCGGGAATTTTTCTTAAGGAAATGATTAAAGAATTTTGCCAGGATGTTCTCTGGCGAGACTGTAAGAGCAAGAAGTTAAAAACAATCTAAGAGCTGCACAATAGCAAATGGATTACATTTAACCAATTTATTAATCAGTATACATTGATCCTGAAAGCTATTGACCATATATTTAGAAGAAAAAGAAAGTTCCCATGTTTGTAGAAAAATATATTTATCTGTATATCTATATTTTTATCTATCTATATGTATCTAGGTGTTTAAAATTGGTAATCCTTGCCAAACTGGATTATTGATTGCCAATTCTTTTTTGCTGATTATATTTTCTGATTTTTCCATAATAAGCAGAATGAGAAATTTGTAATGACAAAACAACATAAGAACCTGTTTGCCCTGGCCAGATGGCTCAGCTGGTTGGAGCGTCGTCCCTGTACACCCAGAAGGTAGAGGGTTTGATTCCTGGTGAGCACACATACCTAGGTTTCGGGTTCGATCCCCAGTTGAGGCACACACATGAGGCAACCAATCCATGTTTCTCTCTCATATCGATGTCTCTCTCTCTCTCTCCAAGTCAGTAAACATATCCTCGGGTGAGGATTTTTTAAAAGAACCTGCTCACTGTTTCTGTACTGTGTGGCACCTTCGGGTTTTTACTGTGATTTTCAAGGTGCCCTGCAGCCTGCTTTCTGTGCTGCCTCAGCCTCCCTGAATGTCCTTCAATATAAAGCAAACCCTGCTAACACCACAGCGTGGCTGCAGCCCTACCTCAAATCTCCTTCATCCACACCATTACCACCAAAACTACCCCCAACTAAAAATAGCTGTGATAACTGATTTTAAAATACTTTAGTATAGGTAGTTTGTGCACGTGAGCATTAACTCTACTCAACAACACACGGGGTGATTGATTAGCATATGAAGGGTCTGAATCGAAATCTACATCTTACAGTTGATTACTTAGTATACGGAGTATACTTACATGAATCAACACTTGAGAGAAGTTAATTAGCATAAATGTTGGAAACAATGTTTATGGTGAAATTGTGAGTTAGCAGTGGTGAGGCAGGAGCCGTTGACCTGGCATGGGCAAAGCCCAGTGGCCCACACCCACTCAGGTCTGGGGTCTCTGAGCCCTGGGTCCCTCCACTCCAAGGATGCTCTTGCCTGACCCACCTCAAATGTCACCTGCACAGTCCTGCTGGGAGTAAGTCAGCAAGTCCACCTTGAACTACGTCTTTCCTTTAAGATGCCATTTGACAACATAGGAGCAGAGAGGGAGCTGTGCAAAGCTCGAGCACCCCTGTCGGCCTGTCTGCTGAAATGTGTGTACAGTAGGTCCTCGGGTTACGTTGGAGATCCGTTCCTACGGCGCCACGTAAAGCGGTTTTCGCCGTAAGTCGGAACCCACCTACATAAGCGCCTACATCGCTCACATGGAGCACATACACAGCAGTGATGAAGTGAAACAGTAAAAAAAAATTAAAAGAAAGATAACAATTCCTGACCTTTACTTGTGGTAAATAAATAATAAAAAACATAAAGCACATATGCTTTATGTTTACGTCGAAATGACGGAACTTTTTTTTTCTAATAAATAAATGGGATATGGCAACGTAACCACGAAACGACATACGTTGAGTCCGACGTAACCTGAGGACTGTCTGTATATGTTTGGCCAATTTGTACTCACACTTGCTTGAATTGTGATACAGCAACTGGGTTGGAACAAATAATGCCCACGACCCGTTAGAAGAAACTACCAAAATTTACTAGGAAGAACCTCACAATCATCTGTTGGCCAGATTGGGTTAGGGCCAACAGGCTGTATAAGGCCTGCAAAATCTGTTAGGCCATTTGCTACAAATAAAAATAATCACATTCTTTGGTAGGTATAATGGACGTTGTCTCAGTGGTATATTAGGTGAGTGTAAAAGCATATTTAGAGAATTTTACTACTTTTTTGATCTGATGTCTATACTTTACGTTTAAAAACTGTGCTACCTATGACATAGCTTTAAGACAGCCTCAGCCATCCCTCTTTTAACCAGATTATTGCCCCAAGCTCTGCTCTATAGGGATTCTGGCACCTCACCTTCCCTCCACACCTCCTGGCCCAGGGGATTCTGAATATTCTTTAAAAGACCATCTGCCTTATTTCCACAATGTGCCGTTAACTTTCAGTCGGCTGCTCCAGAATTTGAATTTCCAGCCCCAAGTTGATCCATTTGCAACTTATGCACTATTAATGTTTGGATTACATTGGATAATTCCGGAGGTTAAAATCGATTCATGCACATGAATGAATGAGTAAGCAATAGAGACATGACCTAGCATAATCTCCTGGTTTGATGTTGCATGAACACGTCTTGAAATCTGTGTAACAGCAAACTTGATACTTCCTGAATGTGTCAACCATTACACACACTTTTCTGTTAGAAGGGAGAAAAAGAAAAACCATGCTTTTCTCTCATTCATAATCAAAGATATTATTAAATGGAGAAAATCCAGTTGCCCTTGGTAGTAAACTTTCTTGAGCTTTTCTTTGCGACCTTGTTCTTTTTCCACTTTCCTGTGCAGGGCTGAAGCAAAGGCAGCCTTCATACCTAGAATGGTGGCATTTAACCTCAAGGTCATGATTTTTAGTACATCTGCCTGGCTCTGCCCAGAGATCGAAATGAACATCACAATAATGGGATGGATTGACAGTATGTGATCTTTCATATGAAAGGCTGAGAGGAACACAGCAACATTGCCCTGATATTCCCAGCAGAATACATCAACAAATCATAAGGAAATATCATACAGACCCAAAATGAGGGAGATTCTACAAAATAACTGGTGTGAAATCCTCAAAAATATTGATGTCATGAAAGACAGGGAAGATTGAAGAATCATTCCAGATTGAAAGAGACTAAAGAGACATCAAAAGTAAGTGAGACACTTTATCCTAGGTTGGATCCAGAAACAGAAGGAAAAAGATTTTTTTTTTCTTTACAATAGGTAAAATTACATGGTGATACTGTATAAATGTCAGTTTCCTGCTTTTGATGCCTGAACTGTGGTTTCTGTAGGAGAATGTCCTTTTGTTGTTGTTGTTGTTGTTGTTAATCCTCACCCAAGGATATTTTTCCATTGATTTTTTTAAAGAGTGGAAGGGAGGGGAGAGACAGAGAGAAACAATGATGTGTCATCTATTGGTTGCCTCCTGCACTCGCCCTGACCAATGTTGGGGATCGAGCCTGCAACCAAGGTACATGACCCTGACTGGAATCGAACCCAGGACCCTTCAGTCCTCAGGCCAACGTTCTATCACTGAGCCAAACCGGCTAGTGATGTCCTTGTCTTTTAATAAATACACATTAATATTTCCAGTGGGACTGGGGCATTATGGCTGTAACTTTCAATGGTTTCAGGAAAATAGATGAGAGATGGAAATAAAAAAATATACTAGTATATCAAAAGTGGCAAAATATTAACAATTAGGGAACCTGGGTAAAAAGTATATGGCAGGTTTTTTTGTTGTTGTTAATCCTCACTAGATTTTTCCATTGATTTTTAGAGAGAGTGGAAGGGAGGGAGGAGGGGAGCTAGAGAGAGAGAAAGACATTAATGTAAGAGAGACACATCAATTGGTTGCTTCCCACATGTGCCCCAACCAGAGTTGGGGATCAAACCTGCAACCTAGGTATGTGCCCTTGATCGGGAATGGAACCCGAGACCCTTGGGTCCGCAGGCTGATGCTCTAACCACTGAGCAACCAGCCAGAGCTGTATGGCAGTTCTTTGTATTATTCTTTAAACTTTCTGTAAGTTCGAAATTATCTATATAATAAAAGCCCAATGACTGGTTGCTATGACGCTCCGGCCACAGGAGCCATCACCAGTGGCCCTGCTGAGCCCGAGGGCTTAGGGGCCAGTTGTGCAGCCGCCGCCGCCAAGGCACCGGTAAAGAAGAACGCGAAGGTGGCCAGTGTGAGCGTGCAGCTTGAGATGAAGGCTCTGTGGGACGAATTCAATCAGGTGGGCACTGAAATGATCATCACCAAGGCTGGCAGGTCAGGGCGCCCCTCTCCCTGCTGCGACCCTCCCCACGTGGCGCCAGTCTCGGGCAGCCGGGCTTTGGCTGAGAAGCGGGGTGCGGGGGGGGGGGGGGGGGGAGCACGGCCTGGCCACCTGCAGGTCCCTCTCAGTGCAGGCCAGCTTCTTCGCTCTCCGAGTCCTGGCTTTAGTGACAGCCCAGCCACCTGGCTCGCCCAGCGGGGAGGCCAGGAAGGTGGCGGAGAGAAACCCTGTGCACCTGCTGCGGACTAGCAGCTCAGGACCCAGCACCGCCAGAAACGGACCGGCTCAGAGCACACCGAGCTTGGGGGGAAGGCAGCCGCCTGTGAGGGGCCTTTCCACCAGCCGGCTCCCGGTGGATCCCACCTCAAAGGAAACTGGGTCTTTGGTTCCTTAGTTCAGTCTATCCCGGCTAAAGAGGAGCAGCAGTGCACATTTTAGGGAGAATTAAGACTCTAAAACAGTGTGTTCGGTTCCATGGAGATTGCTACCCAGTTGTCTTAGGCTTAAATTGCAGGTGATTGTGGGGCCTGGCTCTGCCCCTGGGGCCTGTGTCTTCCAATTGCCTGTATTTGCTGTAAGGGCCCAAAGAGAAGAAGGGGAACACGTTTTTCAATGCAATGGATTTGACCAACAGACAAAGGCGAGTGCCGGGCTGTGTCTAATGTACACACAGAGACACCAGCTCTGAGTCCGCCTGGCCAAAGGGAGCTCAGGGCCTGTGTGCAGAGCCTTCGGGTGGTTTATGTTTCCTTGCTGAGGCCGTCCTCCCTGGGAAGCCTGGGGCCCACGCTCAGCTCCAGCTCAGTGGGTCTTCTCCAGGCCCCTCCCCCGGCTGGGCTGGCCCCTGATTGTCCCCCCCCCCCACAACCCTGTTTGGAGACAGGGAAGGCCAGCCAACCTCCCAAGGCCCCTCCCCCCAGCCAGCCTGCCTGATCGCCCTGATCGGAGCAGGCCAGCTGGACCCCAGCGGTGCATGAATTCATGCCCTGGGCCTCTAGTTTTAAAATAAAAGTTAAAAAAATATATTAAAGCAAGAGTCATTAAAATAAGAATGTTCACTATCACCCTAAAACAAATTACAAATATCTGTATGTAGTTTTATATATAATATGTAGTCTCTATCTTATACACTGAGTGGCCAGATTATTATGATCTCTGAACATAATAATCTGGCCACTCAGTATATATATATTAGAGGCCTGGTGCTTGAATTCGTGCATGGGTGGGGTCCGGCCAGCCTGACCAGGGGGAGGGGACATGGACGGTTGGCAGGCCTGCCTACTGGTCGAACTCCTGGTTGAGGGGACAATTTGCATATTAGCTTTTTATTATATAGTATATACACTGATGGCCAGATTATTATGCGTTCAGAGATCATAATAATCTGGCCACTCAGTGTATATGTAACTGTATATAATTTGCCTGGGATCCTGCAGACCTGCTGAATTATAATATGGGGGAGGGTCTTCTAGAAGCTCCAGAGGGGATTATAGTACACACATAGCCCCTCTAACAGGTCCTCTCAGTTCTAGGAGATCTTGGGTAGGTCTGCTTCTTGCACTTGTTTCTCTCCCATTTCAAGTCCAGCACCCATTGTCTCCTCTCTCTTGCTACTTCACACACTAAGGTGTAAAATCTACACTAATAAAAGAGAAATGTGCAAATTGACCATACCTCCGCTACACCCACAAGCCACACCCACCAGCCAATCAGGAGCGGGTATGCAAATTAACCCAACCAAGATGGCGGTGGCCACGAAGCTGGAGCGAGCAGGAGGCTTGGGTTGCCCTGGTGATGGAGGAAGCCAAGCTTCCTGCCCACTCTGGCTGGCCCTGGCCTCCGCTCAAGGCTACAAAGTTTCAATTATAGAAGATAAATAAATCCCAGATACCTGCTTCCAGCCGGCCCTGGCCTCCGCTCAAGGAGGCATTGAAAAAAAAAAAAAGAGAGAGAAAAAAGAGGGGCTGGGAGCTTGGGTCACCGGGGGGTGATCAGGCCAGGATGGGACGGCAGTTGTGGGTGATCAGGCTGGTGGGGGGCAGGGCCGTTGGGGGTAAGCAGACCAACAGGGGGGCCAGTTGGGGGTGAGCAGGCTGTCAGTGGGGGTCAGTTGGAGGTGATCAGGACAGCGGGGAGGGGGCAGTTTGGAGTGAGCAGGCCAGCAGGGGGGCAGTTGGGGGCAAGCAGGCCAGTGGGGAGGGAAGGTGGGGGCGAGCAGGCCAGCACGGGGGGCAGTTGGGGGTGACCAGGCTGGTGCGGGGGCATTTGGGGGCGAGCAGGCCGGTGGCGGGGGGCAGTTGGGGGCGAGCAGGCTGGCAGGCAGAGTGGTTAGGGGCAATCAGGCAGGCAGGCAGGCAAGTGAGCAGCTGGAGCCAGTAGTCCCGGATTGTGAGAGGGATGTCTGACTGCTGGTTTAGGCCCGATCCCTGTAAACCAGCAGTAGGACATCCTTCGAGGGGTCCCAGATTGGAGAGGGTGCAGGCTGGGCTGAGGAATACCCACCCCCACCCGTGCACGAATTTCGTGCACCGGGCCACTAGTATTAGATAATGACTGTGTTCCTCTCCAGGGCTGGGAAACATCCAGCCCAAGGCCGTATAAGGCCTGCAAAATCATTTGGTCTGGCCCCACCAATGCATTTGGAGTGAGTTAATTAAATGTTTGACCAAATATAGCAGGCTAACTTTTAGGGTGATAATTTTGTATGGCCCACAAATGATATTATAAATATCCAAATGGGCCTGGCTGACATGGCTCAGTGGTTGAGTGTCATCCTATGAACCAGGAGGTCAACAGTTCGATTCCTGGTCAGGGCACATGCCTACGTTGTGGGCTCAATCCCCAGTGTGGAGCATGCAGGGGGCAGCCACATCAATGATTCTTTCTCATCATTGATATTTCTATCTTTCTCTCCCTCTCCCTTCCTCTCTGAAATCAATAAAAAATATTAAAAATCAATCCATCAATATCCAAATGGCCCTTGGCAGAAAAAAGATTCCCCACCCTTGTGTATAAACTCGAATGTGGTCTATGAAAACAAATAAAAACAAAAGTAAAAAACCTATCTGGTTCTTGGGTTGACTGAGTCCACTATAATGCGTCATATAGCAACTCGGTTCTGGATATTTATAACATGCATTCGTTTACAAATGGATGCATTTTGTGTAATTCCGTATGTTGCAAATATTTTTGGCCATGGGGTGCTTTCCCATCTTGGATCATCCAGGGACACTATGTTTCCCTGGGTTCACTTACTCTCTGAGGCTGTGGTGTGAATCACTGGGGATACTGAAGGGAGACTAAAGGCAGGTGGCCCTCAGGTACTTTGCTGTCCTTACAGCTCTGCCTTCTTGCACGTCTCAGCTTTCCCTGCAGGGTGTCTTCCCTCTGAGTGTGCAGGGTCTCCTGCTTCTCCCTTCACAGCCAGGCAGACAACGGCTGTGCCCATCTTGCTCAGACTGCCCTGAGCCTGGCACTCGATCCAGAGAAACAGGGTTTCCCTGTTAGCATGGACCAGCTGGAAGGGGTCTCATTCATCCACGGTGGCTCCCCAAAGGGCAGGGGGTGGAACGGATGGGTGTTGAGGGGGACGTCTTCCACATTGTGGACATCCAATCAGCAGAGACCGAAAGGCACGTCACTGGCTCAGGTAAGTCTTTCCGCACCAGGCCCCCAGGTGATCACTGTTTCCTCAGGCAGTTCTACACCTGGGGCTGCTCTGTCCTTGGGTGGGAAGAGGCCTCCTCAGTGCAGTCCCCGCCTCTGAGGTGGAGAGCAGAGGGCAGAGGGCAGAGGGCAGGGGCAGGGGCAGAGGCAAGATCTGAGAGACAGATAAGAAAACCAGCATATTGAGTTACCTTCTTTTTAAATTTTTATTCTCGTGCTTCCCACGACTGGATTTTTCTTTTCCTTTAGCCCCACCCCAATTTCCTGCAAGTCCTGGTCTCCAGGAGCAAACCCACATTCAAGGCACTTCTGAAAAACATAGC